>NW_027480472.1:1943204-2590939 GCF_051401765.1 Calliopsis andreniformis | reverse complement strand
TTATACTGTATTTTATGCTTCTGACGTTGACTTCTAACGCACTAACTATTCGATCTGGTGGAGCAACGCCCTAGAGTGAAACCTAGGTTGCCCGGAACGTAGAAATGACCATTACTTTCACACACTTTGCAATTATTCATTTTATACGATGGAAAAGCTGTTGCATTTATATTGTATTTTATGCTTCTGGCGTTGACTTCTAAGGCCCTAACTATTCGATCTGGTGGAGCAACGCCCTAGGGTGAAGCCTAGGTTGCCCGGATAGTAGAAATGACCATAACTTTCATAGTGGTTGCAATTATTCGTTTTATACGATGGAAAAATTGTTGTATTTATATCGTATTTTATGCTTCTGGCGTTGACTTCTGAGGCCCTAACTATTCGACCTGGTGGAGCTACGCACAAGGGTGAAGCCTAGGTTGCCCGGAAAGTAGAAATGACCATAACTTTCAAACTGGTTGCAATTATTCCTGTTATACGATGGAAAAACTGTTGTATTTATATTGTATTTTATGCTTCTGGCGTTGACATCTAAGGCACTGAGTATTCGATATGGTGGAGCAACGCCCTAGAGTGAAGCCTAGGGTGCCCGGAACGTAGAAATGACCATCACTTTCAAACTGGTTGCAATTATTCCTGTAATATGATGGAAAAACTGTTGTATTTTTATTGCATTTTACGCTTCGGGGGTTGACTTCTAAGGCACTAACTATTCAGTCTGTTGGAGCAACGCCCTAGGGTGAATCCTAGGTTGCCCTTAAAGTAGAAATGACCATAACTTTCATACTGGTTGCAATTATCCGTTTTATACGATGGTAAAACTGTTGTTTTTATATTGTATTTTATGCTTCTGGCGTTCACTTATTAGGCCTTAACTATTCGATCTGGTGAAACAACGCACTGGGGTGAAGCCTAGGTTGCCCGGAACGTAGAAATGACCATAACTTTCACACTGGTTGCAATTATTCGTTTTATACGATGGAAAAACTGTTGTATTTATACTGTATTTTATGCTTCTGACGTTGACTTCTAACGCACTAACTATTCGATCTGGTGGAGCAACGCCCTAGAGTGAAACCTAGGTTGCCCGGAAAGTAGAAATGACCATAACTTTCAAACTGGTTGCAATTATTCCTGTTATACGATGGAAAAACTGTTGTATTTATATTGTATTTTATGCTTCTGGCGCTGACTTCTTAGGCCCTAACTATTCGATCTGGTGGAGCAACGCCCTAGAGTGAAGCCTAGGTTGCCCGGAACGTAGAAATGACCATATCTTTCACACTGGTTGCTATTGTTCCTGTTATACGATGGAAAAGCTGTTTTACTTATATTGTACCTTATGCTTCTGGCGTTGACTTCTAAGGCCCTAACTATTCGATCTGGTGGAGCAACGCCCTAGGGTGAAGCCTAGGTTGCCCGGATAGTAGAAATGACCATAACTTTTATAGTGGTTGCAATTATTCGTTTTATACGATGGAAAAATTGTTGTATTTATATCGTATTTTATGCTTCTGGCGTTGACTTCTGAGGCCCTAACTATTCGATCTGGTGGAGCAACGCCCTAGAGTGAAGCCTAGGTTGCCCGTAACCTCGAAATGACCATCACTTTCAAACTGGTTAGAATTATTCCAGTTATACGATGGAAAAACTGTTGTATTTTTATTGCATTTTATGCTTCGGGCGTTGACTTCTAAGGCCCTAACTATTCAATCTGTTGGAGCAACGCCCTAGGGTGAAGCCTAGGTTGCCCGGAAAGTAGAAATGTCCATAACTTTCATACTGGTTGCAATTATTCGTTTTATACGATGGAAAAACTGTTGTATTTATATTGTATTTTATGCTTCTGACGTTGACTTCTAAGGCACCAACTATTCGATCTGGTGGACCAACGCCCTAGAGTGAAGCCTAGGTTGCACGGAACGTAGAAATGACCATTACCTTCGCACTGTTTGCAATTATTCCTGTTATACGGTGGAAAAACTGTTGTATTTTTATTGTATTTTATGCTTCGGGTGTTTACTTCTAAGCCCCTAACCATTCGATATGGTGGAGCCACATCCTATGGTGAAGCCTAGGTTGCCCGGAACGTAGAAATGACCATAACTTTCACTCTGGTTGCAATTATTCGTTTTGTACGATGGAAAAACTGTTGTATTTATATTGTATTTTATGCTTCTGGCGTTCACTTCTTAGGCCCTAACTATTCGATCGTGTAGAACAACGCCCTAGGGTGAAGCCTAGGTTGCCCGGCAAGTACAGATGACCATAACTTTCAAACTGGTTGCAATTATTCCTGTTATACGATGGAAAAACTGTTGTATTTATATTGTATTTTATGCTTCTGGCGTTGACTTCTAAGGCACTAAGTATTCGATATGGTGGAGCAACACCCTAGAGTGAAGCCTAGGTTACACGGAACGTAGAAATGACCATTACCTTCCCACTCTTTGCAATTATTCATTTTATACGATGGAAAAGATGTTGCATTTATATTGTATTTTATGCTCCTGGTGTTGACTTCTTAGGCCCTAACTACTCGATCTGGTGGAGCAACGCCCTAGAGTGAAGCCTAGGTTGCCCGGAACGTAGAAATGACCATCACTTTCATACTGGTTGCAATTATCCGTTTTATACGATGGTATAACTGTTGTATTTATATTGTATTTTATGCTTCTGGCGTTCACTTATTAGGCCTTGACTATTCGATCTGGTGGAACAACGCACTAGGGTGAAGCCTATGTTGCCCGGAACGTAGAAATGACCATAACTTTCACACTGGTAGCAATTATTCGATTTATACAATGGAAAAACTGTTCTATTTATTTTGTGTTTTATGTTCCGCGCGTTGACTTCTAAGGCCCTAACTATTCGATCTGGTGCAGCATCGCCCTAGGGTGAAGCCTAGGTTGCCCGGATAGTAGAAATGACCATAACTTTCATAGTGGTTGCAATTATTCGTTTTATACGATGGAAAAACTGTTGTATTTATACTGTATTTTATGCTTCTGACGTTGACTTCTAACGTACTAACTATTCGATCCGGTGGAGCAACGCCCTGGAGTGAAACCTAGGTTGCCCGGAACGTAGAAATGACCATTACTTTCACACACTTTGCAATTATTCATTTTATACGATGGAAAAGCTGTTGCATTTATATTGTATTTTATGCTTCTGGCGCTGACTTGTTAGGCCCTAACTATTCGATCTGGTGGAGCAACGCCTTAGAGTGACGCCTAGGTTGCCCGGAACGTAGAAATTACCATATCTTTCACACTGGTTGCTATTGTTCCTGTTTTACGATGGAAAAGCTGTTGCACTTATATTGTACCTTATGCTTCTGGCGTTGTCTTCTAAGGCCCTAACTATTCGATCTGGTGGAGCAACGCCCTAGGGTGAAGCCTAGGTTGCCCGGATAGTAGAAATGACCATAACTTTCATAGTGGTTGCAATTATTCGTTTTATACGATGGAAAAATTGTTGTATTTATATCGTATTTTATGCTTCTGGCGTTGACTTCTGAGGCCCTAACTATTCTATCTGTTGGAGCAACGCCCTAGAGTGAAGCCTTGGTTTCCCGGAACGTAGAAATGACTATGACTTTCATACTGGTTGCAATTGTTCGTTTTATACGATGGAAAAGCTGTTGCATTTATATTGTATTTTATGCTTCTGGCGTTGACTTCTAAGGCCCTAACTATTCGATCTGGTGGAGCAACGCCCTAGGGTGAAGCCTAGGTTGCCCGGAAAGTAGAAATGACCATAACTTTCATAGTGGTTGCAATTATTCGTTTTATACGATGGAAAAATTGTTGTATTTATATCGTATTTTATGCTTCTGGCGTTGACTTCTGAGGCCCTAACTATTCGACCTGGTGGAGCTACGCACAAGGGTGAAGCCTAGGTTGCCCGGAAAGTAGAAATGACCATAACTTTCAAACTGGTTGCAATTATTCCTGTTATACGATGGAAAAACTGTTGTATTTATATTGTATTTTATGCTTCTGGCGTTGACTTCTAAGGCACTAAGTATTCGATATGGCGGAGCAACGCCCTAGAGTGAAGCCTAGGTTACACGGAACGTAGAAATGACCATTACCTTCCCACTCTTTGCAATTATTCATTTTATACGATGGAAAAGATGTTGCATTTATATTGTATTTTATGCTCCTGGTGTTGACTTCTTAGGCCCTAACTACTCGATCTGGTGGAGCAACGCCCTAGAGTGAAGCCTAGGTTGCCCGGAACGTAGAAATGACCATCACTTTCATACTGGTTGCAATTATCCGTTTTATACGATGGTATAACTGTTGTATTTATATTGTATTTTATGCTTCTGGCGTTCACTTATTAGGCCTTGACTATTCGATCTGGTGGAACAACGCACTAGGGTGAAGCCTATGTTGCCCGGAACGTAGAAATGACCATAACTTTCACACTGGTAGCAATTATTCGATTTATACAATGGAAAAACTGTTCTATTTATTTTGTGTTTTATGTTCCGCGCGTTGACTTCTAAGGCCCTAACTATTCGATCTGGTGCAGCATCGCCCTAGGGTGAAGCCTAGGTTGCCCGGATAGTAGAAATGACCATAACTTTCATAGTGGTTGCAATTATTCGTTTTATACGATGGAAAAACTGTTGTATTTATACTGTATTTTATGCTTCTGACGTTGACTTCTAACGTACTAACTATTCGATCCGGTGGAGCAACGCCCTGGAGTGAAACCTAGGTTGCCCGGAACGTAGAAATGACCATTACTTTCACACACTTTGCAATTATTCATTTTATACGATGGAAAAGCTGTTGCATTTATATTGTATTTTATGCTTCTGGCGCTGACTTGTTAGGCCCTAACTATTCGATCTGGTGGAGCAACGCCTTAGAGTGACGCCTAGGTTGCCCGGAACGTAGAAATTACCATATCTTTCACACTGGTTGCTATTGTTCCTGTTTTACGATGGAAAAGCTGTTGCACTTATATTGTACCTTATGCTTCTGGCGTTGTCTTCTAAGGCCCTAACTATTCGATCTGGTGGAGCAACGCCCTAGGGTGAAGCCTAGGTTGCCCGGATAGTAGAAATGACCATAACTTTCATAGTGGTTGCAATTATTCGTTTTATACGATGGAAAAATTGTTGTATTTATATCGTATTTTATGCTTCTGGCGTTGACTTCTGAGGCCCTAACTATTCTATCTGTTGGAGCAACGCCCTAGAGTGAAGCCTTGGTTTCCCGGAACGTAGAAATGACTATGACTTTCATACTGGTTGCAATTGTTCGTTTTATACGATGGAAAAGCTGTTGCATTTATATTGTATTTTATGCTTCTGGCGTTGACTTCTAAGGCCCTAACTATTCGATCTGGTGGAGCAACGCCCTAGGGTGAAGCCTAGGTTGCCCGGAAAGTAGAAATGACCATAACTTTCATAGTGGTTGCAATTATTCGTTTTATACGATGGAAAAATTGTTGTATTTATATCGTATTTTATGCTTCTGGCGTTGACTTCTGAGGCCCTAACTATTCGACCTGGTGGAGCTACGCACAAGGGTGAAGCCTAGGTTGCCCGGAAAGTAGAAATGACCATAACTTTCAAACTGGTTGCAATTATTCCTGTTATACGATGGAAAAACTGTTGTATTTATATTGTATTTTATGCTTCTGGCGTTGACTTCTAAGGCACTAAGTATTCGATATGGCGGAGCAACGCCCTAGAGTGAAGCCTAGGGTGCCCGGAACGTAGAAATGACCATATCTTTCACACTGGTTGCTATTGTTCCTGTTATACGATGGAAAAGCTGTTTTACTTATATTGTACCTTATGCTTCTGGCGTTGACTTCTAAGGCCCTAACTATTCGATCTGGTGGAGCAACGCCCTAGGGTGAAGCCTAGGTTGCCCGGATAGTAGAAATGACCATAACTTTTATAGTGGTTGCAATTATTCGTTTTATACGATGGAAAAATTGTTGTATTTATATCGTATTTTATGCTTCTGGCGTTGACTTCTGAGGCCCTAACTATTCGATCTGGTGGAGCAACGCCCTAGAGTGAAGCCTAGGTTGCCCGTAACCTCGAAATGACCATCACTTTCAAACTGGTTAGAATTATTCCTGTTATACGATGGAAAAACTGTTGTATTTTTATTGCATTTTATGCTTCGGGCGTTGACTTCTAAGGCCCTAACTATTCAATCTGTTGGAGCAACGCCCTAGGGTGAAGCCTAGGTTGCCCGGAAAGTAGAAATGTCCATAACTTTCATACTGGTTGCAATTATTCGTTTTATACGATGGAAAAACTGTTGTATTTATATTGTATTTTATGCTTCTGACGTTGACTTCTAAGGCACCAACTATTCGATCTGGTGGACCAACGCCCTAGAGTGAAGCCTAGGTTGCACGGAACGTAGAAATGACCATTACCTTCGCACTGTTTGCAATTATTCCTGTTATACGGTGGAAAAACTGTTGTATTTTTATTGTATTTTATGCTTCGGGTGTTTACTTCTAAGCCCCTAACCATTCGATATGGTGGAGCCACATCCTATGGTGAAGCCTAGGTTGCCCGGAACGTAGAAATGACCATAACTTTCACTCTGGTTGCAATTATTCGTTTTGTACGATGGAAAAACTGTTGTATTTATATTGTATTTTATGCTTCTGGCGTTCACTTCTTAGGCCCTAACTATTCGATCGTGTAGAACAACGCCCTAGGGTGAAGCCTAGGTTGCCCGGCAAGTACAGATGACCATAACTTTCAAACTGGTTGCAATTATTCCTGTTATACGATGGAAAAACTGTTGTATTTATATTGTATTTTATGCTTCTGGCGTTGACTTCTAAGGCACTAAGTATTCGATATGGTGGAGCAACACCCTAGAGTGAAGCCTAGGTTACACGGAACGTAGAAATGACCATTACCTTCCCACTCTTTGCAATTATTCATTTTATACGATGGAAAAGATGTTGCATTTATATTGTATTTTATGCTCCTGGTGTTGACTTCTTAGGCCCTAACTACTCGATCTGGTGGAGCAACGCCCTAGAGTGAAGCCTAGGTTGCCCGGAACGTAGAAATGACCATCACTTTCATACTGGTTGCAATTATCCGTTTTATACGATGGTATAACTGTTGTATTTATATTGTATTTTATGCTTCTGGCGTTCACTTATTAGGCCTTGACTATTCGATCTGGTGGAACAACGCACTAGGGTGAAGCCTATGTTGCCCGGAACGTAGAAATGACCATAACTTTCACACTGGTAGCAATTATTCGATTTATACAATGGAAAAACTGTTCTATTTATTTTGTGTTTTATGTTCCGCGCGTTGACTTCTAAGGCCCTAACTATTCGATCTGGTGCAGCATCGCCCTAGGGTGAAGCCTAGGTTGCCCGGATAGTAGAAATGACCATAACTTTCATAGTGGTTGCAATTATTCGTTTTATACGATGGAAAAACTGTTGTATTTATACTGTATTTTATGCTTCTGACGTTGACTTCTAACGTACTAACTATTCGATCCGGTGGAGCAACGCCCTGGAGTGAAACCTAGGTTGCCCGGAACGTAGAAATGACCATTACTTTCACACACTTTGCAATTATTCATTTTATACGATGGAAAAGCTGTTGCATTTATATTGTATTTTATGCTTCTGGCGCTGACTTGTTAGGCCCTAACTATTCGATCTGGTGGAGCAACGCCTTAGAGTGACGCCTAGGTTGCCCGGAACGTAGAAATTACCATATCTTTCACACTGGTTGCTATTGTTCCTGTTTTACGATGGAAAAGCTGTTGCACTTATATTGTACCTTATGCTTCTGGCGTTGTCTTCTAAGGCCCTAACTATTCGATCTGGTGGAGCAACGCCCTAGGGTGAAGCCTAGGTTGCCCGGATAGTAGAAATGACCATAACTTTCATAGTGGTTGCAATTATTCGTTTTATACGATGGAATAATTGTTGTATTTATATCGTATTTTATGCTTCTGGCGTTGACTTCTGAGGCCCTAACTATTCTATCTGTTGGAGCAACGCCCTAGAGTGAAGCCTTGGTTTCCCGGAACGTAGAAATGACTATGACTTTCATACTGGTTGCAATTGTTCGTTTTATACGATGGAAAAGCTGTTGCATTTATATTGTATTTTATGCTTCTGGCGTTGACTTCTAAGGCCCTAACTATTCGATCTGGTGGAGCAACGCCCTAGGGTGAAGCCTAGGTTGCCCGGAAAGTAGAAATGACCATAACTTTCATAGTGGTTGCAATTATTCGTTTTATACGATGGAAAAATTGTTGTATTTATATCGTATTTTATGCTTCTGGCGTTGACTTCTGAGGCCCTAACTATTCGACCTGGTGGAGCTACGCACAAGGGTGAAGCCTAGGTTGCCCGGAAAGTAGAAATGACCATAACTTTCAAACTGGTTGCAATTATTCCTGTTATACGATGGAAAAACTGTTGTATTTATATTGTATTTTATGCTTCTGGCGTTGACTTCTAAGGCACTAAGTATTCGATATGGCGGAGCAACGCCCTAGAGTGAAGCCTAGGGTGCCCGGAACGTAGAAATGACCATCACTTTCAAACTGGTTGCAATTATTCCTGTAATATGATGGAAAAACTGTTGTATTTTTATTGCATTTTACGCTTCGGGGGTTGACTTCTAAGGCACTAACTATTCAGTCTGTTGGAGCAACGCCCTAGGGTGAATCCTAGGTTGCCCTTAAAGTAGAAATGACCATAACTTTCATACTGGTTGCAATTATCCGTTTTATACGATGGTAAAACTGTTGTATTTATATTGTATCTTATGCTTCTGGCGTTCACTTATTAGGCCTTAACTATTCGATCTGGTGAAACAACGCACTAGGGTGAAGCATAGGTTGCCCGGAACGTAGAAATGACCATAACTTTCACACTGGTTGCAATTATTCGTTTTATACGATGGAAAAACTGTTGTATTTATACTGTATTTTATGCTTCTGACGTTGACTTCTAACGCACTAACTATTCGATCTGGTGGAGCAACGCCCTAGAGTGAAACCTAGGTTGCCCGGAAAGTAGAAATGACCATAACTTTCAAACTGGTTGCAATTATTCCTGTTATACGATGGAAAAACTGTTGTATTTATATTGTATTTTATGCTTCTGGCGCTGACTTCTTAGGCCCTAACTATTCGATCTGGTGGAGCAACGCCTTAGAGTGACGCCTAGGTTGCCCGGAACGTAGAAATGACCATATCTTTCACACTGGTTGCTATTGTTCCTGTTATACGATGGAAAAGCTGTTTTACTTATATTGTACCTTATGCTTCTGGCGTTGACTTCTAAGGCCCTAACTATTCGATCTGGTGGAGCAACGCCCTAGGGTGAAGCCTAGGTTGCCCGGATAGTAGAAATGACCATAACTTTTATAGTGGTTGCAATTATTCGTTTTATACGATGGAAAAATTGTTGTCTTTATATCGTATTTTATGCTTCTGGCGTTGACTTCTGAGGCCCTAACTATTCGATCTGGTGGAGCAACGCCCTAGAGTGAAGCCTAGGTTGCCCGTAACGTCGAAATGACCATCACTTTCAAACTGGTTAGAATTATTCCTGTTATACGATGGAAAAACTGTTGTATTTTTATTGCATTTTATGCTTCGGGCGTTGACTTCTAAGGCCCTAACTATTCAATCTGTTGGAGCAACGCCCTAGGGTGAAGCCTAGGTTGCCCGGAAAGTAGAAATGTCCATAACTTTCATACTGGTTGCAATTATTCGTTTTATACGATGGAAAAACTGTTGTATTTATATTGTATTTTATGCTTCTGACGTTGACTTCTAAGGCACCAACTATTCGATCTGGTGGACCAACGCCCTAGAGTGAAGCCTAGGTTGCACGGAACGTAGAAATGACCATTACCTTCGCACTGGTTGCAATTATTCCTGTTATACGATGGAAAAACTGTTGTATTTATATTGTATTTTATGCTTCTGGCGTTGACTTCTAAGGCACTAAGTATTCGATATGGTGGAGCAACGCCCTAGAGTGAAGCCTAGGTTGCCCGGAACGCAGAAATGACCATCACTTTCAAACTGGTTGCAATTATTCCTGTAATAAGATGGGAAAACTGTTGTATTTTTATTGCATTTTACGCTTCGGGGGTTGACTTCTAAGGCACTAACTATTCAGTCTGTTGGAGCAACGCCCTAGGGTGAATCCTAGGTTGCCCGGAAAGTAGAAATGACCATAACTTTCATACTGGTTGCAATTATCCGTTTTATACCATGGTAAAACTGTTGTATTTATATTGTATTTTATGCTTCTGGCGTTCACTTATTAGGCCTTAACTATTCGATCTGGTGGAACAACGAACTAGGGTGTAGCCTAGGTTGCCCGGAACGTAGAAATGACCATAACTTTCACACTGGTAGCAATTATTCGATTTATACAATGGAAAAACTGTTCTATTTATTTTGTGTTTTATGTTCCGCTCGTTGACTTCTAAGGCCCGAACTATTCGATCTGGTGCAGCATCGCCCTAGGGTGAAGCCTAGGTTGCCCGGATAGTAGAAATGACCATAACTTTCATAGTGGTTGCAATTATTCGTTTTATACGTGGAAAAACTGTTGTATTTATACTGTATTTTATGCTTCTGACGTTGACTTCTAACGCACTAACTATTCGATCTGGTGGAGCAACGCCCTAGAGTGAAACCTAGGTTGCCCGGAACGTAGAAATGACCATTACTTTCACACACTTTGCAATTATTCATTTTATACGATGGAAAAGCTGTTGCATTTATATTGTATTTTATGCTTCTGGCGTTGACTTCTAAGGCCCTAACTATTCGATCTGGTGGAGCAACGCCCTAGGGTGAAGCCTAGGTTGCCCGGATAGTAGAAATGACCATAACTTTCATAGTGGTTGCAATTATTCGTTTTATACGATGGAAAAATTGTTGTATTTATATCGTATTTTATGCTTCTGGCGTTGACTTCTGAGGCCCTAACTATTCGACCTGGTGGAGCTACGCACAAGGGTGAAGCCTAGGTTGCCCGGAAAGTAGAAATGACCATAACTTTCAAACTGGTTGCAATTATTCCTGTTATACGATGGAAAAACTGTTGTATTTATATTGTACTTTATGCTTCTGGCGTTGACTTCTAAGGCGCTAAGTATTCGATATGGTGGAGCAACGCCCTAGAGTGAAGCCTAGGGTGCCCGGAACGTAGAAATGACCATCACTTTCAAACTGGTTGCATTTATTCCTGTAATATGATGGAAAAACTGTTGTATTTTTATTGCATTTTACGCTTCGGGGGTTGACTTCTAAGGCACTAACTATTCAGTCTGTTGGAGCAACGCCCTAGGGTGAATCCTAGGTTGCCCTTAAAGTAGAAATGACCATAACTTTCATACTGATTGCAATTATCCGTTTTATACGATGGTAAAACTGTTGTATTTATATTGTATCTTATGCTTCTGGCGTTCACTTATTAGGCCTTAACTATTCGATCTGGTGAAACAACGCACTAGGGTGAAGCCTAGGTTGCCCGGAACGTAGAAATGACCATAACTTTCAAACTGGTTGCAATTATTCGTTTTATACGATGGAAAAACTGTTGTATTTATACTGTATTTTATGCTTCTGACGTTGACTTCTAACGCACTAACTATTCGATCTGGTGGAGCAACGCCCTAGAGTGAAGCCTAGGTTGCCCGGAACGTAGAAATGACCATCACTTTCAAACTGGTTACAATTATTCCTGTTATACGATGGAAAAACTGTTGTATTTTTATTGCATTTTATGCTTCGGGCGTTGACTTCTAAGGCCCTAACTATTCAATCTGTTGGAGCAACGCCCTAGGGTGAAGCCTAGGTTGCCCGGAAAGTAGAAATGTCCATAACTTTCATACTGGTTGCAATTATTCGTTGTATACGATGGAAAAACTGTTGTATTTATATTGTATTTTCTGCTTCTGACTTTGACTTGTAAGGCACTAACTATTCGATCTGGTGGAGCAACGCCCTGGAGTGAAACCTAGGTTGCCCGGGACGTAGAAATGACCATTAGTTTCACACTCTTTGCAATTATTCATTTTATACGATGGAAAAGCTGTTGCAGTTATATTGTATTTTATGCTTCTGGCGTTGACTTCTTGGGCCCTAACTATTCGATCTGGTGGAGCAACGCCTTAGAGTGACGCCTAGGTTGCCCGGATTGTAGAAATGACCATATCTTTCACACTGGTTGCTATTGTTCCTGTTATACGAAGTAAAAGCTGTTGTATTTATATTGTACCTTATGCTTCTGGCGTTGACTTCTAAGGCCCTAACTATTCGGTCTGGTGGAGCAACGCCCTAGGGTGAAGCCTAGGTTGCCCGGATAGTAGAAATGCCCATAAATTTCATAGTGGTTGCAATTATTCGTTTTATACGATGGAAAAGCTGTTGTATTTATATTGTATTTTAAGCATCTGGCGTTGACTTCTGAGGCCCTAACTATTCGGTCTGTTGGAGCAACGCCCTAGAGTGAAGCCTTGGTTTCCCGGAACGTAGAAATGACCATGACTTTCATACTGGTTGCAATTATTCGTTTTATACGATGGAAGAACTGTTGTATTTATACTGTATTTTATGCTTCTGACGTTGACTTCTGAGGCCCTAACGATTCGATCTGTTGGAGCAACGCCCTAGAGTGAAGCCTTGGTTTCCCGGAACGTAGAAATGACCATGACTTTCATACTGGTTGCTATTGTTCCTGTTATACGATGTAAAATCTGTTGTATTTATATTGTATTTTATGCTTCTGGCGTTCACTTCTTAGGCCCTAACTATTCGATCGTGTAGAACAACGCCCTAGGGTGAAGCCTAGGTTGCCCGGCAAGTAGAGATGACCATAACTTTCAAACTGGATGCAATTATTCCTGTTATACGATGGAAAAACTGTTGTATTTATATTGTATTTTATGCTTCTGGCGTTCACTTCTTAAGCACTAACTTTTCAATCTGTTGGAGCAACGCCCTAGGGTGAATCCTAGGTTGCCCGGGAAGTAGAAATCACCATTACCTTCAAACTGGTTGCAATTATTCCTGTTATACGATGGAAAAACTGTTGTATCGATATTGCATTTTATGCTTCTGGCGTTCACTTCTTAGGCCTGAGCTATTCGATCTGGTGGAACAACGCACTAGGGTGAAGCCTAGGTTGCCCGGAACGTATAAATGACCATAACTTTCACACTGGTAGCAATTATTCGATTTATACAACGGAAAAACTGTTCTATTTATTTTGTGTTTTATGTTTCGCGCGTTGACTTCTAAGGCCGGGCAACCTGGGCTTCACTACAGGGCGTTGCTCCGACAGATCGAATCCCTAGGGACTTAGAAGTCAACGCCAGAAGCATACAATAAAGTAAAAATACAACAGTTTTTCATCGTATAACGGGAATAATTCCAAGCAGCGTGAAAGTAATGGTCACTTCTACCTTCCGTGCAACCTAGGCTCAACTCTAGGGCGTTGCTCCTCCAGATCGAATAGTTAGGGCCTTCGAAGCCAACGCACGAAGCATAAAATACAATAAAGATACAACAGTTTTTCCATCGTATAACTTGAATAATTCCAACCAGTGTGAAAGGGATGGTCATTTCTACGTTCCGAGCAACCTAGTCTTCACTCTATGGCGTTGTTCCACCAGATCGAATTTTAGGGTATTAGAAGTCAACGCCAGAAGTATAAAATTCAAAACAAATACAACTGTTTTTACAACGTATAAAACGAATAATTGCAACCATTGTGAAAGTTGTGGTCATTTTTACGTTTTGTGCAACCTAGGCTACACTCTATGGCGTTGGTCCACCAGATCGAATAGTTATGGCCTAAGAAGTCAACGCCAGAAGCATAAAATACAATATAAATACAACAGTTTTTCCAATGCATAAAACGAATAATTGCAGCCAGTATGATCGTTATGGTCATTTCTACGTTCCAGGCAACATAGGCTTCGCTCTAGTACGTGGCACCACCATATGGAATAGTTAGGGACTTAGAAGTCAACGCCCGAAGCATAAAATACAATAAAAATACAACAGTCTTTCCATCGTATAAAACGGATAATTGCAACCAGTGTAAAAGTGATGGCCATTTCTTCATTGCGGGCAACCAAGGCTTCGCTCTAGCGCGTTATACCAACAAATCGAGTAGCTAGACTCTTAGAAGTCAACGCCAGAAGCATAAAATACAATATAGATACAACAGCTTTTCCATCGTGTAAAACGGATAATTGCAACCAGTGTGAAAGTGCTGGTCATTTCTACGTATTGGGCAACCTAGGCTTCACTCTAGGGCGTTGGTGCACCAGATCGAATACCTAGGGACTTAGAAGCCAACGCCCAGAGCATAAAATGCAATAAAGATACAACTGTTTTTCCATCGTATAACTGGAATAATTCCAACCAATGTGAATGTGATAGTCGTTTCCACGTTCGGGGCAACCTAGACTTCAATCTAGGTCGTTGTTCCACCAGATCGAATAGTTAGGGCCTAAGAAGTCAACGCACGAAGCATAAAATACTATTAAGATACAACTGTTTTTCCATCGTATAACTGGAATAATTCCAACCAATGTGAATGTGATAGTCGTTTCCACGTTCCGGGCAACCTAGGCTTCAATCTAGGTCGTTGTTCCAGCAGATCGAATGGTCAGGGCCCAAGAAGACAACGCCAGAAGCATAAAATACAACGTATATACAACAGTTTTTCCATCGTATCAAACGAATAATTGCAACCAGTGTGAAGGTAATGGTCTTTTCGACGCTCCGGGCAACCTAGGCTTAACTCTGGGGCGTTGCTCCTCCAGATCGAATAGTTATGGCCTAAGAAGTCAGCGCCAGAAGCATAAAATACAAAATAAATGCAACAGTCTTTCCATCGTGTAAAACGAATAACAGCAACCAGTGTGAAACTTATTGCCATATCTACGTTCCGGGCAACCTAGGCTTCACTGTAGAGCTTTGCTCCACCAGATCGAATGGGTAGGGCCTTAGAAGTCAACGCCAGAAGCGTAAAGTACAATAAAAATCCAACAGTATTTACATCGTATAACAGGAATAATTGCAAACAGTATGAAGGTAATGGTCAGTTCTGCGCTCCGGGTAACCTAGGCTTCACTCTAGGGCGTTTCTTCACCACATCGAATAGCTAGGGCCTTAGAAGTCAACGCCAGAAGAATAAAATACAATATAAATATAAGAGTTTTTCCATTGTATAAAATGAATAATTGCAAACAGCGTGAAAGTAATGGTCATTTCTACGTTCCTGGGAACCTAGGATTCACTCTAGGGCGTAGCTCCGCCACATCGAATAGCTACGGCCTTAGAAGTCAACGCCTGAAGCATTAAATACAATAAAAGTACCACAGTTTTTCCATCGTATAACAGGAATAATTGCATCAAATGTGAAGGTAATGGTCATTTCTACGTTCCGGGCAACCTAGGCTTCACTCTGGGGCGTTGCTCCTCCAGATCGAATAGTTATGGCCTATGAAGTCAAAGCCAGAAGCATAAAATACAATATAACTACAACAGTTTTTCCATTGTATAAAACGAATAATTGCAACCGGTCTGAAAGGGATGGTCATTTCTACGTTCCGAGCAACCTAGGCTTCACACTAGGGCGTTGCACTGCCAGATCGAATAGTTAGGGCTTAAGAAGTCAACGCCAGCAGCATAAAATATATTAAAAATACAACAGTTTTTCCATTGTATAAAACGAATGATTGCCACCACTGTGAAAGTTATGATCATTTCTACGTTCTGGGCAACCTAGGCTTGACTCTTTGGCGTTGCTCCACCAGATCGAATATTTAGCGCCTCAGAAGTCAACGCCCGAGGCATAAAATACAAAATAAATAGAACAGTTTTTCCATTGTATAAGACGAATTATTGCAACCAGTGTGAAAGTTACGGTCATTTCTACGTTCCGTGCAACCTAGGCTTCACTCTACGGCGTTGGTCCACCAGATCGAATAGCAACGACCTTAGAAGCCAACGCCAGAAGCATAAAATTCAATATAAATACAACAGCTTTTCCATCGTATAAAATGAATAATTGCAATCTCAGTGATTGTAATGGTCATTTCTACGCTCCAGTCAACCTAGGCTTCACTGCAGGACGTTGCTCCATCAGATCGCATAGTTAGGGCCTAAGGAGTCAGCGCCCGAAGCATAAAATACAATATAAATACAACAGTTTTGCCATCGAATAACAGGAATAATTGCAACCAGAGTGAAAGTGATGGTCATTTCTACGTTGCGAGCAACCTAGGCATCACTCTATGGCGTTGCTCCACCAGATCGAATTGTTAGGGCCTTAGAAGTCAACGCACGAAGCATAAAATACACTAAAGATACAACAGTTTTTCCATCGTATAACTTGAATAATTCCAACCAGTGTGAAAGGGATGGTCATTTCTACGTTCCGAGCAACCGAGTCTTCACTCTATGGCGTTGTTCCACCAGATCGAATTTTAGGGTCTTAGAAGTCAACGCCAGAAGTATAAAATTCAAAACAAATACAACTGTTTTTACAACGTATAAAACGAATAATTGCAATCACAGTGATTGTAATGGTCATTTCTACGCTCCAGTCAACCTAGGCTTCACTGCAGGACGTTGCTCCATCAGATCGCATAGTTAGGGCCTAAGGAGTCAGCGCCCGAAGGATAAAATACAATATAAATACAACAGTTTTTCCATCGTATAACAGGAATAATTGCAACCAGTGTGAAAGTGATGGTTATTTCTACGTTCCGGGCAACCTAGGCTTCACTCTAGGGCGTTGCTCAACCAGATCGAATAGATACGTAGTTAGGAGTCAACGCCAGAAGCATAAAATACAATATAAGTACAACAACTTTTCCATCGTATAAAATGAATAATTGCATCAACTGTGAAGGTAATGGTCATTTCTACGTTCCGGGCAACCTAGGCTTCACTCTGGGGCGTTGCTCCTCCAGATCGAATAGTTATGGCCTAAGCAGTCAGCGGCAGAAGCATGAAATACAAAATAAATGCAACAGTCTTTCCATCGTGTAAAACGAATAACAGCAACCTGTGTGAAGCTTATTGCCATATCTACGTTCCGGGCAACCTAGGCTTCACTGTAGAGCTTTGCTCCTCCAGATCGAATGGGTAGGGCCTTAGAAGTCAACGCCAGAAGCGTAAAGTACAATAAAAATGCAACAGTTTCTACATCGTATAACAGGAATAATTGCAAACAGTATGAAGGTAATGGTCATTTCTGCGCTCCGGGTAACCTAGGCTTCACTCTAGGGCGTTGCTCCACCACGTCGAATAGCTAGGACCTTAGAACACAACGCCATAAGAATAAAATACAATATAAATACAAGAGTTTTTCCATTGTATAAAATGAATAATTGCAAACAGCGTGAAAGTAATGGTCATTTCTACGTTCCTGGCAACCTAGGATTCACTCTAGGGCGTAGCTCCACCACATCGAATAGCTACGGCCTTAGAAGTCAACGCCTGAAGCATTAAATACAATAAAAGTACCACAGTTTTTCCATCGTATAACAGGAATGATTGCATCAAATGTGAAGGTAATGGTCATTTCTGCGTTCCGGGCAACCTAGGCTTCATTCTGGGGCATTGCTCCTCCAGATCGAATAGTTATGGCCTAAGAAGTATAAGCCAGAAGCATAAAATACAATATAAATACAACAGCTTTTCCATAGTATAAAATGAATAACTGCAATCTCAGTGATTGTAATGGTCATTTCTACGCTCCAGTCAACCTAGGCTTCACTGCAGGACGTTGCTCCATCAGATCGCATAGTTAGGGCCTAAGGAGTCAGCGCCCGAAGCATAAAATACAATATAAATACAACAGTTTTTCCATCGTATAACAGGAATAATTGCAACCAGTGTGAAAGTGATGGTTATTTCTACGTTCCGGGCAACCTAGGCTTCACTCTAGGGCGTTGCTCAACCAGATGGAATAGTTATGGACTTAGAATTCATCGCCAGAGGCAAAAAATACAATAAAAATACAACAGTCATTCCATCGTATGACAGGAATAATTGCAAACATTGTGAAGGTAATGATCATTTCTACGCTCCGGGCAACCTAGGCTACACTCTAGGGTGTTGCTCCACCAGATCGAATAGTTATGGCCTTAGAAGTCAACGCCCGAAGCATAAAATACAAATTAAATAGAACAGTTTTTCCATCGTATAAAACGAATAATAGCAACCAGTGTGAAAGTTATGGTCATTTCTACGTTCCGGGCAACCTAGGCTTCACCCTATTACGTGGCTCCACCATATCGAATTGTTAGGGCCTAAGAAGTCAGCGCCAGAAGCATAAAATACAAAATAAATACAA
This sequence comes from Calliopsis andreniformis, assembly GCF_051401765.1. Lineage (NCBI taxonomy): Eukaryota > Metazoa > Arthropoda > Insecta > Hymenoptera > Andrenidae > Calliopsis > Calliopsis andreniformis. Next base: position 2,572,543 of record NW_027480472.1, on the reverse strand, counting down.
CAGTTTTACCATCGTATACCACGAATAATTGCAACCTGTGTGAAGGTAATGGTCCTTTTTACGCTCCGGGCTACCTAGGCTACACTCTCGCGCGGTGCTCCACCAGATCAAATAGTTAGGGCCTTAGGAGACAACGCCAGAAATATAAAATACAAAACAAATACAACAGCTTTTCCATCGTATAAAACGAATAATTGCAACCAGTGTGAAAGTTATGGTCATTACTACGTTCCGTGCAACCTAGGCTTCACTATAGGGCGTTGCTCCACCAGATCAAATAGTTAGGGCCTTAGAAGACAACGCCAGAAATACAAAATACTATATAAATACAACAGTTTTTGCATCGTATAAAACGAATAATTGAATCCAATGTGAACGTAATGGCCCTTTCTACGTCCCGGGCAACCTAGGCTTCAGCCTATTACGTGGCTCCACCATATCGATTTGTTAGGGCCCAAGAAGACAACGCCAGAAGCATAAAATACAATGTATATACAACAGTTTTTCCGTCGTATCAAACGAATAATTGCAACCAGTGTGAAGGTAATGGTCTTTTCGACGCTCCGGGCAACCTAGGCTTCACTCTACGGCGTTGTTCCACCAGATCGAATAGTTAGGGCCTAAGAAGTCAACACCAGAAGAATAAGATACGATAAAGATGCAACAGCTTTTGCATCGTATTAAACGAATAATTGGAATCAGTGTGAAGGCTATGGTCATTTCTACATTCCGAGCAACCTAGACTTCACCCTATGGCGTTGCTCCAACAGATTGAATAGTTAGGGCCTTAGAAGTCAACGCCCGAAGCATAAAATACAAAATAAATGCAACAGTCTTTCCATCGTGTAAAACGAATAACAGCAACCTGTGTGAAGCTTATTGCCATATCTACGTTCCGGGCAACCTAGGCTTCACTGCAGAGCTTGGCTCCACCAGATCGAATGGGTAGGGCCTTAGAAGTCAACGCCAGAAGCGTAAAGTACAATAAAAATCCAACAGTTTCTACATCGTATAACAGGAATAATTGCAAACAGTATGATGGTAATGGTCATTTCTTCGCTCCGGGTAACCTAGGCTTCACTCTAGGGCGTTGCTCGACCACATCGAATAGCTAGTGCCTTAGAACTCAACGCCAGAAGAATAAAATACAATATAAATACAAGAGTTTTTCCATTGTATAAAATGAATAATTGCAAACAGCGTGAAAGTAATGGTCATTTCTACGTTCCTGGCAACCTAGGATTCACTCTAGGGCGTAGCTCCGCCACATCGAATAGCTACGGTCTTAGCAGTCAACGCCTGAAGCATTAAATACAATAAAAGTACCACAGTTTTTCCATCGTATAACAGGAATAATTGCATCAAATGTGAAGGTAATGGTCATTTCTACGTTCCGGGCAACCTAGGCTTCACTCTGGGGCATTGCTCCTCCAGATCGAATAGTTATGGCCTAAGAAGTATAAGCCAGAAGCATATAATTCAATATAAATACAACAGTTTTTCCATTGTATAAAACGAATAATTGCTACCAGTGTGAAAGTTATGGTCATTTCTACGTTCCGTGCAACCTAGGCTTCACACTAGGGCGTTGCACTACCAGATCGAATAGTTAGGGCTTAAGAAGTCAACGCCAGCAGCATAAAATATATTAAAAATACAACAGTTTATCCATTGTATAAAACGAATGATTGCCACCACTGTGAAAGTTATGATCATTTCTACGTTCTGGGCAACCTAGGCTTGACTCTTTGGCGTTGCTCCACCAGATCGAATATTTAGCGCCTCAGAAGTCAACGCCCGAGGCATAAAATACAAAATAAATAGAACAGTTTTTCCACTGTATAAGACGAATTATTGCAACCAGTGTGAAAGTTACGGTCATTTCTACGTTCCGTGCAACCTAGGCTTCACTCTACGGCGTTGGTCCACCAGATCGAATAGCAACGACCTTAGAAGCCAACGCCAGAAGCATAAAATACAATATAAATACAACAGCTTTTCCATCGTATAAAATGAATAATTGCAATCTCAGTGATTGTAATGGTCATTTCTACGCTCCAGTCAACCTAGGGTTCACTGCAGGACGTTGCTCCATCAGATCGCATAGTTAGGGCCTAAGCAGTCAGCGCCCGAAGCATAAAATACAATATAAATACAACAGTTTTGCCATCGTATAACAGGAATAATTGCAACCAGTGTGAAAGTGATGGTCATTTCTACGTTGCGAGCAACCTAGGCATCACTCTATGGCGTTGCTCCACCAGATCGAATTGTTAGGGCCTTAGAAGTCAACGCAAGAAGCATAAAATACAATATAAATACAACAGTGTGTCCATCGTATAACAGGAATAATTGCAACCAGTGTGAAGGTAATGGTCATTTCTACGTTCCGGGCAACCGAGGCTACACTCTAGGGCGTTGCTCCACCAGATCGAATACCTAGGGACCGAGAAGTCAACGCCAGAAGCGTACAATAAAATAAAAGTACAACAGTTTTTCATCGTATAACGGGAATAATTCCAAGCAGCGTGAAAGTAATGGTCACTTCTACCTTCCGTGCAACCTAGGCTCAACTCTAGCGCGTTGCTCCTCCAGATCGAATAGTTAGGGCCTTAGAAGTCAACGCACGAAGCATAAAATACACTAAAGATACAACAGTTTTTCCATCGTATAACTTGAATAATTCCAACCAGTGTGAAAGTGATGGTTATTTCTACGTTCCGGGCAACCTAGGCTTCACTCTAGGGCGTTGCTCAACCAGATGGTATAGTTATGGACTTAGAATTCAACGCCAGAGGCAAAAAATACAATAAAAATACAACAGTCATTCCATCGTATGACAGGAATAATTGCAAACATTGTGAAGGTAATGATCATTTCTACGCTCCGGGCAACCTAGGCTACACTCTAGGGTGTTGCTCCACCAGATCGAATAGTTATGGCCTTAGAAGTCAACGCCCGAAGCATAAAATACAAATTAAATAGAACAGTTTTTCCATCGTATAAAACGAATAATAGCAACCAGTGTGAAAGTTATGGTCATTTCTACGTTCCGGGCAACCTAGGCTTCACCCTATTACGTGGCTCCACCATATCGAATTGTTAGGGCCTAAGAAGTCAACGCCAGAAGCATAAAATACAAAATAAATACAACAGTTTTACCATCGTATAACACGAATAATTGCAACCTGTGTGAAGGTAATGGTCTTTTTTACGCTCCAGGCTACCTAGGCTACACTCTCGGGCGGTGCTCCACCAGATCAAATAGTTAGGGCCTGAGGAGACAACGCCAGAAATATAAAATACAAAAGAAATACAACAGTTTTTCCATCGTATAAAACGAATAATTGCAACCAGTGTGAAAGTTATGGTCATTACTACGTTTCGTGCAACCTAGGCTTCACTATAGGGCGTTGCTCCACCAGATCAAATAGTTAGGGCCTTAGAAGACAACGCCAGAAATACAAAATACTATATAAATACAACAGTTTTTCCATCGTATAAAACGAATAATTGAATCCAATGTGAACGTAATGGCCCTTTCTACGTCCCGGGCAACCTAGGCTTCAGCCTATTACGTGGCTCCACCATATCGATTTGTTAGGGCCCAAGAAGACAACGCCAGAAGCATAAAATACAATGTATATACAACAGTTTTTCCGTCGTATCAAACGAATAATTGCAACCAGTGTGAAGGTAATGGACTTTTCGACGCTCCGGGCAACCTAGGCTTCACTCTACGGCGTTGTTCCACCAGATCGAATAGTTAGGGCCTAAGAAGTCAACACCAGAAGAATAAGATACGATAAAGATGCAACAGCATTTGCATCGTATTAAACGAATAATTGGAATCAGTGTGAAGGCTATGGTCATTTCTACATTCCGAGCAACCTAGACTTCACCCTATGGCGTTGCTCCAACAGATTGAATAGTTAGGGCCTTAGAAGTCAACGCCCGAAGCATAAAATACAAAATAAATAGAACGGTTTTTCCATTGTATAAAACGAATAATTGCTACGAGTGTAAAAGCTATGGTCATTTCTACGTTCCGGGCAACCTAGGCTTCACCCTAGGGCGTTGTTCCACCAGATCGAATAGTTAGGGCCTAAGAAGTGAACGCCAGAAGCATACAATGCAATAAAAATACAACAGTTTTTCCATCGTATAGCAGGAATAATTTGCAACCAGTGTGATAGCAGTGGTCATTTCTACGTTCCGGGCAACCCAGGTTTCACTTCAGGGCGTTGCTCCACCAGATCGAATAGTTACGGCCTAAGAAGTCAACGCCAGAAGCATAAAATACGATAAAGATGCAACAGTTTTTCCATCGTGTAAAACGAATAATTGCAATCAGTGTGAAAGTTATGGTCATTTCTACATTCCGAGCAACCTAGGCCTCACTCTAGGGCGTTGCTCCACCAGATCGAATAGTTAGGTCCTTAGAAGTCAACGCCAGAAGCATAAAATACGACATAAATACAACAGCTGTTCCATCGTATAAAAGGAATAATTGCAAACACTGTGAAAGTAATGGTCATTTCTACGTTCCGGGCAACCTAGGCTTCACTCTACGGCGTTCTTCCACCACATCGAATAGCTACGGCCACAGAAGTCAACGCCTGAAGTATAAAGTACAATAAAAATACAACAGTCTTTCCATCCTATAACAGGAATAATTGCAACCCGTGTGAAAGTGGTGGTCATTTCTACGTTCCAGGTAACCTAGGCTTCACTCCAGGGCGTTGGTCCACCAGATCAAACAGTTAGGGCCTTAGAAGTCAACGCCCGAAGCATTAAATACAAAATAAATAGAACAGTTTTTCCATTGTATAAAACGAATAATTGCAACCCGTGTGAAAGTGGTGGTCATTTCTACGTTCCAGGTAACCTAGGCTTCACTCCAGGGCGTTGCTCCACCAGATCAAACAGTTAGGGCCTTAGAAGTCAACGCCCGAAGCATTAAATACAAAATAAATAGAACAGTTTTTCCATAGTATAAAACGAATAATTGCTACCAGTGTGAAAGTTTTGGTCAATTCTACGTTCCGCGCAACCTGGGCCTTACTCTAGGGCGTTGTTCCACCAGATGGAATAGTTAGGGCCTAAGAAGTCAACACCAGAAGCATAAAATACAATTTAAATACAACAGTTTTTCCATTGTATAAAACGAATAATTGCTACCAGCGTAAAAGTTATGGTCATTTCTACGTTCCGGGCAACCTAGGCTTCACCCTAGGCCGCTGTTCCACCAGATCGAATAGTTAGGGCCTAAGAAGTGAGCGCCAGAAGCATAAAATACAATATAAATACAACAGTTTTTCCATCATATAAAACGAATGAAAGCAACCAGTGTGAAACTTATGGTCATTTCTACGTTCCGGGCAACCTAGGCTGCACTCTAGGGCGTTGCTCCACCAGATCGAATAGTTAGGGCCTTAGAAGTCAACGCCCGAAGCATAAAATACAAAATAAATAAAACAGTTTTTCCATCGTATAAAACGAATAATTGCTACCAGTGTGAAAGTTATGGTCATTTCTACTTTCCGGGCAACCTAGGCTTCACCCTAGGGCGTTGTTCCCCCGGGGTGGGGTGGCGTTGGCGGTGTCCCTGGACATCGTCAACGCATTTAACACCCTTCCCTGGGGAGAGGTACTGGGGGCCCTCCAACGTATGCGGGTGCCCCCGTACCTGTGTAGGATTATCCGGTCCTACCTGAGTGATAGGTGGATAGAGTACACCGGCCGAGATGGCGACCGAAGGAGGCGTAGGGTCGTGCGCGGTGTTCCGCAGGGGTCAGTGTTGGGCCCCTTGCTATGGGACATCGTGTACGACGGCGTGCTGCGGGCCCGCCTACCCCCCGATCTAGGCCTGACGTGTTATGCGGACGACACGTTGGTGCTGGTCGGGGGGGTGAGCTTTGGGAGGGCCATCGGCTTAGCGGAAATGGCGGTGGCAGCCGTCGTCGCGTCGATCCGTGAGCTGGGCTTACAGGTCGCTCCCCACAAATGTGAGGCCATATGGTTTTATGACCGGCCTCGTCGTGGGGAGCCCCCGCCCGGCTTGCGGGTCAGGGTGGGTGAGTCGTTTGTCAAGGTGAGGGCGCAGATGAAATATCTGGGCCTGACCCTCGACAGCCAATGGCGCTTCGCCGAACATATGGATCGCCTCGTCCCGCGGGTGGAGAGAGCGGCGGCCGCAATGGGCCGCCTCCTCCCGAACCTCGGGGGACCTGCGGAAGGAGTTCGCCGCCTCTATGTTGGGGTGGTGCGGTCGATGGTCCTCTATGGGGCCCCTGTCTGGGCCCCTGACCTGATGGCCAGCAAACGCAGCATAGCGATGCTGCGGCGCCTACATAGGCGGCTGGCCATCAGAGTCATTCGGGGATACCGTACCATCTCGTACGAGGCGGCGACGGCCCTGGCGGGACTCCCGCCCCTGGAGCTGCTCGCGCGGCACGGCCGGACTGTTTACGTCCGGCTGCGCGCGATCCGGGACAGCGGGCGGCCGCCAGAGGCAGAGGCGGTCCGCGAGGCGAGGCGTCCAGCCCGGCGTGCCCTGATAGGGGAATGGACCGGGCAGCTCGAAGCTGTCCGTGCCTCGAAAAGGGCCGTCGGGGCAGTCCTGCCACACTTTGATAAGTGGCGGGACAGAGCATTTGGTAGGCTCACCTACCGTATGACGCAGGTGCTCTCCGGGCACGGTTGCTTCGGGGAGTACCTGTGTCGAATTGGGCGGGAAGCGACGACGATGTGCCACCATTGTGGGGCGGAACGGGACACGGCGCAGCACACGCTGGAAGTCTGCCCAGCGTGGGCAGAACAGCGCCGTGTCCTGAGACAGGGGGTGGGACACGACCTCTCGCCGGAAGCCGTAGTAGCATCTATGGTAACGGGCGAGAGGCCGTGGAAAGCAATGGCCTCCTTCTGCGAGCAAGTTATGTTGCAGAAGGAGGCCGCGGAGCGGGATAGGGAGCGGCACTCACATCCCGCCCGCAGGGGAATGGCCAGGGCCGGGCTACGGGCGAGACAAAGGTCTCCGTCCGCCTCGGCGCAGTAAGGACCCGAGACACGGGTCACGGGGAGGGGAGCAGTGGCCCGACGCCGGCCTGAACCACAGACGGGGCCTCTGGCCCCCGAGGGTCTGGCTGGCAGCGGGTCATTGCGGGGTCGCAAACGGCTTGGGTTGGGGGCCCAAGTCGCCATTTCACAGCGACCCTAGGGGAGGCGGCGGCATGTAGTGTGGCCACTACATGTCGTCGAAGTTACATGTGCCGCAAGGGAAGGAAGGGGAGACACTCCTCCCGGGATGCGCTTCGGCACGGCTAGGGGAGTACTGGAAGTGTTCTTCGGAGTTCCTAGTGCCCCCCGACACGCCTTAGGTTGGCCACCGTGGAGTTTTAGTCGGTAAGAGTCCGACACAACCCCGAGCCCTTCCCAAGGGTTCGGGGTGTCCTATGAGGATTTCTCCACGATAAAAAAAAAAAAAAAAAAAAAGGGCGTCGTTCCACCAGATGGAATAGTTAGGGCCTAAGAAGTCAACGCCAGAAGCATAAAATACGATATAAATAGAACAGTTTTTCCACCATGTAAAACGAATAATTGCAACCAGTGTGGAAGTTGTGGCCATTTCTACGTTCCGGGCAGCCTAGGCTTCACTCTAGGGCGGTGCTCCACCAAATCGAATAGCTAGGGCCTTAGAAGTCAACGCCAGAAGCATAAAATACAATAAAGGTGCAAAAGTTTTTCCATCGTATAACAGTAATAACTGCAAACAGTATGAAAGTACTCGTCATTTCTACGTACCGGGCAACCTAGGCTTCACTCTAGGGCGTTGCTCCACCAGATCGAATAGTTAGGCCCTAAGAAGTCAACGCCAGAAGCATAAAATACGATATAAATACAACAGCTTTTCCATCGTATAAAACGAATAATTGCAACGAGTGTGGAAGTTGTGGTCATTTCTACGTTCCGGGCAGCCTAGGCTTCACTCTAGGGCGGTCCTCCACCAAATCGAATAGCTAGGGCCTTAGAAGTCAACGCCAGAAGCATAAAATACAATAAAGGTGCAAAAGTTTTTCCATCGTATAACAGTAATAACTGCAAACAGTATGAAAGTACTCGTCATTTCTACGTTCCGGGTAACCTAGGTTTCACTCTAGGGCGTAGCTCCACCAGATCGAATAGCTAGGGACCTAGAATTCAGCGCCATAAGAATAAAACACAATATGAGTACAACAGTTTTTCCATCGTATAAAATGAATAATTGCAACCAGTGTGAAAGTTATGGTCATTTCTACATTTCGAGCAACCTAGGCTTCACTCTAGGGCGTTGCTCCACCTGATCGAATAGTTAGGGCCTTAGAAGTACACGCCCGAAGCATTAAATACAAAATAAATAGAACAGTTTTTCCAATGTATGAAACGAATAATTGCTACCAGTGTGAAAGTTATGGTCATTTCTACGTTCCGCGCAACGTGTGCTTTACTCTAGGGCGTTGTTCCACCAGATGGAATAGTTAGGGCCTGAGAAGTCAACGCCAGAAGCATAAAATACGATATAAATACAACAGCTTTTCCATCGTATAAAACAAATAATTGCAACCAGTGTGAAAGTTATGGTCATTTCTACGTTCCAGGCAACCTAGGCTTCACTCTAGGGCGTTGCTCGACAAGATCGAATAGCTAGGGCCTTAGAAGTCAACGCCCGAAGCATAAAATACAAAATAAATAGAACAGCTTTTCCATCGTATAAAACGAATAATTGCTACCAGTGTGAAAGTTATGGTCATTGCTACGTTCCGCGCAACCTACCCTTCACCATAGGCCGTTGCTCCACCAGATCGAATAGTTAGGTCCTTAGAAGTCAACGCCAGAAGCATAAAATACGATATAAATACAACAGCTGTTCCACCGTATAAAAGGAATAATTGCAAACAGTGTGAAAGTAATGGTCATTTCTACGTTCCGGGCAACCTACCCTTCACTCTACGGCGTTGTTCCACCAGATCGAATAGTTAGGGCCTAAGAAGTCAACACCAGAAGAATAAAATACAATAAAAATACAACAGCCTTTCCATCCTATAACAGGAATAATTGCAACCCGTGTGAAAGTGATGGTCATTTCTACGTTCCAGGCAACCTAGGCTTCACTCTAGGGCGTTGTTCCACAAGATCGCATAGTTAGGGCCTAAGAAGTCAACGCCGGAAGCATAAAATATAATATAAATAGAACAGTTTTTCCATTGTATAAAACGAATAATTGCTACCAGTGTGAAAGTTATGGTCATTTCTACGTTCCGCGCAACCTGGGCATTACTCTAGGGCGTTGTTCCACCAGATGGAATAGTTAGGGCCTTAGAAGTCAACACCAGAAGAATAAAATACAATAAAGATACAACAGTCTTTCCATCCTATAACAGGAATAATTGCAACCCTTGTGAAAGTGATGGTCATTTCTACGTTCCGGGCAACCTAGGCTTCACCCTAGGGCGTTGCTCCACCAGATCGAATAGTTAGGGCCTAAGAAGTCAATGCCAGAAACATAAAATACAATATAAATACAACAGTTTTTCCATCGTATAAAACGAATAATTGCAACCAGTATGAAACATATGGTCATTTCTACTTTCCGAGCAACCTAAGCTTCACCCTAGGGCGTTGCTCCAACGGATTGAATAGTTAGGGCCTTAGAAGTCAACGCCCGAACCATAAAGTGCAAAAAAAATACAACAGTGTTTCCATCATATAACAGGAATAATTGCAACCAGTTTGGAAGTGATGGCCAATTCTACGTTCCGGGCAACCTAGGCTTCACTCTATTGCGTTGCTCCACCAGATCGAATAGCTAGCGCCTTAGAAGTCAACGCCAGAAACATAAAATACAATATAAATACAACAGTTTTTCCATCGCATAAAACGAATAATTGCAACGAGTATGAAACTTATGGTCATTTCTACTTTCCGAGCAACCTAGACTTCACTCTAGGGAGTTGCTCCACCTGATCGAATAGTTAGGTCTGTCAGAAATAAACGCCAGAAGCATAAAATACGATATAAATACAACAGTTTTTCCATGGTATAAAACGAATAATTGCTACCAGTCTAAAAGTTATGGTCATTTCTACATTCCGGGCAACCTAGGTTACACGCCAGGGCGTTGCTACTCCAGATCGAATCGTTACGGCCTAAGAAGTCAACGTCAGAAGCATAAAATACGATAAAGATGCAACAGTTTTTCCATCGTATAAAACGAATAATTGCAACCAGTGTGAAAGTTATGGTCATTTCTACATTCCGAGCAACCTAGGCTTCACTCTAGGGCGTTGCTCCGCCAGATCGAATAGTTAGGTCCTTAGAAGTCAACGCCAGAAGCATAAAATACGATATAAATACAACAGTTTTCCATCGTATAAAAGGAATAATTGCAAACAGTGTGAAAGTAATGGTCATTTCTACGTTCCGGGCAACCTAGGCTTCACTCTAGGGCGTTGCTCCACCAGATCAAACAGTTAGGTCCTTAGAAGTCAACGCCCGAAGCATAAAATACGAAATAAATGGAACAGTTTTTCCAGTGTATAAAACGAATAATTGCTACCAGTGTAAAAGTTATGGTCATTTCTACGTTCCGGGCAACCTAGGCTTCACCCTAGGGCGTTGCTCCACCAGATCGAATAGTTAGGGCCTAAGAAGTGAACGCCAGAAGCATAAAATACAATATAAATGCAACAGTCTTTCCATCGTATAAAGCGAATAATTGCAACCAGTAAGAAACTTATGGACATATCTACTTTCCGAGCAACCTAGGCTTCACCCTAGGCCGTTGCGCCAACAGATTGAATAGTTAGGGCCTTAGAAGTCAACGCCCGAACCATAAAATGCAAAAAAAATACAACAGTGTTTCCATCGTATAACAGGAATAATTGCAACCAGTTTGAAAGTGATGGCCAATTCTACGTTCCGGGCAACCTAGGTTTCACTCCAGGGCGTTGCTCCACCAGACCGAACAGTTACGGCCTAAGAAGTCAACGCCAGAAGCATAAAATACGATATAAATACAACAGCTTTTCCATCGTAGAAAACGAATAATTGCAACCAGCAAGAAACTAATGGTCATTTCTACTTTCCTAGCAACCTAGGCTTCACCCTAGGGCGTTGCTCCAACAGATTGAAAAGTTAGGGCTTAAGAAGTCAACGCCCGAACCATAAAATGCAAAAAAAATACAACAGTGTTTCCATCATATAACAGGAATAATTGCAAACAGTTTGAAAGTGATGGCCAATTATACGTTCCGGGCAACCTAGGTATCACTCCAGGGCGTTGCTCCACCAGACCGTATAGTTACGGCCTAAGAAGTCAACGCCAGAAGCATAAAATACGATATAAATACAACAGATTTTCCATCGTATAAAACGAATAATTGCAACCAGTATGAAACTTATGGTCATTTCTACTTTCCGAGCAACCTAGGCTTCACCCTAGGGCGTTGCTCCAACAGGTTGAATAGTTAGGGCCTTAGAAGTCAACGCCCGAACCATCAAACGCAAAAAAAATACAACAGTGTTTCCATCATATAACAGGAATAATTGCAACCAGTTTGAAAGTGATGGCCAATTCTACGTTCCGGGCAACCTAGGCTTCACTCTATTGCGTTGCTCCACCAGATCGAATAGTTAGTGCCTTAGAAGTCAATGCCAGAAGCATAAAATACAATATAAATACAACAGTTTTTCCATCGCATAAAACGAATAATTGCAACCAGTATGAAACTTATGGACATTTCTACGTTCCGGGCAACCTAGGCTTCACTCTAGGGCGTTGCTCCACCAGATCAAACAGTTAGGTCCTTAGAAGTCAACGCCCGAAGCATAAAATACGAAATTAATGGAACAGTTTTTCCATTGTATAAAACGAATAATTGCTACCAGTGTAAAAGTTATGGTCATTTCTACGTTCCGGGCAACCTAGGCTTCACCCTAGGGCGTTGCTCCACCAGATCGAATAGTTAGGGCCTAAGAAGTGAACGCCAGAAGCATAAAATACAATATAAATGCAACAGCCTTTCCATCGTATAAAACGAATAATTGCAACCAGTAAGAAACTTATGGACATATCTACTTTCCGAGCAACCTAGGCTTCACCCTAGGCCGTTGCTCCAACAGATTGAATAGTTAGGGCCTTAGAAGTCAACGCCCGAACCATAAAATGCAAAAAAAATACAACAGTGTTTCCATCATATAACAGGAATAATTGCAACCAGTTTGAAAGTGATGGCCAATTCTACGTTCTGGGCAACCTAGGCTTCACTCTAGAGCGTTGCTCCACCAGATCGAATAGTTAGTGCCATAGAAGTCAACGCCCGAAGTATAAAATACAATGTAAATACGACAGTTTTTCCATCGTATAAAACGAATAATTGCAACCAGTAAGAAACTTATGGTCATTTCTACTTTCCGAGCAACCTAGGCTTCACCCTAGGGCGTTGCTCCAACGGATTGAATAGTTAGGGCCTTAGAAGTCAACGCCCGAACCATAAAATGCAAAAAAAATACAGCAGTGTTTCCATCATATAACAGGTATAATTGCAACCAGTTCGAAATTGATGGCCAATTCTACGTTCCGGGCAACCTAGGCATCACTCTATTGCGTCGCTCCACCAGATCGAATAGTTAGTGCCATAGAAGTCAACGCCCGAAGTATAAAATACGATATAAATACAACAGCTTTTCCATCGTATAAAACGAATAATTGCAACCAGTACGAAACTTATGGTCATTTCTACTTTTCGAGCAAGCTGGCCTTCACCCTAGGGCGTTGCTCCAACGGATTGAATAGTTAGCGCCTTAGAAGTCAACGCCCGAACCATAAAATGCAAAAAAAATACAGCAGTGTTTCCACCATATAACAGGTATAATTGCAACCAGTTTGAAATTGATGGCCAATTCTACGTGCCGGGCAACCTAGACATCACTCTATTGCGTTGCTCCACCAGATCGAATAGTTAGTGCCTTAGAAGTCAACGCCAGAAGCATAAAATACAATATAAATACAACAGTTTTTCCATTGTATAAAACGAATAATTGCAACCAGTATGAAACTTATGGACATTTCTACTTTCCGGGCAACCTAGGCTTCACCCTAGGGCGTTGCTCCAACAGATTGAATAGTTAGGACCTTAGAAGTCAACGCCCGAACCATAAAATGCACAAAAAATTCAACAGTGTTTCCACCATATATCAGGAATAATTGCAACGAGTTTGAAAGTGATGGCCAATTCTACGTTCCGGGCAACCTAGGCTTCACTCTAGGGCGTTGCTCCACCAGATCGAATAGTTAGTGCCTTAGAAGTCAACGCCAGAAGCATAAAATACAATATAAATACAACAGCTTTTCCGTCGTATTAAATGAATAATTGCAAACAGTGTGAAAGTAGTGGTCATTTCTACGTTCCGAGCCACCTAGGCTTCACTCTAGGGCGGTGCTCCACCATATCGAATAGCTACGGATTAAGAAGCCTACGCCTGAAGCATAAAATACAATAAAAATACAACAGTGTTTCCATCATATAACAGGAATAATTGCAACCAGTTTGAAAGTGATGGCCTATTCTACGTTCCGGGCAACCTAGGTTTCACTCCAGGGCGTTGTTCCACCAGATGGAATAGTTAGGGCCCAAGAAGTCAACGCCAGAAGCATAAAATACAATATAAAAATAACAGTTTTTCCATCGTATAAAACGAATAATTGCAACCAGTATGAAACTTACGGTCATTTCTACTTTCCGAGCAACCTAGGCTTCACCCTAGCGCGTTGCTCCAACGGATTGAATAGTTAGGGCCTTAGAAGTCAACGCCCGATCCATAAAATGCAAAAAAAATACAGCAGTGTTTCCATCATATAACAGATATAATTGCAACCAGTTTGAAATTGATGGCCAATTCTACGTTCCGGGCAACCTAGGTTTCACTCCAGGGCGTTGCTCCACCAGACCGAATACTTACGGCCTAAGAAGTCAACGCCAGAAGCATAAAATACGATATAAATACAACAGCTTTTCCAGCGTATAAAACGAATAATTGCAACCAGTATGAAACTTATGGTCATTTCTACTTTCCGAGCAAGCTAGGCTTCACCCTAGGGCGTTGGTCCAACAGATTGAATAGTTAGGGCCTTAGAAGTCAACGCCCGAACCATAAAATGCAAAAAAAATACAACAGTGTTTCCATCATATAACAGGCATAATTGCAACCAGTTTGAAAGTGATGGCCAATTCTACGTTCCGGGCAACCTAGGCTTCACTCTAGGGCGTTGCTCCACCAGATCGAATAGTTAGTGCCATAGAAGTCAACGCCCGAAGCATAGAATACAATATAAATACTACAGTTTTTCCATCGTATAAAACGAATAATTGCAACCAGTATGAAACTTATGGTCATTTCTGCCTTCCGAGCAACCTAGGCTTCACCCTAGGGCGTTGCTCCAACGGATTGAATAGTTAGGGCCTTAGAAGTCAACGCCCGAACCATAAAATGCAAAAAAAATACAGCAGTGTTTCCATCATATAACAGGTATAATTGCAACCAGTTTGAAATTGATGGCCAATTCTACGTTGCGGGCAACCTAGGCATCACTCTATTGCGTCGCTCCAACAGATCGAATAGTTAGTGCCTTAGAAGTCAACGCCAGAAGCATAAAATACAATATAAATACAACAGTTTTTCCATCGTATAAAAAGGAATAATTGCAACCAGTATGAAAGTTAACGTCATTTCTTCTTTCCGGGCAACCTAGGCTTCACCCTTGGGCGTTGCTCCAACAGATTGAAAAGTTAGGGGCTTAGAAGTCAACGCCGGAAGCATGCAATGCAATAAAAATACAACAGTTTTTCCATCGTATAAAAGGATTAATTGCAACCAGTTTGAAAGTGATGGTCATTTCTACGTTCCGGGCAACCTAGGCTTCACAGTAGGGCGTTGCTCCACCAGATCCAATAGTTAGGGCCTTAGAAGTCAACGCCAGAATCATAAAATACAATAAAGATGCAACAGCTTTACCATCGTATTATACGAATAATTTCAACCAGTGTGAATGTTATGGTAATTTCTACATTCCGAGCAACCTAGGCTTCACTCTAGGGAGTTGATCCAACAGATTGAATAGTCAGGGCCTTAGCAGTCAACGCACGAAGCATAAAATACAATATAAATAGAACAGTTTTTCCATCATATAACAGAAATAATTGCAACCAGTTTGAAAGTGATGGTCATTTCTACGTTCCGGGCAACCTAGGCTTCACTCAAGGGCGTTGCTCCACCAGATCGAATAGTTGGTGCCTTAGAAGTCAACGCCAGAAGCATAAAATACAATATATATACAACAGTTTTTCCATCGTATAAAACGAATAATTGCAACCAGTATGAAAGTTATGGTCATTTCTACGTTCCGTGCAACCTAGGCTTCACTCTATGGTGTTGTTCCACTACATCGAATAGCAACGGCCTCAGAAGTCAACGCCTGAAGCATAAAATACAATAAAAATACAACAGTATTTCTGTCCTATAACAGGAATAATTACAACCCGTGTGAAAGTGATGGTCATTTGTACGTTCCAGGCAACCTAGGCTTCACTCTAGGGCGTTGCTCCACCAGATCGAATAGTTAGGGACTAAGAAGTGAACGCCCGTAGCATGAAATGCACTAAATATGCAAGAGTTTTTCCATCGTATAACAGGAGTAATTGCAACCAGTGTGAAAGTGATGGTCATTTCTACGTTCCGGGCGACCTAGTCTTCAGTCTGGGGCGTTGTTCCACCAGATCGAACAGTTAGGGCCTATGAAGTCAACGCCAGAAGCATAAAATACAATATAAATATAACAGTTTTTCCATCGTATAAAACGAATAATAGCAACCAGTGAGACAGTTATGGTCATTTCTACGTTCCGGGCAACCTAGGCTTCACTCTAGGGCGTTGCACCACCAGATCGAACAGTTAGGGCCTATGAAGTCAACGCCAGAAGCATAAAATACAATATAAGTATAACAGTTTTTCCAACGTATAAAACGAATAATTGTAACCAGTGTGAATGTTATGGTCATTTCTACGTTCGGGGCAACCTAGGCTTCACTCTAGGGCGTTGCTCCACCAGATCGAATAGCTACGACCTTAGAAGTCAAAGCCAGAAGCAGATAATACAATAAAAATGCAACAGTTTTTCCATCGTATAGCATGGCTAATTGCAACCAGTGCGAAAGTAATGATCATTTCGACGTTTTGGGCATCCTAGACCTAATTCTGAGGCGTTGCTCCACCAGATAGAAGAGTTAGGGCCTTTGAAATCAACGCCAGAAGCATAAACTACAAAATAAATACAACAGCCTTTACATCGTATAAAACGAATAATTGCAAGCTGTGTGAAGGTTATGGTCATATCTACGTCCCGGACAACATAGGCTTCACTGTAGGGCGTTGCTCAATCAGATCGAATAGGTAGGGCCATAGAAGTCAACGCCCGAAACATAAAATACAATATAAATACAACAGTTTTTCCATTGTATAAAACGAATAATTGCAACCATTGTGAAAGTAATGGTCATTTCTACGTTCCGGGCAACCTAGGCATCACTCTAGGGCGTTGCTCCACCACATCGAATAGCTACGGTCTTATAAGTCAACGCCAGACGCATAAAATACAATATAAATACAACAGCATTTCCATCGTATAAAATGAATAATTGCAACCAGTGTGAAAGTGATGGTCATTTCTACGTTCCGGGCGACCTAGTCTTCAGTCTGGGGCGTTGTTCCACCAGATCGAACAGTTAGGGCCTATGAAGTCAACGCCAGAAGCATAAAATACAATATAAATATAACAGTTTTTCCATCGTATAAAACGAATAATAGCAACCAGTGAGACAGTTATGGTCATTTCTACGTTCCGGGCAACCTAGGCTTCACTGCAGAGCTTGGCTCCACCAGATCGAATGGGTAGGGCCTTAGAAGTCAACGCCAGAAGCGTAAAGTACAATAAAAATCTAACAGTTTCTACATCGTATAACAGGAATAATTGCAAACAGTATGATGGTAATGGTCATTTCTTCGCTCCGGGTAACCTAGGCGTCACTCTAGGGCGTTGCTCCACCACATCGAATAGCTAGTGCCTTAGAACTCAACGCCAGAAGAATAAAATACAATATAAATACAAGAGTTTTTCCATTGTATAAAATGAATAATTGCAAACAGCGTGAAAGTAATGGTCATTTCTACGTTCCTGGAAACCTAGGATTCACTCTAGGGCGTAGCTCCGCCACATCGAATAGCTACGGTCTTAGAAGTCAACGCCTGAAGCATTAAATACAATAAAAGTACCACAGTTTTTCCATCGTATAACAGGAATAATTGCATCAAATGTGAAGGTAATGGTCATTTCTACGTTCCGGGCAACCTAGGCTTCACTCTGGGGCATAGCTCCTCCAGATCGAATAGTTATGGCCTAAGAAGTATAAGCCAGAAGCATATAATTCAATATAAATACAACAGATTTTCCATTGTATAAAACGAATAATTGCTACCAGTGTGAAAGTTATGGTCATTTCTACGTTCCGTGCAACCTAGGCTTCGCACTAGGGCGTTGCACTACCAGATCGAATAGTTAGGGCTTAAGAAGTCAACGCCAGCAGCATAAAATATATTAAAAATACAACAGTTTTTAAATTGTATAAAACGAATGATTGCCACCACTGTGAAAGTTATGATCATTTCTACGTTCTGGGCAACCTAGGCTTGACTCTTTGGCGTTGCTCCACCAGATCGAATATTTAGCGCCTCAGAAGTCAACGCCCGAGGCATAAAATACAAAATAAATAGAACAGTTTTTCCATTGTATAAGACGAATTATTGCAACCAGTGTGAAAGTTACGGTCATTTCTACGTTCCGTGCAACCTAGGCTTCACTCTACGGCGTTGGTCCACCAGATCGAATAGCAACGACCTTAGAAGCCAACGCCAGAAGCATAAAATACAATATAAATACAACAGCTTTTCCATCGTATAAAATGAATAATTGCAATCTCAGTGATTGTAATGGTCATTTCTACACTCCAGTCAACCTAGGCTTCACTGCAGGACGTTGCTCCATCAGATCGCATAGTTAGGGCCTAAGCAGTCAGCGCCCGAAGCATAAAATACAATATAAATACAACAGTTTTGCCATCGTATAACAGGAATAATTGCAACCAGTGTGAAAGTGATGGTCATTTCTACGTTGCGAGCAACCTAGGCATCACTCTATGGCGTTGCTCCACCAGATCGAATTGTTAGGGCCTTAGAAGTCAACGCAAGAAGCATAAAATACAATATAAATACAACAGTGTGTCCATCGTATAACAGGAATAATTGCAACCAGTGTGAAGGTAATGGTCATTTCTACGTTCCGGGCAACCGAGGCTACACTCTAGGGCGTTGCTCCACCAGATCGAATACCTAGGGACCGAGAAGTCAACGCCAGAAGCATACAATAAAATAAAAGTACAACAGTTTTTCATCGTATAACGGGAATAATTCCAAGTAGCGTGAAAGTAATGGTCACTTCTACCTTCCGTGCAACCTAGGCTCAACTCTAGCGCGTTGCTCCTCCAGATCGAATAGTTAGGGCCTTAGAAGTCAACGCACGAAGCATAAAATACACTAAAGATACAACAGTTTTTCCATCGTATAACTTGAATAATTCCAACCAGTGTGAAAGGGATGGTCATTTCTACGTTCCGAGCAACCGAGTCTTCACTCTATGGCGTTGTTCCACCAGATCGAATTTGAGGGTCTTAGTAGTCAACGCCAGAAGTATAAAATTCAAAACAAATACAACTGTTTTTACAACGTATAAAACGAATAATTGCAATCTCAGTGATTGTAATGGTCATTTCTACGCTCCAGTCAACCTAGGCTTCACTGCAGGACGTTGCTCCATCAGATCGCATAGTTAGGGCCTAAGGAGTCAGCGCCCGAAGGATAAAATACAATATAAATACAACAGTTTTTCCATCGTATAACAGGAATAATTGCAACCAGTGTGAAAGTGATGGTTATTTCTACGTTCCGGGCAACCTAGGCATCACTCTAGGGCGTTGCTCCACCACATCGAATAGCTACGGTCTTATAAGTCAACGCCAGACGCATAAAATACAATATAAATACAACAGCATTTCCATCGTATAAAATGAATAATTGCAACCAGTGTGAAAGTGATGGTCATTTCTACGTTCCGGGCGACCTAGTCTTCTGTCTGGGGCGTTGTTCCACCAGATCGAACAGTTAGGGCCTATGAAGTCAACGCCAGAAGCATAAAATACAATATAAATATAACAGTTTTTCCATCGTATAAAACGAATAATAGCAACCAGTGAGACAGTTATGGTCATTTCTACGTTCCGGGCAACCTAGGCTTCACTGCAGAGCTTGGCTCCACCAGATCGAATGGGTAGGGCCTAAGCAGTCAGCGCCCGAAGCATAAAATACAATATAAATACAACAGTTTTGCCATCGTATAACAGGAATAATTGCAACCAGTGTGAAAGTGATGGTCATTTCTACGTTGCGAGCAACCTAGGCATCACTCTATGGCGTTGCTCCACCAGATCGAATTGTTAGGGCCTTAGAAGTCAACGCAAGAAGCATAAAATACAATATAAATACAACAGTGTGTCCATCGTATAACAGGAATAATTGCAACCAGTGTGAAGGTAATGGTCATTTCTACGTTCCGGGCAACCGAGGCTACACTCTAGGGCGTTGCTCCACCAGATCGAATACCTAGGGACCGAGAAGTCAACGCCAGAAGCATACAATAAAATAAAAGTACAACAGTTTTTCATCGTATAACGGGAATAATTCCAAGTAGCGTGAAAGTAATGGTCACTTCTACCTTCCGTGCAACCTAGGCTCAACTCTAGCGCGTTGCTCCTCCAGATCGAATAGTTAGGGCCTTAGAAGTCAACGCACGAAGCATAAAATACACTAAAGATACAACAGTTTTTCCATCGTATAACTTGAATAATTCCAACCAGTGTGAAAGGGATGGTCATTTCTACGTTCCGAGCAACCGAGTCTTCACTCTATGGCGTTGTTCCACCAGATCGAATTTGAGGGTCTTAGTAGTCAACGCCAGAAGTATAAAATTCAAAACAAATACAACTGTTTTTACAACGTATAAAACGAATAATTGCAATCTCAGTGATTGTAATGGTCATTTCTACGCTCCAGTCAACCTAGGCTTCACTGCAGGACGTTGCTCCATCAGATCGCATAGTTAGGGCCTAAGGAGTCAGCGCCCGAAGGATAAAATACAATATAAATACAACAGTTTTTCCATCGTATAACAGGAATAATTGCAACCAGTGTGAAAGTGATGGTTATTTCTACGTTCCGGGCAACCTAGGCTTCACTCTAGGGCGTTGCTCAACCAGATCGAATAGATACGTAGTTAGGAGTCAACGCCAGAAGCATAAAATACAATATAAATACAACAACTTTTCCATCGTATAAAATGAATAATTGCATCAACTGTGAAGGTAATGGTCATTTCTACGTTCCGGGCAACCTAGGCTTCACTCTGGGGCGTTGCTCCTCCAGATCGAATAGTTATGGCCTAAGAAGTATAAGAGAGAAGCATATAATTCAATATAAATACAACAGTTTTTCCATTGTATAAAGCGAATAATTGCTACCAGTGTGAAAGTTATGGTCATTTCTACGTTCTGGGCAACCTAGGCTTGACTCTTTGGCGTTGCTCCACCAGATCGAATATTTAGCGCCTCAGGAGTCAACGCCAGAAGCATAAAATACAATATAAATACAACAGCTTTTCCATAGTATAAAATGAATAACTGCAATCTCAGTGATTGTAATGGTCATTTCTACGCTCCAGTCAACCTAGGCTTCACTGCAGGACGTTGCTCCATCAGATCGCATAGTTAGGGCCTAAGGAGTCAGCGCCCGAAGCATAAAATACAATATAAATACAACAGTTTTTCCATCGTATAACAGGAATAATTGCAACCAGTGTGAAAGTGATGGTTATTTCTACGTTCCGGGCAACCTAGGCTTCACTCTAGGGCGTTGCTCAACCAGATGGAATAGTTATGGACTTAGAATTCAACGCCAGAGGCAAAAAATACAATAAAAATACAACAGTCATTCCATCGTATGACAGGAATAATTGCAAACATTGTGAAGGTAATGATCATTTCTACGCTCCGGGCAACCTAGGCTACACTCTAGGGTGTTGCTCCACCAGATCGAATAGTTATGGCCTTAGAAGTCAACGCCCGAAGCATAAAATACAAAATAAATACAACAGTTTTACCATCGTATAACACGAATAATTGCAACCTGTGTGAAGGTAATGGTCTTTTTTACGCTCCGGGCTACCTAGGCTACACTCTCGGGCGGTGCTCCACCAGATCAAATAGTTAGGGCCTTAGGAGACAACGCCAGAAATATAAAATACAAAACAAATACAACAGTTTTTCCATCGTATAAAACGAATAATTGCAACCAGTGTGAAAGTTATGGTCATTACTACGTTCCGTGCAACCTAGGCTTCACTATAGGGCGTTGCTCCACCAGATCAAATAGTTAGGGCCTTAGAAGACAACGCCAGAAATACAAAATACTATATAAATACAACAGTTTTTCCATCGTATAAAACGAATAATTGAATCCAATGTGAACGTAATGGCCCTTTCTACGTCCCGGGCAACCTAGGCTTCAGCCTATTACGTGGCTCCACCATATCCATTTGTTAGGGCCCAAGAAGACAACGCCAGAAGCATAAAATACAATGTATATACAACAGCTTTTCCATCGTATAAAACGAATAATTGCAACGAGTGTGGAAGTTGTGGTCATTTCTACGTTCCGGGCAGCCTAGGCTTCACTCTAGGGCGGTGCTCCACCAAATCGAATAGCTAGGGCCTTAGAAGTCAACGCCAGAAGCATAAAATACGATATAAATAGAACAGTTAACTAAATTAACTAAGTGCTCCACCAAATCGAATAGCTAGGGCCTTAGAAGTCAACGCCAGAAGCATAAAATACAATAAAGGTGCAAAAGTTTTTCCATCGTATAACAGTAATAACTGCAAACAGTATGAAAGTACTCGTCATTTCTACGTACCGGGCAACCTAGGCTTCACTCTAGGGCGTTGCTCCACCAGATCGAATAGTTAGGCCCTAAGAAGTCAACGCCAGAAGCATAAAATACGATATAAATACAACAGCTTTTCCATCGTATAAAACGAATAATTGCAACGAGTGTGGAAGTTGTGGTCATTTCTACGTTCCGGGCAGCCTAGGCTTCACTCTAGGGCGGTGCTCCACCAAATCGAATAGCTAGGGCCTTAGAAGTCAACGCCAGAAGCATAAAATACAATAAAGGTGCAAAAGTTTTTCCATCGTATAACAGTAATAACTGCAAACAGTATGAAAGTACTCGTCATTTCTACGTTCCGGGTAACCTAGGTTTCACTCTAGGGCGTAGCTCCACCAGATCGAATAGCTAGGGACCTAGAATTCAGCGCCATAATGATAAAACACAATATAAGTACAACAGTTTTTCCATCGTATAAAATGAATAATTGCAACCAGTGTGAAAGTTATGGTCATTTCTACATTTCGAGCAACCTAGGCTTCACTCTAGGGCGTTGCTCCACCTGATCGAATAGTTAGGGCCTTAGAAGTACACGCCCGAAGCATTAAATACAAAATAAATAGAACAGTTTTTCCAATGTATGAAACGAATAATTGCTACCAGTGTGAAAGTTATGGTCATTTCTACGTTCCGCGCAACGTGTGCTTTACTCTAGGGCGTTGTTCCACCAGATGGAATAGTTAGGGCCTGAGAAGTCAACGCCAGAAGCATAAAATACGATATAAATACAACAGCTTTTCCATCGTATAAAACAAATAATTGCAACCAGTGTGAAAGTTATGGTCATTTCTACGTTCCAGGCAACCTAGGCTTCACTCTAGGGCGTTGCTCCACCAGATCGAATAGTTAGTGCCTTAGAAGTCAATGCCAGAAGCATAAAATACAATATAAATACAACAGTTTTTCCATCGCATAAAACGAATAATTGCAACCAGTATGAAACTTATGGACATTTCTACGTTCCGGGCAACCTAGGCTTCACTCTAGGGCGTTGCTCCACCAGATCAAACAGTTAGGTCCTTAGAAGTCAACGCCCGAAGCATAAAATACGAAATAAATGGAACAGTTTTTCCATTGTATAAAACGAATAATTGCTACCAGTGTAAAAGTTATGGTCATTTCTACGTTCCGGGCAACCTAGGCTTCACCCTAGGGCGTTGCTCCACCAGATCGAATAGTTAGGGCCTAAGAAGTGAACGCCAGAAGCATAAAATACAATATAAATGCAACAGTCTTTCCATCGTATAAAACGAATAATTGCAACCAGTAAGAAACTTATGGACATATCTACTTTCCGAGCAACCTAGGCTTCACCCTAGGCCGTTGCTCCAACAGATTGAATAGTTAGGGCCTTAGAAGTCAACGCCCGAACCATAAAATGCAAAAAAAATACAACAGTGTTTCCATCATATAACAGGAATAATTGCAACCAGTTTGAAAGTGATGGCCAATTCTACGTTCCGGGCAACCTAGGTTTCACTCCAGGGCGTTGCTCCACCAGACCGAATAGTTACGGCCTAAGAAGTCAACGCCAGAAGCATAAAATACGATATAAATACAACAGCTTTTCCATCGTATAAAACGAATAATTGCAACCAGCAAGAAACTAATGGTCATTTCTACTTTCCTAGCAACCTAGGCTTCACCCTAGGGCGTTGCTCCAACAGATTGAAAAGTTAGGGCTTAAGAAGTCAACGCCCGAACCATAAAATGCAAAAAAAATACAACAGTGTTTCCATCATATAACAGGAATAATTGCAACCAGTTTGAAAGTGATGGCCAATTATACGTTCCGGGCAACCTAGGTATCACTCCAGGGCGTTGCTCCACCAGACCGTATAGTTACGGCCTAAGAAGTCAACGCCAGAAGCATAAAACACGATATAAATACAACAGATTTTCCATCGTATAAAACGAATAATTGCAACCAGTATGAAACTTATGGTCATTTCTACTTTCCGAGCAACCTAGGCTTCACCCTAGGGCGTTGCTCCAACAGGTTGAATAGTTAGGGCCTTAGAAGTCAACGCCCGAACCATCAAACGCAAAAAAAACACAACAGTGTTTCCATCATATAACAGGAATAATTGCAACCAGTTTGAAAGTGATGGCCAATTCTACGTTCCGGGCAACCTAGGCTTCACTCTATTGCGTTGCTCCACCAGATCGAATAGTTAGTGCCTTAGAAGTCAATGCCAGAAGCATAAAATACAATATAAATACAACAGTTTTTCCATCGCATAAAACGAATAATTGCAACCAGTATGAAACTTATGGACATTTCTACTTTCCGAGCAACCTAGGCTTCACCCTAGGGCGTTGCTCGAACAGATTGAATAGCTAGGGCCTTAGAAGTCAACGCCCGAACCATAAAATGCAAAAAAAATACAACAGTGTTTCCATCATATAACAGGAATAATTGCAACCAGTTTGAAAGTGATGGCCAATACTAC
Source organism: Calliopsis andreniformis (assembly GCF_051401765.1). NCBI lineage: Eukaryota > Metazoa > Arthropoda > Insecta > Hymenoptera > Andrenidae > Calliopsis > Calliopsis andreniformis. Next base: position 2,547,889 of record NW_027480472.1, on the reverse strand, counting down.
GTTCAGGGCAACCTGGGTTTCACTCCAGGGCGTTGCTCCACCAGACCGAGTAGTTACGGCCTAAGAAGTCAACGCCAGAAGCATAAAATACGATACAAATACAACAGCTTTTCCATCGTATAAAACGAATAATTGCAACCAGCAAGAAACTAATGGTCATTTCTACTTTCCGAGCAACCTAGGCTTCACCCTAGGGCGTTGCTCCAACAGATCGAATAGCTAGTGCCTTAGAAGTAAACGCCAGAAGCATAAAATACAATATAAATACAACAGTTTTTCCATCGTATAAAACGAATAATTGCAACCAGTATGAAACTTATGGTCATTTCTACTTTCCGAGCAACCTAGGCTTCACCCTAGGGCGTTGCCCCAACAGATTGAATAGTTAGGGCCTTAGAAGTCAGCGCCCGAAGCATAAAATGCAATAAAAATACAACAGAGTTTCCATCATATAACAGGAATAATTGCAACCAGTTTGAAAGTGACGGCCAATTCTACGTTCCGGGCAACCTAGGCTTCACTCTAGGGCGTTGCTCCACCAGATCGAATAGTTAGTGCCTTAGAAGTCAGCGCCAGAAGCATAAAATACAATATAAATACAACAGCTTTTCCATCGTATAAAACGAATAATTGCAACCAGTATGAAACTTGTGGACATTTCTACTTTCCGAGCTACCTAGGCTTCACCCTAGGGCGTTGCTCCAACAGATTGAATAGTTACGACCTTAGAAGTCAACGCCCGAACCATAAAATGCAAAAAAAATTCAACAGTGTTTCCATCATATATCAGGAATAATTGCAACGAGTTTGGAAGTGATGGCCAATTCTACGTTCCGGGCAACCTAGGCTTCACTCTAGGGCGTTGCTCCACCAGATCGAATAGTTAGTGCCTTAGAAGTCAACGCCAGAAGCATAAAATACAATATAAATACAACAGTTTTTCCATCGCATAAAACGAATAATTGCAACCAGTATGAAACTTATGGACATTTCTACTTTCCGAGCAACCTAGGCGTCACCCTAGGGCGTTGCTCCAACAGATTGAATAGTTAGGGCCTTAGAAGTCAACGCCCGAACCATAAAATGCAAAAAAGAATACAACAGTGTTTCCATCATATAACAGGAATAATTGCAACCAGTTTGAAAGTGATGGCCAATTCTACGTTCTGGGCAACCTAGGCTTCACTCTAGGGCGTTGCTCCACCAGATCGAATAGTTAGTGCCATAGAAGTCAACGCCCGAAGTATAAAATACAATGTAAATACGACAGTTTTTCCATCGTATAAAACGAATAATTGCAACCAGTAAGAAACTTATGGTCATTTCTACTTTCCGAGCAACCTAGGCTTCACCCTAGGGCGTTGCTCCAACGGATTGAATAGTTAGGGCCTTAGAAGTCAACGCCCGAACCATAAAATGCAAAAAAAATACAACAGTGCTTCCATCATATAACAGGTATAATTGCAACCAGTTTGAAAGTGATGGCCAATTCTACGTTGCGGGCAACCTAGGCTTCACTCTATTGCGTTGCTCCACCAGATCGAATAGTTAGTGCCTTAAAAGTCAACGCCAGAAGCATAAAATACAATAAAGGTGCAAAAGTTTTTCCATCGTATAACAGTAATAACTGCAAACAGTATGAAAGTACTCGTCATTTCTACGTACCGGGCAACCTAGGCTTCACTCTAGGGCGGTGCTCCACCAAATCGAATAGCTAGGGCCTTAGAAGTCAACGCCAGAAGCATAAAATACAATAAAGGTGCAAAAGTTTTTCCATCGTATAACAGTAATAACTGCAAACAGTATGAAAGTACTCGTCATTTCTACGTTCCGGGTAACCTGGGTTTCACTCTAGGGCGTAGCTCCACCAGATCGAATAGCTAGGGACCTAGAATTCAGCGCCATAAGAATAAAACACAATATAAGTACAACAGTTTTTCCATCGTATAAAATGAATAATTGCAACCAGTGTGAAAGTTATGGTCATTTCTACATTTCGAGCAACCTAGGCTTCACTCTAGGGCGTTGCTCCACCTGATCGAATAGTTAGGGCCTTAGAAGTACACGCCCGAAGCATTAAATACAAAATAAATAGAACAGTTTTTCCAATGTATGAAACGAATAATTGCTACCAGTGTGAAAGTTATGGTCATTTCTACGTTCCGCGCAACGTGCGCTTTACTCTAGGGCGTTGCACCACCAGATGGAATAGTTAGGGCCTGAGAAGTCAACGCCCGAACCATCAAACGCAAAAAAAATACAACAGTGTTTCCATCATATAACAGGAATAATTGCAACCAGTTTGAAAGTGATGGCCAATTCTACGTTCCGGGCAACCTAGGCTTCACTCTATTGCGTTGCTCCACCAGATCGAATAGTTAGTGCCTTAGAAGTCAATGCCAGAAGCATAAAATACAATATAAATACAACAGTTTTTCCATCGCATAAAACGAATAATTGCAACCAGTATGAAACTTATGGACATTTCTACTTTCCGAGCAACCTAGGCTTCACCCTAGGGCGTTGCTCGAACAGATTGAATAGCTAGGGCCTTAGAAGTCAACGCCCGAACCATAAAATGCAAAAAAAATACAACAGTGTTTCCATCATATAACAGGAATAATTGCTACCAGTTTGAAAGTGATGGCCAATTCTACGTTCCGGGCAACCTAGGCTTCACTCTATTGCGTTGCTCCACCAGATCGAATAGCTAGCGCCTTAGAAGTCAACGCCAGAAACATAAAATACAATATAAATACAACAGTTTTTCCATCGCATAAAACGAATAATTGCAACCAGTATGAAACTTATGGTCATTTCTACTTTCCGAGCAACCTAGACTTCACTCTAGTGAGTTGCTCCACCTGATCGAATAGTTAGATCTGTCAGAAATAAACGCCAGAAGCATAAAATACGATATAAATACAACAGTTTTTCCATGGTATAAAACGAATAATTGCTACCAGTGTAAAAGTTATGGTCATTTCTACGTTCCGGGCAACCTAGGTTACACGCCAGGGCGTTGCTACTCCAGATCGAATCGTTACGGCCTAAGAAGTCAACGTCAGAAGCATAAAATACGATAAAGATGCAACAGTTTTTCCATCGTATAAAACGAATAATTGCAACCAGTGAGAAACTTATGGTCATTTCTACTTTCCGAGCAACCTAGGCATCACTCTATTGCGTCGCTCCAACAGATCGAATAGTTAGTGCCTTAGAAGTCAACGCCAGAAGCATAAAATACAATATAAATACAACAGTATTTCTGTCCTATAACAGGAATAATTACAACCCGTGTGAAAGTGATGGTCATTTGTACGTTCCAGGCAACCTGGGCTTCACTCTAGGGCGTTGCTCCACCAGATCGAATAGTTAGGGACTAAGAAGTGAACGCCCGTAGCATGAAATGCACTAAATATGCAAGAGTTTTTCCATCGTATAACAGGAGTAATTGCAACCAGTGTGAAAGTGATGGTCATTTCTACGTTCCGGGCGACCTAGTCTTCAGTCTGGGGCGTTGTTCCACCAGATCGAACAGTTAGGGCCTATGAAGTCAACGCCAGAAGCATAAAATACAATATAAATATAACAGTTTTTCCATCGTATAAAACGAATAATAGCAACCTGTGAGACAGTTATGGTCATTTCTACGTTCCGGGCAACCTAGGCTTCACTCTAGGGCGTTGCACCACCAGATCGAACAGTTAGGGCCTATGAAGTCAACGCCAGAAGCATAAAATACAATATAAATATAACAGTTTTTCCAACGTATAAAGCGAATAATTGTAACCAGTGTGAATGTTATGGTCATTTCTACGTTCGGGGCAACCTAGGCTTCACTCTAGGGCGTTGCTCCACCAGATCGAATAGCTACGACCTTAGAAGTCAAAGCCAGAAGCAGATAATACAATAAAAATGCAACAGTTTTTCCATCGTATAGCATGGCTAATTGCAACCAGTGCGAAAGTAATGATCATTTCGACGTTTTGGGCATCCTAGACCTAACTCTGAGGCGTTGCTCCACCAGATAGAAGAGTTAGGGCCTTTGAAATCAACGCCAGAAGCATAAACTACAAAATAAATACAACAGCCTTTACATCGTATAAAACGAATAATTGCAAGCTGTGTGAAGGTTATGGTCATATCTACGTCCCGGACAACATAGGCTTCACTGTAGGGCGTTGCTCAATCAGATCGAATAGGTAGGGCCATAGAAGTCAACGCCCGAAACATAAAATACAATATAAATACAACAGTTTTTCCATTGTATAAAACGAATAATTGCAACCATTGTGAAAGTAATGGTCATTTCTACGTTCCGGGCAACCTAGGCATCACTCTAGGGCGTTGCTCCACCACATCGAATAGCTACGGTCTTATAAGTCAACGCCAGAAGCATAAAATACAATATAAATACAACAGCATTTCCATCGTATAAAATGAATAATTGCAACCAGTGTGAAAGTGATGGTCATTTCTACGTTCCGGGCGACCTAGTCTTCAGTCTGGGGCGTTGTTCCACCAAATCGAACAGTTAGGGCCTATGAAGTCAACGCCAGAGGCATAAAATACAATATAAATATAACAGTTTTTCCATCGTATAAAACGAATAATAGCAACCAGTGAGACAGTTATGGTCATTTCTACGTTCCGGGCAACCTAGGCTTCACTCTAGGGCGTTGCACCACCAGATCGAATAGTTAGGGCCTAAGAAGTGAACGCCAGAAGCATAAAATACAATATAAATATAACAGTTTTTCCATCGTGTAAAACGAATAATAGCAACCAGTGAGACAGTTATGGTCATTTCTACGTTCCGCGCAACCTAGGCTTCACTGTAGGGCGTTGCACCACCAGATCGAATAGTTAGGGCCTTAGAAGTCAACGCCAGAAGCATAAAAGACAATATAAATACAACAACTTTTCCATCGTATAACAGGAATAATAGCAACCAGTGTGAAAGATATGGTCATTTCTACGTTCCGGGCAACATAGGCTTCACTCTTGGACTATGCCCCACCAGATCGAATAGCTAGGACCTTAGAAGTCGAAGCCAGAAGCGGAAAATACAATAAAAATGCAACAGTTTTTCCAACGTATAAAACGAATAATTGTAACCAGTGTGAATGTTATGGTCATTTCTACGTTCGGGGCAACCTAGGCTTCACTCTAGGGCGTTGCTCCACCAGATCGAATAGCTACGACCTTAGAAGTCAAAGCCAGAAGCAGATAATACAATAAAAATGCAACAGCTTTTCCATCGTATAGCATGGCTAATTGCAACCAGTGCGAAAGTAATGATCATTTCGACGTTTTGGGCATCCTAGACTTAACTCTGAGGCGTTGCTCCACCAGATAGAAGAGTTAGGGCCTTTGAAATCAACGCCAGAAGCATAAACTACAAAATAAATACAACAGCCTTTACATCGTATAAAACGAATAATTGCAAGCTGTGTGAAGGTTATGGTCATGTCTACGTCCCGGCCAACATAGGCTTCACTGTAGGGCGTTGCTCAACCAGATCGAATAGGTAGGGCCATAGAAGTCAACGCCCGAAACATAAAATACAATATAAATACAACAGTTTTTCCATTGTATAAAACGAATAATTGCAACCAGTGTGAAAGTAATGGTCATTTCTACGTTCCGGGCAACCTAGGCGTCACTCTAGGGCGTTGCTCCACCACATCGAATAGCTACGGTCTTATAAGTCAACGCCAGAAGCATAAAATACAATATAAATACAACAGCATTTCCATCGTATAAAATGAATAATTGCAACCAGTGTGAAAGTTATGGTCATTTCCACGTTCCGGGCAACCTAGGCTTCACTCTGGGGCGTTGTTCGACCAGATCGAAAAAATAGGGCCTAAGAAATCAACGCCAGAAGCATAAAATACAATATACATACAACAGTTTTTCCATCGTATAAAAAGGAATAATTGCAACCAGTATGAAAGTTAACGTCATTTCTTCTTTCCGGGCAACCTAGGCTTCACCCTTGGGCGTTGCTCCAACAGATTGAAAAGTTAGGGGCTTAGAAGTCAACGCCGGAAGCATGCAATGCAATAAAAATACAACAGTTTTTCCATCGTATAAAAGGATTAATTGCAACCAGTTTGAAAGTGATGGTCATTTCTACGGTCCGGGCAACCTAGGCTTCACTGTAGGGCGTTGCTCCACCAGATCCAATAGTTAGGGCCTTAGAAGTCAACGCCAGAATCATAAAATACAATAAAGATGCAACAGCTTTACCATCGTATTAAACGAATAATTTCAACCAGTGTGAATGTTATGGTAATTTCTACATTCCGAGCAACCTAGGCTTCACTCTAGGGAGTTGATCCAACAGATTGAATAGTCAGGGCCTTAGCAGTCAACGCACGAAGCATAAAATACAATATAAATATAACAGTTTTTCCATCATATAACAGAAATAATTGCAACCAGTTTGAAAGTGATGGTCATTTCTACGTTCCGGGCAACCTAGGCTTCACTCAAGGGCGTTGCTCCACCAGATCGAATAGTTGGTGCCTTAGAAGTCAACGCCAGAAGCATAAAATACAATATATATACAACAGTTTTTCCATCGTATAAAACGAATAATTGCAACCAGTATGCAAGTTATGGTCATTTCTACGTTCCGGACAACCTAGGCTTCACTCTATGGCGTTGTTCCACTACATCGAATAGCAACGGCCTCAGAAGTCAACGCCTGAAGCATAAAATACAATAAAAATACAACAGTATTTCTGTCCTATAACAGGAATAATTACAACCCGTGTGAAAGTGATGGTCATTTGTACGTTCCAGGCAACCTAGGCTTCACTCTAGGGCGTTGCTCCACCAGATCGAATAGTTATTGACTAAGAAGTGAACGCCCGTAGCATGAAATGCACTAAATATGCAAGAGTTTTTCCATCGTATAACAGGAGTAATTGCAACCAGTGTGAAAGTGATGGTCATTTCTACGTTCCGGGCGACCTAGTCTTCAGTCTGGGGCGTTGTTCCACCAGATCGAACAGTTAGGGCCTATGAAGTCAACGCCAGAAGCATAAAATACAATATAAATATAACAGTTTTTCCATCGTATAAAACGAATAATAGCAACCAGTGAGACAGTTATGGTCATTTCTACGTTCCGGGCAACCTAGGCTTCACTCTAGGGCGTTGCACCACCAGATCGAACAGTTAGGGCCTATGAAGTCAACGCCAGAAGCATAAAATACAATATAAATATAACAGTTTTTCCAACGTATAAAACGAATAATTGTAACCAGTGTGAATGTTATGGTCATTTCTACGTTCGGGGCAACCTAGGCTTCACTCTAGGGCGTTGCTCCACCAGATCGAATAGCTACGACCTTAGAAGTCAAAGCCAGAAGCAGATAATACAATAAAAATGCAACAGTTTTTCCATCGTATAGCATGGCTAATTGCAACCAGTGCGAAAGTAATGATCATTTCGACGGTTTGGGCATCCCAGACCTAACTCTGAGGCGTTGCTCCACCAGATAGAAGAGTTAGGGCCTTTGAAATCAACGCCAGAAGCATAAACTACAAAATAAATACAACAGTCTTTACATCGTATAAAACGAATAATTGCAAGCTGTGTGAAGGTTATGGTCATATCTACGTCCCGGGCAACATAGGCTTCACTGTAGGGCGTTGCTCAACCAGATCGAATAGGTAGGGCCATAGAAGTCAACGCCCGAAACATAAAATACAATATAAATACAACAGTTTTTCCATTGTATAAAACGAATAATTGCAACCAGTGTGAAAGTAATGGTCATTTCTACGTTCCGGGCAACCTAGGCGTCACTCTAGGGCGTTGCTCCACCACATCGAATAGCTACGGTCTTATAAGTCAACGCCAGAAGCATAAAATACAAAATAAATACAACAGCATTTCCATCGTATAAAATGAATAATTGCAACCAGTGTGAAAGTTATGGTCATTTCCACGTTCCGGGCAACCTAGGCTTCACTCTAGGGCGTTGTTCCACCAGATCGAAAAAATAGGGCCTAAGAAATCAACGCCAGAAGCATAAAATACAATATAGATATAACAGTTTTTCCATTGTATAAAACGAATAATAGCAACCAATGTGAAAGTTATGGTCATTTCTACATTCCAGGCAACCTAGACTTCACTCTAGGGCGTTGCTCCACCAGATCGAATAGGTAGGGCCTTAGAAGTCAACGCCCGAAGCATAAAATGCAATAAAACTACAACAGTTTTTCCATCGCATAAAAGGAATAATTCCAACCAGTTTGAAAGTGATGGCCATTTCTACGTTCCGGGCAACCTAGGCTTCACTCTAGGGCGTTGTTGCACCAGATCGAATAGTTAGGGCCTTAGAAGTCAACGCCCGAAGCATAAAATGCAATAAAACTACAACAGTTTTTCCATCGCATAACAGGAATAATTCCAACCAGTTTGAAAGTGATGGTCATTTCTACGCTCCGGGCAACCTAGGCTTCACTCTAGGGCGTTGTTACACCTGTTCGAATAGTTAGGGCCTAAGAAGTCAACGCCAGAAGGATAAATTACAATATAAGTACAACAGTTTTTCCATCGTATAAAATGAATAATTGCAAACTTTGTGAAAGTACTTGTCATTTCTACGTTCCGGGTGACGTAGGCTACACTCCAGGGCGTTGCTCCACCAGATCGAATAGCTAGGGCCTTAGAAGTCAACGACAGAAGCATAAAATACAATAAAGGTGCAACAGTTTTTCCATCGTATAACAGGAATAATTGCAACCAGTGTGAAGGTAATATTATGTTCTACGTTCCGGGCAACCTAGGCATCACTCTAGGGCGGTGCTCCACCAGATCCAATAGTTAGGGCCTAAGAAGTCAACGACAGAAGCATAAAATACAATATAAATACAACAGCTTTTCCATCGTATATAACGTATATTTGCAGTGTGAACGTAATTGTCATTTGTACTTTCCGGGCAACCCAGGCATCACTCTAGGGCGTTGCTCCACGAGATCGAAGAGTTACGGACTTAGAATTCAAGGCCAGAAGCATAAAATACAATATAAATACAACCGTTTTTCCATTGTATAAAACGAATAATTGCAACCAGTGTGAAAGTTATGGTCATTTCTACGTTCCGGGCAACATAGGCTTCACTCTTGGACGATGCCCCACCAGATTGAATAGCTAGGACCTTAGAAGTCGAAGCCAGAAGCGGAAAATACAATAAAAATGCAACAGTTTTTCCAACGTATAAAACGAAAGATTGTTACCAGTGTGAATGTTATGGTCATTTCTACGTTCCGGGCAACCCAGGCTTCACTCTGGGGCGGTGCTCCACCAGATCGAATAGCTACGACCTTAGAAGTCAAAGCCAGAAGCAGAAAATACAATAAAAATGCAACAGTTTTTCCACCGTATGGCTTGGCTAATTGCAACCAGTGCGAAAGTAATGATCATTTCGACGTTTCGGGCATCCTAGACTTAACTCTGAGGCGTTGCTCCACCAGATAGAGGAGTTAGGGCCTTTGAAATCAACGCCAGAAGCATAAACTACAAAATAAATACAACAGCCTTTACATCGTATAAAACGAATAATTGCAACCTGTGTGAAGGTTATGGTCATATCTACGTTCCGGGCAACCTAGGCTTCACCCTAGGGCGTTGCTCCAACAGACTGAATAGACAGGGCCTTAGAAGTCAACGCCGGAAGCATAAAATGCAATAAAAATACAACAGTTTTTCCATCGTATAAAAGGATTAATTGCAACCAGTTTGAAAGTGCTGGTCATTTCTACGTTCCGGGCAACCTAGGCTTCACTCTAGGGTGTTGCTCCAGCAGGTCGAATAGTTAGGCCCTTAGAAGTCAACGCCAGAAGCATAAAATACAATATAAGTACAACAGTTTTACCATCGTATAAAATGAATAATTGCAAACATTGCGAAAGTAATGGTCATTCCACGTTCCGGGCAACCTAGGCGTCACTCTAGTGCGTTGCTCCACCACATCTAATAGCTACGGCCTTAGACGTCAACGACAGAAGCATAAAATACAATATAAATATTACAACTCTTCCATCGTATAGAACGAATAATAGCAACCAGTGTGAAAGTTATGGTTATTTCTACGTTCCGGGCAACCTAGGCTTCACTCTAGGGCGTTGCTCCACCAGATCGAATAGTTAGGGACTAAGAAGTGTACGCCCGTAGCATGAAATGCACTAAATATACAAGAGTTTTTCCATCGTATAACAGGAATAATTGCAACCAGTGTGAAAGTGGTGGTCATTTCTACGTTCGGGCGACCTAGTCTTCAGTCTGGGGCGTTGTTCCACCAGATCGAATAGTTAGGGCCTAAGAAGTCAACGCCAGAAGCATAAAATACAATATAAATATAACAGTTTTTCCATCGTATAAAACGAATAATAGCAACCAGTGAGACAGTTATGGTCATTTCTACGTTCCGGGCTACCTAGGCTTCACTCTAGGGCGTTGCACCACCAGATCGAATAATGACGTTCTAAGAGGTGAACACCAGAAGCATAAAATTCAATATAAAAACAGCAGTTTTTCCATCGTGTAAAACGAATAATTGCAACCAGTGTGAAAGTTATGGTCATTTCTACATTCAGAGCAACCGAGGCTTCACTCTAGGTCGTTGCTCCACCAGATCGAATAGTTAGGGCCTAAGAAGTGAACGCCAAAGGCATAAAATTCAATATAATTACAGCAGTTTTTCCATCGTATAAAACGAATAATTGCAACCAGTGTGAAAGTTATGGTCATTTCTATATTCAGAGCAACCTAGGCTTCACTCTAGGGCGTTGCTCCACCAGATCGAATAGCTACGACCTTAGAAGTCAAAGCCAGAGGCAGAAAATACAATAAAAATGCAACAGTTTTTCCATCTTATAGCATGGCTAATTGCAACCAGTGCGAAAGTAATGATCATTTCGACGTTTCGGGCATCCTGGACTTAACTCTGAGGCCTTGCTCCACGAGATAGAGGAGTTAGGGCCTTTGAAATCAACGCCAGAAGCATAAACCACAAAATAAATTCAACAGCCTTTACATCGTATAAAACGAATAATTGCAACCTGTGTGAATGTTATGGTCATATCTACGTTCCAGGCAACCTAGGCTTCACTGTAGGTCGTTGCTCCTCCAGATCGAATAGGTAGGGCCACGGAAGTCAACGCCCGAGTCTTTAAATACAAAATAAATAGAACAGTTTTTCCACTGTATATAACGAATTATTGCTACCAGTGTAAAAGCTGTGGTCATTTCTACCTTCCGGGAATCCTGGCCTTCACCCTAGGGCGTGCTTCCACCAGGTCGAATAGTTACGGCCTTAGAACTCAACGCCAGAAGCATAAAATACAATATAAATATAACAACTCTTTCATCGTATAGAACGAATAATAGCAACCAGTGTCAAAGTTATGGTCATTTCTACGTTCCGGGCAACCTAGGCTTCACTCTATGGCGTTGCTCCACCAGATCGAATAGTTAGGGACTAAGAAATGAACGCCCGTAGCATGAAATGCACTAAATATACAAGAGTTTTTCCATCGTATAACAGGAATAATTGCAACCAGTGTGAATGTGATGGTCATTTCTACGTTCCGGGCGACCTAGTCTTCAGTTTGGGGCGTTGTTCCACCGGATCGAATAGTTAGGGCCTAAGAGGACAACGCCAGAATCATAAAATACAATATAAATATAACAGTTTTTCTAACGTATAAAACGAATAATTGTAACCAGTGTGAATGTTATGGTCATTTCTACGTTCGGGGCAACCTAGGCTTCACTCTAGGGCGTTGCTCCACCAGATCGAATAGCTACGACCTTAGAAGTCAAAGCCAGAAGCAGATAATACAATAAAAATGCAACAGTTTTTCCATCGTATAGCATGGCTAATTGCAACCAGTGCGAAAGTAATGGTCATTTCGACGTTTTGGGCATCCTAGACTTAACTCTGAGGCGTTGCTCCACCAGATAGAAGAGTTAGGGCCTTTGAAATCAACGCCAGAAGCATAAACTACAATATAAATACAACAGTTTTTCCATTGTATAAAACGAATAATTGCAACCAGTGTGAAAGTAATGGTCATTTCTACGTTCCGGGCAACCTAGGCGTCACTCTAGGGCGTTGCTCCACCACATCGAATAGCTACGGTCTTATAAGTCAACGCCAGAAGCATAAAATACAATATAAATACAACAGCATTTCCATCGTATAAAATGAATAATTGCAACCAGTGTGAAAGTTATGGTCATTTCCACGTTCCGGGCAACCTAGGCTTCACTCTAGGGCGTTGTTCCACCAGATCGAAAAGATAGGGCCTAAGAAATCAACGCCAGAAGCATAAAATACAATATAAATATAACAGTTTTTCCATCGTATAAAATGAATAATTGCAAACTTTGTGAAAGTACTGGTCATTTCTACGTTCCGGGTGACCTAGGCTTCACTCCAGGGCGTTGCTCCACCAGATCGAATAGCTAGGGCCTTAGAAGTCAACGACAGAAGCATAAAATACAATAAAGGTGCAACAGTTTTTCCATCGTATAACAGGAATAATTGCAACCAGTGTGAAGGTAATATTATGTTCTACGTTCCGGGCAACCTAGGCATCACTCTAGGGCGGTGCTCCACCAGATCCAATAGTTAGGGCCTAAGAAGTCAACGACAGAAGCATAAAATACAATATAAATACAACAGCTTTTCCATCGTATATAATGTATATTTGCAGTGTGAACGTAATTGTCATTTCTACTTTCCGGGCAACCCAGGCATCACTCTAGGGCGTTGCTCCACGAAATCGAAGAGTTACGGACTTAGAATTCAACGCCAGAAGCATAAAATACAATATAAATACAACCGTTTTTCCATTGTATAAAGCGAATAATTGCAACCAGTGTGAAAGATATGGTCATTTCTACGTTCCGGGCAACATAGGCTTCACTCTTGGACGATGCCCCACCAGATCGAATAGCTAGGACCTTAGAAGTCGAAGCCAGAAGCGGAAAATACAATAAAAATGCAACAGTTTTTCCAACGTATAAAACGAATAATTGTAACCAGTGTGAATGTTATGGTCATTCCTACGTTCGGGGCAACCTAGGCTTCACTCTAGGGCGTTGCTCCACCAGATCGAATAGCTACGACCATAGAAGTCAAAGCCAGATGCAGATAATACAATAAAAATGCAACAGTTTTTCCATCGTATAACATGGCTAATTGCAACCAGTGCGAAAGTAATGATCATTTCGACGTTTTGGGCATCCTAGACTTAACTCTGAGGCGTTGCTCCACCAGATAGAAGAGTTAGGGCCTTTGAAATCAACGCCAGAAGCATAAACTACAAAATAAATACAACAGCCTTTACATCGTATAAAACGAATAATTGCAAGCTGTGTGAAGGTTATGGTCACATCTACGTCCCGGGCAACATAGGCTTCACTGTAGGGCGTTGCTCAACCAGATCGAATAGGTAGGGCCATAGAAGTCAACGCCCAAAACATAAAATACAATATAAATACAACAGTTTTTCCTTTGTATAAAACGAATAATTGCAACCAGTGTGATAGTAATGGTCATTTCTACGTTCCGGGCAACCTAGGCGTCACTCTAGGGCGTTGCTCCACCACATCGAATAGCTACGGTCTTATAAGTCAACGCTAGAAGCATAAAATACAATATAAATACAACAGCATTTCCATCGTTAAAATGAATAATTGCAACCAGTGTGAAAGTTATGGTCATTTCCACGTTCCGGGCAACCTAGGCTTCACTCTAGGGCGTTGTTCCACCAGATCGAAAAGATAGGGCCTAAGAAATGAACGCCAGAAGCATAAAATACAATATAAATATAACAGTTTTTCCATTGTATAAAACGAATAATAGCAACCAATGTGAAAGCTATGGTCATTTCTACGTTCCAGGCAACCTAGACTTCACTCTAGGGCGTTGCTCCACCAGATCGAATAGTTAGGGCCTTAGAAGTCAACGCCCGAAGCATAAAATGCAATAAAACTACAACAGTTTTTCCATCGCATAAAAGGAATAATTCCAACCAGTTTGAAAGTGATGGTCATTTCTACGTTCCGGGCAACCTAGGCTTCACTCTAGGGCGTCGTTCCACCAGATCGAACAGTTAGGGCCTATGAAGTCAACGCCAGAAGCATAAAATACAATATAAATATAACAGTTTTTCCATCGTATAAAACGAATAATAGCAACCAGTGAGACAGTTATGGTCATTTCTACGTTCCGGGCAACCTAGGCTACACTGTAGGGCGTTGCACCACCAGATCGAATACTTAGGGCCTTAGAAGTCAACGCCAGAAGCATAAAAGACAATATAAATACAACAACTTTTCCATCGTATAACAGGAATAATAGCAACCAGTGTGAAAGATATGGTCATTTCTACGATCCTGGCAACATAGGCTTCACTCTTGGACTATGCCCCACCAGATCGAATAGCTAGGACCTTAGAAGTCGAAGCCAGAAGCGGAATATACAATAAAAAGGCAACAGTTTTTCTAACGTATAAAACGAATAATTGTAACCAGTGTGAATGTTATGGTCATTTCTACGTTCGGGGCAACCTAGGCTTCACTCTAGGGCGTTGCTCCACCAGATCGAATAGCTACGACCTTAGAAGTCAAAGCCAGAAGCAGATAATACAATAAAAATGCAACAGTTTTTCCATCGTATAGCATGGCTAATTGCAACCAGGGCGAAAGTAATGGTCATTTCGACGTTTTGGGCATCCTAGACTTAACTCTGAGGCGTTGCTCCACCAGATAGAAGAGCTAGGGCCTTTGAAATCAGCGCCAGAAGCATAAACTACAATATAAATACAACAGTTTTTCCATTGTATAAAACGAATAATTGCAACCAGTGTGAAAGTAATGGTCATTTCTACGTTCCGGGCAACCTAGACGTCACTCTAGGGCGTTGCTCCACCACATCGAATAGCTACGGTCTTATAAGTCATCGCCAGAAGCATAAAATACAATATAAATACAACAGCATTTCCATCGTATAAAATGAATAATTGCAACCAGTGTGAAAGTTATGGTCATTTCCACGTTCCGGGCAACCTAGGCTTCACTCTAGGGCGTTGTTCCACCAGATCGAAAAGATAGGGCCTAAGAAATCAACGCCAGAAGCATAAAATACAATATAAATATAACAGTTTTTCCATCGTATAAAAGGAATAATTGCAAACTTTGTGAAAGTACTGGTCATTTCTACGTTCCGGGTGACCTAGGCTTCACTCCAGGGCGTTGCTCCACCAGATCGAATAGCTAGGGCCTTAGAAGTCAGCGACAGAAGCATAAAATACAATAAAGCTGCAACAGTTTTTCCATCGTATAACAGGAATAATTGCAACCAGTGTGAAGGTAATATTATGTTCTACGTTCCGGGCGACCTAGGCATCACTCTAGGGCGGTGCTCCACCAGATCCAATAGTTAGGGCCTAAGAAGTCAACGACAGGAGCATAAAATACAATATAAATACAACAGCTTTTCCATCGTATATAATGTATATTTGCAGTGTGAACGTAATTGTCATTTCTACTTTCCGGGCAACCCAGGCATCACTCTAGGGCGTTGCTCCACGAGATCGAAGAGTTACGGACTTAGAATTCAACGCCAGAAGCATAAAATACAATATAAATAAAACTGTTTTTCCATTGTATAAAACGAATAATTTCTACCAGTGTGGAAGTTATGGACATTTCTACTTTCCGGGCAGCCTAGGCTTCACCCTAGGGCATTGTTCCACCAGATTGAATAGTTAGGGCCTTAGAACTCAATGCCCGAAGCATAAAATGCAATAAAAGTACAGCAGTTCTTCCATCATATAACAGGAATAATTGCAACCAGTTTGAATGTGATGGTCATTTCTACGTTCCGGGCAACCTAGGCTTCACTGTAGGGCGTTGCTCCACCAGATCGAATAGTTAGGGCCTTAGAAATCAACGCCAGAAGCATAAAATACAATATAAATACAACAGCATTTCCATCGTTAAAATGAATAATTGCAACCAGTGTGAAAGTTATGGTCATTTCCACGTTCCGGGCAACCTAGGCTTCACTCTAGGGCGTTGTTCCACCAGATCGAAAAGATAGGGCCTAAGAAATCAACGCCAGAAGCATAAAATACAATATAAATATCACAGTTTTTCCATTGTATAAAACGAATAATAGCAACCAATGTGAAAGTTATGGTCATTTCTACGTTCCCGGCAACCTAGACTTCACTCTAGGGCGTTGCTCCACCAGATCGAATAGTTAGGGCCTTAGAAGTCAACGCCCGAAGCATAAAATGCAATAAAACTACAACAGTTTTTCCATCGCATAAAAGGAATAATTCCAACCAGTTTGAAAGTGATGGTCATTTCTACGTTCCGGGCAACCTAGGCTTCACTCTAGGGCGTTGTTGCACCAGATCGAATAGTTAGGGCCTTAGAAGTCAACGCCCGAAGCATAAAATGCAATAAAACTACAACAGTTTTTCCATCGCATATCAGGAATAATTCCAACCAGTTTGAAAGTGATGGTCATTTCTACGCTCCGGGCAACCTAGGCTTCACTCTAGGGCGTTGTTACACCAGATCGAATAGTTAGGGCCTAAGAAGTCAACGCCAGAAGGATAAATTACAAATAAGTACAACAGTTTTTCCATCGTATAATATGAATAATTGCAAACTTTGTGAAAGTACTGGTCATTTCTACGTTCCGGGTGACCTAGGCTTCACTCCAGGGCGTTGCTCCACCAGATCGAATAGCTAGGGCCTTAGAAGTCAACGACAGAAGCATAAAATACAATAAAGGTGCTACAGTTTTTCCATCGTATAACAGGAATAACTGCAAACAGTATGAAAGTACTGGTCATTTCTACGTTCCGGATAACCTAGGTTTCACTCTAGGCCGTTGCTCCACCAGATCGTATAGCGAGGGACTTGGAATTCAACGCCATAAGAATAAAATACAATATAAGTACAACAGTTTTTCCATCGTATAAAATGAATAATTGCAACCAGTGTGAAAGTTATGGTCATTTCTACATTCCGAGCAATCTAGGCTTCACTCTAGGGCGTTGCTCCACCTTGTCGAATAGTTAGGGCCTTAGAAGTCAACGCCAGAAGCCTAAAATACAATAAAGATGCAACAGTTTTTCCATCGTATAAAAGGAATAATTGCAAACAGTCTGAAAGTAATGGTCATTTCTATGTTTCAGGCAACCTAGGCTTCACCCTAGGGCGCTGTTCCACCAGATCGAATAGGTAGGGCCTAAGAAGTCAACGCCATAAGAATAAAATACAATATAAATATAACAGTTTTTCCTTCGTATAAAACGAATAATAGCAACCAGTGTGAATGTTATGGTCATTTCAACGTTCCGGGCAATCTAGGCTTCACTCTAGGGCGTTGCTCCACCAGAACAATCAGTTAGGGCCTTAGAAGTCAACGCCCGAAACATAAAATACAAAATAAATAGAACAGTTTTTCCATTGTATAAAACGAATAATTGCTACCAGTGTAAAAGTTATGGTCATTTCTACGTTCCGGGCAACCTAGGCTTCACTCTAGGGCGTTGCTCTACCAGATCGAATAGTTAGGGCCTTAGAAGTCCACGCCAGAAGCATAAAATGCGATAAAGATGCAACAGTTTTTCCATCGTATAAAACGAATAATTGCAACCAGTGTGAAATTTATGGTCATTCATACATTCCGGGCAACCTAGGCTTCACCCTAGGGCGTTGCTCCACCACATTGAATAGTTAGGGCCTTAGAAGTCAACGCACGAAGCATAAAATGCAATAAAAATACAACAGTTTCTCGATCGTATAACAGGAATAATTCCAACCAGTTTGAAAGTGATGGTCATTTCTACGTTCCGGGCAACCTAGGCTTCACTCTAGGGCGTTGTTACACCAGATCGAATAGTTAGGGCCTGAGAAGTCAACGCCAGAAGAATAAAACACAATATATGTACAACAGTTTTTCCATCGTATAAAATGAATACTTGCCAACATTCTGAAAGTACTGGTCATTTCTACGTTCCGGGTAACCTAGGTTTCACTCTAGGGCGTTGCTCCACCAGATCGATTAGCTAGAGACTTAGAATTCAACGCCAGAAGGATAAAATACAGCATAAGTACAACAGTTTTTTCATCGTATGAAATGAATAATTGCAAACATTGTGAAAGTAATGGTCATTTCTACGTTCCGGGCAACCTGGGCTTCACTCTAGAGCGTTGCTCCTCCAGATCGAATAGCTAGGGCCTTAGAAGTCAACGCCCGAAGCATAAAATACAAAATAAATAGAACAGTTTTTCCATCGTATAAAACGAATAATTGCTACCAGTGTGAAAGTTATGGTCATTTCTACGTTCCGGGCAACCTAGGCTTTACCCTAGGGCGTTGTTCCACCAAATCGAATAGTTAGGGCCTAAGAAGTGAACGCCAGCAGCACAAAATATAATATAAATACAACAGTCTTTCCATCATACAAAACGAATAATTGCAACCAGGATGAAAGTTATGGTCATTTCTACTTTCCGGGCATCCTAGTCTTCACCCTAAGGAGCTGCTCCAACAGATTCATTAGTTAGGGCTTTAGAAGTCAATGCCCGAAGCATAAAAGGCAATAAGAGTACAACAGTTCTTCCATCATAAAACAGGAATAATTGCAACCAGAATGAAAGTTATGGTCATTTCTACGTTCCGGGCAACATAGGCGTCACTCTAGGGCGTTGCACCAACACATCTAATAGTTACGGCCTTAGATGTCAACGCCAGAAGAATAAAATACAATAAAGATGCAACTGCTTTTCCATCGTATAACAGGAATAATTGCAACCAGTGTGAATGTAATGGTCGTTTCTTCGTTCCGGGCAACCTAGGCTTCACTCTAGGGCGTTGTTCCACCAGATCGAACAGTTAGGTCCTAAGAAGTCAACGCCAGAAGCATAAAATACAATATAAATATAACAGTTTTTCCATCGTATAACAGGAATAATTGCAACCAGTTTGTAAGTGATAGTCATTTCTACGTTCCGGGCAACCTAGGCTTCACTCTAGGGCGTTGCTCCACCCGATCCAATAGTTAGGGCCTCAGAAGTCAACGCCAGAATCATAAAATACAATAAAGATGCAACTGCTTTACCATCGTATTAAACGAAAAATTTCAACCAGTGTGAATGTTATGGTCATTTCTACATTCCGAGTAACCTAGGCTTCACTCTAGGGCGTTGTTCCACCAGATCGAACAGTTAGGTCCTAAGAAGTCAACGCCAGAAGCATAAAATACAATATAAATATAACAGTTTTTCCATCGTATAACAGGAATAATTGCAACCAGTTTGTAAGTGATAGTCATTTCTACGTTCCGGGCAACCTAGGCTTCACTCTAGGGCGTTGCTCCACCCGATCCAATAGTTAGGGCCTTAGAAGTCAACGCCAGAATCATAAAATACAATAAAGATGCAACAGCTTTACCATCGTATTAACCGAAAAATTTCAACCAGTGTGAATGTTATGGTCATTTCTACATTCCGAGTAACCTAGGCTTCACTCTAGGGCGTTGATCCAACAGATTGAATAGTCAGGGCCTTAGCAGTCAACGCCCGAAGCATAAAATACAATATAAATAAAACAGTTTTTCCATCGTATAAAACGAATAATTGCTACCAGTATGGAAGTGATGGATATTTCTACGTTCCGGGCTACCTAGGCCTCACTCTAGGTCGTTGTGCCACCAGATCGGATTGTTAGGGCCTAAGAAGTGAACGCCAGAAGCATAAAATACAATATAAATATAACAGTTTTTCCATCGTATAAAACGAATAATTGCACCCAGTGTGAAAGTTATTGTCATTTCTACATTCCGAGCAACCTAGGCTTTACTCTAGGGCGCTGCTCCACCAGATCGAATAGTTAGGTCCTTAGATGTCAACGCCAGAAGCATAAAATACGATATAAATACAACAGCTTTTCCATCGTATAAAAGGAATAATTGCAAACAGTGTGAGAGTAATGGTCATTTCTACGATCCGGGCAACCTAGGCTTCACTCTACGGCGTTGTTCCACCAGGTCGAATAGTTAGGGCCTAAGAAGTCAACGCCAGAAGCATAAAATACAATATAAATATAACTGTTTTACCATCGTATAAAACGAATAATAGCAACCAGTGTGAAAGTTATGGTCATTTCTACGTTCCGGGCAACCTAGTCTTCACTCTAGGGCATTGCTCCACCAGATCGAACAGTTTGGGCCTTAGAAGTCAACGCCCGAAGCATAAAATACAAATTAAATAGAACAGTTTTTCCATTGTTTAAAACGAATAATTGCTGCCAGTGTAAAAGTTATAGTCATTTCTACGTTCCGGGCAACCTAGGCTTCACCCTAGGGCGTTGTTCCACCTGATGGAATAGTTAGGGCGTAAGAAGTCAACGCCAGAAGCATAAAATACGATATAAATACAACAGCTTTTCCATCGTACAAAACGAATAATTGCAACCAGTTTGAGAGTGATGGTCATTTCTACGTACCGGGCAACCTAGGCTTCATTCTAGGGCGTTGCTCCACCAGATCAAACAGTTAGGGCCTTAGAAGTCAACGCCAGAATCATAAAATACAATGAAGATGCAACAGCTTTACCATCGTATTAAACGAATAATTTCAACCAGTGTGAATGTTATGGTAATTTCTACATTCCGAGCAACCTAGGCTTCACTCTAGGGCGTTGCTCCACCAGATCGAATAGTTAGGGCCTAAGAAGTGAACGCCAGAAGCATAAAATTCAATATAATTACTGCAGTTTTTCCATCGTATAAAACGAATAATTGCAACCAGTGTGAAAGTTATGGTCATTTCTATATTCAGAGCAAATTTCCATTGTATAAAACGAATAATAGCAACCAGTGTGAAAGTTAAGGTCATTTCTACGTTCCGGGCAACCTAGGCCTCACTGAAGGGCGTTGCACCACCAGATCGAATAGTTAGGGCCTTAGAAGACAACGCCAGAAGCATAAAAGACAATATAAATACAACAACTTTTCCATCGTATAACAGGAATAATAGCAACCAGTGTGAAAGATATGGTCACTTCTACGTTCCGGGCAACCTAGGCTTCACTCTAGGGCGTTGCTCCACCAGATCGAATAGTTAGGGACTAAGAAGTGAACGCCCGTAGCATGAAATGCACTAAATATGCAAGAGTTTTTCCATTGTATATCAGTAGTAATTGCAACCAGTGTGAAAGTGATGGTCATTTCTACGTTCCGGGCGACCTAGTCTTCATGCTGGGGCGTTGTTCCACCAGATCGAATAGTTAGTGCATTCGAAGTCAACGCCAGAAGCATAAAATACAATATAAATACAACAGTTTTTTCATCGTATAAAAAGGAATAATTGCAACCAGTATGAAAGCTATGGTCATTTCCACTTTACGGGCAACCTAGGCTACACCCTAGGGCGTTGCTCTTACAGATTGAATAGTTAGGGCCTTGGAAGTTAATGCCCGAAGCATAAAATACAATATAAATAAAACAGTTTTTCCATCGTATAAAACGAATAATTGCTACCAGTATGGAAGTGATGGACATTTCTACGTTCCGGGCTACCTAGGCCTCACTCTAGGTCGTTGTGCCACCAGATCGGATTGTTAGGGCCTAAGAAGTGAACGCCAGAAGCATAAAATACAATATAAATATAACAGTTTTTCCATCGTATAAAACGAATAATTGCACCCAGTGTGAAAGTTATTGTCATTTCTACATTCCGAGCAACCTAGGCTTCACTCTAGGGCGCTGCTCCACCAGATCGAATAGTTAGGTCCTTAGATGTCAACGCCAGAAGCATAAAATACGATATAAATACAACAGCTTTTCCATCGTATAAAAGGAATAATTGCAAACAGTGTGAGAGTAATGGTCATTTCTACGATCCGGGCAACCTAGGCTTCACTCTACGGCGTTGTTCCACCAGGTCGAATAGTTAGGGCCTAAGAAGTCAACGCCAGAAGCATAAAATACAATATAAATATAACTGTTTTACCATCGTATAAAACGAATAATAGCAACCAGTGTGAAAGTTATGATCATTTCTACGTTCCGGGCAACCTAGTCTTCACTCTAGGGCATTGCTCCACCAGATCGAACAGTTAGGGCCTTAGAAGTCAACGCCCGAAGCATAAAATACAAATTAAATAGAACAGTTTTTCCATTGTTTAAAACGAATAATTGCTGCCAGCGTAAAAGTTATAGTCATTTCTCCGTTCCGGGCAACCTAGGCTTCACCCTAGGGCGTTGTTCCACCTGATGGAATAGTTAGGGCCTAAGAAGTCAACGCCAGAAGCATAAAATACGATATAAATACAACAGCTTTTCCATCGTACAAAACGAATAATTGCAACCAGTTTGAGAGTGATGGTCATTTCTACGTACCGGGCAACCTAGGCTTCATTCTAGGGCGTTGCTCCACCAGATCAAACAGTTAGGGCCTTAGAAGTCAACGCCAGAATCATAAAATACAATGAAGATGCAACAGCTTTACCATCGTATTAAACGAATAATTTCAACCAGTGTGAATGTTATGGTAATTTCTACATTCCGAGCAACCTAGGCTTCACTCTAGGGCGTTGCTCCACCAGATCGAATAGTTAGGGCCTAAGAAGTGAACGCCAGAAGCATAAAATTCAATATAATTACTGCAGTTTTTCCATCGTATAAAACGAATAATTGCAACCAGTGTGAAAGTTATGGTCATTTCTATATTCAGAGCAAATTTCCATTGTATAAAACGAATAATAGCAACCAGTGTGAAAGTTAAGGTCATTTCTACGTTCCGGGCAACCTAGGCCTCACTGTAGGGCGTTGCACCACCAGATCGAATAGTTAGGGCCTTAGAAGACAACGCCAGAAGCATAAAAGACAATATAAATACAACAACTTTTCCATCGTATAACAGGAATAATAGCAACCAGTGTGAAAGATATGGTCACTTCTACGTTCCGGGCAACCTAGGCTTCACTCTAGGGCGTTGCTCCACCAGATCGAATAGTTAGGGACTAAGAAGTGAACGCCCGTAGCATGAAATGCACTAAATATGCAAGAGTTTTTCCATTGTATATCAGTAGTAATTGCAACCAGTGTGAAAGTGATGGTCATTTCTACGTTCCGGGCGACCTAGTCTTCATTCTGGGGCGTTGTTCCACCAGATCGAATAGTTAGTGCATTCGAAGTCAACGCCAGAAGCATAAAATACAATATAAATACAACAGGTTTTTCATCGTATAAAAAGGAATAATTGCAACCAGTATGAAAGCTATGGTCATTTCCACTTTACGGGCAACCTAGGCTACACCCTAGGGCGTTGCTCTTACAGATCGAATAGTTAGGGCCTTAGAAGTCAACGCCCGAAGCATAAAATGCAATAAAACTACAACAGTTTTTCCATCGCATATCAGGAATAATTCCAACCAGTTTGAAAGTGATGGTCATTTCTACGCTCCGGGCAACCTAGGCTTCACTCTAGGGCGTTGTTACACCAGATCGAATAGTTAGGGCCTAAGAAGTCAACGCCAGAAGGATAAATTACAAATAAGTACAACAGTTTTTCCATCGTATAATATGAATAATTGCAAACTTTGTGAAAGTACTGGTCATTTCTACGTTCCGGGTGACCTAGGCTTCACTCCAGGGCGTTGCTCCACCAGATCGAATAGCTAGGGCCTTAGAAGTCAACGACAGAAGCATAAAATACAATAAAGGTGCTACAGTTTTTCCATCGTATAACAGGAATAACTGCAAACAGTATGAAAGTACTGGTCATTTCTACGTTCCGGATAACCTAGGTTTCACTCTAGGCCGTTGCTCCACCAGATCGTATAGCTAGGGACTTGGAATTCAACGCCATAAGAATAAAATACAATATAAGTACAACAGTTTTTCCATCGTATAAAATGAATAATTGCAACCAGTGTGAAAGTTATGGTCATTTCTACATTCCGAGCAATCTAGGCTTCACTCTAGGGCGTTGCTCCACCTTGTCGAATAGTTAGGGCCTTAGAAGTCAACGCCAGAAGCCTAAAATACAATAAAGATGCAACAGTTTTTCCATCGTATAAAAGGAATAATTGCAAACAGTCTGAAAGTAATGGTCATTTCTATGTTTCAGGCAACCTAGGCTTCACCCTAGGGCGCTGTTCCACCAGATCGAATAGGTAGGGCCTAAGAAGTCAACGCCATAAGAATAAAATACAATATAAATATAACAGTTTTTCCTTCGTATAAAACGAATAATAGCAACCAGTGTGAATGTTATGGTCATTTCAACGTTCCGGGCAATCTAGGCTTCACTCTAGGGCGTTGCTCCACCAGAACAATCAGTTAGGGCCTTAGAAGTCAACGCCCGAAACATAAAATACAAAATAAATAGAACAGTTTTTCCATTGTATAAAACGAATAATTGCTACCAGTGTAAAAGTTATGGTCATTTCTACGTTCCGGGCAACCTAGGCTTCACTCTAGGGCGTTGCTCTACCAGATCGAATAGTTAGGGCCTTAGAAGTCCACGCCAGAAGCATAAAATGCGATAAAGATGCAACAGTTTTTCCATCGTATAAAACGAATAATTGCAACCAGTGTGAAATTTATGGTCATTCCTACATTCCGGGCAACCTAGGCTTCACCCTAGGGCGTTGCTCCACCACATTGAATAGTTAGGGCCTTAGAAGTCAACGCACGAAGCATAAAATGCAATAAAAATACAACAGTTTCTCGATCGTATAACAGGAATAATTCCAACCAGTTTGAAAGTGATGGTCATTTCTACGTTCCGGGCAACCTAGGCTTCACTCTAGGGCGTTGTTACACCAGATCGAATAGTTAGGGCCTGAGAAGTCAACGCCAGAAGAATAAAACACAATATATGTACAACAGTTTTTCCATCGTATAAAATGAATACTTGCCAACATTCTGAAAGTACTGGTCATTTCTACGTTCCGGGTAACCTAGGTTTCACTCTAGGGCGTTGCTCCACCAGATCGATTAGCTAGAGACTTAGAATTCAACGCCAGAAGGATAAAATACAGCATAAGTACAACAGTTTTTTCATCGTATGAAATGAATAATTGCAAACATTGTGAAAGTAATGGTCATTTCTACGTTCCGGGCAACCTGGGCTTCACTCTAGAGCGTTGCTCCTCCAGATCGAATAGCTAGGGCCTTAGAAGTCAACGCCCGAAGCATAAAATACAAAATAAATAGAACAGTTTTTCCATCGTATAAAACGAATAATTGCTACCAGTGTGAAAGTTATGGTCATTTCTACGTTCCGGGCAACCTAGGCTTTACCCTAGGGCGTTGTTCCACCAAATCGAATAGTTAGGGCCTAAGAAGTGAACGCCAGCAGCACAAAATATAATATAAATACAACAGTCTTTCCATCATACAAAACGAATAATTGCAACCAGGATGAAAGTTATGGTCATTTCTACTTTCCGGGCATCCTAGTCTTCACCCTAAGGAGCTGCTCCAACAGATTCATTAGTTAGGGCTTTAGAAGTCAATGCCCGAAGCATAAAAGGCAATAAGAGTACAACAGTTCTTCCATCATAAAACAGGAATAATTGCAACCAGAATGAAAGTTATGGTCATTTCTACGTTCCGGGCAACATAGGCGTCACTCTAGGGCGTTGCACCAACACATCTAATAGTTACGGCCTTAGATGTCAACGCCAGAAGAATAAAATACAATAAAGATGCAACTGCTTTTCCATCGTATAACAGGAATAATTGCAACCAGTGTGAATGTAATGGTCGTTTCTTCGTTCCGGGCAACCTAGGCTTCACTCTAGGGCGTTGTTCCACCAGATCGAACAGTTAGGTCCTAAGAAGTCAACGCCAGAAGCATAAAATACAATATAAATATAACAGTTTTTCCATCGTATAACAGGAATAATTGCAACCAGTTTGTAAGTGATAGTCATTTCTACGTTCCGGGCAACCTAGGCTTCACTCTAGGGCGTTGCTCCACCCGATCCAATAGTTAGGGCCTCAGAAGTCAACGCCAGAATCATAAAATACAATAAAGATGCAACTGCTTTACCATCGTATTAAACGAAAAATTTCAACCAGTGTGAATGTTATGGTCATTTCTACATTCCGAGTAACCTAGGCTTCACTCTAGGGCGTTGTTCCACCAGATCGAACAGTTAGGTCCTAAGAAGTCAACGCCAGAAGCATAAAATACAATATAAATATAACAGTTTTTCCATCGTATAACAGGAATAATTGCAACCAGTTTGTAAGTGATAGTCATTTCTACGTTCCGGGCAACCTAGGCTTCACTCTAGGGCGTTGCTCCACCCGATCCAATAGTTAGGGCCTTAGAAGTCAACGCCAGAATCATAAAATACAATAAAGATGCAACAGCTTTACCATCGTATTAACCGAAAAATTTCAACCAGTGTGAATGTTATGGTCATTTCTACATTCCGAGTAACCTAGGCTTCACTCTAGGGCGTTGATCCAACAGATTGAATAGTCAGGGCCTTAGCAGTCAACGCCCGAAGCATAAAATACAATATAAATAAAACAGTTTTTCCATCGTATAAAACGAATAATTGCTACCAGTATGGAAGTGATGGATATTTCTACGTTCCGGGCTACCTAGGCCTCACTCTAGGTCGTTGTGCCACCAGATCGGATTGTTAGGGCCTAAGAAGTGAACGCCAGAAGCATAAAATACAATATAAATATAACAGTTTTTCCATCGTATAAAACGAATAATTGCACCCAGTGTGAAAGTTATTGTCATTTCTACATTCCGAGCAACCTAGGCTTTACTCTAGGGCGCTGCTCCACCAGATCGAATAGTTAGGTCCTTAGATGTCAACGCCAGAAGCATAAAATACGATATAAATACAACAGCTTTTCCATCGTATAAAAGGAATAATTGCAAACAGTGTGAGAGTAATGGTCATTTCTACGATCCGGGCAACCTAGGCTTCACTCTACGGCGTTGTTCCACCAGGTCGAATAGTTAGGGCCTAAGAAGTCAACGCCAGAAGCATAAAATACAATATAAATATAACTGTTTTACCATCGTATAAAACGAATAATAGCAACCAGTGTGAAAGTTATGGTCATTTCTACGTTCCGGGCAACCTAGTCTTCACTCTAGGGCATTGCTCCACCAGATCGAACAGTTTGGGCCTTAGAAGTCAACGCCCGAAGCATAAAATACAAATTAAATAGAACAGTTTTTCCATTGTTTAAAACGAATAATTGCTGCCAGTGTAAAAGTTATAGTCATTTCTACGTTCCGGGCAACCTAGGCTTCACCCTAGGGCGTTGTTCCACCTGATGGAATAGTTAGGGACTAAGAAGTGAACGCCCGTAGCATGAAATGCACTAAATATGCAAGAGTTTTTCCATTGTATATCAGTAGTAATTGCAACCAGTGTGAAAGTGATGGTCATTTCTACGTTCCGGGCGACCTAGTCTTCATGCTGGGGCGTTGTTCCACCAGATCGAATAGTTAGTGCATTCGAAGTCAACGCCAGAAGCATAAAATACAATATAAATACAACAGTTTTTTCATCGTATAAAAAGGAATAATTGCAACCAGTATGAAAGCTATGGTCATTTCCACTTTACGGGCAACCTAGGCTACACCCTAGGGCGTTGCTCTTACAGATTGAATAGTTAGGGCCTTGGAAGTTAATGCCCGAAGCATAAAATACAATATAAATAAAACAGTTTTTCCATCGTATAAAACGAATAATTGCTACCAGTATGGAAGTGATGGACATTTCTACGTTCCGGGCTACCTAGGCCTCACTCTAGGTCGTTGTGCCACCAGATCGGATTGTTAGGGCCTAAGAAGTGAACGCCAGAAGCATAAAATACAATATAAATATAACAGTTTTTCCATCGTATAAAACGAATAATTGCACCCAGTGTGAAAGTTATTGTCATTTCTACATTCCGAGCAACCTAGGCTTCACTCTAGGGCGCTGCTCCACCAGATCGAATAGTTAGGTCCTTAGATGTCAACGCCAGAAGCATAAAATACGATATAAATACAACAGCTTTTCCATCGTATAAAAGGAATAATTGCAAACAGTGTGAGAGTAATGGTCATTTCTACGATCCGGGCAACCTAGGCTTCACTCTACGGCGTTGTTCCACCAGGTCGAATAGTTAGGGCCTAAGAAGTCAACGCCAGAAGCATAAAATACAATATAAATATAACTGTTTTACCATCGTATAAAACGAATAATAGCAACCAGTGTGAAAGTTATGATCATTTCTACGTTCCGGGCAACCTAGGCTTCACCCTAGGGCGTTGTTCCACCTGATGGAATAGTTAGGGCCTAAGAAGTCAACGCCAGAAGCATAAAATACGATATAAATACAACAGCTTTTCCATCGTACAAAACGAATAATTGCAACCAGTTTGAGAGTGATGGTCATTTCTACGTACCGGGCAACCTAGGCTTCATTCTAGGGCGTTGCTCCACCAGATCAAACAGTTAGGGCCTTAGAAGTCAACGCCAGAATCATAAAATACAATGAAGATGCAACAGCTTTACCATCGTATTAAACGAATAATTTCAACCAGTGTGAATGTTATGGTAATTTCTACATTCCGAGCAACCTAGGCTTCACTCTAGGGCGTTGCTCCACCAGATCGAATAGTTAGGGCCTAAGAAGTGAACGCCAGAAGCATAAAATTCAATATAATTACTGCAGTTTTTCCATCGTATAAAACGAATAATTGCAACCAGTGTGAAAGTTATGGTCATTTCTATATTCAGAGCAAATTTCCATTGTATAAAACGAATAATAGCAACCAGTGTGAAAGTTAAGGTCATTTCTACGTTCCGGGCAACCTAGGCCTCACTGTAGGGCGTTGCACCACCAGATCGAATAGTTAGGGCCTTAGAAGACAACGCCAGAAGCATAAAAGACAATATAAATACAACAACTTTTCCATCGTATAACAGGAATAATAGCAACCAGTGTGAAAGATATGGTCACTTCTACGTTCCGGGCAACCTAGGCTTCACTCTAGGGCGTTGCTCCACCAGATCGAATAGTTAGGGACTAAGAAGTGAACGCCCGTAGCATGAAATGCACTAAATATGCAAGAGTTTTTCCATTGTATATCAGTAGTAATTGCAACCAGTGTGAAAGTGATGGTCATTTCTACGTTCCGGGCGACCTAGTCTTCATTCTGGGGCGTTGTTCCACCAGATCGAATAGTTAGTGCATTCGAAGTCAACGCCAGAAGCATAAAATACAATATAAATACAACAGTTTTTTCATCGTATAAAAAGGAATAATTGCAACCAGTATGAAAGCTATGGTCATTTCCACTTTACGGGCAACCTAGGCTACACCCTAGGGCGTTGCTCTTACAGATTGAATGGTTAGGGCCTTGGAAGTTAATGCCCGAAGCATAAAATACAATATAAATAAAACAGTTTTTCCATCGTATAAAACGAATAATTGCTACCAGTATGGAAGTGATGGACATTTCTACGTTCCGGGCTACCTAGGCCTCACTCTAGGTCGTTGTGCCACCAGATCGGATTGTTAGGGCCTAAGAAGTCAACGCCAGAAGCATAAAAGACAATATAAATACAACAACTTTTCCATCGTATAACAGGAATAATAGCAACCAGTGTGATAGATATGGTCATTTCTACGTTCCGGGCAACATAGGCTTCACTCTTGGACTATGCCCCACCAGATCGAATAGCTAGGACCTTAGAAGTCGAAGCCAGAAGCGGAAAATACAATAAAAATGCAACAGTTTTTCCAACGTATAAAACGAATAATTGTAACCAGTGTGAATGTTATGGTCATTTCTACGTTCGGGGCAACCTAGGCTTCACTCTAGGGCGTTGTTCCACCAGATCGAAAAGATAGGGCCTAAGAAATCAACGCCAGAAGCATAAAATACAATATAAATATAACAGTTTTTCCATTGTATAAAACGAATAATAGCAACCAATGTGAAAGTTATGGTCATTTCTACGTTCCAGGCAACCTAGACTTCACTCTAGGGCGTTGCTCCACCGGATCGAATAGTTAGGGCCTTAGAAGTCAACGCCCGAAGCATAAAATGCAATAAAACTACAACAGTTTTTCCATCGCATAAAAGGAATAATTCCAACCAGTTTGAAAGTGATGGTCATTTCTACGTTCCGGGCAACCTTGGCTTCACTCTAGGGCGTTGTTGCACCAGATCGAATAGTTAGGGCCTTAGAAGTCAACGCCCGAAGCATAAAATGCAATAAAACTACAACAGTTTTTCCATCGTATAACAGGAATAATTCCAACCAGTTTGAAAGTGATCGTAATTTCTACGCCCCGGGCAACCCAGGCTTCACTCTAGGGCGTTGTTACACCGATCGAATAGTTAGGGCCTAAGAAGTCAACGACAGAAGCATAAAATACAATAAAGGTGCAACAGTTTTTCCATCGTTTAACAGGAATAATTGCAACCAGTGTGAAGGTAATATTATGTTCTACGTTCCGGGCAACCTAGGCATCACTCTAGGACGGTGCTCCACCAGATCCAATAGTTAGGGCCTAAGAAGTCAACGACAGAAGCATAAAATACAATATAAATACAACAGCTTTTCCATTGTATATAATGTATATTTGCTGTGTGAATGTAATTGTCATTTCTACGTTCCGGGCAACCCAGGCATCACTCTAGGGCGTTGCTCCACGAGATCGAAGAGTTACGGACTTAGAATTCAACGCCAAAAGCATAAAATACAATATAAATACAACCGTTTTTCCATTGTATAAAACGAATAATTGCAACCAGTGTGAAAGTTATGGTCATTTCTACGTTCCGGGCAACATAGGCTTCACTCTTGGACGATGCCCCACCAGATCGAATAGCTAGGACCTTAGAAGTCGAAGCCAGAAGCGGAAAATACAATAAAAATGCAACAGTTTTTCAAACGTATAAAACGAAAAATTGTTACCAGTGTGAATGTTATGGTCATTTCTACGTTCCGGGCAACCCTGGCTTCACTCTAGGGCGTTGCCCCACCACATCGAATAGCTACAGCCTTAGAAGTAAACCCCAGAAGCATAAAATACAATATAAATACAACAGTTTTTCCATTGTATAAAACGAATGATTGCAAGCTGTGTGAAGGTTATGGTCATATCTACGTCCCGGGCAACATAGGCTTCACTGTAGGGCGTTGCTCAACCAGATCCAATAGGTAGGGCCATAGAAGTCGAAGCCAGAAGCGGAAAATAAAATAAAAATGCAACAGTTTTTCCATCGTATAGCATGACTAATTGCAACCAGGATGAAAGTTATGGTCATTTCTACTTTCCGGGCAACCTAGGCTTCACCCTAGGGCGCTGCTCCAACAGATTGATTAGTTAGGGCCTTAGAAGTCAACGCCATAAGAATAAAATACAATATAAGTACAACAGTTTTTCCATCGTATAGCATGGCTAATTGCAACCAGTGCGAAAGTAATGATCATTTCGACGTTTTGGGCATCCTAGACTTAACTCTGAGGCGTTGCTCCACCAGATAGAAGAGTTAGGGCCTTTGAAATCAACGCCAGAAGCATAAACTACAAAATAAATACAACAGCCTTTACATCGTATAAAACGAATAATTGCAAGCTGTGTGAAGGTTAAGGTCATATCTACGTCCCGGGCAACATAGGCTTCACTGTAGGGCGTTGCTCAACCAGATCCAATAGGTAGGGCCATAGAAGTCAACGCCCGAAACATAAAATACAATATAAATACAACAGTTTTTCCATTGTATAAAACGAATAATTGCAACCAGTGTGAAAGTAATGGTCATTTCTACGTTCCGGGCAACCTAGGCGTCACTCTAGGGCGTTGCTCCACCACATCGAATAGCTACGGTCTTATAAGTCAACGCCAGAAGCATAAAATACAATACAAATACAACAGCATTTCCATCGTATAAAATGAGTAATTGCAACCAGTGTGAAAGTTATGGTCATTTCCACGTTCCGGGCAACCTAGGCTTCACTCTAGGGCGTTGTTCCACCAGATCGAAAAGATAGGGCCTAAGAAATCAACGCCAGAAGCATAAAATACAATATAAATATAACAGTTTTTCCATTGTATAAAACGAATAATAGCAACCAATGTGAAAGTTATGGTCATTTCTACGTTCCAGGCAACCTAGACTTCACTCTAGGGCGTTGCTCCACCAGATCGAATAGTTAGGGCCTTAGAAGTCAACGCCCGAGGCATAAAATGCAATAAAACTACAACAGTTTTTCCATCGCATAAAAGGAATAATTCCAACCAGTTTGAAAGTGATGGTCATTTCTACGTTCCGGGCAACCTAGGCTTCACTCTAGGGCGTTGTTGCACCAGATCGAATAGTTAGGGCCTTAGAAGTCAACGCCCGAAGCATAAAATGCAATAAAACTACAACAGTTTTTCCATCGCATATCAGGAATAATTCCAACCAGTTTGAAAGTGATGGTCATTTCTACGCTCCGGGCAACCTAGGCTTCACTCTAGGGCGTTGTTACACCAGATCGAATAGTTAGGGCCTAAGAAGTCAACGCCAGAAGGATAAATTACAAAATAAGTACAACAGTTTTTCCATCGTATAAAATGAATAATTGCAAACTTTGTGAAAGTACTGGTCATTTCTACGTTCCGGGTGACCTAGGCTTCACTCCAGGGCGTTGCTCCACCAGATCGAATAGCTAGGGCCTTAGAAGTCAACGACAGAAGCATAAAATACAATAAAGGTGCAACAGTTTTTCCATCGTATAACAGGAATAATTGCAACCAGTGTGAAGGTAATATTATGTTCTACGTTTCGGGCAACCTAGGCATCACTCTAGGGCGGTGCTCCACCAGATCCAATAGTTAGGGCCTAAGAAGTCAACGACAGAAGCGTAAAATACAATATAAATACAACAGCTTTTCCTTCGTACATAATGTATATTTGCAGTGTGAACGTAATTGTCATTTCTACGTTCCGGGCAATCCAGGCATCACTCTAGGGCGTTGCTCCACGAGATCGAAGAGTTACGGACTTAGAATTCAACGCCAGAAGCATAAAATACAAAATAAATAGTACAGTTTTTCCATCGTATTAAACGAATAATTTCTACCAGTGTGGAAGTTATGGACATTTCTACGTTCCGGGCAACATAGGCTTCACTCTTGGACGATGCCCCACCAGATCGAATAGCGAGGACCTTAGAAGTCGAAGCCAGAAGCGGGAAATACAATAAAAATGCAACAGTTTTTCAAACGTATAAAACGAAAAATTGTTACCAGTGTGAATGTTATGGTCATTTCTACGTTCCGGGCAACCCTGGCTTCACTCTAGGGCGTTGCCCCACCACATCGAATAGCTACAGCCTTAGAAGTAAACCCCAGAAGCATAAAATACAATATAAGTACAACAGTTTTTCCATCGTATAGCATGGCTAATTGCAACCAGTGCGAAAGTAATGATCATTTCGACGTTTTGGGCATCCTAGACTTAACTCTGAGGCGTTGCTCCACCAGATAGAAGAGTTAGGGCCTTTGAAATCAACGCCAGAAGCATAAACTACAAAATAAATACAACAGCCTTTACATCGTATAAAACGAATAATTGCAAGCTGTGTGAAGGTTAAGGTCATATCTACGTCCCGGGCAACATAGGCTTCACTGTAGGGCGTTGCTCAACCAGATCCAATAGGTAGGGCCATAGAAGTCAACGCCCGAAACATAAAATACAATATAAATACAACAGTTTTTCCATTGTATAAAACGAATAATTGCAACCAGTGTGAAAGTAATGGTCATTTCTACGTTCCGGGCAACCTAGGCGTCACTCTAGGGCGTTGCTCCACCACATCGAATAGCTACGGTCTTATAAGTCAACGCCAGAAGCATAAAATACAATACAAATACAACAGCATTTCCATCGTATAAAATGAGTAATTGCAACCAGTGTGAAAGTTATGGTCATTTCCACGTTCCGGGCAACCTAGGCTTCACTCTAGGGCATTGTTCCACCAGATCGAAAAGATAGGGCCTAAGAAATCAACGCCAGAAGCATAAAATACAATATAAATATAACAGTTTTTCCATTGTATAAAACGAATAATAGCAACCAATGTGAAAGTTATGGTCATTTCTACGTTCCAGGCAACCTAGACTTCACTCTAGGGCGTTGCTCCACCAGATCGAATAGTTAGGGCCTTAGAAGTCAACGCCCGAAGCATAAAATGCAATAAAACTACAACAGTTTTTCCATCGCATAAAAGGAATAATTCCAACCAGTTTCAAAGTGATGGTCATTTCTACGTTCCGGGCAACCTAGGCTTCACTCTAGGGCGTTGTTGCACCAGATCGAATAGTTAGGGCCTTAGAAGTCAACGCCCGAAGCATAAAATGCAATAAAACTACAACAGTTTTTCCATCGCATATCAGGAATAATTCCAACCAGTTTGAGAGTGATGGTCATTTCTACGCTCCGGGCAACCCAGGCATCACTCTAGGGCGTTGCTCCACGAGATCGAAGAGTTACGGACTTAGAATTCAACGCCAGAAGCATAAAATACAAAATAAATAGTACAGTTTTTCCATCGTATTAAACGAATAATTTCTACCAGTGTGGAAGTTATGGACATTTCTACGTTCCGGGCAACATAGGCTTCACTCTTGGACGATGCCCCACCAGATCGAATAGCTAGGACCTTAGAAGTCGAAGCCAGAAGCGGAAAATACAATAAAAATGCAACAGTTTTTCAAACGTATAAAACGAAAAATTGTTACCAGTGTGAATGTTATGGTCATTTCTACGTTCCGGGCAACCCTGGCTTCACTCTAGGGCGTTGCCCCACCACATCGAATAGCTACAGCCTTAGAAGTAAACCCCAGAAGCATAAAATACAATATAAGTACAACAGTTTTTCCATCGTATAGCATGGCTAATTGCAACCAGTGCGAAAGTAATGATCATTTCGACGTTTTGGGCATCCTAGACTTAACTCTGAGGCGTTGCTACACCAGATAGAAGAGTTAGGGCCTTTGAAATCAACGCCAGAAGCATAAACTACAAAATAAATACAACAGCCTTTACATCGTATAAAACGAATAATTGCAAGCTGTGTGAAGGTTAAGGTCATATCTACGTCCCGGGCAACATAGGCTTCACTGTAGGGCGTTGCTCAACCAGATCCAATAGGTAGGGCCATAGAAGTCAACGCCCGAAACATAAAATACAATATAAATACAACAGTTTTTCCATTGTATAAAACGAATAATTGCAACCAGTGTGAAAGTAATGGTCATTTCTACGTTCCGGGCAACCTAGGCGTCACTCTAGGGCGTTGCTCCACCACATCGAATAGCTACGGTCTTATAAGTCAACGCCAGAAGCATAAAATACAATACAAATACAACAGCATTTCCATCGTATAAAATGAGTAATTGCAACCAGTGTGAAAGTTATGGTCATTTCCACGTTCCGGGCAACCTAGGCTTCACTCTAGGGCATTGTTCCACCAGATCGAAAAGATAGGGCCTAAGAAATCAACGCCAGAAGCATAAAATACAATATAAATATAACAGTTTTTCCATTGTATAAAACGAATAATAGCAACCAATGTGAAAGTTATGGTCATTTCTACGTTCCAGGCAACCTAGACTTCACTCTAGGGCGTTGCTCCACCAGATCGAATAGTTAGGGCCTTAGAAGTCAACGCCCGAAGCATAAAATGCAATAAAACTACAACAGTTTTTCCATCGCATAAAAGGAATAATTCCAACCAGTTTCAAAGTGATGGTCATTTCTACGTTCCGGGCAACCTAGGCTTCACTCTAGGGCGTTGTTGTACCAGATCGAATAGTTAGGGCCTTAGAAGTCAACGCCCGAAGCATAAAATGCAATAAAACTACAACAGTTTTTCCATCGCATATCAGGAATAATTCCAACCAGTTTGAAAGTGATGGTCATTTCTACGCTCCGGGCAACCTAGGCTTCACTCTAGGGCGTTGTTACACCAGATCGAATAGTTAGGGCCTAAGAAGTCAACGCCAGAAGGATAAATTACAAAATAAGTACAACAGTTTTTCCATCGTATAAAATGAATAATTGCAAACTTTGTGAAAGTACTGGTCATTTCTACGTTCCGGGTGACCTAGGCTTCACTCCAGGGCGTTGCTCCACCAGATCGAATAGCTAGGGCCTTAGAAGTCAACGACAGAAGCATAAAATACAATAAAGGTGCAACAGTTTTTCCATCGTATAACAGGAATAATTGCAACCAGTGTGAAGGTAATATTATGTTCTACGTTTCGGGCAACCTAGGCATCACTCTAGGGCGGTGCTCCACCAGATCCAATAGTTAGGGCCTAAGAAGTCAACGACAGAAGCGTAAAATACAATATAAATACAACAGCTTTTCCTTCGTATATAATGTATATTTGCAGTGTGAACGTAATTGTCATTTCTACGTTCCGGGCAACCCAGGCATCACTCTAGGGCGTTGCTCCACGAGATCGAAGAGTTACGGACTTAGAATTCAACGCCAGAAGCATAAAATACAAAATAAATAGTACAGTTTTTCCATCGTATTAAACGAATAATTTCTACCAGTGTGGAAGTTATGGACATTTCTACTTTCCGGGCAGCCTAGGCTTCACCCTAGGGCATTGTTCCACCAGATTGAATAGATAGGGCCTTAGAACTCAATGCCCGAAGCATAAAATGCAATAAAAGTACAGCAGTTCTTCCATCATATAACAGGAATAATTGCAACCAGTTTGAATGTGATGGTCATTTCTACGTTCCGGGCAACCTAGGCTTCACTGTAGGGCGTTGCTCCACCAGATCGAATAGTTAGGGCCTTAGAAATCAACGCCAGAAGCATAAAATACTATAAAGATGCGGCAGTTTTTCCATCGTATAACAGGAATAACTGCAAACAGTATGAAAGTACTGGTCATTTCTACGTTCCGGATAACCTAGGTTTCACTCTAGGCCGTTGCTCCACCAGATCGTATAGCTAGGGACTTGGAATTCAACGCCATAAGAATAAAATACAATATAAGTACAACAGTTTTTCCATCGTATAAAATGAATAATTGCAACCAGTGTGAAAGTTATGGTCATTTCTACATTCCGAGCAATCTAGGCTCCACTCTAGGGCGTTGCTCCACCTTGTCGAATAGTTAGGGCCTTAGAAGTCAACGCCAGAAGCCTAAAATACAATAAAGATGCAACAGTTTTTCCATCGTATAAAAGGAATAATTGCAAACAGTCTGAAAGTAATGGTCATTTCTATGTTCCAGGCAACCTAGGCTTCACCCTAGGGCGCTGTTCCACCAGATCGAATAGGTAGGGCCTAAGAAGTCAACGCCATAAGAATAAAATACAATATAAATATAACAGTTTTTCCTTCGTATAAAACGAATAATAGCAACCAGTGTGAATGTTATGGTCATTTCAACGTTCCGGGCAATCTAGGCTTCACTCTAGGGCGTTGCTCCACCAGAACAATCAGTTAGGGCCTTAGAAGTCAACGCCCGAAACATAAAATACAAAATGAATAGAACAGTTTTTCCATTGTATAAAACGAATAATTGCTACCAGTGTAAAAGTTATGGTCATTTCTACGTTCCGGGCAACCTAGGCTTCACTCTAGGGCGTTGCTCTACCAGATCGAATAGTTAGGGCCTTAGAAGTCCACGCCAGAAGCATAAAATGCGATAAAGATGCAACAGTTTTTCCATCGTATAAAACGAATAATTGCAACCAGTGTGAAATTTATGGTCATTCCTACATTCCGGGCAACCTAGGCTTCACCCTAGGGCGTTGCTCCGCCACATTGAATAGTTAGGGCCTTAGAAGTCAACGCACGAAGCATAAAATGCAATAAAAATACAACAGTTTCTCGATCGTATAACAGGAATAATTCCAACCAGTGTGAAAGTGATGGTCATTTCTACGTTCCGGGCAACGTAGGCTTCACTCTAGGGCGTTGTTACACCAGATCGAACAGTTAGGGCCTGAGAAGTCAACGCCAGAAGAATAAAACACAATATATGTACAACAGTTTTTCCATCGTATAAAATGAATACTTGCCAACATTCTGAAAGTACTGGTCATTTCTACGTTGCGGGTAACCTAGGTTTCACTCTAGGGCGTTGCTCCACCAGATCGATTAGCTAGAGACTTAGAATTCAACGCCAGAAGGATAAAATACAGCATAAGTACAACAGTTTTTTCATCGTATGAAATGAATAATTGCAAACATTGTGAAAGTAATGGTCATTTCTACGTTCCGGGCAACCTGGGCTTCACTCTAGAGCGTTGCTCCTCCAGATCGAATAGCTAGGGCCTTAGAAGTCAACGCCCGAAGCATAAAATACAAAATAAATAGAACAGTTTTTCCATC
Organism: Calliopsis andreniformis; assembly: GCF_051401765.1. Lineage (NCBI taxonomy): Eukaryota > Metazoa > Arthropoda > Insecta > Hymenoptera > Andrenidae > Calliopsis > Calliopsis andreniformis. Next base: position 2,509,409 of record NW_027480472.1, on the reverse strand, counting down.
GTATAAAACGAATAATTGCTACCAGTGTGAAAGTTATGGTCATTTCTACGTTCCGGGCAACCTAGGATTCACCCTAGGGCGTTGCTCCAACAGATTGAATAGTTAGGACCCTAGAAGTCAATGCCCCAACCATAAAATGCAAAAAAAATACGAGAGTGTTTCCATCTTATAACAGGAATAATTGCAACCAGTTTGAAAGTGATGGCCAATTCTACGTCCCGGGCAACATAGGCTTCACTGTAGGGCGTTGCTCAACCAGATCCAATAGGTAGGGCCATAGAAGTCAACGCCCGAAACATAAAATACAATATAAATACAACAGTTTTTCCATTGTATAAAACGAATAATTGCAACCAGTGTGAAAGTAATGGTCATTTCTACGTTCCGGGCAACCTAGGCGTCACTCTAGGGCGTTGCTCCACCACATCGAATAGCTACGGTCTTATAAGTCAACGCCAGAAGCATAAAATACAATACAAATACAACAGCATTTCCATCGTATAAAATGAGTAATTGCAACCAGTGTGAAAGTTATGGTCATTTCCACGTTCCGGGCAACCTAGGCTTCACTCTAGGGCATTGTTCCACCAGATCGAAAAGATAGGGCCTAAGAAATCAACGCCAGAAGCATAAAATACAATATAAATATAACAGTTTTTCCATTGTATAAAACGAATAATAGCAACCAATGTGAAAGTTATGGTCATTTCTACGTTCCAGGCAACCTAGACTTCACTCTAGGGCGTTGCTCCACCAGATCGAATAGTTAGGGCCTTAGAAGTCAACGCCCGAAGCATAAAATGCAATAAAACTACAACAGTTTTTCCATCGCATAAAAGGAATAATTCCAACCAGTTTCAAAGTGATGGTCATTTCTACGTTCCGGGCAACCTAGGCTTCACTCTAGGGCGTTGTTGCACCAGATCGAATAGTTAGGGCCTTAGAAGTCAACGCCCGAAGCATAAAATGCAATAAAACTACAACAGTTTTTCCATCGCATATCAGGAATAATTCCAACCAGTTTGAGAGTGATGGTCATTTCTACGCTCCGGGCAACCCAGGCATCACTCTAGGGCGTTGCTCCACGAGATCGAAGAGTTACGGACTTAGAATTCAACGCCAGAAGCATAAAATACAAAATAAATAGTACAGTTTTTCCATCGTATTAAACGAATAATTTCTACCAGTGTGGAAGTTATGGACATTTCTACGTTCCGGGCAACATAGGCTTCACTCTTGGACGATGCCCCACCAGATCGAATAGCTAGGACCTTAGAAGTCGAAGCCAGAAGCGGAAAATACAATAAAAATGCAACAGTTTTTCAAACGTATAAAACGAAAAATTGTTACCAGTGTGAATGTTATGGTCATTTCTACGTTCCGGGCAACCCTGGCTTCACTCTAGGGCGTTGCCCCACCACATCGAATAGCTACAGCCTTAGAAGTAAACCCCAGAAGCATAAAATACAATATAAGTACAACAGTTTTTCCATCGTATAGCATGGCTAATTGCAACCAGTGCGAAAGTAATGATCATTTCGACGTTTTGGGCATCCTAGACTTAACTCTGAGGCGTTGCTACACCAGATAGAAGAGTTAGGGCCTTTGAAATCAACGCCAGAAGCATAAACTACAAAATAAATACAACAGCCTTTACATCGTATAAAACGAATAATTGCAAGCTGTGTGAAGGTTAAGGTCATATCTACGTCCCGGGCAACATAGGCTTCACTGTAGGGCGTTGCTCAACCAGATCCAATAGGTAGGGCCATAGAAGTCAACGCCCGAAACATAAAATACAATATAAATACAACAGTTTTTCCATTGTATAAAACGAATAATTGCAACCAGTGTGAAAGTAATGGTCATTTCTACGTTCCGGGCAACCTAGGCGTCACTCTAGGGCGTTGCTCCACCACATCGAATAGCTACGGTCTTATAAGTCAACGCCAGAAGCATAAAATACAATACAAATACAACAGCATTTCCATCGTATAAAATGAGTAATTGCAACCAGTGTGAAAGTTATGGTCATTTCCACGTTCCGGGCAACCTAGGCTTCACTCTAGGGCATTGTTCCACCAGATCGAAAAGATAGGGCCTAAGAAATCAACGCCAGAAGCATAAAATACAATATAAATATAACAGTTTTTCCATTGTATAAAACGAATAATAGCAACCAATGTGAAAGTTATGGTCATTTCTACGTTCCAGGCAACCTAGACTTCACTCTAGGGCGTTGCTCCACCAGATCGAATAGTTAGGGCCTTAGAAGTCAACGCCCGAAGCATAAAATGCAATAAAACTACAACAGTTTTTCCATCGCATAAAAGGAATAATTCCAACCAGTTTCAAAGTGATGGTCATTTCTACGTTCCGGGCAACCTAGGCTTCACTCTAGGGCGTTGTTGTACCAGATCGAATAGTTAGGGCCTTAGAAGTCAACGCCCGAAGCATAAAATGCAATAAAACTACAACAGTTTTTCCATCGCATATCAGGAATAATTCCAACCAGTTTGAAAGTGATGGTCATTTCTACGCTCCGGGCAACCTAGGCTTCACTCTAGGGCGTTGTTACACCAGATCGAATAGTTAGGGCCTAAGAAGTCAACGCCAGAAGGATAAATTACAAAATAAGTACAACAGTTTTTCCATCGTATAAAATGAATAATTGCAAACTTTGTGAAAGTACTGGTCATTTCTACGTTCCGGGTGACCTAGGCTTCACTCCAGGGCGTTGCTCCACCAGATCGAATAGCTAGGGCCTTAGAAGTCAACGACAGAAGCATAAAATACAATAAAGGTGCAACAGTTTTTCCATCGTATAACAGGAATAATTGCAACCAGTGTGAAGGTAATATTATGTTCTACGTTTCGGGCAACCTAGGCATCACTCTAGGGCGGTGCTCCACCAGATCCAATAGTTAGGGCCTAAGAAGTCAACGACAGAAGCGTAAAATACAATATAAATACAACAGCTTTTCCTTCGTATATAATGTATATTTGCAGTGTGAACGTAATTGTCATTTCTACGTTCCGGGCAACCCAGGCATCACTCTAGGGCGTTGCTCCACGAGATCGAAGAGTTACGGACTTAGAATTCAACGCCAGAAGCATAAAATACAAAATAAATAGTACAGTTTTTCCATCGTATTAAACGAATAATTTCTACCAGTGTGGAAGTTATGGACATTTCTACTTTCCGGGCAGCCTAGGCTTCACCCTAGGGCATTGTTCCACCAGATTGAATAGATAGGGCCTTAGAACTCAATGCCCGAAGCATAAAATGCAATAAAAGTACAGCAGTTCTTCCATCATATAACAGGAATAATTGCAACCAGTTTGAATGTGATGGTCATTTCTACGTTCCGGGCAACCTAGGCTTCACTGTAGGGCGTTGCTCCACCAGATCGAATAGTTAGGGCCTTAGAAATCAACGCCAGAAGCATAAAATACTATAAAGATGCGGCAGTTTTTCCATCGTATAACAGGAATAACTGCAAACAGTATGAAAGTACTGGTCATTTCTACGTTCCGGATAACCTAGGTTTCACTCTAGGCCGTTGCTCCACCAGATCGTATAGCTAGGGACTTGGAATTCAACGCCATAAGAATAAAATACAATATAAGTACAACAGTTTTTCCATCGTATAAAATGAATAATTGCAACCAGTGTGAAAGTTATGGTCATTTCTACATTCCGAGCAATCTAGGCTCCACTCTAGGGCGTTGCTCCACCTTGTCGAATAGTTAGGGCCTTAGAAGTCAACGCCAGAAGCCTAAAATACAATAAAGATGCAACAGTTTTTCCATCGTATAAAAGGAATAATTGCAAACAGTCTGAAAGTAATGGTCATTTCTATGTTCCAGGCAACCTAGGCTTCACCCTAGGGCGCTGTTCCACCAGATCGAATAGGTAGGGCCTAAGAAGTCAACGCCATAAGAATAAAATACAATATAAATATAACAGTTTTTCCTTCGTATAAAACGAATAATAGCAACCAGTGTGAATGTTATGGTCATTTCAACGTTCCGGGCAATCTAGGCTTCACTCTAGGGCGTTGCTCCACCAGAACAATCAGTTAGGGCCTTAGAAGTCAACGCCCGAAACATAAAATACAAAATGAATAGAACAGTTTTTCCATTGTATAAAACGAATAATTGCTACCAGTGTAAAAGTTATGGTCATTTCTACGTTCCGGGCAACCTAGGCTTCACTCTAGGGCGTTGCTCTACCAGATCGAATAGTTAGGGCCTTAGAAGTCCACGCCAGAAGCATAAAATGCGATAAAGATGCAACAGTTTTTCCATCGTATAAAACGAATAATTGCAACCAGTGTGAAATTTATGGTCATTCCTACATTCCGGGCAACCTAGGCTTCACCCTAGGGCGTTGCTCCGCCACATTGAATAGTTAGGGCCTTAGAAGTCAACGCACGAAGCATAAAATGCAATAAAAATACAACAGTTTCTCGATCGTATAACAGGAATAATTCCAACCAGTGTGAAAGTGATGGTCATTTCTACGTTCCGGGCAACGTAGGCTTCACTCTAGGGCGTTGTTACACCAGATCGAACAGTTAGGGCCTGAGAAGTCAACGCCAGAAGAATAAAACACAATATATGTACAACAGTTTTTCCATCGTATAAAATGAATACTTGCCAACATTCTGAAAGTACTGGTCATTTCTACGTTGCGGGTAACCTAGGTTTCACTCTAGGGCGTTGCTCCACCAGATCGATTAGCTAGAGACTTAGAATTCAACGCCAGAAGGATAAAATACAGCATAAGTACAACAGTTTTTTCATCGTATGAAATGAATAATTGCAAACATTGTGAAAGTAATGGTCATTTCTACGTTCCGGGCAACCTGGGCTTCACTCTAGAGCGTTGCTCCTCCAGATCGAATAGCTAGGGCCTTAGAAGTCAACGCCCGAAGCATAAAATACAAAATAAATAGAACAGTTTTTCCATCGTATAAAACGAATAATTGCTACCAGTGTGAAAGTTATGGTCATTTCTACGTTCCGGGCAACCTAGGATTCACCCTAGGGCGTTGCTCCAACAGATTGAATAGTTAGGACCCTAGAAGTCAATGCCCCAACCATAAAATGCAAAAAAAATACGAGAGTGTTTCCATCTTATAACAGGAATAATTGCAACCAGTTTGAAAGTGATGGCCAATTCTACGTTCCGGGTAACCTAGGTTTCACGCCAGGGCGTTGCTCCACCAGATCGAATAGTTAAGGCCTAAGAAGTCAACGCCAGAAGCATAAAATACGATATAAATACAACAGCTTTTCCATCGTATAAAACGAATAATTGCAACCAGTGTGAAAGTAATGGCCATTTCTACGTTCCGAGCACCCTAGGCGTCACTCTAGGGCGTTGCTCCACCACATCTAATAGCTACGGCCTTAGAAGTCAACGCCAGAGGCATAAAATACAATATAAATACAACAGCTTTTCCATCGTATAAAACGAATGATTGCAACCAGTGTGAAAGTAATGGTCATTTCTACATTCCGAGCAACCTAGGCTTCACTCTAGGGCGCTTCTCCACCAGATCGTATAGTTAGGTCCTTAGATGTCAACGCCAGAAGCATAAAATACGATAGAAATGCAACAGCTTTTCCATCGTATAAAAGGAATAATTGCAAACACTGTGAAAGTAATGGTCATTTCTACCATCCGGGCAACCTAGGCTTCACTCTAGGGCGTTGCTGCACCAGATCAAACAGTTAGGGCCTTAGATGTCAACGCCCGAAGCATAAAATACAAAATAAATAGAACAGTTTTTCCATTGTATAAAACGAATAATTGCTACCAGTGTAAAAGTTATGGTCATTTCTACGTTCCGGGCAACCTAGGCTTCACCCTAGGGCGTTGCTCCACCGGATCAAACAGTTAGGGCCTTAGAAGTCAACGCCCGAAGCATAAAATACAAAATAAATAGAACAGTTTTTCCATTGTATAAAACGAATAATTGCTGCCAGTGTAAAAGTTATAGTCACTTCTACGTTCCGGGCAACCTAGGCTTCACTCTAAGGCGTTGCTCCACCAGATCAAACAGTTAGGGCTTTAGAAGTCAACGCCCGAAGAATAAAATACAAAATAAATAGAACAGTTTTTCCATTGTATAAAAGGATTAATTGCAACCAGTTTGAAAGTGATGGTCATTTCTACGTTCGGGGCAACCTAGGCTTCACTCTAGGGCATTGCTCCAGGAGATCGAATAGTTAGGGCCTTAGAAGTCAACGCCAGAAGCATAAAATACAATATAAGTACAACAGTTTTTCCATCGTATAAAATGAATAATTGCAAACATTGCGAAAGTAATGGTCATTCTACGTTCCGGGCAACCTAGGCGTCACTCTAGTGCGTTGCTCCACCACATCTAATAGCTACGGCTTTAGACGTCAACGACAGAAGCATAAAATACAATAAAGATGCAACAGCTTTTCCATCGTATAAAACGAATAATTGCACCCAGTGTGAAAGTTATTGTCATTTCTACATTCCGAGCAACCTAGGCTTCACTCTAGGGCATTGCTCCACCAGATCAAACAGTTAGGGCCTTAGAAGTCAACGCCCGAAGCATAAAATACAAATTAAATAGAACAGTTTTTCCATTGTTTAAAACGAATAATTGCTGCCAGTGTAAAAGTTATAGTCATTTCTACGTTCCGGGCAACATAGGCTTCACTGTAGGGCGTTGCTCAACCAGATCGAATAGGTAGGGCCATAGAAGTCAACGCCCGAAACATAAAATACAATATAAATACAACAGTTTTTCCATTGTATAAAACGAATAATTGCAACCAGTGTGAAAGTAATGGTCATTTCTACGTTCCGGGCAACCTAGGCGTCACTCTAGGGCGTTGCTCCACCACATCGAATAGCTACGGTCTTATAAGTCAACGCCAGAAGCATAAAATACAATATAAATACAACAGCATTTCCATCGTATAAAATGAGTAATTGCAACCAGTGTGAAAGTTATGGTCATTTCCACGTTCCGGGCAACCTAGGCTTCACTCTAGGGCGTTGTTCCACCAGATCGAAAAGATAGGGCCTAAGAAATCAACGCCAGAAGCATAAAATACAATATAAATATAACAGTTTTTCCATTGTATAAAACGAATAATAGCAACCAACGTGAAAGTTATGGTCATTTCTACGTTCCAGGCAACCTAGACTTCACTCTAGGGCGCTGCTCCACCAGATCGAATAGTTAGGGCCTTAGAAGTCAACGCCCGAAGCATAAAATGCAATAAAACTACAACAGTTTTTCCATCGCATAAAAGGAATAATTCCAACCAGTTAGAAAGTGATGGTCATTTCTACGTTCCGGGCAACCTTGGCTTCACTCTAGGGCGTTGTTGCACCAGATCGAATAGTTAGGGCCTTAGAAGTCAATGCCCGAAGCATAAAATGCAATAAAACTACAACAGTTTTTCCATCGTATAACAGGAATAATTCCAACCAGTTTGAAAGTGATGGTAATTTCTAGGCTCCGGGCAACCCAGGCTTCACTCTAGGGCGTTGTTACACCAGATCGAATAGTTAGGGCCTAAGAAGTCAACGACAGAAGCATAAAATACAATAAAGGTGCAACAGTTTTTCCATCGTATAACAGGAATAATTGCAACCAGTGTGAAGGTAATATTATGTTCTACGTTCCGGGCAACCTAGGCATCACTCTAGGACGGTGCTCCACCAGATCCAATAGTTAGGGCCTAAGAAGTCAACGACAGAAGCATAAAATACAATATAAATACAACAGCTTTTCCATTGTATATAATGTATATTTGCAGTGTGAATGTAATTGTCATTTCTACGTTCCGGGCAACCCAGGCATCACTCTAGGGCGTTGCTCCACGAGATCGAAGAGTTACGGACTTAGAATTCAACGCCAGAAGCATAAAATACAATATAAATACAACCGTTTTTCCATTGTATAAAACGAATAATTGCAACCAGTGTGAAAGTTATGGTCATTTCTACGTTCCGGGCAACATAGGCTTCACTCTTGGACGATGCCCCACCAGATCGAATAGCTAGGACCTTAGAAGTCGAAGCCAGAAGCGGAAAATACAATAAAAATGCAACAGTTTTTCCAACGTATAAAACGAAACATTGTTACCAGTGTGAATGTTATGGTCATTTCTACGTTCCGGGCAACCCTGGCTTCACTCTAGGGCGTTGCCCCACCACATCGAATAGCTACAGCCTTAGAAGTAAACCCCAGAAGCATAAAATACAATATAAATACAATAGTTTTTCCATTGTATAAAACGAATGATTGCAGCCAGTGTGAAAGTTATGGTCATTTCTACGTTCCGGGCAACATAGGCTTCACTCTTGGACGATGCCTCACCAGATCGAATAGCTAGGACCTTAGAAGTCGAAGCCAGAAGCGGAAAATACAATAAAAATGCAACAGTTTTTCCATCGTATACCATGACTAATTGCAACCAGGATGAAAGTTATGGTCATTTCTACTTTCCGGGCAACCTAGGCTTCACCCTAGGGCGCTGCTCCAACAGATTGATTAGTTAGGGCCTTAGAAGTCAACGCCATAAGAATAAAATACAATATAAGTACAACAGTTTTTCCATCGTATAGCATGGCTAATTGCAACCAGTGCGAAAGTAATGATCATTTCGACGTTTTGGGCATCCTAGACTTAACTCTGAGGCGTTGCTCCACCAGATAGAAGAGTTAGGGCCTTTGAAATCAACGCCAGAAGCATTAACTACAAAATAAATACAACAGCCTTTACATCGTATAAAACGAATAATTGCAAGCTGTGTGAAGGTTATGGTCATATCTACGTCCCGGGCAACATAGGCTTCACTGTAGGGCGTTGCTCAACCAGATCCAATAGGTAGGGCCATAGAAGTCAACGCCCGAAACATAAAACACAATAGAAATACAACAGTTTATCCATTGTATAAATCGAATAATTGCAACCAGTGTGAAAGTAATGGTCATTTCTACGTTCCGGGCAACCTAGGCGTCACTCTAGGGCGTTGCTCCACCACATCGAATAGCTACGGTCTTATAAGTCAACGCCAGAAGCATAAAATACAATACAAATACAACAGCATTTCCATCGTATAAAATGAGTAATTGCAATCAGTGTGAAAGTTATGGTCATTTCCACGTTCCGGGCAACCTAGGCTTCACTCTAGGGCGTTGTTCCACCAGATTGAAAAGATAGGGCCTAAGAAATCAACGCCAGAAGCATAAAATACAATATAAATATAACAGTTTTTCCATTGTATAAAACGAATAATAGCAACCAATGTGAAAGCTATGGTCATTTCTACGTTCCAGGCAACCTAGACTTCACTCTAGGGCGTTGCTCCACCAGATCGAATAGTTAGGGCCTTAGAAGTCAACGCCCGAAGCATAAAATGCAATAAAACTACAACAGTTTTTCCATCGCATAAAAGGAATAATTCCAACCAGTTTGAAAGTGATGGTCATTTCTACGTTCCGGGCAACCTTGGCTTCACTCTAGGGCGTTGTTGCACCAGATCGAATAGTTAGGGCCTTAGAAGTCAACGCCCGAAGCATAAAATGCAATAAAACTACAACAGTTTTTCCATCGTATAACAGGAATAATTCCAACCAGTTTGAAAGTGATGGTCATTTCTACGTTCCGGGCAACATAGGCTTCACTCTTGGACGATGCCCCACCAGATCGAATAGCTAGGACCTTAGAAGTCGAAGCCAGAAGCGGAAAATACAATAAAAATGCAACAGTTTTTCCATCGTATAAAATGAATAATTGCAACCAGTGTGAAAGTTATGGTCATTTCTACATTCCGAGCAACCTAGGCTTCACTCTAGGGCGTTGCTCCACCTGATCGAATAGGTAGGGCCTTAGAAGTCAACGCCAGAAGCATAAAATACAATAAAGATGCAACAGTTTTTCCATCGTATAGCATGGCTAATTGCAACCAGTGCGAAAGTAATGATCATTTCGACGTTTTGGGCATCCTAGACTTAACTCTGAGGCGTTGCTCCACTAGATAGAAGAGTTAGGGCCTTTGAAATCAACGCCAGAAGCATAAACTACAAAATAAATACAACAGCCTTTACATCGTATAAAACGAATAATTGCAAGCTGTGTGAAGGTTATGGTCATATCTACGTACCGGGCAACATAGGCTTCACTGTAGGGCGTTGCTCAACCAGATCGAATAGCTAGGGCCATAGAAGTCAACGCCCGAAACATAAAATACAATATAAATACAACAGTTTTTCCATTGTATAAAACGAATAATTGCAACCAGTGTGAAAGTAATGGTCATTTCTACGTTCCGGGCAACCTAGGCGTCACTCTAGGGCGTTGCTCCACCACATCGAATAGCTACGGTCTTATAAGTCAACGCCAGAAGCATAAAATACAATATAAATACAACAGCATTTCCATCGTATAAAATGAATAATTGCAACCAGTGTGAAAGTTATGGTTATTTCCACGTTCCGGGCAACCTAGGCTTCACTCTAGGGCGTTGTTCCACCAGATCGAAAAGATAGGGCCTAAGAAATCAACGCCAGAAGCATAAAATACAATATAAATATAACAGTTTTTCCATTGTATAAAACGAATAATAGCAACCAATGTGAAAGTTATGGTCATTTCTACGTTCCAGGCATCCTAGACTTCACTCTAGGGCGTTGCTCCACCAGATCGAATAGTTAGGGCCTTAGAAGTCAACGCCCGAAGCATAAAATGCAATAAAACTACAACAGTTTTTCCATCGCATAAAAGGAATAATTCCAACCAGTTTGAAAGTGATGGTCATTTCTACGTTCCGGGCAACCTTGGCTTCACTCTAGGGCGTTGTTGCACCAGATCGAATAGTTAGGGCCTTAGAAGTCAACGCCCGAAGCATAAAATGCAATAAAACTACAACAGCTTTTCCATCGCATAACAGGAATAATTCCAACCAGTTTGAAAGTGATGGTCATTTCTACGCTCCGGGCAACCTAGGCTTCACTCTAGGGCGTCGTTACACCAGATCGAATAGTTAGGGCCTAAGAAGTCAACGACAGAAGCATAACATACAATAAAGGTGCAACAGTTTTTCCATCGTATAACAGGAATAATTGCAACCAGTGTGAAGGTAATATTATGTTCTACGTTCCGGGCAACCTAGGCATCACTCTAGGACGGTGCTCCACCAGATCCAATAGTTAGGGCCTAAGAAGTCAACGACAGAAGCATAAAATACAATATAAATACAACAGCTTTTCCATTGTATATAATGTATATTTGCAGTGTGAATGTAATTGTCATTTCTACGTTCCGGGCAACCCAGGCATCACTCTAGGGCGTTGCTCCACGAGATCGAAGAGTTACGGACTTAGAATTCAACGCCAGAAGCATAAAATACAATATAAATACAACCGTTTTTCCATTGTATAAAACGAATAATTGCAACCAGTGTGAAAGTTATGGTCATTTCTACGTTCCGGGCAACATAGGCTTCACTCTTGGACGATGCCCCACCAGATCGAATAGCTAGGACCTTAGAAGTCGAAGCCAGAAGCGGAAAATACAATAAAAATGCAACAGTTTTTCCAACGTATAAAACGAAACATTGTTACCAGTGTGAATGTTATGGTCATTTCTACGTTCCGGGCAACCCTGGCTTCACTCTAGGGCGTTGCCCCACCACATCGAATAGCTACAGCCTTAGAAGTAAACCCCAGAAGCATAAAATACAATATAAATACAACAGTTTTTCCATTGTATAAAACGAATGATTGCAGCCAGTGTGAAAGTTATGGTCATTTCTACGTTCCGGGCAACATAGGCTTCACTCTTGGACGATGCCTCACCAGATCGAATAGCTAGGACCTTAGAAGTCGAAGCCAGAAGCGGAAAATACAATAAAAATGCAACAGTTTTTCCATCGTATAGCATCACTAATTGCAACCAGGATGAAAGTTATGGTCATTTCTACTTTCCGGGCAACCTAGGCTTCACCCTAGGGCGCTGCTCCAACAGATTGATTAGTTAGGGCCTTAGAAGTCAACGCCATAAGAATAAAATACAATATAAGTACAACAGTTTTTCCATCGTATAGCATGGCTAATTGCAACCAGTGCGAAAGTAATGATCATTTCGACGTTTTGGGCATCCTAGACTTAAGTCTGAGGCGTTGCTCCACCAGATAGAAGAGTTAGGACCTTTGAAATCAACGCCAGAAGCATAAACTACAAAATAAATACAACAGCCTTTACATCGTATAAAACGAATAATTGCAAGCTGTGTGAAGGTTATGGTCATATCTACGTCCCGGGCAACATAGGCTTCACTGTAGGGCGTTGCTCAACCAGATCCAATAGGTAGGGCCATAGAAGTCAACGCCCGAAACATAAAACACAATATAAATACAACAGTTTTTCCATTGTATAAAACGAATAATTGCAACCAGTGTGAAAGTAATGGTCATTTCTACGTTCCGGGCAACCTAGGCGTCACTCTAGGGCGTTGCTCCACCACATCGAATAGCTACGGTCTTATAAGTCAACGCCAGAAGCATAAAATACAATACAAATACAACAGCATTTCCATCGTATAAAATGAGTAATTGCAATCAGTGTGAAAGTTATGGTCATTTCCACGTTCCGGGCAACCTAGGCTTCACTCTAGGGCGTTGTTCCACCAGATCGAAAAGATAGGGCCTAAGAAATCAACGCCAGAAGCATAAAATACAATATAAATATAACAGTTTTTCCATTGTATAAAACGAATAATAGCAACCAATGTGAAAGTTATGGTCATTTCTACGTTCCAGGCAACCTAGACTTCACTCTAGGGCGTTGCTCCACCAGATCGAATAGTTAGGGCCTTAGAAGTCAACGCCCGAAGCATAAAATGCAATAAAACTACAACAGTTTTTCCATCGCATAAAAGGAATAATTCCAACCAGTTTGAAAGTGATGGTGATTTCTACGTTCCGGGCAACCTTGGCTTCACTCTAGGGCGTTGTTGCACCAGATCGAATAGTTAGGGCCTTAGAAGTCAACGCCCGAAGCATAAAATACAATAAAGATGCAACAGTTTTTCCATCGTATAGCATGGCTAATTGCAACCAGTGCGAAAGTAATGATCATTTCGACGTTTTGGGCATCCTAGACTTAACTCTGAGGCGTTGCTCCACCAGATAGAAGAGTTAGGGCCTTTGAAATCAACGCCAGAAGCATAAACTACAAAATAAATACAACAGCCTTTACATCGTATAAAACGAATAATTGCAAGCTGTGTGAAGGTTATGGTCATATCTACGTCCCGGGCAACATAGGCTTCACTGTAGGGCGTTGCTCAACCAGATCGAATAGCTAGGGCCATAGAAGTCAACGCCCGAAACATAAAATACAATATAAATACAACAGTTTTTCCATTGTATAAAACGAATAATTGCAACCAGTGTGAATGTAATGGTCATTTCTACGTTCCGGGCAACCTAGGCGTCACTCTAGGTCGTTGCTCCACCACATCGAATAGCTACGGTCTTATAAGTCAACGCCAGAAGCTTAAAATACAATATAAATACAACAGCATTTCCATCGTATAAAATGAATAATTGCAACCAGTGTGAAAGTTATGGTTATTTCCACGTTCCGGGCAACCTAGGCTTCACTCTAGGGCGTTGTTCCACCAGATCGAAAAGATAGGGCCTAAGAAATCAACGCCAGAAGCATAAAATACAATATAAATATAACAGTTTTTCCATTGTATAAAACGAATAATAGCAACCAATGTGAAAGTTATGGTCATTTCTACGTTCCAGGCATCCTAGACTTCACTCTAGGGCGTTGCTTCACCAGATCGAATAGTTAGGGCCTTAGAAGTCAACGCCCGAAGCATAAAATGCAATAAAACTACAACAGTTTTTCCATCGCATAAAAGGAATAATTCCAACCAGTTTGAAAGTGATGGTCATTTCTACGTTCCGGGCAACCTTGGCTTCACTCTAGGGCGTTGTTGCACCAGATCGAATAGTTAGGGCCTTAGAAGTCAACGCCCGAAGCATAAAATGCAATAAAACTACAACAGCTTTTCCATCGCATAACAGGAATAATTCCAACCAGTTTGAAAGTGATGGTCATTTCTACGCTCCGGGCAACCTAGGCTTCACTCTAGGGCGTCGTTACACCAGATCGAATAGTTAGGGCCTAAGAAGTCAACGACAGAAGCATAAAATACAATAAAGGTGCAACAGTTTTTCCATCGTATAACAGGAATAATTGCAACCAGTGTGAAGGTAATATTATGTTCTACGTTCCGGGCAACCTAGGCATCACTCTAGGGCGGTGCTCCACCAGATCCAATAGTTAGGGCCTAAGAAGTCAACGACAGAAGCATAAAATACAATATAAATACAACAGCTCTTCCATCGTATATAATGTATATTTGAAGTGTGAATGTAATTGTCATTTCTACGTTCCGGGCAACCCAGGCATCACTCTAGGGCGTTGCTCCACGAGATCGAAGATTTACGGACTTAGAATTCAACGCCAGAAGCATAAAATACAATATAAATACAACCGTTTTTCCATTGTATAAAACGAATAATTGCAACCAGTGTGAAAGTTATGGTCATTTCTACGTTCCGGGCAACATAGGCTTCACTCTTGGACGATGCCCCACCAGATCGAATAGCTAGGACCTTAGAAGTCGAAGCCAGAAGCGGAAAATACAATAAAAATGCAACAGTTTTTCCAACGTATAAAACGAAAAATTGTTACCAGTGTGAATGTTATGGTCATTTCTACGTTCCGGGCAACCCTGGCTTCACTCTAGGGCGTTGCCCCACCACATCGAATAGCTACAGCCTTAGAAGTAAACCCCAGAAGCATAAAATACAATATAAATACAACAGTTTTTCCATTGTATAAAACGAATGATTGCAACCAGTGTGAAAGTTATGGTCATTTCTACGTTCCGGGCAACATAGGCTTCACTCTTGGACGATGCCCCACCAGATCGAATAGCTAGGACCTTAGAAGTCGAAGCCAGAAGCGGAAAATACAATAAAAATGCAACAGTTTTTCCATCGTATAGCATGAATAATTGCAACCAGGATGAAAGTTATGGTCATTTCTACTTTCCGAGCAACCTAGGCTTCACCCTAGGGCGCTGCTCCAACAGATTGATTAGTTAGGGCCTTAGAAGTCAACGCCACAAGAATAAAATACAATATAAGTACAACAGTTTTTCCATCGTATAAAATGAATAATTGCAACCAGTGTGAAAGTTATGGTCATTTCTACATTCCGAGCAACCTAGGCT
Source organism: Calliopsis andreniformis (assembly GCF_051401765.1). Lineage (NCBI taxonomy): Eukaryota > Metazoa > Arthropoda > Insecta > Hymenoptera > Andrenidae > Calliopsis > Calliopsis andreniformis. The sequence continues at coordinate 2,494,086 of NW_027480472.1, read as the reverse complement.
TCACTCTAGGGCGTTGCTCCACCTGATCGAATAGGTAGGGCCTTAGAACTCAATGCCCGAAGCATAAAATGCAATAAAAGTACAGCAGTTCTTCCATCATATAACAGGAATAATTGCAACCAGAATGAAAGTTATGGTCATTTCTACGTTCCGGGCAACCTAGGCGTCACTCTAGGGCGTTGCTCCAACACATCTAATAGTTACGGCCTTAGATGTCAACGCCAGAAGAATAAAATACAATAAAGATGCAACAGCTTTTCCATCGTATAACAGGAATAATTGCAACCAGTGTGAATGTAATGGTCGTTTCTTCGTTCCGGGCAACCTACGTTTCACTCTAGGGCGTTGTTCCACCAGATCGAACGGTTAGGTCCTAAGAAGTCAACGCCAGAAGCATAAAATGCGATAAAGATGCAACCGTTTTTCCATCGTATAAAACGAATAATTGCAACCAGTGTGAATGTTATGGTCATTTCAACGTTCCGGGCAATCTAGGCTTCACTCTAGGGCGTTGCTCCACCAGAACAATCAGTTAGGGCCTTAGAAGTCAACGCCCGAAGCATAAAATACAAAATAAATAGAACAGTTTTTCCATTGTATAAAACGAATAATTGCTACCAGTGTAAAAGTTATGGTCATTTCTACGTTCTGGGCAACCTAGGCTTCACTCTAGGGCGTTGCTCCACCAGATCGGATAGTTAGGGCCTTAGAAGTCCACGCCAGAAGCAATAAAATGCGATAAAGATGCAACAGTTTTTCCATCGTATAAAACGAATAATTGCAACCAGTGTGAAATTTATGGTCATTCCTACATTCCGAGCAACCTAGACTTCACTCTAGAGCGTTGCTCCACCAGATCGAATAGTTAGGACCTTAGAAGTCAACGCCAGAGGCATAAAATACGATATAAATACAACAGTTTGTCCATCGTAGAACAGGAATATTTGCAACCAGTGCGAAAGTTATGGTCATTTCTGCGTTCCGGGCAACATAGGCTTCACTCTAGGCCGCTGCTCCAACAGATTCAACAGTTAGGGCCTTAGAAGCCAACGCCCGAAGCATAAAATACAAAATAAATAAAACAGTTTTTCCATCGTATAAAACGAATAATTGAAACCAGTATGAAACTTATGGTCATTTCCACTTTACGAGCAACCTAGGCTTCACCCTAGGGCGTTGCTCCAACAGATTGAATAGTTAGGGCCTTAGAAGTCAACGCCCGAAGCATAAAATACAAAATAAATAGTACAGTTTTTCCATTGTATAAAACGAATAATTGCTACCAGTGTAAAAGTTATGGTCATTTCTACGTTCCGGGCAACCTAGGCTTCACCCTAGGGCGTTGCTCCACCAGCTCAAACAGTTAGGGCCTAAGAAGTGAACGCCAGAAGCATAAAATACAATATAAATACAACAGTTTTTCCATCATACAAAACGAATAATTGCAACCAGTATGAAAGCTATGTTCATTTCCACTTTACGGGCAACCTAGGCTACACCCTAGGGCGTTGCTCTTACAGATTGAATAGTTAGGGCCCTAGAAGTTAATGCCCGAAGCATATAATGCAATAAAAATACAACAGTTTCTCCATCATATAACAGGAATATTTGCAACCAGTCTGAAAGTGATGGCAATTGCTACGTTCCGGTCAACTTAGGCTACACTCTAGGGCGTTGCTCCACCAGATCGAATAGTTAGAGCCTTAGAAGTCAACGCCAGAAGCATAAAATACAATATAAATAAAACAGCTTTTCCATCGTATAAAACGAATAATTGCTACCAGTATGGAAGTGATGGTCATTTCTACGTTCCGGGCTACCTAGGCCTCACTCTAGGTCGTTGTTCCACCAGATCGAATTGTTAGGGCCTAAGAAGTGAACGCCAGAAGCATAAAATACAATATAAATATAACAGTTTTTCCATCGTATAAAACGAATAATAGAAACCAGTGTGAAAGTTATGGTCACTTCTACGTTCCGGGCAACCTAGGCTTCACTCTAAGGCGTTGCTCCACCAGATCAAACAGTTAGGGCTTTAGAAGTCAACGCCCGAAGAATAAAATACAAAATAAATAGAACAGCTTTTCCATCGTATAAAACGAATAATTGCACCCAGTGTGAAAGTTATTGTCATTTCTACATTCCGAGCAACCTAGGCTTCACTCTAGGGCGCTGCCCCACCAGATCGAATAGTTAGGTCCTTAGATGTCAACGCCAGAAGCATAAAATACGATATAAATACAACAGCTTTTCCATCGTATAAATGGAATAATTGCAAACAGTGTGAGAGTCATTTCTACGATCCGGGCTACCTAGGCTTCACTCTACGGCGTTGTTCCACCAGATCGAATAGTTAGGGCATAAGAAGTCAACGCCAGAAGCATAAAATACAATATAAATATAACTGTTTTACCATCGTATAAAACGAATAATAGCAACCAGTGTGAAAGTTATGGTCATTTCTACGTTCCGGGCAACCTAGTCTTCACTCTAGGGCGTTGCTCCACCAGATCAAACAGTTAGGGCCTTAGAAGTCAACGCCCGAAGCATAAAATACAAATTAAATAGAACAGTTTTTCCATTGTTTAAAACGAATAATTGCTGCCAGTGTAAAAGTTATAGTCATTTCTACGTTCCGGGCAACCTAGGCTTCACCCTAGGGCGTTGTTCCACCTGATGGAATAGTTAGGGCCTAAGAAGTCAACGCCAGAAGCATAAAATACGATATAAATACAACAGCTTTTCCATCGTACAAAACGAATAATTGCAACCAGTTTGAAAGTGATGGTCATTTCTACGTACCGGGCAACCTAGGCTTCATTCTAGGGCGTTGCTCCACCAGATCAAACAGTTAGGGCCTTAGAAGTCAATGCCCGAAGCATAAAATGCAATAAAAATACAACAGTTTTTCCATCATATAACCGGAATAATTGCAACCAGTTTGAAAATGATGGTCATTTCTACGTTCCGGGCAACCTAGGCTACACCCTGGGGCGTTGCTCCAACAGATTGAATAGTTAGGGCCTTAGAAGTCAATGCCCGAAGCATAAAATGCAATAAAAATACAACAGTTTTTCCGTCATATAACAGGAATAATTGCATCCAGTTTGAAAGTGATGGTCATTTCTACGTTCCGGGAAACCTCGGCTTCACTCTAGGTCGTTGCTCCGCCAGATCGAATAGTTAGTGCATTAGCAGTCAACGCCAGAAACATAAAATACAATATAAATACAACAGTTTTTCCTTCGTGTAAAAAGGAATAATTGCAACCAGTATGAAAGTTAACGCCATTTCTTCTTTCCGGGCAACCTAGGCTTCACCCTTGGGCGTTGCTCCAACAGATTGAATAGTTAGGGCCTTAGAAGTCAACGCCGGAAGCATAAAATGCAATAAAAATACAACAGTTTTTCCATCGTATAAAAGGATTAATTGCAACCAGTTTGAAAGTGATGGTCATTTCTACGTTCCGGGCAACCTAGGCTTCACTCTAGGGCGTTGCTCCACCAGATCCAATAGTTAGGGCCTTAGAAGTCAACGCCAGAATCATAAAATACAATAAAGATGCAACAGCTTTACCATCGTATTAAACGAATAATTTCAACCAGTGTGAATGTTATGGTCATTTCTACATTCCGAGCAACCTAGGCTTCACTCTAGGGCGTTGATCCAACAGATTGAATAGTCAGGGCCTTAGCAGTCAACGCTCGAAGCATAAAATACAATATAAATACAACAGTTTTTCCATCATATAACAGGAATAATTGCAACCAGTTTGAAAGTGATGGTCATTTCTACGTTCCGGGCAACCTAGGCTTCACTCTATGGCGTTCTTCCACTACATCGAATAGCAACGGCCTCAGAAGTCAACGCCTGAAGCATAAAATACAATAAAAATACAACAGTCTTTCCGTCCTATAACAGGAATAATTGCAACCCGTGTGAAAGTGATGGTCATTTGTACGTTCCAAGCAACCTAGGCTTCACTCTAGGGCGTTGTTCCACCAGATCGAATTGTTAGGCACTAAGAAGTCAACGCCAGAAGTATAAGATACAATATAAATATAACAGTTTTTCCATCGTATAGAACAAATAATAGCAACCAGTGTGAAAGTTATGGTCATTTCTACGTTCCGGGCAACCTAGGCTTCACCCTAGGGCGTTGCTCCAACAGATTGAATAGTTAGGGCCTTAGAAGTCAACGCCCGATGCATAAAATACAAAATAATTACAACAGTTTTTCCATGGTGTAAAACGAATAATTGCTACCGGTGTGAAAGTTATGGTCATTTCTACGTTCCGGTCAACCTCGGCGTCACTCTAGGGCGTTGCTCCACCACATCTAATAGCTGCGGCCTTAGAAGTCAACGCCAGAGACATAAAATACAATATAAATACAACAGCTTTTCCATCGTATAAAACGAATGATTGCAACCAGTGTGAAAGTAATGGTCATTTCTACATTCCGAGCAACCTAGGCTTCACTCTAGGGCGCTGCTCCACCAGATCGAATAGTTAGGTCCTTAGATGTCAACGCCAGAAGCATAAAATACGATATAAATACAACAGCTTTTCCATCGTATAAAAGGAATAATTGCAAACACTGTGAAAGTAATGGTCATTTCTACGATCCGGGCAACCTAGGCTTCACTCTAGGGCGTTGTTCCACCAGATCGAATTGTTAGGCACTAAGAAGTCAACGCCAGAAGTATAAGATACAATATAAATATAACAGTTTTTCCATCGTATAGAACGAATAATAGCAACCAGTGTGAAAGTTATGGTCATTTCTACGTTCCGGGCAACCTAGGCTTCACTCTAGGGCGTTGCTCCACCAGATCAAACAGCTAGGGCCTTAGAAGTCAACACCCGAAGCATAAAATACAATATAAGTATAACAGTTTTTCCATCGTATAGAACGAATAATAGCAACCAGTATGAAAGCTATGGTCACTTCTACTTTACGGGCAACCTAGGCTACACCCTAGGGCGTTGCTCTTACAGATTGAATAGATAGGGCCTTAGAAGTTAATGCCCGAAGCATATAATGCAATAAAAATACAGCAGCTTTTCCATCATATAACAGGAGTATTTGCAACCAGTCTGAAAGTGATGGCAATAACTACGTTCCGGGCAACTTAGGCTTCACTCTAGGGCGTTGCTCCACCAGATCCAATAGTTAGTGCCCTAGAAGTCAACGCCAGAAGCATAAAACACAATATAAATACAACAGTTTTTATATCGTATAAAACGAATAATTGCAACCAGTATGAAAGTTAACGTCATTTCTACTTTCCGGGCAACCTAGGCTTCACCCTAGGGCGTTGCTCCAACAGACTGAATAGATAGGGCCTTAGCAGTCAACGCCGGAAGCATAAAGTGCAATAAAAATACAACAGTTTTTCCATCGTATAAAAGGATTATGGCAACCAGTTTGAAAGTGATGGTCATTTCTACGTTCGGGGCAACCTAGGCTTCACTCTAGGGCGTTGCTCCAGCAGGTCGAATAGTTAGGGCCTTAGAAGTCAACGCCAGAAGCATAAAATACAATATATATACAACAGTTTTTCCATCGTATAAAACGAATAATTGCAACCAGTATGAAAGTTATGGTCATTTCTACGTTCCGGGCAACCTAGGCTTCACTCTAAGGTGTTGCTCCACCAGATCAAACAGTTAGGGCTTTAGAAGTCAACTCCCAAAGAATAAAATACAAAATAAATAGAACAGTTTTTCCATTGTATAAAAGGATTAATTGCAACCAGTTTGAAAGTGATGGTCATTTCTACGTTCGGGGCAACCTAGGCTTCACTCTAGGGCGTTAGTCCAGCAGGTCGAATAGTTAGGGCCTTAGAAGTCAACGCCAGAAGCATAAAATACAATATAAGTACAACAGTTTTTCCATCGTATAAAATGAATAATTGCAAACATTGCGAAAGTAATGGTCATTCCACGTTCCGGTCAACCTAGGCGTCACTCTAGTGCGTTGCTCCACCACATCTAATAGCTACGGCCTTAGACGTCAACGACAGAAGCATAAAATACAATAAAGATGCAACAGCTTTTCCATCGTATAAAACGAATAATTGCAGCCAGTGTGAAAGTTATTGTCATTTCTACATTCCGAGCAACCTAGGCTTCACTCTAGGGCGCTGCTCCACCAGATCGAATAGTTAGGTCCTTAGATGTCAACGCCAGAAGCATAAAATACGATATAAATACAACAGCTTTTCCATCGTATAAAAGGAAAAATTGCAAACAGTGTGAGAGTAATGGTCATTTCTACGATCCGGGGAACCTAGGCTTCACTCTACAGCGTTGTTCCACCAGATCGAATAGTTAGGGCCTAAGAAGTCAACGCCAGAAGCATATAATACAATATAAATATAACTGTTTTACCATCTTATAAAACGAATAATAGCAACCAGTGTGAAAGTTATGGTCATTTCTACGTTCCGGGCAACCTAGTCTTCACTCTAGGGCGTTGCTCCAATAGATCAAACAGTTAGGGCCTTAGAAGTCAACGCCCGAAGCATAAAATACAAATTAAATAGAACAGTTTTTCCATTGTTTAAAACGAATAATTGCTGCCAGTGTAAAAGTTATAGTCATTTCTTCGTTCCGGGCAACCTAGGCTTCACCCTAGGGCGTTGTTCCACCTGATGGAATAGTTAGGGCCTAAGAAGTCAACGCCAGAAGCATAAAATACGATATAAATACAACAGCTTTTCCATCGTACAAAACGAATAATTGCAACCAGTTTGAAAGTGATGGTCATTTCTACGTACCGGGCAACCTAGGCTTCATTCTAGGGCGTTGCTCCACCAGATCAAACAGTTAGGGCCTTAGAAGTCAATGCCCGAAGCATAAAATGCAATAAAAATACAACAGTTTTTCCATCATATAACAGGAATAATTGCAACCGGTTTGAAAGTGATGGTCATTTCTACGTTCCGGGAAACCTCGGCTTCACTCTAGGGCGTTGCTCCACCAGATCGAATAACTAGGGCATTAGAAGTCTACGCCCGAAGCATAAAATATAATACAAATACAACAGTTTTTCCATCGTATAAAACGAATAATTGCAACCAGTATGAAAGTTATGGTCATTTCTACTTTCCGGGCAACCTAGGCTTCACCCTAGGGCGTTGCTTCAACAGATTGAATAGTTACTGCCTTAGAAGTCAACGCCAGAAGCATAAAATACAGTATAAATACAACAGTTTTCCCATTGTATAGCATGACCAAATTGCAACCAGTGCGAAAGTAACGATCATTTCGACGTTTCGGGCATCCTAGACTTAACTCTGAGGCGTTGCTCCACCAGATGGAAGAGTTAGGGTCTAAGAAGTCAACATAGGAAGCATAAAAGACAATATAAATACAACAGCTTTTCTATCGTAGAAAATGAATAATTGCAACCTGTGTGAAGGTTATGGTCATATCTACGTTCCGGGCAACATTGGCTTCACAGTAGGGTGTTGCTCCACCAGATCGAATAGGTAGGGCCATAGAAGTATACGCCCGAATCATAAAATACAATATATATACAAAAGTTTTTCCATCGTATATCAGGAATAATTGCAACCAGTGTGAAAGTGATGGTCATTTCTACGTTCCGGGCAACCTAGTCTTCACCCTAGGGCGTTGCTCCAACAGATTGAATAGTTAGGGCCTTAGAAGCCAACGCCCGACGCATAAAATGCAATAAAAATGCAACAGTTTTTCCATCGTATAAAAGGATTAATTGCAACCAGTTTGACGGTGATGGTCATTTCTACGTTCCGGGCAACCTAGGCTTCACCCTAGGGCGTTGTTCCACCAGACGGAATAGTTAGGGCATAAGAAGTCATCGCCAGAAGCATAAAATACGGTATAAATACAACAGCTTTTCCATCGTATAGAATGAATAATAGCAACCAGTGTGAAAGTTATGGTCATTTCTACGTTCCGGGCAACCTAGGCTTCACCATAGGCCGTTGTTCCACCTGATCGAATAGTTAGGGCCTAAGAAGTGAACGCCAGAAGCATAAAATACAACATAAACACAACAGCTTTTCCATCGTATAAAACGAGTAATTGCTACCAGTGTGAAAGTTATGGTCATTTCTACGTTCCGGGCAACCTAGGCTTCACTCTAGGCCGTTGCTCCAACAGATCGAATAGTTAGTGCCTTAGAAGTCAACGCCAGAAGCATAAAATACAACATAAACACAACAGTTTTTCCATCGTATAAAACGAATAATTGCAACCAGTTTGAAAGTGATGCCCAATTCTACGTTCCGGGCAACCTAGGCTTCACTCTATGGAGTTGTTCCACCAGGTCGAACAGTTGGGGCCTAAGAAGTCAACGCCAGAAGCATAAAATACAATATAAATATAACAGTTTTTCCATCGTATACAACGAATAATAGCAACCAGTATGAAAGTTATGGTCATTTCTACGTTCCGGGCAACCCAGGCTTCACTCTATGGCGTTGTTCCACCACATCGACTAGTTACGGCCTCAGAAGTCAACGCCTGAAGCATAAAATACAATAAAAATACAACAGTCTTTCCATCCTATAACAGGAATAATTGCAACCAGTTTGAAAGTGATGGTCATTTCTACGTTCCGGGCAACCTAGGCTTCACTCTAGGGCGTTGCTCCACCAGATCGAATAGTTAGTGCCTTAGAAGTCAACGCCAGAAGCATAAAATACAATATAAACACAACAGTTTTTCCATCGTATAAAACGAATAATTGCTACCAGTATGGAAGTGATGGTCATTTCTACGTACCGGGCAACCTAGGCTTCACTCTAGGGCGTTGCTCCACTAGATCGAATAGTTAGTGCCTTAGAAGTCAACGCCAGAAGCATAAAATACAACATAAACACAACAGTTTTTCCATCGTATAAAACGAATAATTGCAACCAGTTTGAAAGTGATGGCCAATTCTACGTTCCGGGCAACCTAGGCTTCACTCTAGGGAGTTGTTCCACCAGATCGGAAAGTTGGGGCCCTAGAAGTCAACGCCCGAAGCATAAAATACAAAATAAATACAACAGTTTTTCCATCGTATAAAACGAGTAATTGCTACCAGTGTGAAAGTTATGGTCATTTCTACTTTGCGGGCAACCTAGGCTTTACCCTAGGGCGTTATTCCGCCAGATGGAATAGTCAGAGCATAAGAAGTCAACGCCAGAAGCATAAAATACGATATAAATACAACAGCTTTTCCATCGTATAAAACGAATTATTGCAACCAGTGTGAAAGTTATGGTCATTTCTACGTTCCGGGCAACCTAGGCTTCACCCTAGGGCGTTGCTCCAACAGACTGAATAGTTAGGGCCTAAGAAGTGAACGCAAGAAGCATAAAATACAATATAAATACAACAGTTCTTCCATCATATAAAACGAATAATTGCAACCAGTATGAAAGTTATGGTCATTTCTACGTGCCGGGCAACCCAGGTTTCAATCTATGGCGTTCTTCCACCACATCGAATAGCTACGTCCTCAGAAGTCAACGCCTGAGGCATAAAATACAATAAAAATACAACAGTCTTTCCATCCTATAACAGGAGTAATTGCAACCAGTTTGAAAGTGATGGTCATTTCTAGGTTCCGGGCAACCTAGGCTTTACTCTAGGGCGTTGCTCCAACAGATCGAATAGTTAGGGCCTAAGAAGTGAACGCCAGAAGCATAAAATACAATATAAATACAACAGTTTTTCCATCATACAAAACGAATAATTGCAACCAGTATGAAAGCTATGGTCATTTCTACTTTACGGGCAACCTAGGCTACACCCTAGGGCGTTGCTCTTACAGATTGAATAGTTAGGGCCTTAGAAGTTAATGCCCGAAACATAAAATGCAATAAAAATACAACAGTTTTTCCATCATATAACAGGAATATTTGCAACCAGCTTGAAAGTGATGGTAATTGCTACGTTCCGGGCAACTTAGGCTTCACTCTAGGGCGTTGCTCCACCATAACGAATAGTTAGGGCCTAAGAAGTGAACGCCAGAAGCATAAAATACAATATACATACAAGAGTTTTTCCATCGTATAAAGGGAATTATTGCAACCAGTATGAAACTTATGGCCATTTCTACGTTCCGGGCAATCTAGGCTTCACTCTATGGCGTTCTTCCACCACATCGAATAGCTACGGCCTCAGAAGTCAACGCCTGAAGTATAAAATACAATAAAAATACTACCCTCTTTCCATCCTATAACAGGAATAATTGCAACCCTTTTGAAGGTGATGGTCATTTCTACGTTATAGGCAACCTAGGCGTCACTCTAGGGCGTTGTTCCACCAGATCGAATAGTTAGCGGCTAAGAAGTGAACGCCAGCAGCATAAAATACAATATAAGTACAACAGTTCTTCCATCATATAAAACGAATAAATGCAACCAGTATGAAAGTTATGGTCATTTCAACGTACCGGGCAACCCAGGCTTCACTCTATGGCGTTCTTCCACCACATCGAATAGCTACGGCCACAGAAGTCAACGCCTGAAGCATAAAATACAATAAAAATACAACAGTCTTTCCATCCTATAACAGGAATAATTGCAACCAGTTTGAAAGTGATGGTCATTTCTACGTTCCGGGCAACCTAGGCTTCACTCTAGGGCGTTGCTCCAACAGATCGAATAGTTAGTGCCTTAGAAGTCAACGCCAGAAGCATAAGATACAATATAAACACAACAGTTTTTCCATCGTATAAAACGAATAATTGCAACCAGTTTGAAAGTGATGGCCAATTCTACGTTCCGGGCAACCAAGGCTTCACTCTAGGGAGTTGTTCCACCAGATCGAACAGTTGGGGCCTAAGAAGTCAACGCCAGAAGCATAAAATACAATATAAATATAACAGTTTTTCCATCGTATACAACGAATGATAGCAACCAGTATGAAAGTTATGGTCATTTCTACTTTGCGGGCAACCTAGGCTTCACCCTAGGGCGTTATTCCGCCAGATGGAATAGTTAGAGCATAAGAAGTCAACGCCAGAAGCATAAAATACGATATAAATACAACAGCTTTTCCATCGTATAAAACGAATTATTGCAACCAGTGTGAAAGTTATGGTCATTTCTACGTTCCGGGCAACCTAGGCTTCACCCTAGGGCGTTGCTCCAACAGACTGAATAGTTAGGGCCTTAGAAGTCAACGCCCGACGCATAAAATGCAATAAAAATGCAACAGTTTTTCCATCGTATAAAAGGATTAATTGCAACCAGTTTGAAAGTGATGGTCATTTCTACGTTCCGGGCAACCTAGGCTTCACCCTAGGGCGTTGTTCCACCAGATGGAATAGTTAGGGCATAAGAAGTCATCGCCAGAAGCATAAAATACGGAATAAATACAACAGTTTTCCCATTGTATAGCATGACCAAATTGCAACCAGTGCGAAAGTAACGATCATTTCGACGTTTCGGGCATCCTAGACTTAACTCTGAGGCGTTGCTCCACCAGATGGAAGAGTTAGGGTCTAAGAAGTCAACATAGGAAGCATAAAAGACAATATAAATACAACAGCTTTTCTATCGTAGAAAATGAATAATTGCAACCTGTGTGAAGGTTATGGTCATATCTACGTTCCGGGCAACATTGGCTTCACAGTAGGGTGTTGGTCCACCAGATCGAATAGGTAGGGCCATAGAAGTCTACGCCCGAATCATAAAATACAATATATATACAAAAGTTTTTCCATCGTATATCAGGAATAATTGCAACCAGTGTGAAAGTGATGGTCATTTCTACGTTCCGGGCAACCTAGTCTTCACCCTAGGGCGTTGCTCCAACAGATTGAATAGTTAGGGCCTTAGAAGCCAACGCCCGACGCATAAAATGCAATAAAAATGCAACAGTTTTTCCATCGTATAAAAGGATTAATTGCAACCAGTTTGACGGTGATGGTCATTTCTACGTTCCGGGCAACCTAGGCTTCACCCTAGGGCGTTGTTCCACCAGACGGAATAGTTAGGGCATAAGAAGTCATCGCCAGAAGCATAAAATACGGTATAAATACAACAGCTTTTCCATCGTATAGAATGAATAATAGCAACCAGTGTGAAAGTTATGGTCATTTCTACGTTCCGGGCAACCTAGGCTTCACCATAGGCCGTTGTTCCACCTGATCGAATAGTTAGGGCCTAAGAAGTGAACGCCAGAAGCATAAAATACAACATAAACACAACAGCTTTTCCATCGTATAAAACGAGTAATTGCTACCAGTGTGAAAGTTATGGTCATTTCTACGTTCCGGGCAACCTAGGCTTCACTCTAGGCCGTTGCTCCAACAGATCGAATAGTTAGTGCCTTAGAAGTCAACGCCAGAAGCATAAAATACAACATAAACACAACAGTTTTTCCATCGTATAAAACGAATAATTGCAACCAGTTTGAAAGTGATGCCCAATTCTACGTTCCGGGCAACCTAGGCTTCACTCTATGGAGTTGCTCCACCAGGTCGAACAGTTGGGGCCTAAGAAGTCAACGCCAGAAGCATAAAATACAATATAAATATAACAGTTTTTCCATCGTATACAACGAATAATAGCAACCAGTATGAAAGTTATGGTCATTTCTACGTTCCGGGCAACCCAGGCTTCACTCTATGGCGTTGTTCCACCACATCGACTAGTTACGGCCTCAGAAGTCAACGCCTGAAGCATAAAATACAATAAAAATACAACAGTCTTTCCATCCTATAACAGGAATAATTGCAACCAGTTTGAAAGTGATGGTCATTTCTACGTTCCGGGCAACCTAGGCTTCACTCTAGGGCGTTGCTCCACCAGATCGAATAGTTAGTGCCTTAGAAGTCAACGCCAGAAGCATAAAATACAATATAAACACAACAGTTTTTCCATCGTATAAAACGAATAATTGCTACCAGTATGGAAGTGATGGTCATTTCTACGTACCGGGCAACCTAGGCTTCACTCTAGGGCGTTGCTCCACTAGATCGAATAGTTAGTGCCTTAGAAGTCAACGCCAGAAGCATAAAATACAACATAAACACAACAGTTTTTCCATCGTATAAAACGAATAATTGCAACCAGTTTGAAAGTGATGGCCAATTCTACGTTCCGGGCAACCTAGGCTTCACTCTAGGGAGTTGTTCCACCAGATCGGAAAGTTGGGGCCCTAGAAGTCAACGCCCGAAGCATAAAATACAAAATAAATACAACAGTTTTTCCATCGTATAAAACGAGTAATTGCTACCAGTGTGAAAGTTATGGTCATTTCTACTTTGCGGGCAACCTAGGCTTTACCCTAGGGCGTTATTCCGCCAGATGGAATAGTCAGAGCATAAGAAGTCAACGCCAGAAGCATAAAATACGATATAAATACAACAGCTTTTCCATCGTATAAAACGAATTATTGCAACCAGTGTGAAAGTTATGGTCATTTCTACGTTCCGGGCAACCTAGGCTTCACCCTAGGGCGTTGCTCCAACAGACTGAATAGTTAGGGCCTAAGAAGTGAACGCAAGAAGCATAAAATACAATATAAATACAACAGTTCTTCCATCATATAAAACGAATAATTGCAACCAGTATGAAAGTTATGGTCATTTCTACGTGCCGGGCAACCCAGGTTTCAATCTATGGCGTTCTTCCACCACATCGAATAGCTACGTCCTCAGAAGTCAACGCCTGAGGCATAAAATACAATAAAAATACAACAGTCTTTCCATCCTATAACAGGAGTAATTGCAACCAGTTTGAAAGTGATGGTCATTTCTAGGTTCCGGGCAACCTAGGCTTTACTCTAGGGCGTTGCTCCAACAGATCGAATAGTTAGGGCCTAAGAAGTGAACGCCAGAAGCATAAAATACAATATAAATACAACAGTTTTTCCATCATACAAAACGAATAATTGCAACCAGTATGAAAGCTATGGTCATTTCTACTTTACGGGCAACCTAGGCTACACCCTAGGGCGTTGCTCTTACAGATTGAATAGTTAGGGCCTTAGAAGTTAATGCCCGAAACATAAAATGCAATAAAAATACAACAGTTTTTCCATCATATAACAGGAATATTTGCAACCAGCTTGAAAGTGATGGTAATTGCTACGTTCCGGGCAACTTAGGCTTCACTCTAGGGCGTTGCTCCACCATAACGAATAGTTAGGGCCTAAGAAGTGAACGCCAGAAGCATAAAATACAATATACATACAAGAGTTTTTCCATCGTATAAAGGGAATTATTGCAACCAGTATGAAACTTATGGCCATTTCTACGTTCCGGGCAATCTAGGCTTCACTCTATGGCGTTCTTCCACCACATCGAATAGCTACGGCCTCAGAAGTCAACGCCTGAAGTATAAAATACAATAAAAATACTACCCTCTTTCCATCCTATAACAGGAATAATTGCAACCCTTTTGAAGGTGATGGTCATTTCTACGTTATAGGCAACCTAGGCGTCACTCTAGGGCGTTGTTCCACCAGATCGAATAGTTAGCGGCTAAGAAGTGAACGCCAGCAGCATAAAATACAATATAAGTACAACAGTTCTTCCATCATATAAAACGAATAAATGCAACCAGTATGAAAGTTATGGTCATTTCAACGTACCGGGCAACCCAGGCTTCACTCTATGGCGTTCTTCCACCACATCGAATAGCTACGGCCACAGAAGTCAACGCCTGAAGCATAAAATACAATAAAAATACAACAGTCTTTCCATCCTATAACAGGAATAATTGCAACCAGTTTGAAAGTGATGGTCATTTCTACGTTCCGGGCAACCTAGGCTTCACTCTAGGGCGTTGCTCCAACAGATCGAATAGTTAGTGCCTTAGAAGTCAACGCCAGAAGCATAAGATACAATATAAACACAACAGTTTTTCCATCGTATAAAACGAATAATTGCAACCAGTTTGAAAGTGATGGCCAATTCTACGTTCCGGGCAACCAAGGCTTCACTCTAGGGAGTTGTTCCACCAGATCGAACAGTTGGGGCCTAAGAAGTCAACGCCAGAAGCATAAAATACAATATAAATATAACAGTTTTTCCATCGTATACAACGAATGATAGCAACCAGTATGAAAGTTATGGTCATTTCTACCTGGCGGGCAACCTAGGCTTCACCCTAGGGCGTTATTCCGCCAGATGGAATAGTTAGAGCATAAGAAGTCAACGCCCGACGCATAAAATGCAATAAAAATGCAACAGTTTTTCCATCGTATAAAAGGATTAATTGCAACCAGTTTGAAAGTGATGGTCATTTCTACGTTCCGGGCAACCTAGGCTTCACCCTAGGGCGTTGTTCCACCAGATGGAATAGTTAGGGCATAAGAAGTCATCGCCAGAAGCATAAAATACGGAATAAATACAACAGCTTTTCATCGTATAGAACGAATAATAGCAACCAGTGTGAAAGTTATGGTCATTTCTACGTTCCGGGCAACCCAGGCTTCACTCTATGGCGTTCTTCCACCACATCGAATAGCTACGGCCACAGAAGTCAACGCCTGAAGCATAAAATACAATAAAAATACAACAGTCTTTCCATCCTATAACAGGAATAATTGCAACCAGTTTGAAAGTGATGGTCATTTCTACGTTCCGGGCAACCTAGGCTTCACCCTAGGCCGTTGTTCCACCTGATCGAATAGTTAGGGCCTAAGAAGTGAACGCCAGAAGCATAAAATACAATATAAATACAACAGTTTTTCCAACGTGTAAAACGAATAATTGCAACCAGTATGAAACTTATGGTCATTTCTACGTGCCGGGCAACCCAGGTTTCACTCTATGGCGTTCTTCCACCACATCGAATAGCTACGGCCTCAGAGGTCAACGCCTGAAGCATAAAATACAATAAAAATACAACAGTCTTTCCATCCTATAACAGGAATAATTGCAACCAGTTTGAAAGTGATGGTCATTTCTACGTTCCGGGCAACCTAGGCTTCACTCTAGGGCGTTGCTCCAACAGATCGAATAGTTAGTGCCTTAGAAGTCAACGCCAGAAGCATAAAATACAACATAAACACAACAGCTTTTCCATCGTATAAAACGAGTGATTGCTACCAGTGTGAAAGTTATGGTCATTTCTACTTTGCGGGCAACCTAGGCTTCACCCTAGGGCGTTGCTCCAACAGACTGAATAGTTAGGGCCTAAGAAGTGAACGCAAGAAGCATAAAATACAATATAAATACAACAGTTCTTCCATCATATAAAACGAATAATTGCAACCAGTATGAAAGTTATGGTCATTTCTACGTACCGGGCAACCCAGGATTCAATCTATGGCGTTCTTCCACCACATCGAATAGCTACGTCCTCAGAAGTCAACGCCTGAGGCATAAAATACAATAAAAATACAACAGTCTTTCCATCCTATAACAGGAGTAATTGCAACCAGTTTGAAATTGATGGTCATTTCTACGTTCCGGTCAACCTAGGCTTCACCATAGGGCGTTATTCCACCAGATCGAATGGTTAGGGCCTAAGAAGTCAACGCTAGAAGCATAAAATACAATATAAATACAACAGATTTTCCATCATACAAAACGAATAATTGCAACCAGTATGAAGCTTATGGACATTTCTACTTTCCGAGCAACCTAGGCTTCACCCTAGGGCGTTGCTCCAACAGATTGAATAGTTACGGCCTTAGAAGTCAACGCCCGAACCATAAAATGCAAAAAAAATACAACAGTGTTTCCATCATATAACAGGAATAATTGCATCCAGTTTGAAAGTGATGGTCATTTCTCCTTTCCCGGCAACCTAGGCTTCACTCTAGGGCGTTGCTCCACTAGATCGAATAGCTAGGGCCTTAGAAGTCAACGCCAGAAGCACAAAATACGATATAAATACAACAGCTTTTCCATCGTATAAAAGGAATAATTCCAAACAGTGTGATAGTAATGGTTATTTCTACGTTCCGGGCGACCTAGGCTTCACTCTACGGTGTTGTTCCACCAGGTCGAATAGTTGGGGCCTAAGAAGTGAACGCCAGAAGCATAAAATACAATATAAATATAACAGTTTTTCCATCGTATAAACCGAATAATAGCAACCAGTGTTAAAGTTATGGTCATTTCTACGTTCCGGGCAACCTAGGCTTCACTCTAGGGCGTTGCTGCACCAGATCAAACTGTTAGGGCCTTAGATGTCAACGCCCGAAGCATAAAATACAAAATAAATAGAACAGTTTTTCCATTGTATAAAACGAATAATTGCTACCAGTGTAAAAGTTATGGTCATTTCTACGTTCCGGGCAACCTAGGCTTCACCCTAGGGCGTTGCTCCACCAGATCGAATGGTTGGGGCCTAAGAAGTGAACGCCAGAAGCATAAAATACAATATAAATATAACAGTTTTTCCAACGTATAAAACGAATAATTGCAACCAGTATGAAACTTATGGACATTTCCACTTTCCGAGCAACCTAGGCTTCACCGTAGGGCGTTGCTCCAACAGATTGAATAGTTAGGGCCTTAGAAGTCAACGCCCGAACCATAAAATGCAAAAAAAATACAACAGTGTTTCCATCATATAACAGGAATAATTGCATCCAGTTTGAAAGTGATGGTCATTTCTCCTTTCCCGGCAACCTAGGCTTCACTCTAGGGCGTTGCTCCACTAGATCGAATAGCTAGGGCCTTAGAAGTCAACGCCAGAAGCACAAAATACGATATAAATACAACAGCTTTTCCATCGTATAAAAGGAATAATTCCAAACAGTGTGATAGTAATGGTTATTTCTACGTTCCGGGCGACCTAGGCTTCACTCTACGGTGTTGTTCCACCAGGTCGAATAGTTGGGGCCTAAGAAGTGAACGCCAGAAGCATAAAATACAATATAAATATAACAGTTTTTCCATCGTATAAACCGAATAATAGCAACCAGTGTTAAAGTTATGGTCATTTCTACGTTCCGGGCAACCTAGGCTTCACTCTAGGGCGTTGCTGCACCAGATCAAACTGTTAGGGCCTTAGATGTCAACGCCCGAAGCATAAAATACAAAATAAATAGAACAGTTTTTCCATTGTATAAAACGAATAATTGCTACCAGTGTAAAAGTTATGGTCATTTCTACGTTCCGGGCAACCTAGGCTTCACCCTAGGGCGTTGCTCCACCAGATCGAATGGTTGGGGCCTAAGAAGTGAACGCCAGAAGCATAAAATACAATATAAATATAACAGTTTTTCCAACGTATAAAACGAATAATTGCAACCAGTATGAAACTTATGGACATTTCCACTTTCCGAGCAACCTAGGCTTCACCGTAGGGCGTTGCTCCAACAGATTGAATAGTTAGGGCCTTAGAAGTCAACGCCCGAACCATAAAATGCAAAAAAAATACAACAGTGTTTCCATCATATAACAGGAATAATTGCATCCAGTTTGAAAGTGATGGTCATTTCTCCTTTCCCGGCAACCTAGGCTTCACTCTAGGGCGTTGCTCCACTAGATCGAATAGCTAGGGCCTTAGAAGTCAACGCCAGAAGCACAAAATACGATATAAATACAACAGCTTTTCCATCGTATAAAAGGAATAATTCCAAACAGTGTGATAGTAATGGTTATTTCTACGTTCCGGGCGACCTAGGCTTCACTCTACGGTGTTGTTCCACCAGGTCGAATAGTTGGGGCCTAAGAAGTGAACGCCAGAAGCATAAAATACAATATAAATATAACAGTTTTTCCATCGTATAAACCGAATAATAGCAACCAGTGTTAAAGTTATGGTCATTTCTACGTTCCGGGCAACCTAGGCTTCACTCTAGGGCGTTGCTGCACCAGATCAAACTGTTAGGGCCTTAGATGTCAACGCCCGAAGCATAAAATACAAAATAAATAGAACAGTTTTTCCATTGTATAAAACGAATAATTGCTACCAGTGTAAAAGTTATGGTCATTTCTACGTTCCGGGCAACCTAGGCTTCACCCTAGGGCGTTGCTCCACCAGATCGAATGGTTGGGGCCTAAGAAGTGAACGCCAGAAGCATAAAATACAATATAAATATAACAGTTTTTCCAACGTATAAAACGAATAATTGCAACCAGTATGAAACTTATGGACATTTCCACTTTCCGAGCAACCTAGGCTTCACCGTAGGGCGTTGCTCCAACAGATTGAATAGTTAGGGCCTTAGAAGTCAACGCCCGAACCATAAAATGCAAAAAAAATACAACAGTGTTTCCATCATATAACAGGAATAATTGCATCCAGTTTGAAAGTGATGGTCATTTCTCCTTTCCCGGCAACCTAGGCTTCACTCTAGGGCGTTGCTCCACTAGATCGAATAGCTAGGGCCTTAGAAGTCAACGCCAGAAGCACAAAATACGATATAAATACAACAGCTTTTCCATCGTATAAAAGGAATAATTCCAAACAGTGTGATAGTAATGGTTATTTCTACGTTCCGGGCGACCTAGGCTTCACTCTACGGTGTTGTTCCACCAGGTCGAATAGTTGGGGCCTAAGAAGTGAACGCCAGAAGCATAAAATACAATATAAATATAACAGTTTTTCCATCGTATAAACCGAATAATAGCAACCAGTGTTAAAGTTATGGTCATTTCTACGTTCCGGGCAACCTAGGCTTCACTCTAGGGCGTTGCTGCACCAGATCAAACTGTTAGGGCCTTAGATGTCAACGCCCGAAGCATAAAATACAAAATAAATAGAACAGTTTTTCCATTGTATAAAACGAATAATTGCTACCAGTGTAAAAGTTATGGTCATTTCTACGTTCCGGGCAACCTAGGCTTCACCCTAGGGCGTTGCTCCACCAGATCGAATGGTTGGGGCCTAAGAAGTGAACGCCAGAAGCATAAAATACAATATAAATATAACAGTTTTTCCAACGTATAAAACGAATAATTGCAACCAGTATGAAACTTATGGACATTTCCACTTTCCGAGCAACCTAGGCTTCACCGTAGGGCGTTGCTCCAACAGATTGAATAGTTAGGGCCTTAGAAGTCAACGCCCGAACCATAAAATGCAAAAAAAATACAACAGTGTTTCCATCATATAACAGGAATAATTGCATCCAGTTTGAAAGTGATGGTCATTTCTCCTTTCCCGGCTACCTAGGCTTCACTCTAGGGCGTTGCTCCACTAGATCGAATAGCTAGGGCCTTAGAAGTCAACGCCAGAAGCACAAAATACGATATAAATACAACAGCTTTTCCATCGTATAAAAGGAATAATTCCAAACAGTGTGATAGTAATGGTTATTTCTACGTTCCGGGCGACCTAGGCTTCACTCTACGGTGTTGTTCCACCAGGTCGAATAGTTGGGGCCTAAGAAGTGAACGCCAGAAGCATAAAATACAATATAAATATAACAGTTTTTCCATCGTATAAACCGAATAATAGCAACCAGTGTTAAAGTTATGGTCATTTCTACGTTCCGGGCAACCTAGGCTTCACTCTAGGGCGTTGCTGCACCAGATCAAACTGTTAGGGCCTTAGATGTCAACGCCCGAAGCATAAAATACAAAATAAATAGAACAGTTTTTCCATTGTATAAAACGAATAATTGCTACCAGTGTAAAAGTTATGGTCATTTCTACGTTCCGGGCAACCTAGGCTTCACCCTAGGGCGTTGCTCCACCAGATCGAATGGTTGGGGCCTAAGAAGTGAACGCCAGAAGCATAAAATACAATATAAATATAACAGTTTTTCCAACGTATAAAACGAATAATTGCAACCAGTATGAAACTTATGGACATTTCCACTTTCCGAGCAACCTAGGCTTCACCGTAGGGCGTTGCTCCAACAGATTGAATAGTTAGGGCCTTAGAAGACAACGCCCCAACCATAAAATGCAAAAAAAATACAACTGTGTTTCCATCATATAACAGGAATAATTGCATCCAGTTTGAAAGTGATGGTCATTTCTCCTTTCCGGGCAACCTAGGCATCACTATAGGGCGTTTCTCCACTAGATCGAATAGCTAGGGCCTTGGAAGTCAACGCCAGAAGCATAGAATACGATATAAATACAACAGCTTTTCCATCGTATAAAAGGAATAATTGCAAACAGTGTGAAAGTAATGGTCATTTCTACGTTCCGGGCAACCTAGGCTTCACTCTACGACGCTGTTCCACCAGATCGAATAGTCAGGGCCTAAGACGTCAACACCAGAAGAATAAAATACAAAATAAATACAACAGCCTTTACACCGTATAAAACGAATAATTGCAACCTGTGTGAAAGTTATGGTCATTTCTACGTTCCGGGCAACCTAGGCTTCACTCTATGGCGTTCTTCCGCCACATCGAATAGCTACGACCTCAGAACTCAACGCCAGAAGCATAAAATACAATATAAATACAACAGTTTTTCCAACGTATAAAACGAATAATTGCAACCAGTATGAAACTTATGGACATTTCCACTTTCCGAGCAACCTATGCTTCACCCTAGGGCGTTGCTCCAACAGATTGAATAGTTAGGGCCTTAGAAGTCAACGCCCGAACCATAAAATGCAAAAAACAATACAACTGTGTTTCCATCATATGACAGGAATAATTGCATCCAGTTTGAAAGTGATGGTCATTTCTCATTTCCGGGCAACCTAGGCTTCACTCTAGGGCGTTGCTCCACTAGATCGAACAGCTAGGGCCGTAGAAGTCAACGCCAGAAGCATAAGATACAATATAAATACAACAGTTTTTCCATCGTATAAAACGAATAATTGCAACAAGTTTGAAACTTATGGTCAATTCTACTTTCCGAGCAACCTAGGCTTCACCCTAGGGCGTTGCTCCAACAGATTGAATAGTTAGGGCCTTAGAACTCGACGCCCGAACCATAAAATGCAAAAAAAATACAACAGTGTTTCCATCATATAACAGGAGTAATTGCGACCAGTTTGAAAGTGATGGCCAATTCTACGTTCCGGGCAACCTAGGCTTTACTCTAGGGCGTTGCTCCACTAGATCGAACAGCTAGGGCCTTAGAAGTCAACGCCAGAAGCATAAGATACAATATAAATACAACAGTTTTTCCATCGTATAAAACGAATAATTCCAACAAGTTTGAAACTTATGGTCAATTCTGCTTTCCGAGCAACCTAGGCTTCACCCTAGGGCGTTGCTCCAACAGATTGAATAGTTAGGGCCTTAGAACTCGACGCCCGAACCATAAAATGCAAAAAAAATACAACAGTGTTTCCATCATATAACAGGAGTAATTGCGACCAGTTTGAAAGTGATGGCCAATTCTACGTTCCGGGCAACCTAGGCTTTACTCTAGGGCGTTGCTCCACCAGATCGAATAGTTAGTGCCTTAGAAGTCAACGCCAGAAGCATAAGATACAATATAAATACAACAGTTTTTCCATCGTATAAAACGAATAATTGCAACAAGTTTGAAACTTATGGTCAATTCTACTTTCCGAGCAACCTAGGCTTCACCCTAGGGCGTTGCTCCAACAGATTGAATAGTTAGGGCCTTAGAAGTCAACGCCCGAACCATAAAATGCAAAAAACAATACAACTGTGTTTCCATCATATGACAGGAATAATTGCATCCAGTTTGTAAGTGATGGTCATTTCTCATTTCCGGGCAACCTAGGCTTCACTGTAGGGCGTTGCTCCACTAGATCGAACAGCTAGGGCCTTAGAAGTCAACGCCAGAAGCATAAGATACAATATAAATACAACAGTTTTTCCATCGTATAAAACGAATAATTGCAACAAGTTTGAAACTTATGGTCAATTCTACTTTCCGAGCAACCTAGGCTTCACCCTAGGGCGTTGCTCCAACAGATTGAATAGTTAGGGCCTTAGAACTCGACGCCCGAACCATAAAATGCAAAAAAAATACAACAGTGTTTCCATCATATAACAGGAGTAATTGCGACCAGTTTGAAAGTGATGGCCAATTCTACGTTCCGGGCAACCTAGGCTTTACTCTAGGGCGTTGCTCCACCAGATCGAATAGTTAGTGCCTTAGAAGTCAACGCCAGAAGCATAAAATACAATAAAAATACAACAGTCTTTCCATCCTATAACAGGAATAATTGCAACCAGTTTGAAAGTGATGGTCATTTCTACGTTCCGGGCAACCTAGGCTTCACTCTAGGGCGTTGCTCCAACAGATCGAATAGTTAGTTCCTTAGAAGTCAACGCCAGAAGCATAAGATACAATATAAACACAACAGTTTTTGCATCGTATAAAACGAATAATTGCAACCAGTTTGAAAGTGATGGCCAATTCTACGTTCCGGGCAACCAAGGCTTCACTCTAGGGAGTTGTTCCACCAGATCGAACAGTTGGGGCCTAAGAAGTCAACGCCAGAAGCATAAAATACAATATAAATATAACAGTTTTTCCATCGTATACAACGAATGATAGCAACCAGTATGAAAGTTATGGTCATTTCTACTTTGCGGGCAACCTAGGCTTCACCCTAGGGCGTTATTCCGCCAGATGGAATAGTTAGAGCATAAGAAGTCAACGCCAGAAGCATAAAATACGATATAAATACAACAGCTTTTCCATCGTATAAAACGAATTATTGCAACCAGTGTGAAAGTTATGGTCATTTCTACGTTCCGGGCAACCTAGGCTTCACCCTAGGGCGTTGCTCCAACAGACTGAATAGTTAGGGCCTTAGAAGTCAACGCCCGACGCATAAAATGCAATAAAAATGCAACAGTTTTTCCATCGTATAAAAGGATTAATTGCAACCAGTTTGAAAGTGATGGTCATTTCTACGTTCCGGGCAACCTAGGCTTCACCCTAGGGCGTTGTTCCACCAGATGGAATAGTTAGGGCATAAGAAGTCATCGCCAGAAGCATAAAATACGGAATAAATACAACAGCTTTTCATCGTATAGAACGAATAATTGCAACCAGTGTGAAAGTTATGGTCATTTCTACGTTCCGGGCAACCTAGGCTTCACTTTACGACGTTGTTCCACCAGATCGAATAGTTAGGGCCTAAGAAGTCATTGCCAGAAGCATAAAATACAATATAAATGTAACAGTTTTTCCATCGTATAAAACGAATAATAGCAACCAGTGTGAAAGTTATGGTCATTTCTACGTTCCGGGCAACCTAGGCTTCACCCTAGGCCGTTGTTCCACCTGATCGAATAGTTAGGGCCTAAGAAGTGAACGCCAGAAGCATAAAATACAATATAAATACAACAGTTTTTCCATCGTGTAAAACGAATAATTGCAACCAGTATGAAACTTATGGTCATTTCTACGTGCCGGGCAACCCAGGTTTCACTCTATGGCGTTCTTCCACCACATCGAATAGCTACGGCCTCAGAGGTCAACGCCTGAAGCATAAAATACAATAAAAATACAACAGTCTTTCCATCCTATAACAGGAATAATTGCAACCAGTTTGAAAGTGATGGTCATTTCTACGTTCCGGGCAACCTAGGCTTCACTCTAGGGCGTTGCTCCAACAGATCGAATAGTTAGTGCCTTAGAAGTCAACGCCAGAAGCATAAAATACAACATAAACACAACAGTTTTTCCATCGT
The DNA here is from genome assembly GCF_051401765.1 of Calliopsis andreniformis. Taxonomy (NCBI): domain Eukaryota; kingdom Metazoa; phylum Arthropoda; class Insecta; order Hymenoptera; family Andrenidae; genus Calliopsis; species Calliopsis andreniformis. The sequence continues at coordinate 2,469,588 of NW_027480472.1, read as the reverse complement.
ATAAAACGAATAATTGCAACCAGTTTGAAAGTGATGGCCAATTCTACGTTCCGGGCAACCTAGGCTTCACTCTAGGGCGTTGCTCCACTAGATCGAATAGTTAGGGCCCTAGAAGTCAACGCCCGAAGCATAAAATACAAAACAAATACAACAGTTTTTCCATCGTATAGAACGAGTAATTGCTACCAGTGTGAAAGTTATGGTCATTTCTACTTTGCGGGCAACCTAGGCTTCACCCTAGGGCGTTGCTCCAACAGACTGAATAGTTAGGGCCTAAGAAGTGAACGCAAGAAGCATAAAATACAATATAAATACAACAGTTCTTCCATCATATAAAACGAATAATTGCAACCAGTATGAAAGTTATGGTCATTTCTACGTGCCGGGCAACCCAGGATTCAATCTATGGCGTTCTTCCACCACATCGAATAGCTACGTCCTCAGAAGTCAACGCCTGAGGCATAAAATACAATAAAAATACAACAGTCTTTCCATCCTATAACAGGAGTAATTGCAACCAGTTTGAAATTGATGGTCATTTCTACGTTCCGGTCAACCTAGGCTTCACCATAGGGCGTTATTCCACCAGATCGAATGGTTAGGGCCTAAGAAGTGAACGCCAGAAGCATAAAATACAATATAAATACAACAGATTTTCCATCATACAAAACGAATAATTGCAACCAGTATGAAAGCTATGGTCATTTCTACTTTACGGGCAACCTAGGCTACACCCTAGGGCGTTGCTCTTACAGATTGAATAGTTAGCGCCTTAGAAGTTAATGCCCGAAACATAAAATGCAATAAAAATACAACAGTTTTTCCATCATATAACAGGAATATTTGCAGCCAGTTTGAAAGTGATGGTAATTGCTACGTTCCGGGCAACTTAGGCTTCACTCTAGGGCGTTGCTCCACCAGATCCAATAGTTAGCGGCTAAGAAGTGAACGCCAGCAGCATAAAATACAATATAAGTACAACAGTTCTTCCATCATATAAAACGAATAATTGCAACCAGTATGAAAGTTATGGTCATTTCAACATGCCGGGCAACCCAGGCTTCACTCTATGGCGTTCTTCCACCACATCGAATAGCTACGGCCTCAGAAGTCAACGCCTGAAACATAAAATACAATAAAAATACAACAGTCTTTCCATCCTATAACAGGAATAATTGCAACCAGTTTGAGAGTGATGGTCATTTCTACGTTCCGGGCAACCTAGGCTTCACCCTAGTGCGTTATTCCGCCAGATGGAATAGTTAGAGCATAAGAAGTCAACGCCAGAAGCATAAAATACGATATAAATACAACAGCTTTTCCATCGTATAAAACGAGTTATTGCAACCAGTGTGAAAGTTATGGTCATTTCTACGTTCCGGGCAACCTAGGCTTCACCCTAGGGCGTTGCTCCAACAGACTGAATAGTTAGGGCCTTAGAAGTCAATGCCCGATGCATAAAATGCAATAAAAATACAACAGTTTTTCCATCGTATAGCAGGAATAATTTGCAACCAGTGTGACACTAGTGGTCATTTCTACGTTCCGGGCAACCTAGGTGTCGCTCCAGGGCGTTACACCACCAGATCGAATAGTTACGGCGTAAGAAGTCAACGCCAGAAGCATAAAATACGATGAAGATGCAACAGTTTTTCCATCGTATAAAACGAATAATTGCAACCAGTGTGAAACTTATGGTCATTTCTATGTTCCGGGCTACCTAGGCTTCACCCTAGGCCGTTGTTCCACCAGATCGAATAGTTAGGGCCTAAGAAGGGAACGCCAGAAGCATAAAATGCAATAAAAATACAACAGTTTTTCCATCGTATAACAGGATTAATTGCAACCAGTTTGAAAGTGATGGTCATTTCTCCTTTCCGGGCAACCTAGGCTTCACTCTAGGGCGTTGCTCCACTAGATCGAATTGCTAGGGCCTTAGAAGTCAACGCCAGAAGCATAAAATACTATATAAATACAACAGTTTTTCCATCGTATAAAACGGGTAAGTGCAACCAGTATGAAACTTATGGTCATTTCTACTTTCCGGCCAACCTAGGCTTACCCCTAGGGCGTTGCTCCTCCACATCTAATAGCTACGGCCTTTGAAGTCAACGCCAGAGGCATAAAATACAATATAAATACAACAGCGTTTCCATCGTATAAAACGAATAATTGCAACCAGTGTGAAAGTTATGGTCATTTCTACATTCCGAGAAACCTAGGCTTCACTCTAGGGCGTTGCTCCACCAGATCGAATAGTTAGGTCATTTGAAGTAAACGCCAGAAGCATAAAATACGATATAAATACAACAGCTTCTCCATCGTATAAAAGGAATAATTGCAAACAGTGTGAAAGTAATGGTCATTTCTTCGTTCCGGGCAACCTAGGCTTCACTTTACGACGCTGTTCCACCAGATCGAATAGTTAGGGCCTAAGAAGTCAACACCAGAAGAATAAAATACAAAATAAATACAACAGCCTTTACACCGTATAAAACGAATAATTGCAACCTGTGTGAAGGTTATGGTCATATCTACGTTCCGGGCAACCTAGGCTCCACTGTAGGGCGTTGCTCCACCAGATCGAAATGTTAGGGCCTAAGAAATCAACGCCAGAAGCATAAAATACATTATAAATATAACAGTTTTTCCATCGTATAAAACGAAGAATAGCAGCCAGTGTGAAAGTTATGGTCATTTCTACGTTCCGGGCAACCTAGGCTTCACTCTATGGCGTTCTTCCGCCACATCGAATAGCTACGACCTCAGAACTCAACGGCAGAAGCATAAAATACAATAAAAATACAACAGTTTTTCCATCGTATAACAGGAATTATTGCAACTAGTGTGAAAGTAATGGTCATTCCGACGTACCGGGAAACCTAGGCTTGACTCTAGGACGTTGCTCCACCAGATCGAACAGTTAGGGCCTTAGAAGTCAACGCCAGAAGCATAAGATGCAATAAAGATGCAACAGTTTTTCCATCGGATAACACGAGTAATTGCAACCAGTGTGAAAGTTATGGTCATTTCTAAATTCCGAGCAACATAGGCTTCACTCTAGGGCGTTGCTCCACCTGATCGAATAGTTAGGGCCTAAAAAATCAACGCCAGAAGCATAAAATACAATATAATTATAACAGTTTTTCCATCGTATAAAACGAAGAATAGCAGCCAGTGTGAAAGTTATGGTCATTTCTACGTTCCGGGCAACCTAGGCTTCACTCTAGGGCGGTGTTCCACCAGATCGAATATTTAGGGCCTAAGAAGTCAACGCCAGAAGCATAAAATACAATATAAATACAACAGTTTTTCCATCGTATAAACGAATAATTGCAACCAGTATGAAACTTATGGTCATTTCTACTTTCCGAGCAACCTAGGCTTCACCCTAGGGCGTTGCTCCAACAAATTGAATAGTTAGGGCCTTAGAATTCAACGCCCGAACCATACAATGCAAAAAAAAATACAACAGCTTTTTCATCGTATAAAACGAATAATTGCAACCAGTGTGAAAGTAATGGTCATTTCTACGTTCCGAGCACCCTAGGCGTCACTCTAGGGCGTTGCTCCACCACATCTAATAGCTACGGCCTTAGAAGTCAACGCCAGAGGCATAAAATACATTATAAATACAACAGTTTTTCCATTGTATAAAACGAATAATTGCTACCAGTGTAAAAGTTATGGTCATTTCTACGTTCCGGGCAACCTAGGCTTCACCCTAGGGCGTTGCTCCACCAGATCGAATAGTTAGGGCCTAAAAAATCAACGCCAGAAGCATAAAATACAATATAATTATAACAGTTTTTCCATCGTATAAAACGAAGAATAGCAGCCAGTGTGAAAGTTATGGTCATTTCTACGTTCCGGGCAACCTAGGCTTCACTGTAGGGCGTTGCTCCACCAGATCGAAATGTTAGGGCCTAAGAAATCAACGCCAGAAGCATAAAATACAATATAAATATAACAGTTTTTCCATCGTATAAAACGAAGAATAGCAGCCAGTGTGAAAGTTATGGTCATTTCTACGTTCCGGGCAACCTAGGCTTCACTCTATGGCGTTCTTCCGCCACATCGAATAGCTACGACCTCAGAACTCAACGGCAGAAGCATAAAATACAATAAAAATACAACAGTTTTTCCATCGTATAACAGGAATTATTGCAACTAGTGTGAAAGTAATGGTCATTCCGACGTACCGGGAAACCTAGGCTTGACTCTAGGACGTTGCTCCACCAGATCGAACAGTTAGGGCCTTAGAAGTCAACGCCAGAAGCATAAGATGCAATAAAGATGCAACAGTTTTTCCATCGGATAACACGAGTAATTGCAACCAGTGTGAAAGTTATGGTCATTTCTAAATTCCGAGCAACATAGGCTTCACTCTAGGGCGTTGCTCCACCTGATCGAATAGTTAGGGCCTAAAAAATCAACGCCAGAAGCATAAAATACAATATAATTATAACAGTTTTTCCATCGTATAAAACGAAGAATAGCAGCCAGTGTGAAAGTTATGGTCATTTCTACGTTCCGGGCAACCTAGGCTTCACTCTAGGGCGGTGTTCCACCAGATCGAATATTTAGGGCCTAAGAAGTCAACGCCAGAAGCATAAAATACAATATAAATACAACAGTTTTTCCATCGTATAAACGAATAATTGCAACCAGTATGAAACTTATGGTCATTTCTACTTTCCGAGCAACCTAGGCTTCACCCTAGGGCGTTGCTCCAACAAATTGAATAGTTAGGGCCTTAGAATTCAACGCCCGAACCATACAATGCAAAAAAAAATACAACAGCTTTTTCATCGTATAAAACGAATAATTGCAACCAGTGTGAAAGTAATGGTCATTTCTACGTTCCGAGCACCCTAGGCGTCACTCTAGGGCGTTGCTCCACCACATCTAATAGCTACGGCCTTAGAAGTCAACGCCAGAGGCATAAAATACATTATAAATACAACAGTTTTTCCATTGTATAAAACGAATAATTGCTACCAGTGTAAAAGTTATGGTCATTTCTACGTTCCGGGCAACCTAGGCTTCACCCTAGGGCGTTGCTCCACCAGATCGAATAGTTAGGGCCTAAGAAGTGAACGCCAGAAGCATAAAATACAATATAAATACAACAGTTTTTCCAACGTATAAAACGAATAAATGCAACCAGTATGAAACTTATGGACATTTCCACTTTCCGAGCAACCTAGGTTTCACCCTACGGCGTTGCTCCAACAGATTGAATAGTTAGGGCCTTAGAAGTCAACGCCCGAACCATAAAATGCAAAAAAAATACAACTGTGTTTCCATCATATAACAGGAATAATTGCATCCAGTTTGAAAGTGGTGGTCATTTCTCCTTTCCGGGCAACCTGGGCTTCACTTTAGGGCGTTGCTCCACTAGATCGAATAGCTAGGGCCTTAGAAGTCAACGCCAGAAGCACAAAATACGATATAAATACAACAGCTTTTCCATCGTATAAAAGGAATAATTCCAAACAGTGTGATAGTAATGGTTATTTCTACGTTCCGGGCGACCTAGGCTTCACTCTACGGTGTTGTTCCACCAGGTCGAATAGTTGGGGCCTAAGAAGTGAACGCCAGAAGCATAAAATACAATATAAATATAACAGTTTTTCCATCGTATAAACCGAATAATAGCAACCAGTGTTAAAGTTATGGTCATTTCTACGTTCCGGGCAACCTAGGCTTCACTCTAGGGCGTTGCTGCACCAGATCAAACTGTTAGGGCCTTAGATGTCAACGCCCGAAGCATAAAATACAAAATAAATAGAACAGTTTTTCCATTGTATAAAACGAATAATTGCTACCAGTGTAAAAGTTATGGTCATTTCTACGTTCCGGGCAACCTAGGCTTCACCCTAGGGCGTTGCTCCACCAGATCGAATGGTTGGGGCCTAAGAAGTGAACGCCAGAAGCATAAAATACAATATAAATATAACAGTTTTTCCATCGTATAAACCGAATAATAGCAACCAGTGTTAAAGTTATGGTCATTTCTACGTTCCGGGCAACCTAGGCTTCACTCTAGGGCGTTGCTGCACCAGATCAAACTGTTAGGGCCTTAGATGTCAACGCCCGAAGCATAAAATACAAAATAAATAGAACAGTTTTTCCATTGTATAAAACGAATAATTGCTACCAGTGTAAAAGTTATGGTCATTTCTACGTTCCGGGCAACCTAGGCTTCACCCTAGGGCGTTGCTCCACCAGATCGAATGGTTGGGGCCTAAGAAGTGAACGCCAGAAGCATAAAATACAATATAAATATAACAGTTTTTTCAACGTATAAAACGAATAATTGCAACCAGTATGAAACTTATGGACATTTCCACTTTCCGAGCAACCTAGGCTTCACCGTAGGGCGTTGCTCCAACAGATTGAATAGTTAGGGCCTTAGAAGACAACGCCCCAACCATAAAATGCAAAAAAAATACAACTGTGTTTCCATCATATAACAGGAATAATTGCATCCAGTTTGAAAGTGATGGTCATTTCTCCTTTCCGGGCAACCTAGGCATCACTATAGGGCGTTTCTCCACTAGATCGAATAGCTAGGGCCTTGGAAGTCAACGCCAGAAGCATAGAATACGATATAAATACAACAGCTTTTCCATCGTATAAAAGGAATAATTGCAAACAGTGTGAAAGTAATGGTCATTTCTACGTTCCGGGCAACCTAGGCTTCACTCTACGACGCTGTTCCACCAGATCGAATAGTTAGGGCCTAAGACGTCAACACCAGAAGAATAAAATACAAAATAAATACAACAGCCTTTACACCGTATAAAACGAATAATTGCAACCTGTGTGAAGGTTATGGACATATCTACGTTCCGGGCAGCCTAGGCTCCACTGTAGGGCGTTGCACCACCTGATCGAATAGTTTGGGCCTAAGAAATCAACGCCAGAAGCATAAAATACAATATAAATATAACAGTTTTTCCATCGTATAAAACGAAGAATAGCAGCCATTGTGAAAGTTATGGTCATTTCTACGTTCCGGGCAACCTAGGCTTCACTCTATGGCGTTCTTCCGCCACATCGAATAGCTACGACCTCAGAACTCAGCGCCAGAAGCATAAAATACAATAAAAATACAACAGTTTTTCCATCGTACAACAGGAATTATTGCAACTAGTGTGAAAGTAATGGTCATTCCGACGTACCGGGAAACCTAGGCTTCACTCTAGGACGTTGCTCCACCAGATCGAACAGTTAGGGCCTTAGAAGTCAACGCCAGAAGCATAAGATGCAATAAAGATGCAACAGTTTTTCCATCGGATAACACGAGTAATTGCAACCAGTGTGAAAGTTATGGTCATTTCTACGTTCCGGGCAACCTAGGCTTCACCCTAGGGCGTTGCTCCACCAGATCGAATAGTTAGGGCCTAAGAAGTGAACGCCAGAAGCATAAAATACAATATAAATACAACAGTTTTTCCAACGTATAAAACGAATAATTGCAACCAGTATGAAACTTATGGACATTTCCACTTTCCGAGCAACCTATGCTTCACCCTAGGGCGTTGCTCCACTAGATCGAACAGCTAGGGCCTTAGAAGTCAACGCCAGAAGCATAAGATACAATATAAATACAACAGTTTTTCCATCGTATAAAACGAATAATTGCAACAAGTTTGAAACTTATGGTCAATTCTACTTTCCGAGCAACCTAGGCTTCACCCTGGGGCGTTGCTCCAACAGATTGAATAGTTAGGGCCTTAGAACTCGACGCCCGAACCATAAAATGCAAAAAAAATACAACAGTGTTTCCATCATATAACAGGAGTAATTGCGACCAGTTTGAAAGTGATGGCCAATTCTACGTTCCGGGCAACCTAGGCTTTACTCTAGGGCGTTGCTCCACCAGATCGAATAGTTAGTGCCTTAGAAGTGAACGCCAGAAGCATAAAATACAATATAAATATAACAGTTTTTCCATCGTATAAACCGAATAATAGCAACCAGTGTTAAAGTTATGGTCATTTCTACGTTCCGGGCAACCTAGGCTTCACTCTAGGGCGTTGCTGCACCAGATCAAACTGTTAGGGCCTTAGATGTCAACGCCCGAAGCATAAAATACAAAATAAATAGAACAGTTTTTCCATTGTATAAAACGAATAATTGCTACCAGTGTAAAAGTTATGGTCATTTCTACGTTCCGGGCAACCTAGGCTTCACCCTAGGGCGTTGCTCCACCAGATCGAATGGTTGGGGCCTAAGAAGTGAACGCCAGAAGCATAAAATACAATATAAATATAACAGTTTTTTCAACGTATAAAACGAATAATTGCAACCAGTATGAAACTTATGGACATTTCCACTTTCCGAGCAACCTAGGCTTCACCGTAGGGCGTTGCTCCAACAGATTGAATAGTTAGGGCCTTAGAAGACAACGCCCCAACCATAAAATGCAAAAAAAATACAACTGTGTTTCCATCATATAACAGGAATAATTGCATCCAGTTTGAAAGTGATGGTCATTTCTCCTTTCCGGGCAACCTAGGCATCACTATAGGGCGTTTCTCCACTAGATCGAATAGCTAGGGCCTTGGAAGTCAACGCCAGAAGCATAGAATACGATATAAATACAACAGCTTTTCCATCGTATAAAAGGAATAATTGCAAACAGTGTGAAAGTAATGGTCATTTCTACGTTCCGGGCAACCTAGGCTTCACTCTACGACGCTGTTCCACCAGATCGAATAGTTAGGGCCTAAGACGTCAACACCAGAAGAATAAAATACAAAATAAATACAACAGCCTTTACACCGTATAAAACGAATAATTGCAACCTGTGTGAAGGTTATGGACATATCTACGTTCCGGGCAGCCTAGGCTCCACTGTAGGGCGTTGCACCACCTGATCGAATAGTTTGGGCCTAAGAAATCAACGCCAGAAGCATAAAATACAATATAAATATAACAGTTTTTCCATCGTATAAAACGAAGAATAGCAGCCATTGTGAAAGTTATGGTCATTTCTACGTTCCGGGCAACCTAGGCTTCACTCTATGGCGTTCTTCCGCCACATCGAATAGCTACGACCTCAGAACTCAGCGCCAGAAGCATAAAATACAATAAAAATACAACAGTTTTTCCATCGTACAACAGGAATTATTGCAACTAGTGTGAAAGTAATGGTCATTCCGACGTACCGGGAAACCTAGGCTTCACTCTAGGACGTTGCTCCACCAGATCGAACAGTTAGGGCCTTAGAAGTCAACGCCAGAAGCATAAGATGCAATAAAGATGCAACAGTTTTTCCATCGGATAACACGAGTAATTGCAACCAGTGTGAAAGCTATGGTCATTTCTACGTTCCGGGCAACCTAGGCTTCACCCTAGGGCGTTGCTCCACCAGATCGAATAGTTAGGGCCTAAGAAGTGAACGCCAGAAGCATAAAATACAATATAAATACAACAGTTTTTCCAACGTATAAAACGAATAATTGCAACCAGTATGAAACTTATGGACATTTCCACTTTCCGAGCAACCTATGCTTCACCCTAGGGCGTTGCTCCAACAGATTGAATAGTTAGGGCCTTAGAAGTCAACGCCCGAACCATAAAATGCAAAAAACAATACAACTGTGTTTCCATCATATGACAGGAATAATTGCATCCAGTTTGAAAGTGATGGTCATTTCTCATTTCCGGGCAACCTAGGCTTCACTCTAGGGCGTTGCTCCACTAGATCGAACAGCTAGGGCCTTAGAAGTCAACGCCAGAAGCATAAGATACAATATAAATACAACAGTTTTTCCATCGTATAAAACGAATAATTGCAACAAGTTTGAAACTTATGGTCAATTCTACTTTCCGAGCAACCTAGGCTTCACCCTGGGGCGTTGCTCCAACAGATTGAATAGTTAGGGCCTTAGAACTCGACGCCCGAACCATAAAATGCAAAAAAAATACAACAGTGTTTCCATCATATAACAGGAGTAATTGCGACCAGTTTGAAAGTGATGGCCAATTCTACGTTCCGGGCAACCTAGGCTTTACTCTAGGGCGTTGCTCCACCAGATCGAATAGTTAGTGCCTTAGAAGTCAACGCCAGAAGCATAAAATACAACATAAACACAACAGTTTTTCCATCGTATAAAACGAATAATTGCAACCAGTTTGAAAGTGATGGCCAATTCTACGTTCCGGGCAACCTAGGCTTCACTCTAGGGAGTTGTTCCACCAGATCGGAAAGTTGGGGCCCTAGAAGTCAACGCCCGAAGCATAAAATACAAAATAAATACAACAGTTTTTCCATCGTATAAAACGAGTAATTGCTACCAGTGTGAAAGTTATGGTCATTTCTACTTTGCGGGCAACCTAGGCTTTACCCTAGGGCGTTATTCCGCCAGATGGAATAGTCAGAGCATAAGAAGTCAACGCCAGAAGCATAAAATACGATATAAATACAACAGCTTTTCCATCGTATAAAACGAATTATTGCAACCAGTGTGAAAGTTATGGTCATTTCTACGTTCCGGGCAACCTAGGCTTCACCCTAGGGCGTTGCTCCAACAGACTGAATAGTTAGGGCCTAAGAAGTGAACGCAAGAAGCATAAAATACAATATAAATACAACAGTTCTTCCATCATATAAAACGAATAATTGCAACCAGTATGAAAGTTATGGTCATTTCTACGTGCCGGGCAACCCAGGTTTCAATCTATGGCGTTCTTCCACCACATCGAATAGCTACGTCCTCAGAAGTCAACGCCTGAGGCATAAAATACAATAAAAATACAACAGTCTTTCCATCCTATAACAGGAGTAATTGCAACCAGTTTGAAAGTGATGGTCATTTCTAGGTTCCGGGCAACCTAGGCTTTACTCTAGGGCGTTGCTCCAACAGATCGAATAGTTAGGGCCTAAGAAGTGAACGCCAGAAGCATAAAATACAATATAAATACAACAGTTTTTCCATCATACAAAACGAATAATTGCAACCAGTATGAAAGCTATGGTCATTTCTACTTTACGGGCAACCTAGGCTACACCCTAGGGCGTTGCTCTTACAGATTGAATAGTTAGGGCCTTAGAAGTTAATGCCCGAAACATAAAATGCAATAAAAATACAACAGTTTTTCCATCATATAACAGGAATATTTGCAACCAGCTTGAAAGTGATGGTAATTGCTACGTTCCGGGCAACTTAGGCTTCACTCTAGGGCGTTGCTCCACCATAACGAATAGTTAGGGCCTAAGAAGTGAACGCCAGAAGCATAAAATACAATATACATACAAGAGTTTTTCCATCGTATAAAGGGAATTATTGCAACCAGTATGAAACTTATGGCCATTTCTACGTTCCGGGCAATCTAGGCTTCACTCTATGGCGTTCTTCCACCACATCGAATAGCTACGGCCTCAGAAGTCAACGCCTGAAGTATAAAATACAATAAAAATACTACCCTCTTTCCATCCTATAACAGGAATAATTGCAACCCTTTTGAAGGTGATGGTCATTTCTACGTTATAGGCAACCTAGGCGTCACTCTAGGGCGTTGTTCCACCAGATCGAATAGTTAGCGGCTAAGAAGTGAACGCCAGCAGCATAAAATACAATATAAGTACAACAGTTCTTCCATCATATAAAACGAATAAATGCAACCAGTATGAAAGTTATGGTCATTTCAACGTACCGGGCAACCCAGGCTTCACTCTATGGCGTTCTTCCACCACATCGAATAGCTACGGCCACAGAAGTCAACGCCTGAAGCATAAAATACAATAAAAATACAACAGTCTTTCCATCCTATAACAGGAATAATTGCAACCAGTTTGAAAGTGATGGTCATTTCTACGTTCCGGGCAACCTAGGCTTCACTCTAGGGCGTTGCTCCAACAGATCGAATAGTTAGTGCCTTAGAAGTCAACGCCAGAAGCATAAGATACAATATAAACACAACAGTTTTTCCATCGTATAAAACGAATAATTGCAACCAGTTTGAAAGTGATGGCCAATTCTACGTTCCGGGCAACCAAGGCTTCACTCTAGGGAGTTGTTCCACCAGATCGAACAGTTGGGGCCTAAGAAGTCAACGCCAGAAGCATAAAATACAATATAAATATAACAGTTTTTCCATCGTATACAACGAATGATAGCAACCAGTATGAAAGTTATGGTCATTTCTACTTTGCGGGCAACCTAGGCTTCACCCTAGGGCGTTATTCCGCCAGATGGAATAGTTAGAGCATAAGAAGTCAACGCCAGAAGCATAAAATACGATATAAATACAACAGCTTTTCCATCGTATAAAACGAATTATTGCAACCAGTGTGAAAGTTATGGTCATTTCTACGTTCCGGGCAACCTAGGCTTCACCCTAGGGCGTTGCTCCAACAGACTGAATAGTTAGGGCCTTAGAAGTCAACGCCCGACGCATAAAATGCAATAAAAATGCAACAGTTTTTCCATCGTATAAAAGGATTAATTGCAACCAGTTTGAAAGTGATGGTCATTTCTACGTTCCGGGCAACCTAGGCTTCACCCTAGGGCGTTGTTCCACCAGATGGAATAGTTAGGGCATAAGAAGTCATCGCCAGAAGCATAAAATACGGAATAAATACAACAGTTTTCCCATTGTATAGCATGACCAAATTGCAACCAGTGCGAAAGTAACGATCATTTCGACGTTTCGGGCATCCTAGACTTAACTCTGAGGCGTTGCTCCACCAGATGGAAGAGTTAGGGTCTAAGAAGTCAACATAGGAAGCATAAAAGACAATATAAATACAACAGCTTTTCTATCGTAGAAAATGAATAATTGCAACCTGTGTGAAGGTTATGGTCATATCTACGTTCCGGGCAACATTGGCTTCACAGTAGGGTGTTGGTCCACCAGATCGAATAGGTAGGGCCATAGAAGTCTACGCCCGAATCATAAAATACAATATATATACAAAAGTTTTTCCATCGTATATCAGGAATAATTGCAACCAGTGTGAAAGTGATGGTCATTTCTACGTTCCGGGCAACCTAGTCTTCACCCTAGGGCGTTGCTCCAACAGATTGAATAGTTAGGGCCTTAGAAGCCAACGCCCGACGCATAAAATGCAATAAAAATGCAACAGTTTTTCCATCGTATAAAAGGATTAATTGCAACCAGTTTGACGGTGATGGTCATTTCTACGTTCCGGGCAACCTAGGCTTCACCCTAGGGCGTTGTTCCACCAGACGGAATAGTTAGGGCATAAGAAGTCATCGCCAGAAGCATAAAATACGGTATAAATACAACAGCTTTTCCATCGTATAGAATGAATAATAGCAACCAGTGTGAAAGTTATGGTCATTTCTACGTTCCGGGCAACCTAGGCTTCACCATAGGCCGTTGTTCCACCTGATCGAATAGTTAGGGCCTAAGAAGTGAACGCCAGAAGCATAAAATACAACATAAACACAACAGCTTTTCCATCGTATAAAACGAGTAATTGCTACCAGTGTGAAAGTTATGGTCATTTCTACGTTCCGGGCAACCTAGGCTTCACTCTAGGCCGTTGCTCCAACAGATCGAATAGTTAGTGCCTTAGAAGTCAACGCCAGAAGCATAAAATACAACATAAACACAACAGTTTTTCCATCGTATAAAACGAATAATTGCAACCAGTTTGAAAGTGATGCCCAATTCTACGTTCCGGGCAACCTAGGCTTCACTCTATGGAGTTGTTCCACCAGGTCGAACAGTTGGGGCCTAAGAAGTCAACGCCAGAAGCATAAAATACAATATAAATATAACAGTTTTTCCATCGTATACAACGAATAATAGCAACCAGTATGAAAGTTATGGTCATTTCTACGTTCCGGGCAACCCAGGCTTCACTCTATGGCGTTGTTCCACCACATCGACTAGTTACGGCCTCAGAAGTCAACGCCTGAAGCATAAAATACAATAAAAATACAACAGTCTTTCCATCCTATAACAGGAATAATTGCAACCAGTTTGAAAGTGATGGTCATTTCTACGTTCCGGGCAACCTAGGCTTCACTCTAGGGCGTTGCTCCACCAGATCGAATAGTTAGTGCCTTAGAAGTCAACGCCAGAAGCATAAAATACAATATAAACACAACAGTTTTTCCATCGTATAAAACGAATAATTGCTACCAGTATGGAAGTGATGGTCATTTCTACGTACCGGGCAACCTAGGCTTCACTCTAGGGCGTTGCTCCACTAGATCGAATAGTTAGTGCCTTAGAAGTCAACGCCAGAAGCATAAAATACAACATAAACACAACAGTTTTTCCATCGTATAAAACGAATAATTGCAACCAGTTTGAAAGTGATGGCCAATTCTACGTTCCGGGCAACCTAGGCTTCACTCTAGGGAGTTGTTCCACCAGATCGGAAAGTTGGGGCCCTAGAAGTCAACGCCCGAAGCATAAAATACAAAATAAATACAACAGTTTTTCCATCGTATAAAACGAGTAATTGCTACCAGTGTGAAAGTTATGGTCATTTCTACTTTGCGGGCAACCTAGGCTTTACCCTAGGGCGTTATTCCGCCAGATGGAATAGTCAGAGCATAAGAAGTCAACGCCAGAAGCATAAAATACGATATAAATACAACAGCTTTTCCATCGTATAAAACGAATTATTGCAACCAGTGTGAAAGTTATGGTCATTTCTACGTTCCGGGCAACCTAGGCTTCACCCTAGGGCGTTGCTCCAACAGACTGAATAGTTAGGGCCTAAGAAGTGAACGCAAGAAGCATAAAATACAATATAAATACAACAGTTCTTCCATCATATAAAACGAATAATTGCAACCAGTATGAAAGTTATGGTCATTTCTACGTGCCGGGCAACCCAGGTTTCAATCTATGGCGTTCTTCCACCACATCGAATAGCTACGTCCTCAGAAGTCAACGCCTGAGGCATAAAATACAATAAAAATACAACAGTCTTTCCATCCTATAACAGGAGTAATTGCAACCAGTTTGAAAGTGATGGTCATTTCTAGGTTCCGGGCAACCTAGGCTTTACTCTAGGGCGTTGCTCCAACAGATCGAATAGTTAGGGCCTAAGAAGTGAACGCCAGAAGCATAAAATACAATATAAATACAACAGTTTTTCCATCATACAAAACGAATAATTGCAACCAGTATGAAAGCTATGGTCATTTCTACTTTACGGGCAACCTAGGCTACACCCTAGGGCGTTGCTCTTACAGATTGAATAGTTAGGGCCTTAGAAGTTAATGCCCGAAACATAAAATGCAATAAAAATACAACAGTTTTTCCATCATATAACAGGAATATTTGCAACCAGCTTGAAAGTGATGGTAATTGCTACGTTCCGGGCAACTTAGGCTTCACTCTAGGGCGTTGCTCCACCATAACGAATAGTTAGGGCCTAAGAAGTGAACGCCAGAAGCATAAAATACAATATACATACAAGAGTTTTTCCATCGTATAAAGGGAATTATTGCAACCAGTATGAAACTTATGGCCATTTCTACGTTCCGGGCAATCTAGGCTTCACTCTATGGCGTTCTTCCACCACATCGAATAGCTACGGCCTCAGAAGTCAACGCCTGAAGTATAAAATACAATAAAAATACTACCCTCTTTCCATCCTATAACAGGAATAATTGCAACCCTTTTGAAGGTGATGGTCATTTCTACGTTATAGGCAACCTAGGCGTCACTCTAGGGCGTTGTTCCACCAGATCGAATAGTTAGCGGCTAAGAAGTGAACGCCAGCAGCATAAAATACAATATAAGTACAACAGTTCTTCCATCATATAAAACGAATAAATGCAACCAGTATGAAAGTTATGGTCATTTCAACGTACCGGGCAACCCAGGCTTCACTCTATGGCGTTCTTCCACCACATCGAATAGCTACGGCCACAGAAGTCAACGCCTGAAGCATAAAATACAATAAAAATACAACAGTCTTTCCATCCTATAACAGGAATAATTGCAACCAGTTTGAAAGTGATGGTCATTTCTACGTTCCGGGCAACCTAGGCTTCACTCTAGGGCGTTGCTCCAACAGATCGAATAGTTAGTGCCTTAGAAGTCAACGCCAGAAGCATAAGATACAATATAAACACAACAGTTTTTCCATCGTATAAAACGAATAATTGCAACCAGTTTGAAAGTGATGGCCAATTCTACGTTCCGGGCAACCAAGGCTTCACTCTAGGGAGTTGTTCCACCAGATCGAACAGTTGGGGCCTAAGAAGTCAACGCCAGAAGCATAAAATACAATATAAATATAACAGTTTTTCCATCGTATACAACGAATGATAGCAACCAGTATGAAAGTTATGGTCATTTCTACTTTGCGGGCAACCTAGGCTTCACCCTAGGGCGTTATTCCGCCAGATGGAATAGTTAGAGCATAAGAAGTCAACGCCCGACGCATAAAATGCAATAAAAATGCAACAGTTTTTCCATCGTATAAAAGGATTAATTGCAACCAGTTTGAAAGTGATGGTCATTTCTACGTTCCGGGCAACCTAGGCTTCACCCTAGGGCGTTGTTCCACCAGATGGAATAGTTAGGGCATAAGAAGTCATCGCCAGAAGCATAAAATACGGAATAAATACAACAGCTTTTCATCGTATAGAACGAATAATAGCAACCAGTGTGAAAGTTATGGTCATTTCTACGTTCCGGGCAACCCAGGCTTCACTCTATGGCGTTCTTCCACCACATCGAATAGCTACGGCCACAGAAGTCAACGCCTGAAGCATAAAATACAATAAAAATACAACAGTCTTTCCATCCTATAACAGGAATAATTGCAACCAGTTTGAAAGTGATGGTCATTTCTACGTTCCGGGCAACCTAGGCTTCACCCTAGGCCGTTGTTCCACCTGATCGAATAGTTAGGGCCTAAGAAGTGAACGCCAGAAGCATAAAATACAATATAAATACAACAGTTTTTCCAACGTGTAAAACGAATAATTGCAACCAGTATGAAACTTATGGTCATTTCTACGTGCCGGGCAACCCAGGTTTCACTCTATGGCGTTCTTCCACCACATCGAATAGCTACGGCCTCAGAGGTCAACGCCTGAAGCATAAAATACAATAAAAATACAACAGTCTTTCCATCCTATAACAGGAATAATTGCAACCAGTTTGAAAGTGATGGTCATTTCTACGTTCCGGGCAACCTAGGCTTCACTCTAGGGCGTTGCTCCAACAGATCGAATAGTTAGTGCCTTAGAAGTCAACGCCAGAAGCATAAAATACAACATAAACACAACAGCTTTTCCATCGTATAAAACGAGTGATTGCTACCAGTGTGAAAGTTATGGTCATTTCTACTTTGCGGGCAACCTAGGCTTCACCCTAGGGCGTTGCTCCAACAGACTGAATAGTTAGGGCCTAAGAAGTGAACGCAAGAAGCATAAAATACAATATAAATACAACAGTTCTTCCATCATATAAAACGAATAATTGCAACCAGTATGAAAGTTATGGTCATTTCTACGTACCGGGCAACCCAGGATTCAATCTATGGCGTTCTTCCACCACATCGAATAGCTACGTCCTCAGAAGTCAACGCCTGAGGCATAAAATACAATAAAAATACAACAGTCTTTCCATCCTATAACAGGAGTAATTGCAACCAGTTTGAAATTGATGGTCATTTCTACGTTCCGGTCAACCTAGGCTTCACCATAGGGCGTTATTCCACCAGATCGAATGGTTAGGGCCTAAGAAGTCAACGCTAGAAGCATAAAATACAATATAAATACAACAGATTTTCCATCATACAAAACGAATAATTGCAACCAGTATGAAGCTTATGGACATTTCTACTTTCCGAGCAACCTAGGCTTCACCCTAGGGCGTTGCTCCAACAGATTGAATAGTTACGGCCTTAGAAGTCAACGCCCGAACCATAAAATGCAAAAAAAATACAACAGTGTTTCCATCATATAACAGGAATAATTGCATCCAGTTTGAAAGTGATGGTCATTTCTCCTTTCCCGGCAACCTAGGCTTCACTCTAGGGCGTTGCTCCACTAGATCGAATAGCTAGGGCCTTAGAAGTCAACGCCAGAAGCACAAAATACGATATAAATACAACAGCTTTTCCATCGTATAAAAGGAATAATTCCAAACAGTGTGATAGTAATGGTTATTTCTACGTTCCGGGCGACCTAGGCTTCACTCTACGGTGTTGTTCCACCAGGTCGAATAGTTGGGGCCTAAGAAGTGAACGCCAGAAGCATAAAATACAATATAAATATAACAGTTTTTCCATCGTATAAACCGAATAATAGCAACCAGTGTTAAAGTTATGGTCATTTCTACGTTCCGGGCAACCTAGGCTTCACTCTAGGGCGTTGCTGCACCAGATCAAACTGTTAGGGCCTTAGATGTCAACGCCCGAAGCATAAAATACAAAATAAATAGAACAGTTTTTCCATTGTATAAAACGAATAATTGCTACCAGTGTAAAAGTTATGGTCATTTCTACGTTCCGGGCAACCTAGGCTTCACCCTAGGGCGTTGCTCCACCAGATCGAATGGTTGGGGCCTAAGAAGTGAACGCCAGAAGCATAAAATACAATATAAATATAACAGTTTTTCCAACGTATAAAACGAATAATTGCAACCAGTATGAAACTTATGGACATTTCCACTTTCCGAGCAACCTAGGCTTCACCGTAGGGCGTTGCTCCAACAGATTGAATAGTTAGGGCCTTAGAAGTCAACGCCCGAACCATAAAATGCAAAAAAAATACAACAGTGTTTCCATCATATAACAGGAATAATTGCATCCAGTTTGAAAGTGATGGTCATTTCTCCTTTCCCGGCAACCTAGGCTTCACTCTAGGGCGTTGCTCCACTAGATCGAATAGCTAGGGCCTTAGAAGTCAACGCCAGAAGCACAAAATACGATATAAATACAACAGCTTTTCCATCGTATAAAAGGAATAATTCCAAACAGTGTGATAGTAATGGTTATTTCTACGTTCCGGGCGACCTAGGCTTCACTCTACGGTGTTGTTCCACCAGGTCGAATAGTTGGGGCCTAAGAAGTGAACGCCAGAAGCATAAAATACAATATAAATATAACAGTTTTTCCATCGTATAAACCGAATAATAGCAACCAGTGTTAAAGTTATGGTCATTTCTACGTTCCGGGCAACCTAGGCTTCACTCTAGGGCGTTGCTGCACCAGATCAAACTGTTAGGGCCTTAGATGTCAACGCCCGAAGCATAAAATACAAAATAAATAGAACAGTTTTTCCATTGTATAAAACGAATAATTGCTACCAGTGTAAAAGTTATGGTCATTTCTACGTTCCGGGCAACCTAGGCTTCACCCTAGGGCGTTGCTCCACCAGATCGAATGGTTGGGGCCTAAGAAGTGAACGCCAGAAGCATAAAATACAATATAAATATAACAGTTTTTCCAACGTATAAAACGAATAATTGCAACCAGTATGAAACTTATGGACATTTCCACTTTCCGAGCAACCTAGGCTTCACCGTAGGGCGTTGCTCCAACAGATTGAATAGTTAGGGCCTTAGAAGTCAACGCCCGAACCATAAAATGCAAAAAAAATACAACAGTGTTTCCATCATATAACAGGAATAATTGCATCCAGTTTGAAAGTGATGGTCATTTCTCCTTTCCCGGCAACCTAGGCTTCACTCTAGGGCGTTGCTCCACTAGATCGAATAGCTAGGGCCTTAGAAGTCAACGCCAGAAGCACAAAATACGATATAAATACAACAGCTTTTCCATCGTATAAATGGAATAATTCCAAACAGTGTGATAGTAATGGTTATTTCTACGTTCCGGGCGACCTAGGCTTCACTCTACGGTGTTGTTCCACCAGGTCGAATAGTTGGGGCCTAAGAAGTGAACGCCAGAAGCATAAAATACAATATAAATATAACAGTTTTTCCATCGTATAAACCGAATAATAGCAACCAGTGTTAAAGTTATGGTCATTTCTACGTTCCGGGCAACCTAGGCTTCACTCTAGGGCGTTGCTGCACCAGATCAAACTGTTAGGGCCTTAGATGTCAACGCCCGAAGCATAAAATACAAAATAAATAGAACAGTTTTTCCATTGTATAAAACGAATAATTGCTACCAGTGTAAAAGTTATGGTCATTTCTACGTTCCGGGCAACCTAGGCTTCACCCTAGGGCGTTGCTCCACCAGATCGAATGGTTGGGGCCTAAGAAGTGAACGCCAGAAGCATAAAATACAATATAAATATAACAGTTTTTCCAACGTATAAAACGAATAATTGCAACCAGTATGAAACTTATGGACATTTCCACTTTCCGAGCAACCTAGGCTTCACCGTAGGGCGTTGCTCCAACAGATTGAATAGTTAGGGCCTTAGAAGTCAACGCCCGAACCATAAAATGCAAAAAAAATACAACAGTGTTTCCATCATATAACAGGAATAATTGCATCCAGTTTGAAAGTGATGGTCATTTCTCCTTTCCCGGCAACCTAGGCTTCACTCTAGGGCGTTGCTCCACTAGATCGAATAGCTAGGGCCTTAGAAGTCAACGCCAGAAGCACAAAATACGATATAAATACAACAGCTTTTCCATCGTATAAAAGGAATAATTCCAAACAGTGTGATAGTAATGGTTATTTCTACGTTCCGGGCGACCTAGGCTTCACTCTACGGTGTTGTTCCACCAGGTCGAATAGTTGGGGCCTAAGAAGTGAACGCCAGAAGCATAAAATACAATATAAATATAACAGTTTTTCCATCGTATAAACCGAATAATAGCAACCAGTGTTAAAGTTATGGTCATTTCTACGTTCCGGGCAACCTAGGCTTCACTCTAGGGCGTTGCTGCACCAGATCAAACTGTTAGGGCCTTAGATGTCAACGCCCGAAGCATAAAATACAAAATAAATAGAACAGTTTTTCCATTGTATAAAACGAATAATTGCTACCAGTGTAAAAGTTATGGTCATTTCTACGTTCCGGGCAACCTAGGCTTCACCCTAGGGCGTTGCTCCACCAGATCGAATGGTTGGGGCCTAAGAAGTGAACGCCAGAAGCATAAAATACAATATAAATATAACAGTTTTTCCAACGTATAAAACGAATAATTGCAACCAGTATGAAACTTATGGACATTTCCACTTTCCGAGCAACCTAGGCTTCACCGTAGGGCGTTGCTCCAACAGATTGAATAGTTAGGGCCTTAGAAGTCAACGCCCGAACCATAAAATGCAAAAAAAATACAACAGTGTTTCCATCATATAACAGGAATAATTGCATCCAGTTTGAAAGTGATGGTCATTTCTCCTTTCCCGGCTACCTAGGCTTCACTCTAGGGCGTTGCTCCACTAGATCGAATAGCTAGGGCCTTAGAAGTCAACGCCAGAAGCACAAAATACGATATAAATACAACAGCTTTTCCATCGTATAAAAGGAATAATTCCAAACAGTGTGATAGTAATGGTTATTTCTACGTTCCGGGCGACCTAGGCTTCACTCTACGGTGTTGTTCCACCAGGTCGAATAGTTGGGGCCTAAGAAGTGAACGCCAGAAGCATAAAATACAATATAAATATAACAGTTTTTCCATCGTATAAACCGAATAATAGCAACCAGTGTTAAAGTTATGGTCATTTCTACGTTCCGGGCAACCTAGGCTTCACTCTAGGGCGTTGCTGCACCAGATCAAACTGTTAGGGCCTTAGATGTCAACGCCCGAAGCATAAAATACAAAATAAATAGAACAGTTTTTCCATTGTATAAAACGAATAATTGCTACCAGTGTAAAAGTTATGGTCATTTCTACGTTCCGGGCAACCTAGGCTTCACCCTAGGGCGTTGCTCCACCAGATCGAATGGTTGGGGCCTAAGAAGTGAACGCCAGAAGCATAAAATACAATATAAATATAACAGTTTTTCCAACGTATAAAACGAATAATTGCAACCAGTATGAAACTTATGGACATTTCCACTTTCCGAGCAACCTAGGCTTCACCGTAGGGCGTTGCTCCAACAGATTGAATAGTTAGGGCCTTAGAAGACAACGCCCCAACCATAAAATGCAAAAAAAATACAACTGTGTTTCCATCATATAACAGGAATAATTGCATCCAGTTTGAAAGTGATGGTCATTTCTCCTTTCCGGGCAACCTAGGCATCACTATAGGGCGTTTCTCCACTAGATCGAATAGCTAGGGCCTTGGAAGTCAACGCCAGAAGCATAGAATACGATATAAATACAACAGCTTTTCCATCGTATAAAAGGAATAATTGCAAACAGTGTGAAAGTAATGGTCATTTCTACGTTCCGGGCAACCTAGGCTTCACTCTACGACGCTGTTCCACCAGATCGAATAGTCAGGGCCTAAGACGTCAACACCAGAAGAATAAAATACAAAATAAATACAACAGCCTTTACACCGTATAAAACGAATAATTGCAACCTGTGTGAAAGTTATGGTCATTTCTACGTTCCGGGCAACCTAGGCTTCACTCTATGGCGTTCTTCCGCCACATCGAATAGCTACGACCTCAGAACTCAACGCCAGAAGCATAAAATACAATATAAATACAACAGTTTTTCCAACGTATAAAACGAATAATTGCAACCAGTATGAAACTTATGGACATTTCCACTTTCCGAGCAACCTATGCTTCACCCTAGGGCGTTGCTCCAACAGATTGAATAGTTAGGGCCTTAGAAGTCAACGCCCGAACCATAAAATGCAAAAAACAATACAACTGTGTTTCCATCATATGACAGGAATAATTGCATCCAGTTTGAAAGTGATGGTCATTTCTCATTTCCGGGCAACCTAGGCTTCACTCTAGGGCGTTGCTCCACTAGATCGAACAGCTAGGGCCGTAGAAGTCAACGCCAGAAGCATAAGATACAATATAAATACAACAGTTTTTCCATCGTATAAAACGAATAATTGCAACAAGTTTGAAACTTATGGTCAATTCTACTTTCCGAGCAACCTAGGCTTCACCCTAGGGCGTTGCTCCAACAGATTGAATAGTTAGGGCCTTAGAACTCGACGCCCGAACCATAAAATGCAAAAAAAATACAACAGTGTTTCCATCATATAACAGGAGTAATTGCGACCAGTTTGAAAGTGATGGCCAATTCTACGTTCCGGGCAACCTAGGCTTTACTCTAGGGCGTTGCTCCACTAGATCGAACAGCTAGGGCCTTAGAAGTCAACGCCAGAAGCATAAGATACAATATAAATACAACAGTTTTTCCATCGTATAAAACGAATAATTCCAACAAGTTTGAAACTTATGGTCAATTCTGCTTTCCGAGCAACCTAGGCTTCACCCTAGGGCGTTGCTCCAACAGATTGAATAGTTAGGGCCTTAGAACTCGACGCCCGAACCATAAAATGCAAAAAAAATACAACAGTGTTTCCATCATATAACAGGAGTAATTGCGACCAGTTTGAAAGTGATGGCCAATTCTACGTTCCGGGCAACCTAGGCTTTACTCTAGGGCGTTGCTCCACCAGATCGAATAGTTAGTGCCTTAGAAGTCAACGCCAGAAGCATAAGATACAATATAAATACAACAGTTTTTCCATCGTATAAAACGAATAATTGCAACAAGTTTGAAACTTATGGTCAATTCTACTTTCCGAGCAACCTAGGCTTCACCCTAGGGCGTTGCTCCAACAGATTGAATAGTTAGGGCCTTAGAAGTCAACGCCCGAACCATAAAATGCAAAAAACAATACAACTGTGTTTCCATCATATGACAGGAATAATTGCATCCAGTTTGTAAGTGATGGTCATTTCTCATTTCCGGGCAACCTAGGCTTCACTGTAGGGCGTTGCTCCACTAGATCGAACAGCTAGGGCCTTAGAAGTCAACGCCAGAAGCATAAGATACAATATAAATACAACAGTTTTTCCATCGTATAAAACGAATAATTGCAACAAGTTTGAAACTTATGGTCAATTCTACTTTCCGAGCAACCTAGGCTTCACCCTAGGGCGTTGCTCCAACAGATTGAATAGTTAGGGCCTTAGAACTCGACGCCCGAACCATAAAATGCAAAAAAAATACAACAGTGTTTCCATCATATAACAGGAGTAATTGCGACCAGTTTGAAAGTGATGGCCAATTCTACGTTCCGGGCAACCTAGGCTTTACTCTAGGGCGTTGCTCCACCAGATCGAATAGTTAGTGCCTTAGAAGTCAACGCCAGAAGCATAAAATACAATAAAAATACAACAGTCTTTCCATCCTATAACAGGAATAATTGCAACCAGTTTGAAAGTGATGGTCATTTCTACGTTCCGGGCAACCTAGGCTTCACTCTAGGGCGTTGCTCCAACAGATCGAATAGTTAGTTCCTTAGAAGTCAACGCCAGAAGCATAAGATACAATATAAACACAACAGTTTTTGCATCGTATAAAACGAATAATTGCAACCAGTTTGAAAGTGATGGCCAATTCTACGTTCCGGGCAACCAAGGCTTCACTCTAGGGAGTTGTTCCACCAGATCGAACAGTTGGGGCCTAAGAAGTCAACGCCAGAAGCATAAAATACAATATAAATATAACAGTTTTTCCATCGTATACAACGAATGATAGCAACCAGTATGAAAGTTATGGTCATTTCTACTTTGCGGGCAACCTAGGCTTCACCCTAGGGCGTTATTCCGCCAGATGGAATAGTTAGAGCATAAGAAGTCAACGCCAGAAGCATAAAATACGATATAAATACAACAGCTTTTCCATCGTATAAAACGAATTATTGCAACCAGTGTGAAAGTTATGGTCATTTCTACGTTCCGGGCAACCTAGGCTTCACCCTAGGGCGTTGCTCCAACAGACTGAATAGTTAGGGCCTTAGAAGTCAACGCCCGACGCATAAAATGCAATAAAAATGCAACAGTTTTTCCATCGTATAAAAGGATTAATTGCAACCAGTTTGAAAGTGATGGTCATTTCTACGTTCCGGGCAACCTAGGCTTCACCCTAGGGCGTTGTTCCACCAGATGGAATAGTTAGGGCATAAGAAGTCATCGCCAGAAGCATAAAATACGGAATAAATACAACAGCTTTTCATCGTATAGAACGAATAATAGCAACCAGTGTGAAAGTTATGGTCATTTCTACGTTCCGGGCAACCTAGGCTTCACTTTACGACGTTGTTCCACCAGATCGAATAGTTAGGGCCTAAGAAGTCATTGCCAGAAGCATAAAATACAATATAAATGTAACAGTTTTTCCATCGTATAAAACGAATAATAGCAACCAGTGTGAAAGTTATGGTCATTTCCACGTTCCGGGCAACCTAGGCTTCACCCTAGGCCGTTGTTCCACCTGATCGAATAGTTAGGGCCTAAGAAGTGAACGCCAGAAGCATAAAATACAATATAAATACAACAGTTTTTCCATCCTATAACAGGAATAATTGCAACCAGTTTGAAAGTGATGGTCATTTCTACGTTCCGGGCAACCTAGGCTTCACTCTAGGGCGTTGCTCCAACAGATCGAATAGTTAGTGCCTTAGAAGTCAACGCCAGAAGCATAAAATACAACATAAACACAACAGTTTTTCCATCGTATAAAACGAATAATTGCAACCAGTTTGAAAGTGATGGCCAATTCTACGTTCCGGGCAACCTAGGCTTCACTCTAGGGCGTTGCTCCACTAGATCGAATAGTTAGGGCCCTAGAAGTCAACGCCCGAAGCATAAAATACAAAACAAATACAACAGTTTTTCCATCGTATAGAACGAGTAATTGCTACCAGTGTGAAAGTTATGGTCATTTCTACTTTGCGGGCAACCTAGGCTTCACCCTAGGGCGTTGCTCCAACAGACTGAATAGTTAGGGCCTAAGAAGTGAACGCAAGAAGCATAAAATACAATATAAATACAACAGTTCTTCCATCATATAAAACGAATAATTGCAACCAGTATGAAAGTTATGGTCATTTCTACGTGCCGGGCAACCCAGGATTCAATCTATGGCGTTCTTCCACCACATCGAATAGCTACGTCCTCAGAAGTCAACGCCTGAGGCATAAAATACAATAAAAATACAACAGTCTTTCCATCCTATAACAGGAGTAATTGCAACCAGTTTGAAATTGATGGTCATTTCTACGTTCCGGTCAACCTAGGCTTCACCATAGGGCGTTATTCCACCAGATCGAATGGTTAGGGCCTAAGAAGTGAACGCCAGAAGCATAAAATACAATATAAATACAACAGATTTTCCATCATACAAAACGAATAATTGCAACCAGTATGAAAGCTATGGTCATTTCTACTTTACGGGCAACCTAGGCTACA
The DNA here is from genome assembly GCF_051401765.1 of Calliopsis andreniformis. Taxonomy (NCBI): domain Eukaryota; kingdom Metazoa; phylum Arthropoda; class Insecta; order Hymenoptera; family Andrenidae; genus Calliopsis; species Calliopsis andreniformis. Next base: position 2,443,288 of record NW_027480472.1, on the reverse strand, counting down.
CCCTAGGGCGTTGCTCTTACAGATTGAATAGTTAGCGCCTTAGAAGTTAATGCCCGAAACATAAAATGCAATAAAAATACAACAGTTTTTCCATCATATAACAGGAATATTTGCAGCCAGTTTGAAAGTGATGGTAATTGCTACGTTCCGGGCAACTTAGGCTTCACTCTAGGGCGTTGCTCCACCAGATCCAATAGTTAGCGGCTAAGAAGTGAACGCCAGCAGCATAAAATACAATATAAGTACAACAGTTCTTCCATCATATAAAACGAATAATTGCAACCAGTATGAAAGTTATGGTCATTTCAACATGCCGGGCAACCCAGGCTTCACTCTATGGCGTTCTTCCACCACATCGAATAGCTACGGCCTCAGAAGTCAACGCCTGAAACATAAAATACAATAAAAATACAACAGTCTTTCCATCCTATAACAGGAATAATTGCAACCAGTTTGAGAGTGATGGTCATTTCTACGTTCCGGGCAACCTAGGCTTCACCCTAGTGCGTTATTCTGCCAGATGGAATAGTTAGAGCATAAGAAGTCAACGCCAGAAGCATAAAATACGATATAAATACAACAGCTTTTCCATCGTATAAAACGAGTTATTGCAACCAGTGTGAAAGTTATGGTCATTTCTACGTTCCGGGCAACCTAGGCTTCACCCTAGGGCGTTGCTCCAACAGACTGAATAGTTAGGGCCTTAGAAGTCAATGCCCGATGCATAAAATGCAATAAAAATACAACAGTTTTTCCATCGTATAGCAGGAATAATTTGCAACCAGTGTGACACTAGTGGTCATTTCTACGTTCCGGGCAACCTAGGTGTCGCTCCAGGGCGTTACACCACCAGATCGAATAGTTACGGCGTAAGAAGTCAACGCCAGAAGCATAAAATACGATGAAGATGCAACAGTTTTTCCATCGTATAAAACGAATAATTGCAACCAGTGTGAAACTTATGGTCATTTCTATGTTCCGGGCTACCTAGGCTTCACCCTAGGCCGTTGTTCCACCAGATCGAATAGTTAGGGCCTAAGAAGGGAACGCCAGAAGCATAAAATGCAATAAAAATACAACAGTTTTTCCATCGTATAACAGGATTAATTGCAACCAGTTTGAAAGTGATGGTCATTTCTCCTTTCCGGGCAACCTAGGCTTCACTCTAGGGCGTTGCTCCACTAGATCGAATTGCTAGGGCCTTAGAAGTCAACGCCAGAAGCATAAAATACTATATAAATACAACAGTTTTTCCATCGTATAAAACGGGTAAGTGCAACCAGTATGAAACTTATGGTCATTTCTACTTTCCGGCCAACCTAGGCTTACCCCTAGGGCGTTGCTCCTCCACATCTAATAGCTACGGCCTTTGAAGTCAACGCCAGAGGCATAAAATACAATATAAATACAACAGCGTTTCCATCGTATAAAACGAATAATTGCAACCAGTGTGAAAGTTATGGTCATTTCTACATTCCGAGAAACCTAGGCTTCACTCTAGGGCGTTGCTCCACCAGATCGAATAGTTAGGTCATTTGAAGTAAACGCCAGAAGCATAAAATACGATATAAATACAACAGCTTCTCCATCGTATAAAAGGAATAATTGCAAACAGTGTGAAAGTAATGGTCATTTCTTCGTTCCGGGCAACCTAGGCTTCACTTTACGACGCTGTTCCACCAGATCGAATAGTTAGGGCCTAAGAAGTCAACACCAGAAGAATAAAATACAAAATAAATACAACAGCCTTTACACCGTATAAAACGAATAATTGCAACCTGTGTGAAGGTTATGGTCATATCTACGTTCCGGGCAACCTAGGCTCCACTGTAGGGCGTTGCTCCACCAGATCGAAATGTTAGGGCCTAAGAAATCAACGCCAGAAGCATAAAATACAATATAAATATAACAGTTTTTCCATCGTATAAAACGAAGAATAGCAGCCAGTGTGAAAGTTATGGTCATTTCTACGTTCCGGGCAACCTAGGCTTCACTCTATGGCGTTCTTCCGCCACATCGAATAGCTACGACCTCAGAACTCAACGGCAGAAGCATAAAATACAATAAAAATACAACAGTTTTTCCATCGTATAACAGGAATTATTGCAACTAGTGTGAAAGTAATGGTCATTCCGACGTACCGGGAAACCTAGGCTTGACTCTAGGACGTTGCTCCACCAGATCGAACAGTTAGGGCCTTAGAAGTCAACGCCAGGAGCATAAGATGCAATAAAGATGCAACAGTTTTTCCATCGGATAACACGAGTAATTGCAACCAGTGTGAAAGTTATGGTCATTTCTAAATTCCGAGCAACATAGGCTTCACTCTAGGGCGTTGCTCCACCTGATCGAATAGTTAGGGCCTAAAAAATCAACGCCAGAAGCATAAAATACAATATAATTATAACAGTTTTTCCATCGTATAAAACGAAGAATAGCAGCCAGTGTGAAAGTTATGGTCATTTCTACGTTCCGGGCAACCTAGGCTTCACTCTAGGGCGGTGTTCCACCAGATCGAATATTTAGGGCCTAAGAAGTCAACGCCAGAAGCATAAAATACAATATAAATACAACAGTTTTTCCATCGTATAAACGAATAATTGCAACCAGTATGAAACTTATGGTCATTTCTACTTTCCGAGCAACCTAGGCTTCACCCTAGGGCGTTGCTCCAACAAATTGAATAGTTAGGGCCTTAGAATTCAACGCCCGAACCATACAATGCAAAAAAAAATACAACAGCTTTTTCATCGTATAAAACGAATAATTGCAACCAGTGTGAAAGTAATGGTCATTTCTACGTTCCGAGCACCCTAGGCGTCACTCTAGGGCGTTGCTCCACCACATCTAATAGCTACGGCCTTAGAAGTCAACGCCAGAGGCATAAAATACATTATAAATACAACAGTTTTTCCATTGTATAAAACGAATAATTGCTACCAGTGTAAAAGTTATGGTCATTTCTACGTTCCGGGCAACCTAGGCTTCACCCTAGGGCGTTGCTCCACCAGATCGAATAGTTAGGGCCTAAAAAATCAACGCCAGAAGCATAAAATACAATATAATTATAACAGTTTTTCCATCGTATAAAACGAAGAATAGCAGCCAGTGTGAAAGTTATGGTCATTTCTACGTTCCGGGCAACCTAGGCTTCACTGTAGGGCGTTGCTCCACCAGATCGAAATGTTAGGGCCTAAGAAATCAACGCCAGAAGCATAAAATACAATATAAATATAACAGTTTTTCCATCGTATAAAACGAAGAATAGCAGCCAGTGTGAAAGTTATGGTCATTTCTACGTTCCGGGCAACCTAGGCTTCACTCTATGGCGTTCTTCCGCCACATCGAATAGCTACGACCTCAGAACTCAACGGCAGAAGCATAAAATACAATAAAAATACAACAGTTTTTCCATCGTATAACAGGAATTATTGCAACTAGTGTGAAAGTAATGGTCATTCCGACGTACCGGGAAACCTAGGCTTGACTCTAGGACGTTGCTCCACCAGATCGAACAGTTAGGGCCTTAGAAGTCAACGCCAGAAGCATAAGATGCAATAAAGATGCAACAGTTTTTCCATCGGATAACACGAGTAATTGCAACCAGTGTGAAAGTTATGGTCATTTCTAAATTCCGAGCAACATAGGCTTCACTCTAGGGCGTTGCTCCACCTGATCGAATAGTTAGGGCCTAAAAAATCAACGCCAGAAGCATAAAATACAATATAATTATAACAGTTTTTCCATCGTATAAAACGAAGAATAGCAGCCAGTGTGAAAGTTATGGTCATTTCTACGTTCCGGGCAACCTAGGCTTCACTCTAGGGCGGTGTTCCACCAGATCGAATATTTAGGGCCTAAGAAGTCAACGCCAGAAGCATAAAATACAATATAAATACAACAGTTTTTCCATCGTATAAACGAATAATTGCAACCAGTATGAAACTTATGGTCATTTCTACTTTCCGAGCAACCTAGGCTTCACCCTAGGGCGTTGCTCCAACAAATTGAATAGTTAGGGCCTTAGAATTCAACGCCCGAACCATACAATGCAAAAAAAAATACAACAGCTTTTTCATCGTATAAAACGAATAATTGCAACCAGTGTGAAAGTAATGGTCATTTCTACGTTCCGAGCACCCTAGGCGTCACTCTAGGGCGTTGCTCCACCACATCTAATAGCTACGGCCTTAGAAGTCAACGCCAGAGGCATAAAATACATTATAAATACAACAGTTTTTCCATTGTATAAAACGAATAATTGCTACCAGTGTAAAAGTTATGGTCATTTCTACGTTCCGGGCAACCTAGGCTTCACCCTAGGGCGTTGCTCCACCAGATCGAATAGTTAGGGCCTAAGAAGTGAACGCCAGAAGCATAAAATACAATATAAATACAACAGTTTTTCCAACGTATAAAACGAATAAATGCAACCAGTATGAAACTTATGGACATTTCCACTTTCCGAGCAACCTAGGTTTCACCCTACGGCGTTGCTCCAACAGATTGAATAGTTAGGGCCTTAGAAGTCAACGCCCGAACCATAAAATGCAAAAAAAATACAACTGTGTTTCCATCATATAACAGGAATAATTGCATCCAGTTTGAAAGTGGTGGTCATTTCTCCTTTCCGGGCAACCTGGGCTTCACTTTAGGGCGTTGCTCCACTAGATCGAATAGCTAGGGCCTTAGAAGTCAACGCCAGAAGCACAAAATACGATATAAATACAACAGCTTTTCCATCGTATAAAAGGAATAATTCCAAACAGTGTGATAGTAATGGTTATTTCTACGTTCCGGGCGACCTAGGCTTCACTCTACGGTGTTGTTCCACCAGGTCGAATAGTTGGGGCCTAAGAAGTGAACGCCAGAAGCATAAAATACAATATAAATATAACAGTTTTTCCATCGTATAAACCGAATAATAGCAACCAGTGTTAAAGTTATGGTCATTTCTACGTTCCGGGCAACCTAGGCTTCACTCTAGGGCGTTGCTGCACCAGATCAAACTGTTAGGGCCTTAGATGTCAACGCCCGAAGCATAAAATACAAAATAAATAGAACAGTTTTTCCATTGTATAAAACGAATAATTGCTACCAGTGTAAAAGTTATGGTCATTTCTACGTTCCGGGCAACCTAGGCTTCACCCTAGGGCGTTGCTCCACCAGATCGAATGGTTGGGGCCTAAGAAGTGAACGCCAGAAGCATAAAATACAATATAAATATAACAGTTTTTCCATCGTATAAACCGAATAATAGCAACCAGTGTTAAAGTTATGGTCATTTCTACGTTCCGGGCAACCTAGGCTTCACTCTAGGGCGTTGCTGCACCAGATCAAACTGTTAGGGCCTTAGATGTCAACGCCCGAAGCATAAAATACAAAATAAATAGAACAGTTTTTCCATTGTATAAAACGAATAATTGCTACCAGTGTAAAAGTTATGGTCATTTCTACGTTCCGGGCAACCTAGGCTTCACCCTAGGGCGTTGCTCCACCAGATCGAATGGTTGGGGCCTAAGAAGTGAACGCCAGAAGCATAAAATACAATATAAATATAACAGTTTTTTCAACGTATAAAACGAATAATTGCAACCAGTATGAAACTTATGGACATTTCCACTTTCCGAGCAACCTAGGCTTCACCGTAGGGCGTTGCTCCAACAGAGTGAATAGTTAGGGCCTTAGAAGACAACGCCCCAACCATAAAATGCAAAAAAAATACAACTGTGTTTCCATCATATAACAGGAATAATTGCATCCAGTTTGAAAGTGATGGTCATTTCTCCTTTCCGGGCAACCTAGGCATCACTATAGGGCGTTTCTCCACTAGATCGAATAGCTAGGGCCTTGGAAGTCAACGCCAGAAGCATAGAATACGATATAAATACAACAGCTTTTCCATCGTATAAAAGGAATAATTGCAAACAGTGTGAAAGTAATGGTCATTTCTACGTTCCGGGCAACCTAGGCTTCACTCTACGACGCTGTTCCACCAGATCGAATAGTTAGGGCCTAAGACGTCAACACCAGAAGAATAAAATACAAAATAAATACAACAGCCTTTACACCGTATAAAACGAATAATTGCAACCTGTGTGAAGGTTATGGACATATCTACGTTCCGGGCAGCCTAGGCTCCACTGTAGGGCGTTGCACCACCTGATCGAATAGTTTGGGCCTAAGAAATCAACGCCAGAAGCATAAAATACAATATAAATATAACAGTTTTTCCATCGTATAAAACGAAGAATAGCAGCCATTGTGAAAGTTATGGTCATTTCTACGTTCCGGGCAACCTAGGCTTCACTCTATGGCGTTCTTCCGCCACATCGAATAGCTACGACCTCAGAACTCAGCGCCAGAAGCATAAAATACAATAAAAATACAACAGTTTTTCCATCGTACAACAGGAATTATTGCAACTAGTGTGAAAGTAATGGTCATTCCGACGTACCGGGAAACCTAGGCTTCACTCTAGGACGTTGCTCCACCAGATCGAACAGTTAGGGCCTTAGAAGTCAACGCCAGAAGCATAAGATGCAATAAAGATGCAACAGTTTTTCCATCGGATAACACGAGTAATTGCAACCAGTGTGAAAGTTATGGTCATTTCTACGTTCCGGGCAACCTAGGCTTCACCCTAGGGCGTTGCTCCACCAGATCGAATAGTTAGGGCCTAAGAAGTGAACGCCAGAAGCATAAAATACAATATAAATACAACAGTTTTTCCAACGTATAAAACGAATAATTGCAACCAGTATGAAACTTATGGACATTTCCACTTTCCGAGCAACCTATGCTTCACCCTAGGGCGTTGCTCCACTAGATCGAACAGCTAGGGCCTTAGAAGTCAACGCCAGAAGCATAAGATACAATATAAATACAACAGTTTTTCCATCGTATAAAACGAATAATTGCAACAAGTTTGAAACTTATGGTCAATTCTACTTTCCGAGCAACCTAGGCTTCACCCTGGGGCGTTGCTCCAACAGATTGAATAGTTAGGGCCTTAGAACTCGACGCCCGAACCATAAAATGCAAAAAAAATACAACAGTGTTTCCATCATATAACAGGAGTAATTGCGACCAGTTTGAAAGTGATGGCCAATTCTACGTTCCGGGCAACCTAGGCTTTACTCTAGGGCGTTGCTCCACCAGATCGAATAGTTAGTGCCTTAGAAGTGAACGCCAGAAGCATAAAATACAATATAAATATAACAGTTTTTCCATCGTATAAACCGAATAATAGCAACCAGTGTTAAAGTTATGGTCATTTCTACGTTCCGGGCAACCTAGGCTTCACTCTAGGGCGTTGCTGCACCAGATCAAACTGTTAGGGCCTTAGATGTCAACGCCCGAAGCATAAAATACAAAATAAATAGAACAGTTTTTCCATTGTATAAAACGAATAATTGCTACCAGTGTAAAAGTTATGGTCATTTCTACGTTCCGGGCAACCTAGGCTTCACCCTAGGGCGTTGCTCCACCAGATCGAATGGTTGGGGCCTAAGAAGTGAACGCCAGAAGCATAAAATACAATATAAATATAACAGTTTTTTCAACGTATAAAACGAATAATTGCAACCAGTATGAAACTTATGGACATTTCCACTTTCCGAGCAACCTAGGCTTCACCGTAGGGCGTTGCTCCAACAGATTGAATAGTTAGGGCCTTAGAAGACAACGCCCCAACCATAAAATGCAAAAAAAATACAACTGTGTTTCCATCATATAACAGGAATAATTGCATCCAGTTTGAAAGTGATGGTCATTTCTCCTTTCCGGGCAACCTAGGCATCACTATAGGGCGTTTCTCCACTAGATCGAATAGCTAGGGCCTTGGAAGTCAACGCCAGAAGCATAGAATACGATATAAATACAACAGCTTTTCCATCGTATAAAAGGAATAATTGCAAACAGTGTGAAAGTAATGGTCATTTCTACGTTCCGGGCAACCTAGGCTTCACTCTACGACGCTGTTCCACCAGATCGAATAGTTAGGGCCTAAGACGTCAACACCAGAAGAATAAAATACAAAATAAATACAACAGCCTTTACACCGTATAAAACGAATAATTGCAACCTGTGTGAAGGTTATGGACATATCTACGTTCCGGGCAGCCTAGGCTCCACTGTAGGGCGTTGCACCACCTGATCGAATAGTTTGGGCCTAAGAAATCAACGCCAGAAGCATAAAATACAATATAAATATAACAGTTTTTCCATCGTATAAAACGAAGAATAGCAGCCATTGTGAAAGTTATGGTCATTTCTACGTTCCGGGCAACCTAGGCTTCACTCTATGGCGTTCTTCCGCCACATCGAATAGCTACGACCTCAGAACTCAGCGCCAGAAGCATAAAATACAATAAAAATACAACAGTTTTTCCATCGTACAACAGGAATTATTGCAACTAGTGTGAAAGTAATGGTCATTCCGACGTACCGGGAAACCTAGGCTTCACTCTAGGACGTTGCTCCACCAGATCGAACAGTTAGGGCCTTAGAAGTCAACGCCAGAAGCATAAGATGCAATAAAGATGCAACAGTTTTTCCATCGGATAACACGAGTAATTGCAACCAGTGTGAAAGTTATGGTCATTTCTACGTTCCGGGCAACCTAGGCTTCACCCTAGGGCGTTGCTCCACCAGATCGAATAGTTAGGGCCTAAGAAGTGAACGCCAGAAGCATAAAATACAATATAAATACAACAGTTTTTCCAACGTATAAAACGAATAATTGCAACCAGTATGAAACTTATGGACATTTCCACTTTCCGAGCAACCTATGCTTCACCCTAGGGCGTTGCTCCAACAGATTGAATAGTTAGGGCCTTAGAAGTCAACGCCCGAACCATAAAATGCAAAAAACAATACAACTGTGTTTCCATCATATGACAGGAATAATTGCATCCAGTTTGAAAGTGATGGTCATTTCTCATTTCCGGGCAACCTAGGCTTCACTCTAGGGCGTTGCTCCACTAGATCGAACAGCTAGGGCCTTAGAAGTCAACGCCAGAAGCATAAGATACAATATAAATACAACAGTTTTTCCATCGTATAAAACGAATAATTGCAACAAGTTTGAAACTTATGGTCAATTCTACTTTCCGAGCAACCTAGGCTTCACCCTGGGGCGTTGCTCCAACAGATTGAATAGTTAGGGCCTTAGAACTCGACGCCCGAACCATAAAATGCAAAAAAAATACAACAGTGTTTCCATCATATAACAGGAGTAATTGCGACCAGTTTGAAAGTGATGGCCAATTCTACGTTCCGGGCAACCTAGGCTTTACTCTAGGGCGTTGCTCCACCAGATCGAATAGTTAGTGCCTTAGAAGTCAACGCCAGAAGCATAAAATACAATATAAATACAACAGCTTTTCCATCGTATAAATAGAATAATTGCAACCAGTATGAAACTTATGGTCATTTCTACATTCCGAGCAACCTAGGCTTCACCCTAGGGCGTTGCTCCAACAGATTGAATAGTTAGGGCCTTAGAAGCCTACGCCCGAACCATAAAATCCAAAAAAAATACAACAGTGTTGCCATCATATAACAGGAATAATTTCGACCCGTTTGAAAGTGATGGCCAATTCTACATTCCGAGCAACCTAGGATCCACTCTAGGGCGTTGCTCCACCAGATCGAATAGTTAGGTCCTTAGAAGCAAACGCCAGAAGCATAAAATACGATATAAATACGACAGCTTTTCCATCGTGTAACAGGAATAATTGCAACCAGTTTGAACGTGATGGTCATTTCTCCTTTCCGGGCAACCTAGGCTTCACTCTAGGTCGTTGCTCCACTAGATCGAACAGCTAGGGCCTTAGAAGTCAACGCCAGAAGCATAAGATACAATATAAATACAACAGCTTTTCCATCGTATAAAACAAATAATTGCAATCAGTATGAAACTTATGGTCATTTCTACGTTCCGAGCAACCTAGGCTTCACCCTAGGGCGTTGCTCCAACGGATTGAATAGTTAGGGCCTTAGAAGTCAACGCCCGAAGCATATAATGCAATAAAAATACAACAGTGTTTCCATAATATAACAGGAATAATTACAACCAATTTGGAAAGTGATGGCCAATTCTACGTTCCGGGCAACCTAGGCTTCACTCTAGGGCGTTGCTCCACCAGATCGAATAGTTAGTGCCTTATAAGTCAACGCCAGAAGCATAAAATACAATATAAATACAACAGCTTTTCCACCGTATAAATAGAATAATTGCAACCAGTATGAAACTGATGGTCATTTCTACTTTCCGAGCAACCTAGGCTTCACTCTAGGGCGTTGCTCCACCAGATCGAACAGCTAGCGCCTTAGAAGTCAACGCCAGAAGCATAAAATACAATATAAATACAACAGCGTTTCCATCGTATAAAACGAATAATTGCAACCAGTGTGAAAGTTATGGTCATTTCTACATTCCGAGCAACCGAGGATGCACTCTAGGGCGTTACTCCACCAGATCGAATAGTTAGGTCCTTAGAAGTAAACGCCAGAAGCATAAAATACGATATAAATACAACAGCGTTTGCATCGTATAAAACGTATAATTGCAACCAGTGTGAAAGTTATGGTCATTTTTACATTCCGAGCAACCTAGGATTCACTCTAGGGCGTTGCTCCACCAGATCGAATAGTTAGGTCCTTAGAAGTCATGCCCGAAGCATGAAATACAACATAAATAGAACAGTTTTTCCATTGTATAAAACGAATAATTGCTATCAGTGTGAAAATTATGGTAATTTCTACGTTCCGGGCAACATAGGCTTCACTCTTGGACGTTGCTCAACGAGATCGAATCGTTAGGGCCTAGGATGTCAACGCCAGAAGCATAAATTACAATATAAATACAACAGTTTTTCCATCGTATAGCAGGAATAATTGCAAACAGTTCGAAAGATATGGTCATTTCTACGTTCCGGGCAACCTAGGCTTCACTCTATGGCGTTGTTCCACCACATCGAATAGCTACGGCCTTAGAAGTCAGCGCCCGGAACATAAAATACAATAAAGATGCAACAGTTTTTCCATCGTATAACAGGAATAATTGCAACCAGTGTGAAAGTAATGGCCATTTCTACGTTCCGCGCAAACTAGGCTTAACTCTAGGGCGTTGCTCAACGAGATCGAATAGTTAGGGACTTAGATTTCAACGCCAGAAGCATAAAATACAATAAAAATACAACAGTCTTTCCATGGCATAACAGGAATAATTGCAACCAGTGTGAAAGTAATGGGCATTTCTGCGTTCCGTGCAACCTGGGCTTCGCACTAGGGCGTTGCACCACCAGGTCGAATAGTTTCGGCTTTAGAAAACAACTCCAGACGCATAAAATACAATAAAAATACAACAGTTTTTCCATCGTATAAAAAGAATAATTGCAAACAGTGTGAAAGTAATGGTCATTTCCACGCTTCGGGCAACATATGCTTCACTCTTGGACGTTGCCCCACGAGATCGAATATCTAGGACCTTAGAAGTCAACGCCAGAAACATAAAATACAATAAAAATGCAACAGTTTTTCCGTCGTATAACAGGAATAACTGCAACCAGTGTGAAAGTAATGGGCATATCTACGTTCCGTGCAACCTAGGCTTCGCACTAGGGCGTTGCACCACCAGGTCGAATAGTTTGGGCATTAGAAAACAACTCCAGACGCATATAATACAGTAAAAATACAACAGTTTTTCCATCGTATAACAGGAATAATTGCAACCAGTGTGAAAGTAATGGTCATTTCTACGTTCCGGGCAACCTAGGGTTCCCTCTAGGGTGTTGCTCCACCCGATCGTATAGCTAGGGACTAAGACGTCAGCGCCAGAAGCATACAATATAATAAAAATACAACAGTTGTACCATCGTATAACAGGAATAATTGCAACCAGCGTGAAAGTAATGGTCATTTCTACGTTCCGTGCAACCTAAGCTTCGCACTAGGGCGTTGCACCACCAGGTCGAATAGCTAGGGCCTTAGAAAACAACTCCAGACGCATAAGATACAGTAGAAATACAACAGTTCTTCCATCGTATAAAAAGAATAATTGCAACCAGTGTGAAAGTAATGGTCATTTCTACGTTCCGTGCAACCTAGGCTCCACTCTAGGGCGTTTCTCCACCACATCGAATAGCTACGACCTTAGAAGTCAACGCCTGAAGCATAAAATACAATATAAATACAACAGCTTTTCAATCGTATAAGACGAATATTTGCAACCAGTGTGAAAGTTATGGTCTTTTCTACGTTCCGGGCAACCTAGGCTTCACTCTAGGGCGTTGCTCCACAACATCGAATAGTTAGGGCCTTAGTAGTCGACGCCCGCTGCATAAAATACAAAATAAATAGAACAGTTTTTCCATTGTATAAAACGAATAATTGCAACCTGTGTGAAAGTAATGGGCATTTCTACGTTCCGTGCAACCTAGGCTTCACTCTCGGACGTTGCCCCACGAGATCGAATAGCTAGGACCTTAGAAGTCAACGCCAGAAACATAAAATACAATAAAAGTACAACTGTTTTCCATCGTATAACAGGAATTATTGCTACCAGAGTGAAAGGTATGGCCATTTCTACGTTCCGGGCAACCTGGGCTTCACTATAGGGCGTTGCTCCACCAGATCGAATAGCTAGGGACTTAGAAGTCAGCGCCAGAATCATAAAACACAATAAAAATACAACAGTTTTTCCACCGTAAACAGGAATAATTGCAACCAGTGTGAAAGTAATGATTATTTCGACGTTTCGGGCATCCTAGATTTAACAGTGAGGCATTGCTCCACCAGATCGAATACGTAGGGCCTTAGAAGTCAACGACAGAAGCATAAAGTACAATAAAATGCAACAGTTTTTCCGTCGTATAACAGGAATAACTGCAACCAGTGTGAAAGTACTGGCCATTTCTACGTTTCGGGCACCCTAGGCTTCACTCTAGGGCGTTGCTTCACCAAACCGAATAGCTAGGGCCTTAGAAGTCAACGCCCAAATCATAAAATACAATAAAAGTACAACAGTCCTTCTATCGTATAACAGGAATAATTGCACCCAGTGTGAAGGTAATGGTCTTTTCTACGTTCCGGGCAACCTAAGCTTCACTCTAGGGCGGTGCTCCACCAGATCAAACTGTTAGGGCCTAAGAAGTCAACGCCAGAAGCATAAAATACAATATAAATACACCAGCTTTTCATCGTATATAATGTATATTTGGAAACAGTGCGAAAGGTATGGTCATTTCTACGTTCTGGGCAACCCAGGCTTCACTCTAGGGCGTTGTTCCACCAGATCGAATAGTTAGGGACTTGGAGGTCAACGCCAAGAGCATAAAATACAATAAAAATACAACAGTTTTTTCATCGTATAACAGGAATAATTGCAACCCGTGTGAAAGTGATGGTCATTTCTACGTTCCGGGCAACCTAGGCTTCACTCTAGGCCGTTGCTCCACCAGATCGAATAGCTAGGGCCTTAGAAGTCAACGCCCGAAGCATAAAATACAAAATAAATAGAACAGCTTTTCCATGTATAAAACGAATAATTGCTTCCTGTGTGAAAGTTATGGTCATTTCTACGTTCCGGGCAACCTAGGCTTCACCCTAGTGCGTTGTGCCACCAGATGGAATAGTTAGGGCCTAAGAAGTCAACGCCAGAAGTATAAAATACGATATAAATAAAACAGCTTTTCCATCATATAAAACGAATAATGGTAACCAGTGTGAAAGTTATGGTCATTTCTACGTTCCGCGAGACCTAGGCTTCACTCTAGGACGTTGCTCCACCAGATCGAATAGTTAGGGCCTAAGAAGTCAACGCCAGAAGCATAAAATACACTAAAGATGCAACAGTTTTTCCATCGTATAACAGGAATAAATGCAACCAGTGTGAATGTAATGGCCATTTCTACGTTCCGGGCAACCTAGGCTTCACTCTAGGGCGTTGTACCACCAGATCGAATAGTTAGGGCCTTAGAAGTCAACGCCAGAAGCATAAAATACAAAATAAATAGAACAGTTCTTACATGTATAAAACGAATAATTGCTACCAGTGTGAAAGTTATGATCATTTCTACGTTCAGGGCAACCCTGGCTTCACCCTAGGGCGTTGCTCCAACAGATTGAATAGTTAGGGGCTTAGAAGTCAATGCCCGAAGCATAAAATGCAATAAAAATACAACAGTTTTTCCATCATATGACAGGAATAATTGCAACCAGTTTGAGAGAGATGGTCATTTCTACGTACCGGGCAACCTAGGCTTCACTGTAGGTCGTTGATCCACTAGATCGAATAGTTAGTGCCTTAGAAGTCAACGCCAGATGCATAAAATACAATATAAATACAACAGTTTTTCCATCGCATAAAACGAATGATTGCAACCAGTATGAAAGTTAACGTCATTTCTACTTTCCGGGCAACCTAGGCTTCACTCTAGGGCGTTGCTCCAACAGATTGAATAGTTAGGGCCTTAGAAGTCAGCGCCCGAAGCATAAAAGGCAATAAAAATACAACAGTTTTTCCATCGTATAACAGGATTAATTGCAACCAGTTTGAAAGTGATGGCCAATTCTACGTTCCGGGCAACCTTGGCTTCACTCTAGGGCGTTGCTCCACCAGATCGAATGGTCAGTGCCTTAGAAGTCAACGCCAGAAGCATAAAATACAATATAAATACAACAGCTTTTCCAACGTATAAAACGAATAATGGTAACCAGTGTGAAAGTTATGGTCATTTCTACGTTCCGGGCAACCTAGGCTTCACTCTAGGGCGTTGCTCCACCAAATCGAATAGTTAGGTCCTTAGAAGTCAACGCCAGAAGCATAAAATACGATATAAATACAACAGCTTTTCGATCGTATAAAAGGAATAATTGCAAACAGTGTGAAAGTTATGGTCTTTTCTACGTTCCGGGCAACCTAGGCTTCACCCTAGGGCGTTGTTCCACCAGATCGAATAGTTAGGGCCTAAGAAGTGAACGCCAGAAGCATAAAATACAATATAAATACAACAGCTTTTCCACCGTATAAATAGAATAATTGCAACCAGTATGAAACTGATGGTCATTTCTACTTTCCGAGCAACCTAGGCTTCACTCTAGGGCGTTGCTCCACCAGATCGAACAGCTAGCGCCTTAGAAGTCAACGCCAGAAGCATAAAATACAATATAAATACAACAGCGTTTCCATCGTATAAAACGAATAATTGCAACCAGTGTGAAAGTTATGGTCATTTCTACATTCCGAGCAACCGAGGATGCACTCTAGGGCGTTGCTCCACCAGATCGAATAGTTAGGTCCTTAGAAGTAAACGCCAGAAGCATAAAATACGATATAAATACAACAGCGTTTGCATCGTATAAAACGTATAATTGCAACCAGTGTGAAAGTTATGGTCATTTTTACATTCCGAGCAACCTAGGATTCACTCTAGGGCGTTGCTCCACCAGATCGAATAGTTAGGTCCTTAGAAGTCATGCCCGAAGCATGAAATACAACATAAATAGAACAGTTTTTCCATTGTATAAAACGAATAATTGCTATCAGAGTGAAAGTTATGGTAATTTCTACGTTCCGGGCAACATAGGCTTCACTCTTGGACGTTGCTCAACGAGATCGAATCGTTAGGGCCTAGGATGTCAACGCCAGAAGCATAAATTACAATATAAATACAACAGTTTTTCCATCGTATAGCAGGAATAATTGCAAACAGTTCGAAAGATATGGTCATTTCTACGTTCCGGGCAACCTAGGCTTCACTCTATGGCGTTGTTCCACCACATCGAATAGCTACGGCCTTAGAAGTCAGCGCCCGGAACATAAAATACAATAAAGATGCAACAGTTTTTCCATCGTATAACAGGAATAATTGCAACCAGTGTGAAAGTAATGGCCATTTCTACGTTCCGCGCAAACTAGGCTTAACTCTAGGGCGTTGCTCAACGAGATCGAATAGTTAGGGACTTAGATTTCAACGCCAGAAGCATAAAATACAATAAAAATACAACAGTCTTTCCATGGCATAACAGGAATAATTGCAACCAGTGTGAAAGTAATGGGCATTTCTGCGTTCCGTGCAACCTGGGCTTCGCACTAGGGCGTTGCACCACCAGGTCGAATAGTTTCGGCTTTAGAAAACAACTCCAGACGCATAAAATACAATAAAAATACAACAGTTTTTCCATCGTATAAAAAGAATAATTGCAAACAGTGTGAAAGTAATGGTCATTTCCACGCTTCGGGCAACATATGCTTCACTCTTGGACGTTGCCCCACGAGATCGAATATCTAGGACCTTAGAAGTCAACGCCAGAAACATAAAATACAATAAAAATGCAACAGTTTTTCCGTCGTATAACAGGAATAACTGCAACCAGTGTGAAAGTGCTGGCCATTTCTACGTTTCGGGCAAACTAGGCTTAACTCTAGGGCGTTGCTCCACGAGATCGAATAGTTAGGGACTTAGAATTCAACGCCAAAAGCATAAAATACGATAAAGATGCAACAGTCTTTCCATCGTATAACAGGAATAATTGCAACCAGTGTTAAAGTAATGGGCATATCTACGTTCCGTGCAACCTAGGCTTCGCACTAGGGCGTTGCACCACCAGGTCGAATAGTTTGGGCATTAGAAAACAACTCCAGACGCATATAATACAGTAAAAATACAACAGTTTTTCCATCGTATAACAGGAATAATTGCAACCAGTGTGAAAGTAATGGTCATTTCTACGTTCCGGGCAACCTAGGGTTCCCTCTAGGGTGTTGCTCCACCCGATCGTATAGCTAGGGACTAAGACGTCAGCGCCAGAAGCATACAATATAATAAAAATACAACAGTTGTACCATCGTATAACAGGAATAATTGCAACCAGCGTGAAAGTAATGGTCATTTCTACGTTCCGTGCAACCTAAGCTTCGCACTAGGGCGTTGCACCACCAGGTCGAATAGCTAGGGCCTTAGAAAACAACTCCAGACGCATAAGATACAGTAGAAATACAACAGTTCTTCCATCGTATAAAAAGAATAATTGCAACCAGTGTGAAAGTAATGGTCATTTCTACGTTCCGTGCAACCTAGGCTCCACTCTAGGGCGTTTCTCCACCACATCGAATAGCTACGACCTTAGAAGTCAACGCCTGAAGCATAAAATACAATATAAATACAACAGCTTTTCAATCGTATAAGACGAATAATTGCAACCAGTGTGAAAGTTATGGTCTTTTCTACGTTCCGGGCAACCTAGGCTTCACTCTAGGGCGTTGCTCCACAACATCGAATAGTTAGGGCCTTAGTAGTCGACGCCCGATGCATAAAATACAAAATAAATAGAACAGTTTTTCCATTGTATAAAACGAATAATTGCAACCTGTGTGAAAGTAATGGGCATTTCTACGTTCCGTGCAACCTAGGCTTCACTCTCGGACGTTGCCCCACGAGATCGAATAGCTAGGACCTTAGAAGTCAACGCCAGAAACATAAAATACAATAAAAGTACAACTGTTTTCCATCGTATAACAGGAATTATTGCTACCAGAGTGAAAGGTATGGCCATTTCTACGTTCCGGGCAACCTGGGCTTCACTATAGGGCGTTGCTCCACCAGATCGAATAGCTAGGGACTTAGAAGTCAGCGCCAGAATCATAAAACACAATAAAAATACAACAGTTTTTCCACCGTAAACAGGAATAATTGCAACCAGTGTGAAAGTAATGATTATTTCGACGTTTCGGGCATCCTAGATTTAACAGTGAGGCATTGCTCCACCAGATCGAATACGTAGGGCCTTAGAAGTCAACGACAGAAGCATAAAGTACAATAAAAATGCAACAGTTTTTCCGTCGTATAACAGGAATAACTGCAACCAGTGTGAAAGTACTGGCCATTTCTACGTTTCGGGCACCCTAGGCTTCACTCTAGGGCGTTGCTTCACCAAACCGAATAGCTAGGGCCTTAGAAGTCAACGCCCAAATCATAAAATACAATAAAAGTACAACAGTCCTTCTATCGTATAACAGGAATAATTGCACCCAGTGTGAAGGTAATGGTCTTTTCTACGTTCCGGGCAACCTAAGCTTCACTCTAGGGCGGTGCTCCACCAGATCAAACTGTTAGGGCCTAAGAAGTCAACGCCAGAAGCATAAAATACAATATAAATACAGCAGCTTTTCATCGTATATAATGTATATTTGGAAACAGTGCGAAAGGTATGGTCATTTCTACGTTCTGGGCAACCCAGGCTTCACTCTAGGGCGTTGTTCCACCAGATCGAATAGTTAGGGACTTGGAGGTCAACGCCAAGAGCATAAAATACAATAAAAATACAACAGTTTTTTCATCGTATAACAGGAATAATTGCAACCCGTGTGAAAGTGATGGTCATTTCTACGTTCCGGGCAACCTAGGCTTCACTCTAGGCCGTTGCTCCACCAGATCGAATAGCTAGGGCCTTAGAAGTCAACGCCCGAAGCATAAAATACAAAATAAATAGAACAGCTTTTCCATGTATAAAACGAATAATTGCTTCCTGTGTGAAAGTTATGGTCATTTCTACGTTCCGGGCAACCTAGGCTTCACCCTAGTGCATTGTGCCACCAGATGGAATAGTTAGGGCCTAAGAAGTCAACGCCAGAAGTATAAAATACGATATAAATAAAACAGCTTTTCCATCATATAAAACGAATAATGGTAACCAGTGTGAAAGTTATGGTCATTTCTACGTTCCGCGCAACCTAGGCTTCACTCTAGGACGTTGCTCCACCAGATCGAATAGTTAGGGCCTAAGAAGTCAACGCCAGAAGCATAAAATACACTAAAGATGCAACAGTTTTTCCATCGTAAACAGGAATAATTGCAACCAGTGTGAAAGTAATGATTATTTCGACGTTTCGGGCATCCTAGATTTAACAGTGAGGCATTGCTCCACCAGATCGAATACGTAGGGCCTTAGAAGTCAACGACAGAAGCATAAAGTACAATAAAAATGCAACAGTTTTTCCGTCGTATAACAGGAATAACTGCAACCAGTGTGAAAGTACTGGCCATTTCTACGTTTCGGGCACCCTAGGCTTCACTCTAGGGCGTTGCTTCACCAAACCGAATAGCTAGGGCCTTAGAAGTCAACGCCCAAATCATAAAATACAATAAAAGTACAACAGTCCTTCTATCGTATAACAGGAATAATTGCACCCAGTGTGAAGGTAATGGTCTTTTCTACGTTCCGGGCAACCTAAGCTTCACTCTAGGGCGGTGCTCCACCAGATCAAACTGTTAGGGCCTAAGAAGTCAACGCCAGAAGCATAAAATACAATATAAATACAGCAGCTTTTCATCGTATATAATGTATATTTGGAAACAGTGCGAAAGGTATGGTCATTTCTACGTTCTGGGCAACCCAGGCTTCACTCTAGGGCGTTGTTCCACCAGATCGAATAGTTAGGGACTTGGAGGTCAACGCCAAGAGCATAAAATACAATAAAAATACAACAGTTTTTTCATCGTATAACAGGAATAATTGCAACCCGTGTGAAAGTGATGGTCATTTCTACGTTCCGGGCAACCTAGGCTTCACTCTAGGCCGTTGCTCCACCAGATCGAATAGCTAGGGCCTTAGAAGTCAACGCCCGAAGCATAAAATACAAAATAAATAGAACAGCTTTTCCATGTATAAAACGAATAATTGCTTCCTGTGTGAAAGTTATGGTCATTTCTACGTTCCGGGCAACCTAGGCTTCACCCTAGTGCATTGTGCCACCAGATGGAATAGTTAGGGCCTAAGAAGTCAACGCCAGAAGTATAAAATACGATATAAATAAAACAGCTTTTCCATCATATAAAACGAATAATGGTAACCAGTGTGAAAGTTATGGTCATTTCTACGTTCCGCGCAACCTAGGCTTCACTCTAGGACGTTGCTCCACCAGATCGAATAGTTAGGGCCTAAGAAGTCAACGCCAGAAGCATAAAATACACTAAAGATGCAACAGTTTTTCCATCGTAGAACAGGAATAAATGCAACCAGTGTGAATGTAATGGTCATTTCTACGTTCCGGGCAACCTAGGCTTCACTCTAGGGCGTTGTACCACCAGATCGAATAGTTAGGGCCTTAGAAGTCAACGCCAGAAGCATAAAATACAAAATAAATAGAACAGTTCTTACATGTATAAAACGAATAATTGCTACCAGTGTGAAAGTTATGATCATTTCTACGTTCAGGGCAACCCTGGCTTCACCCTAGGGCGTTGCTCCAACAGATTGAATTGTTAGGGGCTTAGAAGTCAATGCCCGAAGCATAAAATGCAATAAAAATACAACAGTTTTTCCATCATATCACAGGAATAATTGCAACCAGTTTGAGAGAGATGGTCATTTCTACGTACCGGGCAACCTAGGCTTCACTGTAGGTCGTTGATCCACTAGATCGAATAGTTAGTGCCTTAGAAGTCAACGCCAGATGCATAAAATACAATATAAATACAACAGTTTTTCCATCGTATAAAACGAATAATTGCAACCAGTATGAAAGTTAACGTCATTTCTACTTTCCGGGCAACCTAGGCTTCACTCTAGGGCGTTGCTCCAACAGATTGAATAGTTAGGGCCTTAGAAGTCAGCGCCCGAAGCATAAAAGGCAATAAAAATACAACAGTTTTTCCATCGTATAACAGGATTAATTGCAACCAGTTTGAAAGTGATGGCCAATTCTACGTTCCGGGCAACCTTGGCTTCACTCTAGGGCGTTGCTCCACCAGATCGAATGGTCAGTGCCTTAGAAGTCTACGCCAGAAGCATAAAATACAATATAAATACAACAGCTTTTCCAACGTATAAAACGAATAATGGTAACCAGTGTGAAAGTTATGGTCATTTCTACGTTCCGGGCAACCTAGGCTTCACTCTAGGGCGTTGCTCCACCAAATCGAATAGTTAGGTCCTTAGAAGTCAACGCCAGAAGCATAAAATACGATATAAATACAACAGCTTTTCGATCGTATAAAAGGAATAATTGCAAACAGTGTGAAAGTTATGGTCTTTTCTACGTTGCGGGCAACCTAGGCTTCACCCTAGGGCGTTGTTCCACCAGATCGAATAGTTAGGGCCTAAGAAGTGAACGCCAGAAGCATAAAATACAATATAAATACAACAGTTTTTCCATCGTATAAAACGAATAATTGGAACCAGTATGATACTTATGGTCATTTCTACTTTCCGGGCAACCTAGGCTTCACTCTATGGCGTTCTACCACCACATCGAATAGCTACGGCCACAGAAGTCAACGCCTGAAGTATTAAATACAATAAAAATACAACAGTCTTTCCATCCTATAACAGGAATAACTGCAACCCGTGTGAAAGTGATGGTCATTTCTACGTTCCGGGCAACCTAGGCTTCACTCTAGGCCGTTGCTCCACCAGATCGAATAGCTAGGGCCTTAGAAGTCAACGCCCGAAGCATAAAGTACAAAATAAATAGAACAGCTTTTCCATGTATAAAACGAATAATTGCTTCCTGTGTGAAAGTTATGGTCATTTCTACGTTCAGGGCAACCTAGGCTTCACCCTAGTGCGTTGTGCCACCAGATGGAATAGTTAGGGCCTAAGAAGTCAACGCCAGAAGTATAAAATACGATATAAATACAACAGCTTTTCCATCATATGAAACGAATAATGGTAACCAGTGTGAAAGTTATGGTCATTTCTACGTTCCGGGCAACATAGGCTTCCCTCTTGGACGTTGCCTCACCTGATCGAATAGCTAGGACCTTAGAAGTCAAAGCCAGAAGCAGAAAAAACAATAAAAATGCAACAGTTTTTCCATCGTATAGCATGAGTAGTTGCAACCAGTGAGAAATTAATGATCATTTCGACGTTTCGGGCATCCTAGACTTAACTCTGAGGCATTGCTCCACCAGGTCGAAGTGTTAGGGCCTTGGAATTCAACGCCAGAAGCATAAACTACAAAATAAATACAACAGTCATTCAATCGTATAAAACGAATAATTGCAACCTGTGTGAAGGTTATGGTCATATCTACGTTCCGGACAACCTAGGCTTCACTGTAGGGTGTTGCTCCACCAGATCGAATAGTTAGGGCCTAAGAAGTCAACGCCAGAAGCATAAAATACACTAAAGATGCAACAGTTTTTCCATCGTATAACAGGAATAATTGCAACCAGTGTGAAAGTGATGGTCATTTCTACGTTCCGGGCAACCTAGGCTTCACTCTAGGGCGTTGTACCACCAGATCGAATAGTTAGGGCCTTAGAAGTCAACGCCAGAAGCATAAAATACAAAATATATAGAACAGCTGTTCCATGTATAAAATGAGTAATTGTTTCCAGTGTGAAAGTTATGGTCATTTCTACGTTCCGGGCAACCGAGGCTTCACTCTAGGCCGTTGCTCCACCAGATCGAATAGTTAGGGCCTTAGAAGTCAGCGGCAGAAGAACAAAATGCAATATAAGTACAACAGTCTTTCCATCGTAAAGAATGAATAATTGCATACATTGTCAAAGTAATGGACAATTCCTACCTTCCGGGCAACCTAGGCGTCACTCTAGGGCGTTGCTCCACCACATCGAATAGCTACGGCCTTAGAAGTCAACGCCTGAAGGAAAAAATGCAATAAAAGTACAACAGTTTTTTCATCGTATAACAGGAATAATTGCAACAAGCGTGAAGGTAATGATCATTTCTACGTTCCGGGCATCGCAGGCTTCACTCTATGGCGTTGTTCCACCAGATCGAATAGTTAGGGCCTAAGAAGTCAACGCCAGAAGAATAAAATGCAATATAAGAACAACAGAATGTCCATCGTATAAAATGAATAATTGCATACATTGTGAAAGTAATGGTCATTTCTACGTTCCGGGCAACCGAGGCTTCACTCTAGGCCGTTGCTCCACCAGATCGAATAGTTAGGGCCTAAGAAGTCAACGCCAGAAGAATAAAATGCAATATAAGTACAACAGATTACCATCGTATAAAATGAATAATTGCAAACATTGTGAAAGTAATGGTCATTTCTACGTGCCGGGCAACCTAGGCGTCACTCTACGGCGTTGCTCCACCACAGCTAAAAGCTGCAGCCTTAGAAGCTAACGCCCGAAGCATAAAATACAATAAAAATGCAACTGATTTTCCATCGTATAGCATGACTAATTGCAACCAGTGCGAAAGTAATGACCATTTCGACGTTTCGGGCATCCTAGGCTTAACTCTGAGGCGTTGCTCCACGAAATCGAAGAGATAGGGGCTTAGAAGTCAACGCCAGAAGCATAAAATGCAATATAAATACAACAGCTTTGCCATCGTATAAAATGAATTATTGCAAACAGTGTGAAGGTAATGGTCATTTCTACGTTCCGAGCAACCTAGGCTTCACTGTAGGGTGTTGCTCCGCCAGATCGAATAGGTAGGGACTTAGAAGTCAACGCCAGAAGCATAAAATACAAAATAAATAGAACAGTTTTTCCATGTATAAAACGAATAATTGCTACCAGTGTGAAAGTTATGGTCATTTCCACGTTCCGGGCAACCTATTCTTCACTCCAGGGCGTTGTTCCACCAGATGGAATAGTTAGGGCCTTAGAAGTCAACGCCAGAAGCATAAAATACAATATAAATACAACAGCTTTGCCATCGTATAAAATGAATTATTGCAAACAGTGTGAAGGTAATGGTCATTTCTGCGTTCCGAGCAACCTAGGCTTCACCCTAGGGCGTTCCTCCACCAGATGGAATAGTTAGGGCCTAAGAAGTCAACGCCAGAAGCATAAAATACGATATAAATACAACAGCTTTTCCATCGTATAAAACAAATAATTGCAACCAGTTTGATAGTGATGGTCATTTCTACGTACCGGGCAACCTAGGCTTCACTCTAGGGCGTTGCTCCACCAGATCGAATAGTTAGGGCCTTAGAAGTCAACTCTCAAAGCATAAAATACAAAATAAATAAAACAGTTTTTCCATCGTATAAAACGAAAAATTGCTACCAGTGTGAAAGTTATGGTCATTTCTACGTTCCGCGCAACCTGGGCTTTACCCTAGGGCGTTGTTCCACGAGATGTAATAGCTAGGGACTTAGAATTCAACGCCATAAGAATAAAATACAATATAAGTACAACAGTTTTTCCATCGTATAAAATGAATAGTTGCAAACATTGTAAAAGTAATGGTCATTTCTACGTTCCGGGCAACCTAGGCGTCACTCTAGGGCGTTGCTCCACCACATCTAATAGCTACGGCCTTAGAAGTCAACGCCAGAAGGATAAAATACAATATAAATACAACAGCTTTTCCATCGTACAAAATGAATAATAGCAAACAGTGTGATTGTTATGGTCATTTCTACTACCCGGGCAACCTAGGCTTCACTCTAGGGCGTTGCTCCACCAGATCGAATAGTTAGGGCCTTAGAAGTCAGCGCCAGAAGCATACACTGCAAAATAAATAGAACAGTTTTTCCATTGTATAAAACGAATAACTGCAACCAGTGTGAAATGACTGGTCATTTCTACGTTCCGGGCAACCTAGGCTTCACTCTTGGGCGTTGCTCCACCAGATCGAATAGTTACGGCCTTAGAAGTCAACGCCCGAAGCATAAAATGCAAAATAAATAGAACAGTTTTTCCACTGTATAAAACGAATAACTGCAACCAGTGTGAAATGACTGGTCATTTCTACGTTCCGGGCAACCTAGGCGTCACTCTAGGTCGTTGCTCCACCATATCTAGCAGCTACGGCCTTAGAAGTCAACGCCAGAAGCACAAAATACAATAAAAATGCAGCAGTTTTTCCATCGTATAGCATGACTAATTGCAACCAGTGCGAAAGTAATGATCATATCGACATTTCGGGCATCCTAGGCTTAACTCTGAGGCGTTGCTCCACCAGATCTAAGAGTTAGGGCCTTAGAAGTTAAGGCCATAAGCATAAACTACAAAATAAATGCAACAGTCTTTCCATCGTATAAAACGTATAATTGCAACCTGTGTGCAGGTTATGGTCATATCTACGTTCCGGGCAACCTAGGCTTCACTGTAGGGTGTTGTTCCACCAGATCGAATAGGTAGGGCCATAGAAGTCAACGCCCGAAGCATAACATACAATAAATATACAAGAGTTTTTCCATCGTATAACAGGAATAATTGCAACCAGTGTGAAAGTGATGGACATTTCTACGTTCCGGGCAACCTAGGCTTCACTCTAGGGCGTTGTTCCACCAGATCGAAATGTTAGGGCCTTAGAAGTCAACTCCCGAAGCATAAAACACAAAATAAATAAAACAGATTTTCCATCGTACAAAACGAAAAATTGCAAACAGTGTGAAAGATATGGACATTTCTACGATCCGGGCTACCTAGGCTTCACTCTGTGGCGTTCTTCCACCACATCGAATAGCAACGGCCTCAGAATGCAACGCCAGAAGCTTAAATACAATATAAATATAACAGTTTTTCCATCGTATAAAACGAATAATAGCAACCAGTGTGAAAGTTATGGTCATTTCTACGTTCCGAGCAACCTACGCTTCACTCTACGGCGACGCACCACCAGATCAAACAGATAGGGCATTAGAAGTCAACGCCCGAAGCATAAAATACAAAATAATTAGAACGGTTTTTCCATTGTATAAAACGAATAATTGCTACGAGTGTAAAAGCTATGGTCATTTCTACGTTCCGGGCAACCTAGGCTTGACCCTAGGGCGTTGTTCCACCAGATCCAATAGTTAGGGCCTAAGAAGTGAACGCCAGAAGCATAAAGTGCAATAAAAATACAACAGTTTTTCCATCGTATAAAACGAATAATTGCAAACAGTGTGAAAGTAATGGTCATTTCTACGTTCCGGGCAACCTAGGCTTCACTCTACGGCGTTGTTCCACCAGATCGAATAGTTAGGGCCTAAGAAGACAACGGCAGAAGCATTAAATACGATATAATTACAACAGCTTTTCCATCGCATAAAAGGAATAATTGCAAACAGAGTGAAAGTAATGGTCATTTCTACGTCCGGGCAACCTAGGCTTCACTGTCGGGCGTTGCTCCACCAGATCGAAATGTTAGGGCCTAAGAAGTCAACGCCCGAAGCATAAAATACGATATAAATACAACAGCATTTCCATCGTATTAAATGAATAATTGCAAACAGTGTGAAAGTAGTGGTCATTTCTACGTTCCGGGCAACCTAGGCTTCACTGTATGGCGTTCTACCACCACATCGAATAGCTACGGCCTCAGAAGCCCACGCCTGAAGCATAAAATACAATAAAAATACAACAGTCTTTTCATTGCATAACAGGAATAATTGCAACAAGCGTGAAAGTAATGATCATTTCTACGTTCCAGGCAACCTAGGCTTCACTCTAGGGCGTTGTTCCACAAGATCGAATAGTTAGTGCCTAAGTAGTCAACGCCAGAAGCATAAAATACAATATAAATACAACAGTTTTTCCATCGTATAAAACGAATAATTGCAACCAGTATGAAACTTATGGTCATTTCTACTTTACGAGCAACCTAGGCTTCACCCTAGGGCGTTGCTCCAACAGATTGAATAGTTAGGGCCTTAGAAGTCAACGCCCGAAGCATATAATACAAAATAAATAGAACGGTTTTTCCATTGTATAAAACGAATAATTGCTACCAGTGTAAAAGCTATGGTCATTTCTACGTTCCGGGCAACCTAGGCTTCACCCTAGGGCGTTGTTCCACCAGATCGAATAGTTAGGGCCTAAGAAGTGAACGCCAGAAGCATAAAATACAATATAAATACAACAGTTTTTCCATCGTATAAACCGAATAATTGCAACCAGTATGAAACTTATGGTCATTTCTACGTTCCGGGCAACCTAGGCTTCAGTGTATGGCGTTCTTCCACCACATCGAATAGCTACGGCCTCAAAAGTCCACGCCTGAAGCATAAAATACAATAAAAATACAACAGTTTTTCCATCGTATAACAGGAATAATTGCAACCAGTGTGAATGTAATGGTCATTTCTAGGTTCCGGGCAACCTAGGTTTCACTCTAGGGCGTTGCTCCTCCAGGTCGAGTAGTTAGGGCCTAAGAAGTCAACGTCACAAGCATAAAATACGATATAAATACAACAGCTTTTACATCGTATAAAACGAATAATTGCAACCAGTGTGGAAGTTATGGTCATTTCTACGTTCCGGGCAACCTAGGCTTCACTCTACGGCGTTGCTCGACCAGATCGAATAGCTAGGGCCTTAGAAGTCAACGCCCGAAGCATAAAATACAAAATAAATACAACAATTTTTCCATCGTATAAAACGAATAATTGCTACCAGTGTGAAAGATATGGTCATTTCTACGTTCCGCGCAACCTGGGCTTTACTCTAGGGCGTTGTTTCACCAGATGGAATAGTTAGGGCCTATGAAGTCAACGCCAGAAGCATAAAATACGATATAAATACAACAGCTTTTCCATCGTATAAAACAAATAATCGCAACCAGTGTGAAAGTTATGGTCATTTCTACGTTCCGGGCAACCTAGGCTTCACCCTAGGCCGTTGTTCCTCCAGATCGAATAGTTAGGGCCTAAGAAGTGAACGCCAGAAGCATAAAATGCAATAAAAATACAACAGTTTCTCCATCGTATAGCAGGAATAATTTGGAACCAGTGTGATAGTAGTGGCCATTCCTACGTTCCAGGCAACCCAGGTTTCACTCCAGGGCGTTGCTCCACCAGATCGAATAGTTACGGCCTAAGAAGACAACGCCAGAAGCATAAAATACGATGAAGATGCAACAGCTTTTCCATCGTATATAACAAATAATTGCAATCAGTGTGAAAGTTATGGTCATTTCTATGTTCCGGGCAACCTAGGCTTCACTCTACGGCGTTGTTCCACCAGATCGAATAGTTAGGGCCTAGGAAGACAACGCCAGAAGCATAAAATACGATATAAATACAACAGCTTTTCCATCGTATAAAAGGAATTATTGCAAACAGTGTGAAAGTAATGGTCATTTCTACGTTCCGGGCAACCTAGGCTTCACTGTATGGCGTTCTTCCACCACATCGAATAGCTACGGCCTCAGAAGTCCACGCCTGAAGCATAAAATACAATAAAAATAAATCAGTCTTTTCATCGCATAACAGGAATAATTGCAACAAGCGTGAAAGTAATGATCATTTCTACGTTCCAGGCAACCTAGGCTTCACTCTAGGGCGTTGTTCCACAAGATCGAATAGTTAGTGCCTAAGTAGTCAACGCCAGAAGCATAAAATACAATATAAATACAACAGTTTTTCCATCGTATAAAACGAATAATTGCAACCAGTATGAAGCTTATGGTCATTTCTACTTTACGAGCAACCTAGGCTTCACCCTAGGGCGTTGCTCCAACAGATTGAATAGTTAGGGCCTTAGAAGTCAACGCCCGAAGCATAAAATACAAAATAAATAGAACGGTTTTTCCATTGTATAAAACGAATAATTGCTACCAGTGTAAAAGCTATGGTCATTTCTAGGTTCCGGGCAATCTAGGTTTCACTCTAGGGCGTTGCTCCTCCAGGTCGAGTAGTTAGGGCCTAAGAAGTCAACGTCAGAAGCATAAAATACGATATAAATACAACAGCTTTTACATCGTATAAAACGAATAATTGCAACCAGTGTGGAAGTTATGGTCATTTCTACGTTCCGGGCAACCTAGGCTTCACTCTACGGCATTGCTCGACCAGATCGAATAGCTAGGGCCTTAGAAGTCAACGCCCGAAGCATAAAATACAAAATAAATAGAACAATTTTTCCATCGTATAAAACGAATAATTGCTACCAGTGTGAAAGATATGGTCATTTCTACGTTCCGCGCAACCTGGGCTTTACTCTAGGGCGTTGTTCCACCAGATGGAATAGTTAGGGCCTAAGAAGTCAACGCCAGAAGCATAAAATACGATATAAATACAACAGCTTTTCCATCGTATAAAACAAATAATCGCAACCAGTGTGAAAGTTATGGTCATTTCTACGTTCCGGGCAACGTAGGCTTCACACTAGGCCGTTGTTCCTCCAGATCGAATAGTTAGGGCCTAAGAAGTGAACGCCAGAAGCATAAAATGCAAGAAAGATACAACAGTTTCTCCATCGTATAGCAGGAATAATTTGCAACCAGTGTGATAGTAGTGGTCATTTCTACGTTCCGGGCAACCCAGGTTTCACTCCAGGGCGTTGCTCCACCAGATCGAATAGTTACGGCCTAAGAAGTCAACGCCAGAAGCATAAAATACGATGAAGATGCAACAGTTTTTCCATCGTATAAAACGAATAATTGCAATCAGTGTGAAAGTTATGGTCATTTCTACATTCCGAGCAACCTAGGCTTCACTCTAGGGCGTTGCACCACCAGATCGAATAGTTAGGTCCTTAGAAGTCAACGCCAGAAGCATAAAATACGATATAAATACAACAGCTTTTCCATCGTATAACAGGAATAATTGCAACAAGCGTGAAAGTAATGATCATTTCTACGTTCCAGGCAACCTAGGCTTCACTCTAGGGCGTTGTTCCACAAGATCGATAGTTAGTGCCTAAGTAGTCAACGCCAGAAGCATAAAATACAATATAAATACAACAGTTTTTCCATCGTATAAAACGAATAATTGCAACCAGTATGAAGCTTATGGTCATTTCTACTTTACGAGCAACCTAGGCTTCACCCTAGGGCGTTGCTCCAACAGATTGAATAGTTAGGGCCTTAGAAGTCAACGCCCGAAGCATAAAATACAAAATAAATAGAACGGTCTTTCCATTGTATAAAACGAATAATTGCTACCAGTGTAAAAGCTATGGTCATTTCTAGGTTCCGGGCAATCTAGGTTTCACTCTAGGGCGTTGCTCCTCCAGGTCGAGTAGTTAGGGCCTAAGAAGTCAACGTCAGAAGCATAAAATACGATATAAATACAACAGCTTTTACATCGTATAAAACGAATAATTGCAACCAGTGTGGAAGTTATGGTCATTTCTACGTTCCGGGCAACCTAGGCTTCACTCTACGGCGTTGCTCGACCAGATCGAATAGCTAGGGCCTTAGAAGTCAACGCCCGAAGCATAAAATACAAAATAAATAGAGCAATTTTTCCATCGTATCAAACGAATAATTGCTACCAGTGTGAAACATATGGTCATTTCTACGTTCCGCGCAACCTGGGCTTTACTCTAGGGCGTTGTTCCACCAGATGGAATAGTTAGGTCCTTAGAAGTCAACGCCAGAAGCATAAAATACGATATAAATACAAAAGCTTTTCCATCGTATATAACAAATAATTGCAATCAGTGTGAAAGTTATGGTCATTTCTACGTTCCGGGCAACCTAGGCTTCACTCTACGGCGGTGTTCCACCAGATCGAATAGTTAGGGCCTAAGAAGACAACGCCAGAAGCATAAAATACGATATAAATACAACAGCTTTTCCATCGTATAAAAGGAATAATTGCAAACAGTGTGAAAGTAATGGTCATTTCTACGTTCCGGGCAACCTAGGCTTCACTGTATGGCGTTCTTCCACCACATCGAATAGCTACGGCCTCAGAAGTCCACGCCTGAAGCATAAAATACAATAAAAATACAACAGTCTTTTCATCGCATAACAGGAATAATTGCAACAAGCGTGAAAGTAATGATCATTTCTACGTTCCAGGCAACCTAGGCTTCACTCTAGGGCGTTGTGCCACAAGATCGAATAGTTAGTGCCTAAGTAGTCAACGCCAGAAGCATAAAGTACAATATAAATACAACAGTTTTTCCATCGTATAAAACGAATAATTGCAACCAGTATGAAGCTTATGGTCATTTCTACTTTACGAGCAACCTAGGGTTCACCCTAGGGCGTTGCTCCAACAGATTGAATAGTTAGGGCCTTAGAAGTCAACGCCCGAAGCATAAAATACAAAATAAAGAGAACGGTTTTTCCATTGTATAAAACGAATAATTGCTACCAGTGTAAAAGCTATGGTCATTTCTACGTTCCGGGCGACCTAGGCTTCACCCTAGGGCGTTGTTCCACCAGATCGAATAGTTAGGGCCTAAGAAGTGAACGCCAGAAGCATAAAATACAATATAAATACAACAGTTTTTCCATCGCATAAACCGAATAATTGCAACCAGTATGAAACTTCTGGTCATTTCTACGTTCCGGGCAACCTAGGCTTCAGTGTATGGCGTTCTTCCACCACATCGAATAGCTACGGCCTCAGAAGTCAACGCCTGAAGTATAAAATACAATAAAAATACAACAGTCTTAACATTCTATAACACGAATAATTGCAACCCGTGTGAAAGTGATGGTCATTTCTACGTTCGAGGCAACCTAGGCTTCACTCTAGGGCCTTGTTCCACAAGATCGAATAGTTAGGGCCTAAGAAGTCAACGCCAGAAGCATAAAATACAATATAAATATAACAGTTTTTCCATCGTATAAAACGAATAATAGCAAACAGTGTGGAAGTAATGGTCATTTCTACGTTCGGGAAACCTAGGCTTCACTCTACGGCGTTGTTCCACCAGATCGAATAATTAGGGCCTGAGAAGTCAACGCCAGAAGCATAAAATACAATATAAATACAACAGTTTTTCCACCGTATAAAACGAATAATTGCAACCAGTATGAAACTTATGGTCATTTCTCCTTTCCGAGCAACCTAGGCTTCACCCTAGGGCTTTGCTCCAACAGATTGAGTAGTTAGGGCCTTAGAAGTCAACGCCCGAAGCATAAAATACAAAATAATTAGAACGGTTTTTCCATTGTATAAAACGAATAATTGCTACGAGTGTAAAAGCTATGGTCATTTCTACGTTCCAGGCAACCTAGGCTTGACCCTAGGGCGTTGTTCCACCAGATGGAATAGTTAGGGCCTAAGAAGTCAACGCCAGAAACATAAAATACGATAAAAATACTACAGCTTTTCCATCGTATAAAACAAATAATTGCAAGCAGTGTGAAAGTTATGGTCATTTCTACGTTCCGTGCAACCTAGGCTTCACTGTATGGCGTTCTTCCACCACATCGGATAGCTACGGCCTCAGAAGTCAACGCCTGAAGTATAAAATACAATAAAAATACAACAGTCTTTCCATCCTATAACAGGAATAATTGCAACCCGTGTGAAAGGGATGGTCATTTCTACGTTCCAGGCAACCTAGGCTTCACTCTAGGTCGTTACTCCACCAGATCAAACAGTTAGGGCCTTAGAAGTCAACGCCCGAAGCATTAAATACAAAATAAATAGAACAGTTTTTCCATTGTATAAAACGAATAATTGCTACCAGTGTAAAAGTTATGGTCATTTCTACGTTCCGGGCAACCTAGACTTCACCCTAGGCCGTTGTTCCACCAGACCGAATAGTTAGGGCCTAAGAAGTGAACGCCAGAAGCATGAAATACAATATAAATACAACAGTTTTTCAATCATATAAAACGAATGATAGCAACCAGTGTGAAAGTTATGGTCATTTCTACGTTCCGGGCAATCTAGGCTGCACTCTAGGGCGTTGCTCCACCAGATCGAATAGTTAGGGCCTTAGAAGTCAACGACCGAAGCATAAAATACAAAATAAATAAAACAGTTTTTCCATCGTATAAAACGGAAAATTGCAAACAGTGTGAAAGATATGGACATTTCTACGAGCCGGGCTACCTAGGTTTCACTCTATGGCGTTCTTCCACCACATCGAATAGCAACGGCCTCAGAAGTCAACGCCAGAAGCTTAAATACAATATAAATATAACAGTTTTTCCATCGTATAAAACGAATAATAGCAACCAGTGTGAAAGTTATGGTCATTTCTACGTTCCGGGCAACCTAGGCTTCACTCTACGGCGATGCTCCGCCAGATCAAACAGTTAGGGCCTTAGAAGTCAACGACCGAAGCATAAAATACAAAATAAATAGAACAGTTTTTCCATCGTATAGCAGGAATAATTTGCAACCAGTGTGATAGTAGTGGTCATTTCTACGTTCCGGGCAACCTAGGCTTCACTCCAGGGCGGTGCTCCACCAGATCGAATAGTTACGGCCTAAGAAGTCAACACCAGAAGCACAAAATACGATAAAGATGCAACAGTTTTTCCATCGTATAAAACGAATAATTGCAACCAGTGTGAAAGTTATGGTCATTTCTACATTCCGAGCAACCTAGGCTTCACTCTAGGGCGTTGCTCCGCCAGATCGTATAGTTAGGTCCTTAGAAGTCAACGCCAGAAGCATAAAATACGATATAAAGACAACAGCTTTTCCATCGTATAAAAGGAATAATTGCAAACAGTGTGAAAGTAATGGTGATTTCTACGTTCGGGCAACCTAGGCTTCACTCTACGGCGTTGTTCCACCAGATCGAATAATTAGGGCCGGAGAAGTCAACGCCAGAAGCATAAAATACAATATAAATACAACAGTTTTTCCATCGTATAAAACGAATAATTGCTACCAGTGTGAAAGTTATGGTCATTTCTACTTTCCGGGCAACCTAGGCTTCACCCTAGGGCGTTGTTCCACCAGATGGAATAGTTAGGGCCTAAGAAGTCAACGCCAGAAGCATAAAATACGATATAAATACAACAGCTTTTCCATCGTATAAAACAAATAATTGCAACCAGTTTGATAGTGATGGTCATTTCTACGTACCGGGCAACCTAGGCTTCACTCTAGGGCGTTGCTCCACCAGATCGTATAGGTAGGGCCTTAGAAGTCAACGCCCGAAGCATAAAATATAAAATAAATAGAACAGTTTTTCCATCGGATAAAACGAATAATTGCTACCAGTGTGAAAGTTATGGTCATTTCTACTTTCCGGGCAACCTAGGCTTCACCCTACGGCGTCGTTCCACCAGATGGAATAGTTTGGGCCTAAGAAGTCAACGCCAGAAGCATAAAATACGATATAAATACAACAGCTTTTCCATCGTATAAAACGAATAATTGCTACTAGTGTAAAAGCTATGGTCATTTCTACGTTCCGGGCGACCTAGGCTTCACCCGAGGGCGTTGTTCCACCAGATCGAATAGTTAGGGCCTAAGAAGTGAACGCCAGAAGCATAAAATACAATATAAATACAACAGTTTTTCCATCGTATAAACCGAATAATTGCAACCAGTATGAAACTTCTGGTCATTTCTACGTTCCGGGCAACCTAGGCTTCAGTGTATGGCGTTCTTCCACCACATCGAATAGCTACGGCCTCAGAAGTCAACGCCTGAAGTATAAAATACAATAAAAATACAACAGTCTTAACATTCTATAACACGAATAATTGCAACCCGTGTGAAAGTGATGGTCATTTCTACGTTCGAGGCAACCTAGGCTTCACTCTAGGGCGTTGTTCCACAAGATCGAATAGTTAGGGCCTAAGAAGTCAACGCCAGAAGCATAAAATACAATATAAATATAACAGTTTTTCCATCGTATAAAACGAATAATAGCAAACAGTGTGGAAGTAATGGTCATTTCTACGTTCGGGCAACCTAGGCTTCACTCTACGGCGTTGTTCCACCAGATCGAATAATTAGGGCCTGAGAAGTCAACGCCAGAAGCATAAAATACAATATAAATACAACAGTTTTTCCACCGTATAAAACGAATAATTGCAACCAGTATGAAACTTATGGTCATTTCTCCTTTCCGAGCAACCTAGGCTTCACCCTAGGGCTTTGCTCCAACAGATTGAGTAGTTAGGGCCTTAGAAGTCAACGCCCGAAGCATAAAATACAAAATAATTAGAACGGTTTTTCCATTGTATAAAACGAATAATTGCTACGAGTGTAAAAGCTATGGTCATTTCTACGTTCCAGGCAACCTAGGCTTGACCCTAGGGCGTTGTTCCACCAGATGGAATAGTTAGGGCCTAAGAAGTCAACGCCAGAAACATAAAATACGATAAAAATACTATAGCTTTTCCATCGTATAAAACAAATAATTGCAAGCAGTGTGAAAGTTATGGTCATTTCTACGTTCCGTGCAACCTAGGCTTCACTGTATGGCGTTCTTCCACCACATCGGATAGCTACGGCCTCAGAAGTCAACGCCTGAAGTATAAAATACAATAAAAATACAACAGTCTTTCCATCCTATAACAGGAATAATTGCAACCCGTGTGAAAGGGATGGTCATTTCTACGTTCCAGGCAACCTAGGCTTCACTCTAGGTCGTTATTCCACCAGATCAAACAGTTAGGGCCTTAGAAGTCAACGCCCGAAGCAATAAATACAAAATAAATAGAACAGTTTTTCCATTGTATAAAACGAATAATTGCTACCAGTGTAAAAGTTGTGGTCATTTCTACGTTCCGGGCAACCTAGACTTCACCCTAGGCCGTTGTTCCACCAGACCGAATAGTTAGGGCCTAAGAAGTGAACGCCAGAAGCATGAAATACAATATAAATACAACAGTTTTTCAATCATATAAAACGAATGATAGCAACCAGTGTGAAAGTTATGGTCATTTCTACGTTCCGGGCAATCTAGGCTGCACTCTAGGGCGTTGCTCCACCAGATCGAATAGTTAGGGCCTTAGAAGTCAACGACCGAAGCATAAAATACAAAATAAATATAACAGTTTTTCCATCGTATAAAACGGAAAATTGCAAACAGTGTGAAAGATATGGACATTTCTACGAGCCGGGCTACCTAGGTTTCACTCTATGGCGTTCTTCCACCACATCGAATAGCAACGGCCTCAGAAGCCAACGCCAGAAGCTTAAATACAATATAAATATAACAGTTTTTCCATCGTATAAAACGAATAATAGCAACCAGTGTGAAAGTTATGGTCATTTCTACGTTCCGGGCAACCTAGGCTTCACTCTACGGCGATGCTCCGCCAGATCAAACAGTTAGGGCCTTAGAAGTCAACGACCGAAGCATAAAATACAAAATAAATAGAACAGTTTTTCCATCGTATAGCAGGAATAATTTGCAACCAGTGTGATAGTAGTGGTCATTTCTACGTTCCGGGCAACCTAGGCTTCACTCCTGGGCGGTGCTCCACCAGATCGAATAGTTACGGCCTAAGAAGTCAACACCAGAAGCACAAAATACGATAAAGATGCAACAGTTTTTCCATCGTATAAAACGAATAATTGCAACCAGTGTGAAAGTTATGGTCATTTCTACATTCCGAGAAACCTAGGCTTCACTCTAGGGCGTTGCTCCACCAGACCGAATAGTTAGGTCCTTAGAAGTCAACGCCAGAAGCATAAAATACGATATAAATACAACAGCTTTTCCATCGTATAAAACAAATACTTGCAACCAGTGTGAAAGTTATGGTCATTTCTACGTTCCGGGCAACCTAGGCTTCACCCTAGGCCGTTGTCCCACCAGATCGAATAGTTACGGCCTAAGAAGTCAACGCCAGAAGCATAAAATACGATGAAGATGCAACAGTTTTTCCATCGTATAAAAAGAATAATTGCAATCAGTGTGAAAGTTATGGTCATTTCTACATTCCGAGCAACCTAGGCTTCACTCTAGGGCGTTGCTCCGCCAGATCGTATAGTTAGGTCCTTAGAAGTCAACGCCAGAAGCATGAAATACGATATAAAGACAACAGATTTTCCATCGTATAAAAGGAATAATTGCAAACAGTGTGAAAGTAATGGTCATTTCTACGTTCGGGCAACCTAGGCTTCACACTACGGCGTTGTTCCACCAGATCGAATAATTAGGGCCGGAGAAGTCAACGCCAGAAGCATAAAATACAATATAAATACAACAGTTTTTCCATCGTATAAAACGAATAATTGCTACCAGTGTGAAAGTTATGGTCATTTCTACTTTCCGGGCAACCTAGGCTTCACCCTAGGGCGTTGTTCCACCAGATGGAATAGTTAGGGCCTAAGAAGTCAACGCCAGAAGCATAAAATACGATATAAATACAACAGCTTTTCCATCGTATAAAACAAATAATTGCAACCAGTTTGATAGTGATGGTCATTTCTACGTACCGGGCAACCTAGGCTTCACTCTAGGGCGTTGCTCCACCAGATCGTATAGGTAGGGCCTTAGAAGTCAACGCCCGAAGCATAAAATATAAAATAAATAGAACAGTTTTTCCATCGGATAAAACGAATAATTGCTACCAGTGTGAAAGTTATGGTCATTTCTACTTTCCGGGCAACCTAGACTTCACCCTACGGCGTCGTTCCACCAGATGGAATAGTTTGGGTCTAAGAAGTCAACGCCAGAAGCATAAAATACGATATAAATACAACAGCTTTTCCATCGTATAAAACGAATAATTGCAACCAGTGTGAAAGTTATGGTCATGTCTGCGTTCCGGGCAACCTAGGCTTCACCATAGAGCGTTGCTCCAACAGATTGAATAGTTAGGGCCTTAGAAGTCAATGCCCGAAGCATAAAATGCAATAAAGATACAACAGGTTTTCCATCGTATAACAGGAATAATTTGCAACCAGTGTGATAGTAGTGGTCATTTCTACGTTCCGGGCAACCTAGGCTTCACTCCAGGGCGGTGCTCCACCAGATCGAATAGTTACGGCCTAAGAAGTCAACGCCAGAAGCACAAAATACGATAAAGATGCAACAGTTTTTCCATCGTATAAAAAGAATAATTGCAATCAGTGTGAAAGTTATGGTCATTTCTACATTCCGAGCAACCTAGGCTTCACTCTAGGGCGTTGCTCCACCAGATCGAATAGTTAGGACCTTAGAAGTCAACGCGAGAAGCATAAAATACGATATAAATACAACAGCTTTTCCATCGTATAAAAGGAATAATTGCAAACAGTGTGAAAGTAATGGTCATTTCTACGTTCGGGCAACCTAGGCTTCACTCTACGGCGTTGTTCCACCAGATCGAATAGTTAGGTCCTAAGAAGTCAACACCAGAAGAATAAAATACAAAATAAATACGACAGCCTTTACACCGTATAAAACGAATAATTGCAACCTGTGTGAAGGTTATGGTCATATCTATGTTCCGGGCAACCAAGGCTTCACTGTCGGGCGTTGCTCCACCAGATCGAAATGTTAGGGCCCAAGAAGTCAACGCCCGAAGCATAAAATACGATATAAATACAACAGCATTTCCATCGTATTAAATGAATAATTGCAAACAGTGTGAAAGTAGTGGTCATTTCTACGTTCCGGGCAACCTAGGCTTCACTCTACGGCGATGCTCCGCCAGATCAAACAGTTAGGGCCTTAGAAGTCAACGACCGAAGCATAAAATACAAAATAAATAGAACAGTTTTTCCATCGTATAGCAGGAATAATTTGCAACCAGTGTGATAGTAGTGGTCATTTCTACGTTCCGGGCAACCTAGGCTTCACTCCAGGGCGGTGCTCCACCAGATCGAATAGTTACGGCCTAAGAAGTCAACGCCAGAAGCACAAAATACGATAAAGATGCAACAGTTTTTCCATCGTATAAAACGAATAATTGCAACCAGTGTGGAAGTTATGGTCATTTCTACATTCCGAGCAACCTAGGCTTCACTCTAGGGCGTTGCTCCACCAGACCGAATAGTTAGGTCCTTAGAAGTCAACGCCAGAAGCATAAAATACGATATAAATACAACAGCTTTTCCATCGTATAAAACAAATACTTGCAACCAGTGTGAAAGTTATGGTCATTTCTACGTTCCGGGCAACCTAGGCTTCACCCTAGGCCGTTGTCCCACCAGACCGAATAGTTACGGCCTAAGAAGTCAACGCCAGAAGCATAAAATACGATGAAGATGCAACAGTTTTTCCATCGTATAAAAAGAATAATTGCAATCAGTGTGAAAGTTATGGTCATTTCTACATTCCGAGCAACCTAGGCTTCACTCTAGGGCGTTGCTCCACCAGATCGTATAGTTAGGTCCTTAGAAGTCAACGCCAGAAGCATAAAATACGATATAAAGACAACAGCTTTTCCATCGTATAAAAGGAATAATTGCAAACAGTGTGAAAGTAATGGTCATTTCTACGTTCGGGCAACCTAGGCTT
This sequence comes from Calliopsis andreniformis, assembly GCF_051401765.1. NCBI lineage: Eukaryota > Metazoa > Arthropoda > Insecta > Hymenoptera > Andrenidae > Calliopsis > Calliopsis andreniformis. The sequence continues at coordinate 2,404,301 of NW_027480472.1, read as the reverse complement.
CACTCTACGGCGTTGTTCCACCAGATCGAATAATTAGGGCCGGAGAAGTCAACGCCAGAAGCATAAAATACAATATAAATACAACAGTTTTTCCATCGTATAAAACGAATAATTGCTACCAGTGTGAAAGTTATGGTCATTTCTACTTTCCGGGCAACCTAGGCTTCACCCTAGGGCGTTGTTCCACCAGATGGAATAGTTAGGGCCTAAGAAGTCAACGCCAGAAGCATAAAATACGATATAAATACAACAGCTTTTCCATCGTATAAAACAAATAATTGCAACCAGTTTGATAGTGATGGTCATTTCTACGTACCGGGCAACCTAGGCTTCACTCTAGGGCGTTGCTCCACCAGATCGTATAGGTAGGGCCTTAGAAGTCAACGCCCGAAGCATAAAATATAAAATAAATAGAACAGTTTTTCCATCGGATAAAACGAATAATTGCTACCAGTGTGAAAGTTATGGTCATTTCTACTTTCCGGGCAACCTAGACTTCACCCTACGGCGTCGTTCCACCAGATGGAATAGTTTGGGCCTAAGAAGTCAACGCCAGATGCATAAAATACGATATAAATACAACAGCTTTTCCATCGTATAAAACGAATAATTGCAACCAGTGTGAAAGTTATGGTCATGTCTGCGTTCCGGGCAACCTAGGCTTCACCATAGAGCGTTGCTCCAACAGATTGAATAGTTAGGGCCTTAGAAGTCAATGCCCGAAGCATAAAATGCAATAAAGATACAACAGGTTTTCCATCGTATAACAGGAATAATTTGCAACCAGTGTGATAGTAGTGGTCATTTCTACGTTCCGGGCAACCTAGGCTTCACTCCAGGGCGGTGCTCCACCAGATCGAATAGTTACGGCCTAAGAAGTCAACGCCAGAAGCACAAAATACGATAAAGATGCAACAGTTTTTCCATCGTATAAAAAGAATAATTGCAATCAGTGTGAAAGTTATGGTCATTTCTACATTCCGAGCAACCTAGGCTTCACTCTAGGGCGTTGCTCCACCAGATCGAATAGTTAGGTCCTTAGAAGTCAACGCCAGAAGCATAAAATACGATATAAATACAACAGCTTTTCCATCGTATAAAAGGAATAATTGCAAACAGTGTGAAAGTAATGGTCATTTCTACGTTCGGGCAACCTAGGCTTCACTCTACGGCGTTGTTCCACCAGATCGAATAGTTAGGTCCTAAGAAGTCAACACCAGAAGAATAAAATACAAAATAAATACAACAGCCTTTACACCGTATAAAACGAATAATTGCAACCTGTGTGAAGGTTATGGTCATATCTATGTTCCGGGCAACCTAGGCTTCACTCTAGGGCGTTGCTCCACCAGATCGAATAATTAGGGCCGGAGAAGTCAACGTCAGAAGCATAAAATACAATATAAATACAACAGTTTTTCCATCGTATAAAACGAATAATTGCTACCAGTGTGAAAGTTATGGTCATTTGTACTTTCCGGGCAACCTAGGCTTCACCCTAGGGCGTTGTTCCACCAGATGGAATAGTTAGGGCCTAAGAAGTCAACGCCAGAAGCATAAAATACGATATAAATACAACAGCTTTTCCATCGTATAAAACAAATAATTGCAACCAGTTTGATAGTGATGGTCATTTCTACGTACCGGGCAACCTAGGCTTCACTCTAGGGCGTTGCTCCACCAGATCGTATAGTTAGGGCCTTAGAAGTCAACGCCCGAAGCATAAAATATAAAATAAATAGAACAGTTTTTCCATCGGATAAAACGAATAATTGCTACCAGTGTGAAAGTTATGGTCATTTCTACTTTCCGGGCAACCTAGACTTCACCCTAGGGCGTCGTTCCACAAGATCGAATAGTTAGGGCCTAAGTAGTCAACGCCAGAAGCATAAAATACAATATAAATAGAACAGTTTTTCCAATGTATAAAACGAATAATTGCTACCAGTGTGAAAGTTATGGTCATATCTATGTTCCGGGCAACCTAGGCTTCACTGTCGGGCGTTGCTCCACCAGATCGAAATGTTAGGGCCCAAGAAGTCAACGCCCGAAGCATAAAATACGATATAAATACAACAGCATTTCCATCGTATTAAATGAATAATTGCAAACAGTGTGAAAGTAGTGGTCATCTCTACGTTCCGGGCAACCTAGGATTCACTCTACGGCGATGCTCCGCCAGATCAAACAGTTAGGGCCTTAGAAGTCAACGACCGAAGCATAAAATACAAAATAAATAGAACAGTTTTTCCATCGTATAGCAGGAATAATTTGCAACCAGTGTGATAGTAGTGGTCATTTCTACGTTCCGGGCAACCTAGGCTTCACTCCAGGGCGGTGCTCCACCAGATCGAATAGTTACGGCCTAAGAAGTCAACGCCAGAAGCACAAAATACGATAAAGATGCAACAGTTTTTCCATCGTATAAAACGAATAATTGCAACCAGTGTGAAAGTTATGGTCATTTCTACATTCCGAGCAACCTAGGCTTCACTCTAGGGCGTTGTTCCACACGATCGAATAGTTAGGGCCTAAGTAGTCAACGCCAGAAGCATAAAATACAATATAAATAGAACAGTTTTTCCAATGTATAAAACGAATAATTGCTACCAGTGTGAAAGTTATGGTCATTTCTACGTTCCGCGCAACCTGGGCTTTACTCTAGGGCGATGTTCCACCAGATGGAATGGTTAGGGCCTAAGAAGTCAACGCCAGAAGCATAAAATACGATATAAATACAACAGCTTTTCCATCGTATAAAACAAATAATTATAGCCAGGGTGAAAGTTATGGTCATTTCTACGTTCCGGGCAACCTAGGCTTCACTGTATGGCGTTCTTCCACCACATCGAATAGCTACGGCCTCAGAAGTCCCCGCCTGAAGCATAAAATACAATAAAAATACAACAGTCTTTTCATCGCATAACAGGAATAATTGCAGCAAGCGTGAAAGTAATGATCATTTCTACGTTTCAGGCAACCTAGGCTTCACTCTAGGGCGTTGCTCCACCAGATCGAATAGTTAGGACCTTAGAAGTCAACGCCAGAAGCATAAAATACTATATAAATATAACAGCTGTTCCATCGTATAAAAGGAATAATTGCAAACAGTGTGAAAATAATAGTCATTTCTACGTTCGGGCAACCTAGGCTTCACTCTACGGCGTTGTTCCACAAGATCGAATAGTTACGGCCTAAGTAGTTAACGCCAGAAGCATAAAATACAATATAAATAGAACAGTTTTTCCAATGTATAAAACGAATAATTGGTACCAGTGTGAAAGTTATGGTCATTTCTACGTTCCGCGCAACCTGGGCTTTACTCTAGGGCGATGTTCCACCAGATGGAATAGTTAGGGCCTAAGAAGTCAACGCCAGAAGCATAAAATACGATATAAATACAACAGCTTTTCCATCGTATAAAACAAATAATTATAGCCAGTGTGAAAGTTATGGTCATTTCTACATTCCGAGCAACCTAGGCTTCACTCTAGGGCGTTGCTCCACCAGATCGAATAGTTAGGACCTTAGAAGTCAACACCAGAAGCACAAAGTACGATAAAGATGCAACAGTTTTTCCATCGTATAAAACGAATAATTGCAACCAGTGTGAAAGTTATGGTCATTTCTACATTCCGAGGAACCTAGGCTTCACTCTAGGGCGTTGCTCCACCAGACCGAATAGTTAGGTCCTTAGAAGTCAACGCCAGAAGCATAAAATACGATATAAATACAACAGCTTTTCCATCGTATAAAACAAATACTTGCAACCAGTGTGAAAGTTATGGTCATTTCTACGTTCCGGGCAACCTAGGCTTCACCCTAGGCCGTTGTCCCACCAGATCGAATAGTTACGGCCTAAGAAGTCAACGCCAGAAGCATAAAATACGATGAAGATGCAACAGTTTTTCCATCGTATAAAAAGAATAATTGCAATCAGTGTGAAAGTTATGGTCATTTCTACATTCCGAGCAACCTAGGCTTCACTCTAGGGCGTTGCTCCACCAGATCGTATAGTTAGGACCTTAGAAGTCAACGCCAGAAGCATAAAATACGATATAAAGACAACAGCTTTTCCATCGTATAAAAGGAATAATTGCAAACAGTGTGAAAGTAATGGTCATTTCTACGTTCGGGCAACCTAGGCTTCACTCTACGGCGTTGTTCCACCAGATCGAATAATTAGGGCCGGAGAAGTCAACGCCAGAAGCATAAAATACAATATAAATACAACAGTTTTTCCATCGTATAAAACGAATAATTGCTACCAGTGTGAAAGTTATGGTCATTTCTACTTTCCGGGCAACCTAGGCTTCACCCTAGGGCGTTGTTCCACCAGATGGAATAGTTAGGGCCTAAGAAGTCAACGCCAGAAGCATAAAATACGATATAAATACAACAGCTTTTCCATCGTATAAAACAAATAATTGCAACCAGCTTGATAGTGATGGTCATTTCTACGTACCGGGCAACCTAGGCTTCACTCTAGGGCGTTGCTCCACCAGATCGTATAGGTAGGGCCTTAGAAGTCAACGCCCGAAGCATAAAATATAAAATAAATAGAACAGTTTTTCCATCGGATAAAACGAATAATTGCTACCAGTTTGAAAGTTATGGTCATTTCTACTTTCCGGGCAACCTAGACTTCACCCTACGGCGTCGTTCCACCAGATGGAATAGTTTGGGCCTAAGAAGTCAACGCCAGAAGCATAAAATACGATATAAATACAACAGCTTTTCCATCGTATAAAACGAATAATTGCAACCAGTGTGAAAGTTATGGTCATGTCTGCGTTCCGGGCAACCCAGGGTTCACCATAGAGCGTTGCTCCAACAGATTGAATAGTTAGGGCCTTAGAAGTCAATGCCCGAAGCATAAAATGCAATAAAGATACAACAGGTTTTCCATCGTATAACAGGAATAATTTGCAACCAGTGTGATAGTAGTGGTCATTTCTACGTTCCGGGCAACCTAGGCTTCACTCCAGGGCGGTGCTCCACCAGATCGAATAGTTACGGCCTAAGAAGTCAACGCCAGAAGCACAGAATACGATAAAGATGCAACAGTTTTTCCATCGTATAAAAAGAATAATTGCAATCAGTGTGAAAGTTATGGTCATTTCTACATTCCGAGCAACCTAGGCTTCACTCTAGGGCGTTGCTCCACCAGATCGAATAGTTAGGTCCTTAGAAGTCAACGCCAGAAGCATAAAATACGATATAAATACAACAGCTTTTCCATCGTATAAAAGGAATAATTGCAAACAGTGTGAAAGTAATGGTCATTTCTACGTTCGGGCAACCTAGGCTTCACTCTACGGCGTTGTTCCACCAGATCGAACAATTAGGGCCGGAGAAGTCAACGTCAGAAGCATAAAATACAATATAAATACAACAGTTTTTCCATCGTATAAAACGAATAATTGCTACCAGTGTGAAAGTTATGGTCATTTGTACTTTCCGGGCAACCTAGGCTTCAGCCTAGGGCGTTGTTCCACCAGATGGAATAGTTAGGGCCTAAGAAGTCAACGCCAGAAGCATAAAATACGATATAAATACAACAGCTTTTCCATCGTATAAAACAAATAATTGCAACCAGTTTGATAGTGATGGTCATTTCTACGTACCGGGCAACCTAGGCTTCACTCTAGGGCGTTGCTCCACCAGATCGTATAGTTAGGGCCTTAGAAGTCAACGCCCGAAGCATAAAATATAAAATAAATAGAACAGTTTTTCCATCGGATAAAACGAATAATTGCTACCAGTGTGAAAGTTATGGTCATTTCTACTTTCCGGGCAACCTAGACTTCACCCTAGGGCGTCGTTCCACCAGATGGAATAGTTTGGGCCTAAGAAGTCAACGCCAGAAGCATAAAATACGATATAAATACAACAGCTTTTCCATCGTATAAAACGAATAATTGCAACCCGTGTGAAAGTGATGGTCATTTCTACGTTCCAGGCAACCTAGGCTTCACTCTAGGGCGTTGTTCCACAAGATCGAATAGTTAGGGCCTAAGTAGTCAACGCCAGAAGCATAAAATACAATATAAATAGAACAGTTTTTCCAATGTATAAAACGAATAATTGCTACCAGTGTGAAAGTTATGGTCATTTCTACGTTCCGCGCAACCTGGGCTTTACTCTAGGGCGATGTTCCACCAGATGGAATGGTTAGGGCCTAAGAAGTCAACGCCAGAAGCATAAAATACGATATAAATACAACAGCTTTTCCATCGTATAAAACAAATAACTATAGCCAGTGTGAAAGTTATGGTCATTTCTACGTTCCGGGCAACCTAGGCTTCACTGTATGGCGTTCTTCCACCACATCGAATAGCTACGGCCTCAGAAGTCCCCGCCTGAAGCATAAAATACAATAAAAATACAACAGTCTTTTCATCGCATAACAGGAATAATTGCAACAAGCGTGAAAGTAATGATCATTTGTACGTTTCAGGCAACCTAGGCTTCACTCTAGGGCGTTGCTCCACCAGATCAAATAGTTAGGACCTTAGAAGTCAACGCCAGAAGCATAAAATACTATATAAATATAACAGCTGTTCCATCGTATAAAAGGAATAATTGCAAACAGTGTGAAAATAATAGTCATTTCTACGTTCGGGCAACCTAGGCTTCACTCTACGGCGTTGTTCCACAAGATCGAATAGTTACGGCCTAAGTAGTTAACGCCAGAAGCATAAAATACAATATAAATAGAACAGTTTTTCCAATGTATAAAACGAATAATTGCTACCAGTGTGAAAGTTATGGTCATTTCTACGTTCCGCGCAACCTGGGCTTTACTCTAGGGCGATGTTCCACCAGATGGAATAGTTAGGGCCTAAGAAGTCAACGCCAGAAGCATAAAATACGATATAAATACAACAGCTTTTCCATCGTATAAAACAAATAATTATAGCCAGTGTGAAAGTTATGGTCATTTCTACGTTCCGGGCAACCTAGGCTTCACTGTATGGCGTTCTTCCACCACATCGAATAGCTACGGCCTCAGAAGTCCACGCCTGAAGCATAAAATACAATAAAAATACAACAGTCTTTTCATCGTATAACAGGAATAATTGCAACAAGCGTGAAAGTAATGATCATTTCGGCGTTTCAGGCATCCTAGACTTAATTCTGAGACATTGCTCCACCAGATCGAATATTTAGGGCCTTAGAAGTCAACCCCAGAAGCATAAAATACAATATAAATACAACAGTTTTTCCATCGTATAAAACGAATAATTGCAACCAGTATGCAACTTATGGTCATTTCTACACTCCGAGCAACCTAGGCTTTACTCTAGGGCGTTGCTCCACCAGATCGAATAGTTAGGACCTTAGAAGTCAACGCGAGAAGCATAAAATACAAAATAAATAGAACAATTTTTCCATCGTATAAAACGAATAATTGCTACCAGTCTGAAAGATATGGTCATTTCTACGTTCCGCGCAACCTGGGCTTTACTCTAGGGCGTTGTTCCACCAGATCGAATAATTAGGGCCTAAGAAGTCAACGCCAGAAGCATAAAATACAATATAAATACAACAGTTTTTCCATCGTATAAAACGAATAATTGCAACCAGTATGAAACTTATGGTCATTTCTTCTTTCCGAGCAACCTAGGCTTCACCCTAGGGCTTTGCTCCAACAGATTGAATAGTTAGGGCCTTAGAAGTCAACGCCCGAAGAATAAAATACAAAATAAATAGAACGGTTTTTCCATTGTATAAAACGAATAATTGCTACGAGAGTAAAAGCTATGGTCATTTCTACGTTCCGGGCAACCTAGGCCTGACCCTAGGGCGTTGTTCCACCGGATCCAATAGTTAGGGCCTTAGAAGTCAACGCCAGAAGCATAAAATACGATATAAATACAACAGATTTTCCATCGTACAAAACGAAAAATTGCAAACAGTGTGAAAGATATGGACATTTCTACGATCCGGGCTACCTAGGCTTCACTCTATGGCGTTCTTCCACCACATCGAATAGCAACGGCCTCAGAAGTCAACGCCAGAAGCTTAAATACAATATAAATATAACAGTTTTTCCGTCGTATAAAACGAATAATAGCAACCAGTGTGAAAGTTATGGTCATTTCTACGTTCCGAGCAACCTAGGCTTCACTCTACGGCGATGCTCCACCAGATCAAACAGATAGGGCATTAGAATTCAACGCCCGAAGCATAAAATACAAAATAATTACAATTGTTTTTCCATTGTATAAAACGAATAATTGCTACGAGTGTAAAAGCTATGGTCATTTCTACGTTCCGGGCAACCTAGGCTTGACCCTAGGGCGTTGTTCCACCAGATCCAATAGTTAGGGCCTAAGAAGTGAACGCCAGAAGCATAAAGTGCAATAAAAATACAACAGCTTTTCCATCGTATAAAAGGAATAATTGCATACCGTGTGATAGTAATGGTCATTTCTACGTTCCGGGCAACCTAGGCTTCACTCTACGGCGTTGTTCCACCAGATCGAATAGTTAGGGCCTAAGAAGTCAACGGCAGAAGCATAAAATACAATAAAAATACAACAGTCTTTTCATCGCATAACAGGAATAATTGCAACAAGCGTGAAAGTAATGATCATTTCTACATTCCAGGCAACCTAGGCTTCACTCTAGGGCGTTGTTCCACAAGATCGAATAGTTAGTGCCTAAGTAGTCAACGCCAGAAGCATAAAATACAATATAAATACAACAGCTTTTCCATCGTATAAAACAAATAATCGCAACCAGTGTGAAAGTTATGGTCATTTCTACGTTCCGGGCAACGTAGGCTTCACCCTAGGCCGTTGTTCCTCCAGATCGAATAGTTAGGGCCTAAGAAGTGAACGCCAGAAGCATAAAATGCAATAAAAATACAACAGTTTCTCCATCGTATAACAGGAATAATTTGCAACCAGTGTGATAGTAGTGGTCATTTCTACGTTCCGGGCAACCCAGGTTTCACTCCAGGGCGTTGCTCCACCAGATCGAATAGTTACGGCCTAAGAAGTCAACGCCAGAAGCATAAAATACGATGAAGATGCAACAGTTTTTCCATCGTATAAAACGAATAATTGCAATCAGTGTGAAAGTTATGGTCATTTCTACATTCCGAGCAACCTAGGCTTCACTCTAGGGCGTTGCTCCACCAGATCGAATAGTTAGGTCCTTAGAAGTCAACGCCAGAAGCATAAAATACGATATAAATACAACAGCTTTTCCATCGTATAAAAGGAATAATTGCAAACAGTGTGAAAGTAATGGTCATTTCTACGTTCGGGCAACCTAGGCTTCACTCTACGGCGTTGTTCCACCAGATCGAATAATTAGGGCCGGAGAAGTCAACGTCAGAAGCATAAAATACAATATAAATACAACAGTTTTTCCATCGTATAAAACGAATAATTGCTACCAGTGTGAAAGTTATGGTCATTTGTACTTTCCGGGCAACCTAGGCTTCAGCCTAGGGCGTTGTTCCACCAGATGGAATAGTTAGGGCCTAAGAAGTCAACGCCAGAAGCATAAAATACGATATAAATACAACAGCTTTTCCATCGTATAAAACAAATAATTGCAACCAGTTTGATAGTGATGGTCATTTCTACGTACCGGGCAACCTAGGCTTCACTCTAGGGCGTTGCTCCACCAGATCGTATAGTTAGGGCCTTAGAAGTCAACGCCCGAAGCATAAAATATAAAATAAATAGAACAGTTTTTCCATCGGATAAAACGAATAATTGCTACCAGTGTGAAAGTTATGGTCATTTCTACTTTCCGGGCAACCTAGACTTCACCCTAGGGCGTCGTTCCACCAGATGGAATAGTTTGGGCCTAAGAAGTCAACGCCAGAAGCATAAAATACGATATAAATACAACAGCTTTTCCATCGTATAAAACGAATAATTGCAACCCGTGTGAAAGTGATGGTCATTTCTACGTTCCAGGCAACCTAGGCTTCACTCTAGGGCGTTGTTCCACAAGATCGAATAGTTAGGGCCTAAGTAGTCAACGCCAGAAGCATAAAATACAATATAAATAGAACAGTTTTTCCAATGTATAAAACGAATAATTGCTACCAGTGTGAAAGTTATGGTCATTTCTACGTTCCGCGCAACCTGGGCTTTACTCTAGGGCGATGTTCCACCAGATGGAATGGTTAGGGCCTAAGAAGTCAACGCCAGAAGCATAAAATACGATATAAATACAACAGCTTTTCCATCGTATAAAACAAATAACTATAGCCAGTGTGAAAGTTATGGTCATTTCTACGTTCCGGGCAACCTAGGCTTCACTGTATGGCGTTCTTCCACCACATCGAATAGCTACGGCCTCAGAAGTCCCCGCCTGAAGCATAAAATACAATAAAAATACAACAGTCTTTTCATCGCATAACAGGAATAATTGCAACAAGCGTGAAAGTAATGATCATTTGTACGTTTCAGGCAACCTAGGCTTCACTCTAGGGCGTTGCTCCACCAGATCAAATAGTTAGGACCTTAGAAGTCAACGCCAGAAGCATAAAATACTATATAAATATAACAGCTGTTCCATCGTATAAAAGGAATAATTGCAAACAGTGTGAAAATAATAGTCATTTCTACGTTCGGGCAACCTAGGCTTCACTCTACGGCGTTGTTCCACAAGATCGAATAGTTACGGCCTAAGTAGTTAACGCCAGAAGCATAAAATACAATATAAATAGAACAGCTTTTCCATCGTATAAAACAAATAATTGCAACCAGTTTGATAGTGATGGTCATTTCTACGTACCGGGCAACCTAGGCTTCACTCTAGGGCGTTGCTCCACCAGATCGTATAGTTAGGGCCTTAGAAGTCAACGCCCGAAGCATAAAATATAAAATAAATAGAACAGTTTTTCCATCGGATAAAACGAATAATTGCTACCAGTGTGAAAGTTATGGTCATTTCTACTTTCCGGGCAACCTAGACTTCACCCTAGGGCGTCGTTCCACCAGATGGAATAGTTTGGGCCTAAGAAGTCAACGCCAGAAGCATAAAATACGATATAAATACAACAGCTTTTCCATCGTATAAAACGAATAATTGCAACCCGTGTGAAAGTGATGGTCATTTCTACGTTCCAGGCAACCTAGGCTTCACTCTAGGGCGTTGTTCCACAAGATCGAATAGTTAGGGCCTAAGTAGTCAACGCCAGAAGCATAAAATACAATATAAATAGAACAGTTTTTCCAATGTATAAAACGAATAATTGCTACCAGTGTGAAAGTTATGGTCATTTCTACGTTCCGCGCAACCTGGGCTTTACTCTAGGGCGATGTTCCACCAGATGGAATGGTTAGGGCCTAAGAAGTCAACGCCAGAAGCATAAAATACGATATAAATACAACAGCTTTTCCATCGTATAAAACAAATAACTATAGCCAGTGTGAAAGTTATGGTCATTTCTACGTTCCGGGCAACCTAGGCTTCACTGTATGGCGTTCTTCCACCACATCGAATAGCTACGGCCTCAGAAGTCCCCGCCTGAAGCATAAAATACAATAAAAATACAACAGTCTTTTCATCGCATAACAGGAATAATTGCAACAAGCGTGAAAGTAATGATCATTTGTACGTTTCAGGCAACCTAGGCTTCACTCTAGGGCGTTGCTCCACCAGATCAAATAGTTAGGACCTTAGAAGTCAACGCCAGAAGCATAAAATACTATATAAATATAACAGCTGTTCCATCGTATAAAAGGAATAATTGCAAACAGTGTGAAAATAATAGTCATTTCTACGTTCGGGCAACCTAGGCTTCACTCTACGGCGTTGTTCCACAAGATCGAATAGTTACGGCCTAAGTAGTTAACGCCAGAAGCATAAAATACAATATAAATAGAACAGTTTTTCCAATGTATAAAACGAATAATTGCTACCAGTGTGAAAGTTATGGTCATTTCTACGTTCCGCGCAACCTGGGCTTTACTCTAGGGCGATGTTCCACCAGATGGAATAGTTAGGGCCTAAGAAGTCAACGCCAGAAGCATAAAATACGATATAAATACAACAGCTTTTCCATCGTATAAAACAAATAATTATAGCCAGTGTGAAAGTTATGGTCATTTCTACGTTCCGGGCAACCTAGGCTTCACTGTATGGCGTTCTTCCACCACATCGAATAGCTAAGGCCTCAGAAGTCCACGCCTGAAGCATAAAATACAATAAAAATACAACAGTCTTTTCATCGTATAACAGGAATAATTGCAACAAGCGTGAAAGTAATGATCATTTCGGCGTTTCAGGCATCCTAGACTTAATTCTGAGACATTGCTCCACCAGATCGAATATTTAGGGCCTTAGAAGTCAACCCCAGAAGCATAAAATACAATATAAATACAACAGTTTTTCCATCGTATAAAACGAATAATTGCAACCAGTATGCAACTTATGGTCATTTCTACACTCCGAGCAACCTAGGCTTTACTCTAGGGCGTTGCTCCACCAGATCGAATAGTTAGGACCTTAGAAGTCAACGCGAGAAGCATAAAATACAAAATAAATAGAACAATTTTTCCATCGTATAAAACGAATAATTGCTACCAGTGTGAAAGATATGGTCATTTCTACGTTCCGCGCAACCTGGGCTTTACTCTAGGGCGTTGTTCCACCAGATCGAATAATTAGGGCCTAAGAAGTCAACGCCAGAAGCATAAAATACAATATAAATACAACAGTTTTTCCATCGTATAAAACGAATAATTGCAACCAGTATGAAACTTATGGTCATTTCTTCTTTCCGAGCAACCTAGGCTTCACCCTAGGGCTTTGCTCCAACAGATTGAATAGTTAGGGCCTTAGAAGTCAACGCCCGAAGAATAAAATACAAAATAAATAGAACGGTTTTTCCATTGTATAAAACGAATAATTGCTACGAGAGTAAAAGCTATGGTCATTTCTACGTTCCGGGCAACCTAGGCCTGACCCTAGGGCGTTGTTCCACCGGATCCAATAGTTAGGGCCTTAGAAGTCAACGCCAGAAGCATAAAATACGATATAAATACAACAGATTTTCCATCGTACAAAACGAAAAATTGCAAACAGTGTGAAAGATATGGACATTTCTACGATCCGGGCTACCTAGGCTTCACTCTATGGCGTTCTTCCACCACATCGAATAGCAACGGCCTCAGAAGTCAACGCCAGAAGCTTAAATACAATATAAATATAACAGTTTTTCCGTCGTATAAAACGAATAATAGCAACCAGTGTGAAAGTTATGGTCATTTCTACGTTCCGAGCAACCTAGGCTTCACTCTACGGCGATGCTCCACCAGATCAAACAGATAGGGCATTAGAATTCAACGCCCGAAGCATAAAATACAAAATAATTACAATTGTTTTTCCATTGTATAAAACGAATAATTGCTACGAGTGTAAAAGCTATGGTCATTTCTACGTTCCGGGCAACCTAGGCTTGACCCTAGGGCGTTGTTCCACCAGATCCAATAGTTAGGGCCTAAGAAGTGAACGCCAGAAGCATAAAGTGCAATAAAAATACAACAGCTTTTCCATCGTATAAAAGGAATAATTGCAAACAGTGTGATAGTAATGGTCATTTCTACGTTCCGGGCAACCTAGGCTTCACTCTACGGCGTTGTTCCACCAGATCGAATAGTTAGGGCCTAAGAAGTCAACGGCAGAAGCATAAAATACAATAAAAATACAACAGTCTTTTCATCGCATAACAGGAATAATTGCAACAAGCGTGAAAGTAATGATCATTTCTACATTCCAGGCAACCTAGGCTTCACTCTAGGGCGTTGTTCCACAAGATCGAATAGTTAGTGCCTAAGTAGTCAACGCCAGAAGCATAAAATACAATATAAATACAACAGCTTTTCCATCGTATAAAACAAATAATCGCAACCAGTGTGAAAGTTATGGTCATTTCTACGTTCCGGGCAACGTAGGCTTCACCCTAGGCCGTTGTTCCTCCAGATCGAATAGTTAGGGCCTAAGAAGTGAACGCCAGAAGCATAAAATGCAATAAAAATACAACAGTTTCTCCATCGTATAACAGGAATAATTTGCAACCAGTGTGATAGTAGTGGTCATTTCTACGTTCCGGGCAACCCAGGTTTCACTCCAGGGCGTTGCTCCACCAGATCGAATAGTTACGGCCTAAGAAGTCAACGCCAGAAGCATAAAATACGATGAAGATGCAACAGTTTTTCCATCGTATAAAACGAATAATTGCAATCAGTGTGAAAGTTATGGTCATTTCTACATTCCGAGCAACCTAGGCTTCACTCTAGGGCGTTGCTCCACCAGATCGAATAGTTAGGGCCTAAGTAGTCAACGCCAGAAGCATAAAATACAATATAAATAGAACAGTTTTTTCAATGTATAAAACGAATAATTGCTACCAGTGTGAAAGTTATGGTCATTTCTACGTTCCGCGCAACCTGGGCTTTACTCTAGGGCGATGTTCCACCAGATGGAATGGTTAGGGCCTAAGAAGTCAACGCCAGAAGCATAAAATACGATATAAATACAACAGCTTTTCCATCGTATAAAACAAATAACTATAGCCAGTGTGAAAGTTATGGTCATTTCTACGTTCCGGGCAACCTAGGCTTCACTGTATGGCGTTCTTCCACCACATCGAATAGCTACGGCCTCAGAAGTCCCCGCCTGAAGCATAAAATACAATAAAAATACAACAGTCTTTTCATCGCATAACAGGAATAATTGCAACAAGCGTGAAAGTAATGATCATTTGTACGTTTCAGGCAACCTAGGCTTCACTCTAGGGCGTTGCTCCACCAGATCAAATAGTTAGGACCTTAGAAGTCAACGCCAGAAGCATAAAATACTATATAAATATAACAGCTGTTCCATCGTATAAAAGGAATAATTGCAAACAGTGTGAAAATAATAGTCATTTCTACGTTCGGGCAACCTAGGCTTCACTCTACGGCGTTGTTCCACAAGATCGAATAGTTACGGCCTAAGTAGTTAACGCCAGAAGCATAAAATACAATATAAATAGAACAGTTTTTCCAATGTATAAAACGAATAATTGCTACCAGTGTGAAAGTTATGGTCATTTCTACGTTCCGCGCAACCTGGGCTTTACTCTAGGGCGATGTTCCACCAGATGGAATGGTTAGGGCCTAAGAAGTCAACGCCAGAAGCATAAAATACGATATAAATACAACAGCTTTTCCATCGTATAAAACAAATAATTATAGCCAGTGTGAAAGTTATGGTCATTTCTACGTTCCGGGCAACCTAGGCTTCACTGTATGGCGTTCTTCCACCACATCGAATAGCTACGGCCTCAGAAGTCCACGCCTGAAGCATAAAATACAATAAAAATACAACAGTCTTTTCATCGTATAACAGGAATAATTGCAACAAGCGTGAAAGTAATGATCATTTCGGCGTTTCAGGCATCCTAGACTTAATTCTGAGACATTGCTCCACCAGATCGAATATTTAGGGCCTTAGAAGTCAACCCCAGAAGCATAAAATACAATATAAATACAACAGTTTTTCCATCGTATAAAACGAATAATTGCAACCAGTATGCAACTTATGGTCATTTCTACACTCCGAGCAACCTAGGCTTTACTCTAGGGCGTTGCTCCACCAGATCGAATAGTTAGGACCTTAGAATTCAACGCCCGAAGCATAAAATACAATATAAATAGAACAGTTTTTCCAATGTATAAAACGAATAATTGCTACCAGTGTGAAAGATATGGTCATTTCTACGTTCCGCGCAACCTGGGCTTTACTCTAGGGCGTTGTTCCACCAGATCGAATAATTAGGGCCTAAGAAGTCAACGCCAGAAGCATAAAATACAATATAAATACAACAGTTTTTCCATCGTATAAAACGAATAATTGCAACCAGTATGAAACTTATGGTCATTTCTACTTTCCGAGCAACCTAGGCTTCACCCTAGGGCTTTCCTCCAACAGATTGAATAGTTAGGGCCTTAGAAGTCAACGCCCGAAGAATAAAATACAAAATAAATAGAACGGTTTTTCCATTGTATAAAACGAATAATTGCTACGAGAGTAAAAGCTATGGTCATTTCTACGTTCCGGGCAACCTAGGCCTGACCCTAGGGCGTTGTTCCACCGGATCCAATAGTTAGGGCCTTAGAAGTCAACGCCAGAAGCATAAAATACGATATAAATACAACAGATTTTCCATCGTACAAAACGAAAAATTGCAAACAGTGTGAAAGATATGGACATTTCTACGATCCGGGCTACCTAGGCTTCACTCTATGGCGTTCTTCCACCACATCGAATAGCAACGGCCTCAGAAGTCAACGCCAGAAGCTTAAATACAATATAAATATAACAGTTTTTCCGTCGTATAAAACGAATAATAGCAACCAGTGTGAAAGTTATGGTCATTTCTACGTTCCGAGCAACCTAGGCTTCACTCTACGGCGATGCTCCACCAGATCAAACAGATAGGGCATTAGAATTCAACGCCCGAAGCATAAAATACAAAATAATTACAATTGTTTTTCCATTGTATAAAACGAATAATTGCTACGAGTGTAAAAGCTATGGTCATTTCTACGTTCCGGGCAACCTAGGCTTGACCCTAGGGCGTTGTTCCACCAGATCCAATAGTTAGGGCCTAAGAAGTGAACGCCAGAAGCATAAAGTGCAATAAAAATACAACAGCTTTTCCATCGTATAAAAGGAATAATTGCAAACAGTGTGATAGTAATGGTCATTTCTACGTTCCGGGCAACCTAGGCTTCACTCTACGGCGTTGTTCCACCAGATCGAATAGTTAGGGCCTAAGAAGTCAACGGCAGAAGCATAAAATACAATAAAAATACAACAGTCTTTTCATCGCATAACAGGAATAATTGCAACAAGCGTGAAAGTAATGATCATTTCTACATTCCAGGCAACCTAGGCTTCACTCTAGGGCGTTGTTCCACAAGATCGAATAGTTAGTGCCTAAGTAGTCAACGCCAGAAGCATAAAATACAATATAAATACAACAGCTTTTCCATCGTATAAAACAAATAATCGCAACCAGTGTGAAAGTTATGGTCATTTCTACGTTCCGGGCAACGTAGGCTTCACCCTAGGCCGTTGTTCCTCCAGATCGAATAGTTAGGGCCTAAGAAGTGAACGCCAGAAGCATAAAATGCAATAAAAATACAACAGTTTCTCCATCGTATAACAGGAATAATTTGCAACCAGTGTGATAGTAGTGGTCATTTCTACGTTCCGGGCAACCCAGGTTTCACTCCAGGGCGTTGCTCCACCAGATCGAATAGTTACGGCCTAAGAAGTCAACGCCAGAAGCATAAAATACGATGAAGATGCAACAGTTTTTCCATCGTATAAAACGAATAATTGCAATCAGTGTGAAAGTTATGGTCATTTCTACATTCCGAGCAACCTAGGCTTCACTCTAGGGCGTTGCTCCACCAGATCGAATAGTTAGGTCCTTAGAAGTCAACGCCAGAAGCATAAAATACGATATAAATACAACAGCTTTTCCATCGTATAAAAGGAATAATTGCAAACAGTGTGAAAGTAATGGTCATTTCTACGTTCGGGCAACCTAGGCTTCACTCTACGGCGTTGTTCCACCAGATCGAATAATTAGGGCCGGAGAAGTCAACGTCAGAAGCATAAAATACAATATAAATACAACAGTTTTTCCATCGTATAAAACGAATAATTGCTACCAGTGTGAAAGTTATGGTCATTTGTACTTTCCGGGCAACCTAGGCTTCACCCTAGGGCGTTGTTCCACCAGATGGAATAGTTAGGGCCTAAGAAGTCAACGCCAGAAGCATAAAATACGATATAAATACAACAGCTTTTCCATCGTATAAAACAAATAATTGCAACCAGTTTGATAGTGATGGTCATTTCTACGTACCGGGCAACCTAGGCTTCACTCTAGGGCGTTGCTCCACCAGATCGTATAGTTAGGGCCTTAGAAGTCAACGCCCGAAGCATAAAATATAAAATAAATAGAACAGTTTTTCCATCGGATAAAACGAATAATTGCTACCAGTGTGAAAGTTATGGTCATTTCTACTTTCCGGGCAACCTAGACTTCACCCTAGGGCGTCGTTCCACCAGATGGAATAGTTTGGGCCTAAGAAGTCAACGCCAGAAGCATAAAATACGATATAAATACAACAGCTTTTCCATCGTATAAAACGAATAATTGCAACCCGTGTGAAAGTGATGGTCATTTCTACGTTCCAGGCAACCTAGGCTTCACTCTAGGGCGTTGTTCCACAAGATCGAATAGTTAGGGCCTAAGTAGTCAACGCCAGAAGCATAAAATACAATATAAATAGAACAGTTTTTCCAATGTATAAAACGAATAATTGCTACCAGTGTGAAAGTTATGGTCATTTCTACGTTCCGCGCAACCTGGGCTTTACTCTAGGGCGATGTTCCACCAGATGGAATGGTTAGGGCCTAAGAAGTCAACGCCAGAAGCATAAAATACAATAAAAATACAACAGTCTTTTCATCGCATAACAGGAATAATTGCAACAAGCGTGAAAGTAATGATCATTTGTACGTTTCAGGCAACCTAGGCTTCACTCTAGGGCGTTGCTCCACCAGATCAAATAGTTAGGACCTTAGAAGTCAACGCCAGAAGCATAAAATACTATATAAATATAACAGCTGTTCCATCGTATAAAAGGAATAATTGCAAACAGTGTGAAAATAATAGTCATTTCTACGTTCGGGCAACCTAGGCTTCACTCTACGGCGTTGTTCCACAAGATCGAATAGTTACGGCCTAAGTAGTTAACGCCAGAAGCATAAAATACAATATAAATAGAACAGTTTTTCCAATGTATAAAACGAATAATTGCTACCAGTGTGAAAGTTATGGTCATTTCTACGTTCCGCGCAACCTGGGCTTTACTCTAGGGCGATGTTCCACCAGATGGAATAGTTAGGGCCTAAGAAGTCAACGCCAGAAGCATAAAATAAGATATAAATACAACAGCTTTTCCATCGTATAAAACAAATAATTATAGCCAGTGTGAAAGTTATGGTCATTTCTACGTTCCGGGCAACCTAGGCTTCACTGTATGGCGTTCTTCCACCACATCGAATAGCTACGGCCTCAGAAGTCCACGCCTGAAGCATAAAATACAATAAAAATACAACAGTCTTTTCATCGTATAACAGGAATAATTGCAACAAGCGTGAAAGTAATGATCATTTCGGCGTTTCAGGCATCCTAGACTTAATTCTGAGACATTGCTCCACCAGATCGAATATTTAGGGCCTTAGAAGTCAACCCCAGAAGCATAAAATACAATATAAATACAACAGTTTTTCCATCGTATAAAACGAATAATTGCAACCAGTATGCAACTTATGGTCATTTCTACATTCCGAGCAACCTAGGCTTTACTCTAGGGCGTTGCTCCACCAGATCGAATAGTTAGGACCTTAGAAGTCAACGCGAGAAGCATAAAATACAAAATAAATAGAACAATTTTTCCATCGTATAAAACGAATAATTGCTACCAGTGTGAAAGATATGGTCATTTCTACGTTCCGCGCAACCTGGGCTTTACTCTAGGGCGTTGTTCCACCAGATCGAATAATTAGGGCCTAAGAAGTCAACGCCAGAAGCATAAAATACAATATAAATACAACAGTTTTTCCATTGTATAAAACGAATAACTGCAACCAGTGTGAAAGTACTGGTCATTTCTACGTTCCGGGTAACCTAGGTTTCACTCTAGGGCGTTGCTCCACCTGGTCGAATACCTAGAGACTTAGAATTCAACGCGAGAAGAATAAAATACAATATAAGTACAACATTTTTTTCATCGTATAAAATGAATATTTGCAAACATTGTGAAAGTAATGGTCATTTCTACGTTCCGGGCAACCCATGCGACACTCTAGGGCGTTGCTCCACCAGATCGAATAGTTAGGGCCTTAGAAGTCAACGCCAGAAGCATAAAATACAGTAAAGATGCAACAGTTTTTCCATCTTATAACAGGAATAATTGCAAACAGTGTGAAAGTAATGGTCATTTCTACGTTCCGGGGAACCTAGGCTTCACTCTACGGCGTTGCTCGACCAGATCGAATAGCTAGGGCCTTAGAAGTCAACGCCCGAAGCATAAAATACAAAATAAATAGAACAATTTTTCCATCGTATAAAACGAATAATTGCTACCAGTGTGAAAGATATGGTCATTTCTACGTTCCGCGCAACCTGGGCTTTACTCTAGGGCGTTGTTCCACCAGATCGAATAATTAGGGCCTAAGAAGTCAACGCCAGAAGCATAAAATACAATATAAATACAACAGTTTTTCCATCGTATAAAACGAATAATTGCAACCAGTATGAAACTTATGGTCATTTCTACTTTCCGAGCAACCTAGGCTTCACCCTAGGGCTTTGCTCCAACAGATTGAATAGTTAGGGCCTTAGAAGTCAACGCCCGAAGAATAAAATACAAAATAAATAGAACGGTTTTTCCATTGTATAAAACGAATAATTGCTACGAGAGTAAAAGCTATGGTCATTTCTACGTTCCGGGCAACCTAGGCCTGACCCTAGGGCGTTGTTCCACCGGATCCAATAGTTAGGGCCTTAGAAGTCAACGCCAGAAGCATAAAATACGATATAAATACAACAGATTTTCCATCGTACAAAACGAAAAATTGCAAACAGTGTGAAAGATATGGACATTTCAACGTTCCGGGCTACCTAGGCTTCACTCTATGGCGATCTTCCACCACATCGAATAGCAACGGCCTCAGATGTCAACGCCAGAAGCTTAAATACAATATAAATATAACAGTTTTTCCATCGTATAAAACGAATAATAGCAACCAGTGTGAAAGTTATGGTCATTTCTACGTTCCGAGCAACCTAGGCTTCACTCTACGGCGATGCTCCACCAGATCAAACAGATAGGGCATTAGAATTCAACGCCCGAAGCATAAAATACAATATAAATAGAACAGTTTTTCCAATGTATAAAACGAATAATTGCTACCAGTGTGAAAGATATGGTCATTTCTACGTTCCGCGCAACCTGGGCTTTACTCTAGGGCGTTGTTCCACCAGATCGAATAATTAGGGCCTAAGAAGTCAACGCCAGAAGCATAAAATACAATATAAATACAACAGTTTTTCCATCGTATAAAACGAATAATTGCAACCAGTATGAAACTTATGGTCATTTCTACTTTCCGAGCAACCTAGGCTTCACCCTAGGGCTTTGCTCCAACAGATTGAATAGTTAGGGCCTTAGAAGTCAACGCCCGAAGAATAAAATACAAAATAAATAGAACGGTTTTTCCATTGTATAAAACGAATAATTGCTACGAGAGTAAAAGCTATGGTCATTTCTACGTTCCGGGCAACCTAGGCCTGACCCTAGGGCGTTGTTCCACCGGATCCAATAGTTAGGGCCTTAGAAGTCAACGCCAGAAGCATAAAATACGATATAAATACAACAGATTTTCCATCGTACAAAACGAAAAATTGCAAACAGTGTGAAAGATATGGACATTTCTACGATCCGGGCTACCTAGGCTTCACTCTATGGCCTTCTTCCACCACATCGAATAGCAACGGCCTCAGAAGTCAACGCCAGAAGCTTAAATACAATATAAATATAACAGTTTTTCCATCGTATAAAACGAATAATAGCAACCAGTGTGAAAGTTATGGTCATTTCTACGTTCCGAGCAACCTAGGCTTCACTCTAGGGCGTTGCTCCACCAGATCAAACAGTTAGGGCCTTAGAAGTCAACGCCCGAAGCATAAAATACAAAATAAATAGAACAGTTTTTCCATTGTATAAAACGAATAATTGCTACCAGTGTAAAAGTTATGGTCATTTCTACGTTCCGGGAAACCTAGGCTTCACCCTAGGGCGTTGTTCCACCAGCTTGAATAGTTAGGGCCTAAGAAGTGAACGCCAGAAGCATAAAATACAATATAAATACAACAGTTTTTCCATCGTATAAAACGAATAATTGCAACCAGTGTGAAAGTTATGGTCATTTCTACGTTCCGGGCAACCTAGGCTACCCCTAGGGCGTTGCTCCGCCAGATCGAATAGTTAGGGCCTAAGAAGTCAACGCCAGAAGCATAAAATACAATATAAATACAACAGTTTTTCCATTGTATAAAACGAATAATTGCTACCAGTGTAAAAGTTATGGTCATTTCTACGTTCCGGGAAACATAGGCTTCACCCTAGGGCGTTGTTCCACCAGCTTGAATAGTTAGGGCCTAAGAAGTGAACGCCAGAAGCATAAAATACAATATAAATACAACAGTTTTTCCATCGTATAAAACGAATAATTGCAACCAGTGTGAAAGTTATGGTCATTTCTACGTTCCGGGCAACCTAGGCTTCCCCCTAGGGCGTTGCTCCAACAGATTGCATAGTTAGGGCCTTAGAAGTCAATGCCCGAAGCATAAAATGCAATAAAAATACAACAGCTTTTCCATCGTATAGCAGGAATAATTTGCAACCAGTGTGAAGGTTATGGTCATATCTACGTTCCGGGCAGCCTAGGCAACACTGTAAGGCGTTGCTCCACCAGATCGAATAGTTAGGTCCTTTGATGTCTACGCCAGAAGCATAAAATACAATATAAATTCAACAGTTTTTCCATCGTATAAAACGAATAATTGCAACCAGTTTGAAAGTGATGGTCATTTCTACGTTCCGGGCAACCTAGGCTTCACTCTAGGGCGTTGCTCCACTAGATCGAATAGCTAGGGCCTATGAAGTCAACGCCAGAAGCATAAGATACGATATAAATACAACAGCTTTTGCATCGTATAAAAGGAATAATTGCAAACAGTGTGAAAGTAATGGTCATTTCTACGTTCCGGGCAACCTAGGCTTCACTCTAGGGCGTTGCTCCACCAGATCAAACAGTTAGGGCCTTAGAAGTCAACGCCAGAAGCATAAAATACGATATAAATACAGCAGCTTTTCCATCGTATAAAAGGAATAATTGCAAACAGTGTGAAAGTAATGGTCATTTCTACGTTCCGGGCAACCTAGGCTTTACTCAACGGCGTTGTTCCACCAGATCGAATAGTTAGGACCTAAGAAGTCAACACCAGAAGAATAAAATACAAAATAAATACAACAGCCTTTACACCGTATAAAACGAATATTTGCTACCTGTGTGAAGGTTATGGTCATATCTACGTTCCGGGCAAACTAGGCTTCACTGTAGGGCGTTGCTCCACCAGATCGAAGTGTTAGGGCCTAAGAAGTCAACGCCCGAAGCATAAAATACAATAGAAATACAACAGTTTTTCCATCGTATAAAACGAATAGTTGCAACCATTATGAAACTTATGGTCATTTCTACGTTCCGGGCAACCTAGGCTCGCTCTATGGCGTTCTTCCACCACATCGAATAGCTACGGCCTCAGAAGTCAACGCCTGAAGCATAAAATACTATAAAAATGCAACAGTCTTTCCATCCTATAACAGGAATAATTGCAACCCGTGTGAAAGTGATGGTCATTTCTACGTTCCAGGAAACCTAGGCTTCACTGAAGGGCGTTGTTCCAACAGATCGAATAGTTAGGGCCTTAGGAGTCAACGCCCGAAGCATAAAATGCAATAAAAATACAACTGCTTTTCCATCGTATAACAGGATTAATTGCAACCAGTTTGAAAGTGATGGTCATTTCTACGTTCCGGGCAACCTAGGCTTCACTCTAGGGCGTTGCTCCACTAGATCGAATAGCTAGGGCCATAGAAGCCAACGCCAGAAGCATAAAATACGATATAAATACAACAGCTTTTCCATCGTATCAAAGGAATAATTGCAAACAGTGTGAAAGTAATGGTCATTTCTACGTTCCGGGCAACCTAGGCTTCACCCTAGGGCGTTGTTCCACCAGCTTGAATAGTTAGGGCCTAAGAAGTGAACGCCAGAAGCATAAAATACAATATAAATACAACAGTTTTTCCATCGTATAAAACGAATAATTGCAACCAGTGTGAAAGTTATGGTCATTTCTACGTTCCGGGCAATCTAGGCTACCCCTAGGGCGTTGCTCCGCCAGATCGAATAGTTAGGGCCTAAGAAGTCAACGCCAGAAGCATAAAATACAATATAAATACAACAGTTTTTCCATTGTATAAAACGAATAATTGCTACCAGTGTAAAAGTTATGGTCATTTCTACGTTCCGGGAAACCTAGGCTTCACCCTAGGGCGTTGTTCCACCAGCTTGAATAGTTAGGGCCTAAGAAGTGAACGCCAGAAGCATAAAATACAATATAAATACAACAGTTTTTCCATCGTATAAAACGAATAATTGCAACCAGTGTGAATGTTATGGTCATTTCTACGTTCCGGGCAACCTAGGCTTCCCCCTAGGGCGTTGCTCCAACAGATTGCATAGTTAGGGCCTTAGAAGTCAATGCCCGAAGCATAAAATGCAATAAAAATAAAACAGCTTTTCCATCGTATAGCAGGAATAATTTGCAACCAGTGTGAAGGTTATGGTCATATCTACGTTCCGGGCAGCCTAGGCAACACTGTAGGGCGTTGCTCCACCAGATCGAATAGTTAGGTCCTTTGAAGTCTACGCCAGAAGCATAAAATACAATATAAATTCAACAGTTTTTCCATCGTATAAAACGAATAATTGCAACCAGTTTGAAAGTGATGGTCATTTCTACGTTCCGGGCAACCCAGGCTTCACTCTAGGGCGTTGCTCCACTAGATCGAATAGCTAGGGCCTATGAAGTCAACGCCAGAAGCATAAGATACGATATAAATACAACAGCTTTTGCATCGTATAAAAGGAATAATTGCAAACAGTGTGAAAGTAATGGTCATTTCTACGTTCCGGGCAACCTAGGCTTCACTCTAGGGCGTTGCTCCACCAGATCAAACAGTTAGGGCCTTAGAAGTCAACGCCCGAAGCATAAAATACAAAATAAATAGAACAGTTTTCCCATTGTATAAAACGGATAATTGCTACCAGTGTAAAAGTTATGATCATTTCTACGTTCCGGGCAACCTAGGCTTCACCCTAGGGCGTTGTTCCACCTGATCGAATAGTTAGGGCCTAAGAAGTGAACGCCAGAAGCATAAAATACAATATAAATACATCAGCTTTTCCATCGTATAAAAGGAATAATTGCAAACAGTGTGAAAGTAATGGTCATTTCTACGTTCCGGGCAACCTAGGCTTCACTCTAGGGCGTTGCTCCACCAGATCAAACAGTTAGGGCGTTAGAAGTCAACGCCTGAAGCATAAAATACAAAATAAATGGAACAGTTTTTCCATGGTATAAAACGAATAATTGCTACCAGTGTAAAAGTTATGGTCATTTCTACGTTCCGGGCAACCTAGGCTTCACTCTAGGGCGGTGCTCCACCATATCGAATAGCTACGGCCTTAGAAGCCTACGCCTGAAGCATAAAATACAATAAAAATACAACGGTCTTTTCATCGTATAACAGGAATAATTGCAACAAGCGTGAAAGTAATGATCATTTCGGCGTTTCGGGCATCCTAGACTTAACTCTGAGGCATTGGTCCACCAGATCGAATAGTTAGGGCCTAAGAAGTCAACGCCAGAAGCATAAAATACCATATAAATACAACAGTTTTTCCATTGTATAAAACGAATAACTGCAACCAGTGTGAAAGTACTGGTCATTTCTACGTTCCGGGTAACCTAGGTTTCACTCTAGGGCGTTGCTCCACCTGGTCGAATAGCTAGGGACTTAGAATTCAACGCGAGAAGAATAAAATACAATATAAGTACAACATTTTTTTCATCGTATAAAATGAATATTTGCAAACATTGTGAAAGTAATGGTCATTTCTACGTTCCGGGCAACCCATGCGACACTCTAGGGCGTTGCTCCACCAGATCGAATAGTTAGGGCCTTAGAAGTCAACGCCAGAAGCATAAAATACAATAAAGATGCAACAGTTTTTCCATCTTATAACAGGAATAATTGCAAACAGTGTGAAAGTAATGGTCATTTCTACGTTCCGGGCAACCTAGGCTTCACACTACGGCGTTGCTCGACCAGATCGAATAGCTAGGGCCTTAGAAGTCAACGCCCGAAGCATAAAATACAAAATAAATAGAACAATTTTTCCATCGTATAAAACGAATAATTGCTACCAGTGTGAAAGATATGGTCATTTCTACGTTCCGCGCAACCTGGGCTTTACTCTAGGGCGTTGTTCCACCAGATCGAATAATTAGGGCCTAAGAAGTCAACGCCAGAAGCATAAAATACAATATAAATACAACAGTTTTTCCATCGTATAAAACGAATAATTGCAACCAGTATGAAACTTATGGTCATTTCTACTTTCCGAGCAACCTAGGCTTCACCCTAGGGCTTTGCTCCAACAGATTGAATAGTTAGGGCCTTAGAAGTCAACGCCCGAAGAATAAAATACAAAATAAATAGAACGGTTTTTCCATTGTATAAAACGAATAATTGCTACGAGAGTAAAAGCTATGGTCATTTCTACGTCCCGGGCAACCTAGGCCTGACCCTAGGGCGTTGTTCCACCGGATCCAATAGTTAGGGCCTTAGAAGTCAACGCCAGAAGCATAAAATACGATATAAATACAACAGATTTTCCATCGTACAAAACGAAAAATTGCAAACAGTGTGAAAGATATGGACATTTCTACGATCCGGGCTACCTAGGCTTCACTCTATGGCGTTCTTCCACCACATCGAATAGCAACGGCCTCAGAAGACAACGCCAGAAGCTTAAATACAATATAAATATAACAGTTATTCCATCGTATAAAACGAATAATAGCAACCAGTGTGAAAGTTATGGTCATTTCTACGTTCCGAGCAACCTAGGCTTCACTCTACGGCGATGCTCCACCAGATCAAACAGATAGGGCATTAGAATTCAACGCCCGAAGCATAACATACAAAATAATTACAACGGTTTTTCCATTGTATAAAACGAATAATTGCTACGAGTGTAAAAGCTATGGTCATTTCTACGTTCCGGGCAACCTAGGCTTGACCCTAGGGCGTTGTTCCACCAGATCCAATAGTTAGGGCCTAAGAAGTGAACGCCAGAAGCATAAAGTGCAATAAAAATACAACAGTTTTTCCATCGTATAAAACGAATAATTGCAAACAGTGTGAAAGTAATGGTCATTTCTACGTTCCGGGCAACCTAGGCTTCACTCTACGGCGTTGTTCCACCAGATCGAATAGTTAGGACCTAAGAAGTCAACGGCAGAAGCATAAAATACGATATAATTACAACAGCTTTTCCATCGTATAAAAGGAATAATTGCAAACAGTGTGAAAGTAGTGGTCATTTCTACGTTCCGGGCAACCTAGGCTTCACTGTATGGCGTTCTTCCACCACATCGAATAGCTACGGCCTCAGAAGTCCACGCCTGAAGCATAAAATACAAAATAAATACAACAGCCTTTACACCGTATAAAACGAATATTTGCTACCTGTGTGAAGGTTATGGTCATATCTACGTTCCGGGCAAACTAGGCTTCACTGTAGGGCGTTGCTCCACCAGATCGAAGTGTTAGGGCCTAAGAAGTCAACGCCCGAAGCATAAAATACAATAGAAATACAACAGTTTTTCCATCGTATAAAACGAATAGTTGCAACCATTATGAAACTTATGGTCATTTCTACGTTCCGGGCAACCTAGGCTCGCTCTATGGCGTTCTTCCACCACATCGAATAGCTACGGCCTCAGAAGTCAACGCCTGAAGCATAAAATACTATAAAAATGCAACAGTCTTTCCATCCTATAACAGGAATAATTGCAACCCGTGTGAAAGTGATGGTCATTTCTACGTTCCAGGAAACCTAGGCTTCACTGAAGGGCGTTGTTCCAACAGATCGAATAGTTAGGGCCTTAGGAGTCAACGCCCGAAGCATAAAATGCAATAAAAATACAACTGCTTTTCCATCGTATAACAGGATTAATTGCAACCAGTTTGAAAGTGATGGTCATTTCTACGTTCCGGGCAACCTAGGCTTCACTCTAGGGCGTTGCTCCACTAGATCGAATAGCTAGGGCCATAGAAGTCAACGCCAGAAGCATTTAATACGATATAAATACAACAGCTTTTCCATCGTATCAAAGGAATAATTGCAAACAGTGTGAAAGTAATGGTCATTTCTACGTTCCGGGCAACCTAGGCTTCACCAAAGGGCGTTGCTCCACCAGATTAAACAGTTAGGGCCTTAGAAGTCAACGCCCGAAACATAAAATACAAAATAAATAGAACAGTTTTTCCTTTGTATAAAACGAATAATTGCTACCAGTGTAAAAGTTATGGTCATTTCTGCGTTCCGGGCATCCTAGGCTTCACCCTAGGGCGTTGCTCCACGAGATCGAATAGTTAGGGCCTAAGAAGTCAACGCCCGAAGCATAAAATACAATAGAAATACAACAGTTTTTCCATCGTATAAAACGAATAGTTGCAACCATTATGAAACTTATTGTCATTTCTACGTTCCGGGCAACCTAGGCTCGCTCTATGGCGTTCTTCCACCACATCGAATAGCTACGGCCTCAGAAGTCAACGCCTGAAGCATAAAATACAATAAAAATGCAACAGTCTTTCCATCCTATAACAGGAATAATTGCAACCCGTGTGAAAGTGATGGTCATTTGTACGTTCCAGGCAGCCTAGGCTTCACTCTAGGGCGTTGTCCACCAGATCGAATAGTTAGGGCCTAAGAAGTCAACGCCAGAAGCATAAAATACAATATAAATATAACAGTTTTTCCATCGTATAAAACGAATAATAGCAACCAGTGTGAAAGTTATGGTCATTTCTACGTTCCGGGCAACCTAGGCTTCACTCTAGGGCGTTGCTCCACCAGATCAAACAGCTAGGGCCTTAGAAGTCAACGCCCGAAGCATAAAATACAAAATAAATACAACAGTTTTTCCATCGTATAAAACGAATAATAGCAACCAGTGTGAAAGTTATGGTCATTTCTACGTTCCGGGCAACCTAGGCTTCACTCTAGGGCGTTGCTCCACCAGATCAAACAGTTAGGGCCTTAGAAGTCAACGCCCGAAGCACAAAATACAAAATAAATAGAACAGTTTTTCCATTGTATAAAACGAATAATTGCTACCAGTGTAAAAGTTATGGTCATTTCTACGTTCCGGGAAACCTAGGCTTCACCCTAGGGCGTTGTTCCACCAGCTTGAATAGTTAGGGCCTAAGAAGTGAACGCCAGAAGCATAAAATACAATATAAATACAACAGTTTTTCCATCGTATAAAACGAATAATTGCAACCAGTATGAAACTTATGGTCATTTCTACTTTCCGAGCAACCTAGGCTTCACCCTAGGGCTTTGCTCCAACAGATTGAATAGTTAGGGCCTTAGAAGTCAACGCCCGAAGAATAAAATACAAAATAAATAGAACGGTTTTTCCATTTTATAAAACGAATAATTGCTACGAGAGTAAAAGCTATGGTCATTTCTACGTTCCGGGCAACCTAGGCCTGACCCTAGGGCGTTGTTCCACCGGATCCAATAGTTAGGGCCTTAGAAGTCAACGCCAGAAGCATAAAATACGATATAAATACAACAGATTTTCCATCGTACAAAACGAAAAATTGCAAACAGTGTGAAAGATATGGACATTTCTACGATCCGGGCTACCTAGGCTTCACTCTATGGCGTTCTTCCACCACATCGAATAGCAACGGCCTCAGAAGTCAACGCCAGAAGCTTAAATACAATATAAATATAACAGTTTTTCCATCGTATAAAACGAATAATAGCAACCAGTGTGAAAGTTATGGTCATTTCTACGTTCCGAGCAACCTAGGCTTCACTCTACGGCGATGCTCCACCAGATCAAACAGATAGGGCATTAGAATTCAACGCCCGAAGCATAAAATACAAAATAATTACAACGGTTTTTCCATTGTATAAAACGAATAATTGCTACGAGTGTAAAAGCTATGGTCATTTCTACGTTCCGGGCAACCTAGGCTTGACCCTAGGGCGTTGTTCCACCAGATCCAATAGTTAGGGCCTAAGAAGTGAACGCCAGAAGCATAAAGTGCAATAAAAATACAACAGTTTTTCCATCGTATAAAACGAATAATTGCAAACAGTGTGAAAGTAATGGTCATTTCTACGTTCCGGGCAACCTAGGCTTCACTCTACGGCGTTGTTCCACCAGATCGAATAGTTAGGGCCTAAGAAGTCAACGGCAGAAGCATAAAATACGATATAATTACAACAGCTTTTCCATCGTATAAAAGGAATAATTGCAAACAGTGTGAAAGTAGTGGTCATTTCTACGTTCCGGGCAACCTAGGCTTCACTGTATGGCGTTCTTCCACCACATCGAATAGCTACGGCCTCAGAAGTCCACGCCTGAAGCATAAAATACAATAAAAATACAACAGTCTTTTCATCGCATAACAGGAATAATTGCAACAAGCGTGAAAGTAATGATCATTTCTACATTCCAGGCAACCTAGGCTTCACTCTAGGGCGTTGTTCCACAAGATCGAATAGTTAGTGCCTAAGTAGTCAACGCCAGAAGCATAAAATACGATATAAATACAACAGCTTTTCCATCGTATAAAACGAATAATTGCAACCCGTGTGAAAGTGATGGTCATTTCTACGTTCCAGGCAACCTAGGCTTCACTCTAGGGCGTTGTTCCACAAGATCGAATAGTTAGGGCCTAAGTAGTCAACGCCAGAAGCATAAAATACAATATAAATAGAACAGTTTTTCCAATGTATAAAACGAATAATTGCTACCAGTGTGAAAGTTATGGTCATTTCTACGTTCCGCGCAACCTGGGCTTTACTCTAGGGCGATGTTCCACCAGATGGAATGGTTAGGGCCTAAGAAGTCAACGCCAGAAGCATAAAATACAATAAAAATACAACAGTCTTTTCATCGCATAACAGGAATAATTGCAACAAGCGTGAAAGTAATGATCATTTGTACGTTTCAGGCAACCTAGGCTTCACTCTAGGGCGTTGCTCCACCAGATCAAATAGTTAGGACCTTAGAAGTCAACGCCAGAAGCATAAAATACTATATAAATATAACAGCTGTTCCATCGTATAAAAGGAATAATTGCAAACAGTGTGAAAATAATAGTCATTTCTACGTTCGGGCAACCTAGGCTTCACTCTACGGCGTTGTTCCACAAGATCGAATAGTTACGGCCTAAGTAGTTAACGCCAGAAGCATAAAATACAATATAAATAGAACAGTTTTTCCAATGTATAAAACGAATAATTGCTACCAGTGTGAAAGTTATGGTCATTTCTACGTTCCGCGCAACCTGGGCTTTACTCTAGGGCGATGTTCCACCAGATGGAATAGTTAGGGCCTAAGAAGTCAACGCCAGAAGCATAAAATAAGATATAAATACAACAGCTTTTCCATCGTATAAAACAAATAATTATAGCCAGTGTGAAAGTTATGGTCATTTCTACGTTCCGGGCAACCTAGGCTTCACTGTATGGCGTTCTTCCACCACATCGAGTAGCTACGGCCTCAGAAGTCCACGCCTGAAGCATAAAATACAATAAAAATACAACAGTCTTTTCATCGTATAACAGGAATAATTGCAACAAGCGTGAAAGTAATGATCATTTCGGCGTTTCAGGCATCCTAGACTTAATTCTGAGACATTGCTCCACCAGATCGAATATTTAGGGCCTTAGAAGTCAACCCCAGAAGCATAAAATACAATATAAATACAACAGTTTTTCCATCGTATAAAACGAATAATTGCAACCAGTATGCAACTTATGGTCATTTCTACATTCCAAGCAACCTAGGCTTTACTCTAGGGCGTTGCTCCACCAGATCGAATAGTTAGGACCTTAGAAGTCAACGCGAGAAGCATAAAATACAAAATAAATAGAACAATTTTTCCATCGTATAAAACGAATAATTGCTACCAGTGTGAAAGATATGGTCATTTCTACGTTCCGCGCAACCTGGGCTTTACTCTAGGGCGTTGTTCCACCAGATCGAATAATTAGGGCCTAAGAAGTCAACGCCAGAAGCATAAAATACAATATAAATACAACAGTTTTTCCATTGTATAAAACGAATAACTGCAACCAGTGTGAAAGTACTGGTCATTTCTACGTTCCGGGTAACCTAGGTTTCACTCTAGGGCGTTGCTCCACCTGGTCGAATACCTAGAGACTTAGAATTCAACGCGAGAAGAATAAAATACAATATAAGTACAACATTTTTTTCATCGTATAAAATGAATATTTGCAAACATTGTGAAAGTAATGGTCATTTCTACGTTCCGGGCAACCCATGCGACACTCTAGGGCGTTGCTCCACCAGATCGAATAGTTAGGGCCTTAGAAGTCAACGCCAGAAGCATAAAATACAGTAAAGATGCAACAGTTTTTCCATCTTATAACAGGAATAATTGCAAACAGTGTGAAAGTAATGGTCATTTCTACGTTCCGGGGAACCTAGGCTTCACTCTACGGCGTTGCTCGACCAGATCGAATAGCTAGGGCCTTAGAAGTCAACGCCCGAAGCATAAAATACAAAATAAATAGAACAATTTTTCCATCGTATAAAACGAATAATTGCTACCAGTGTGAAAGATATGGTCATTTCTACGTTCCGCGCAACCTGGGCTTTACTCTAGGGCGTTGTTCCACCAGATCGAATAATTAGGGCCTAAGAAGTCAACGCCAGAAGCATAAAATACAATATAAATACAACAGTTTTTCCATCGTATAAAACGAATAATTGCAACCAGTATGAAACTTATGGTCATTTCTACTTTCCGAGCAACCTAGGCTTCACCCTAGGGCTTTGCTCCAACAGATTGAATAGTTAGGGCCTTAGAAGTCAACGCCCGAAGAATAAAATACAAAATAAATAGAACGGTTTTTCCATTGTATAAAACGAATAATTGCTACGAGAGTAAAAGCTATGGTCATTTCTACGTTCCGGGCAACCTAGGCCTGACCCTAGGGCGTTGTTCCACCGGATCCAATAGTTAGGGCCTTAGAAGTCAACGCCAGAAGCATAAAATACGATATAAATACAACAGATTTTCCATCGTACAAAACGAAAAATTGCAAACAGTGTGAAAGATATGGACATTTCAACGTTCCGGGCTACCTAGGCTTCACTCTATGGCGATCTTCCACCACATCGAATAGCAACGGCCTCAGATGTCAACGCCAGAAGCTTAAATACAATATAAATATAACAGTTTTTCCATCGTATAAAACGAATAATAGCAACCAGTGTGAAAGTTATGGTCATTTCTACGTTCCGAGCAACCTAGGCTTCACTCTACGGCGATGCTCCACCAGATCAAACAGATAGGGCATTAGAATTCAACGCCCGAAGCATAAAATACAATATAAATAGAACAGTTTTTCCAATGTATAAAACGAATAATTGCTACCAGTGTGAAAGATATGGTCATTTCTACGTTCCGCGCAACCTGGGCTTTACTCTAGGGCGTTGTTCCACCAGATCGAATAATTAGGGCCTAAGAAGTCAACGCCAGAAGCATAAAATACAATATAAATACAACAGTTTTTCCATCGTATAAAACGAATAATTGCAACCAGTATGAAACTTATGGTCATTTCTACTTTCCGAGCAACCTAGGCTTCACCCTAGGGCTTTGCTCCAACAGATTGAATAGTTAGGGCCTTAGAAGTCAACGCCCGAAGAATAAAATACAAAATAAATAGAACGGTTTTTCCATTGTATAAAACGAATAATTGCTACGAGAGTAAAAGCTATGGTCATTTCTACGTTCCGGGCAACCTAGGCCTGACCCTAGGGCGTTGTTCCACCGGATCCAATAGTTAGGGCCTTAGAAGTCAACGCCAGAAGCATAAAATACGATATAAATACAACAGATTTTCCATCGTACAAAACGAAAAATTGCAAACAGTGTGAAAGATATGGACATTTCAACGTTCCGGGCTACCTAGGCTTCACTCTATGGCGATCTTCCACCACATCGAATAGCAACGGCCTCAGATGTCAACGCCAGAAGCTTAAATACAATATAAATATAACAGTTTTTCCATCGTATAAAACGAATAATAGCAACCAGTGTGAAAGTTATGGTCATTTCTACGTTCCGAGCAACCTAGGCTTCACTCTACGGCGATGCTGCACCAGATCAAACAGATAGGGCATTAGAATTCAACGCCCGAAGCATAAAATACAAAATAATTAGAACGGTTTTTCCATTGTATAAAACGAATAATTGCTACGAGTGTAAAACCTATGGTCATTTCTACGTTCCGGACAACCTAGGCTTGACCCTAGGGCGTTGTTCCACCAGATCCAATAGTTAGGGCCTAAGAAGTGAACGCCAGAAGCATAAAGTGCAATAAAAATACAACAGTTTTTCCATCGTATAAAACGAATAATTGCAAACAGTGTGAAAGTAATGGTCATTTCTACGTTCCGGGCAACCTAGGCTTCACTCTACGGCGTTGTTCCACCAGATCGAATAGTTAGGGCCTAAGAAGACAACGCCAGAAGCATAAAATACGATATAAATACAACAGCTTTTCCATCGTATAAAAGGAATAATTGCAAACAGTGTGAAAGTAATGGTCATTTCTACGTTCCGGGCATCCTAGGCTTCACTGTATGGCGTTCTTCCACCACATCGAACAGCTACGGCCTCAGAAGTCAACGCCTGAAGCATAAAATACAATAAAAATGCAACAGTCTTTCCATCCTATAACAGGAATAATTGCAAACAGTGTGAAAGTAATGGTCATTTCTACGTTCCGGGCAACCTAGGCTTCACTGTATGGCGTTCTTCCACCACATCGAACAGCTACGGCCTCAGAAGTCAACGCCTGAAGCATAAAATACAATAAAAATGCAACAGTCTTTCCATCCTATAACAGGAATAATTGCAACCCGTGTGAAAGTGATGGTCATTTGTACGTTCCAGGCAGCCTAGGCTTCACTCTAGGGCGTTGTCCACCAGATCGAATAGTTAGGGCCTAAGAAGTCAACGCCAGAAGCATAAAATACAATATAAATATAACAGTTTTTCCATCGTATAAAACGAATAATAGCAACCAGTGTGAAAGTTATGGTCATTTCTACGTTCCGGGCAACCTAGGCTTCACTCTAGGGCGTTGCTCCACCAGATCAAACAGTTAGGGCCTTAGAAGTCAACGCCCGAAGCATAAAATACAAAATAAATAGAACAGTTTTTCCATTGTATAAAACGAATAATTGCTACCAGTGTAAAAGTTATGGTCATTTCTACGTTCCGGGAAACCTAGGCTTCACCCTAGGGCGTTGTTCCACCAGCTTGAATAGTTAGGGCCTAAGAAGTGAACGCCAGAAGCATAAAATACAATATAAATACAACAGTTTTTCCATCGTATAAAACGAATAATTGCAACCAGTGTGAAAGTTATGGTCATTTCTACGTTCCGGGCAACCTAGGCTACCCCTAGGGCGTTGCTCCGCCAGATCGAATAGTTAGGGCCTAAGAAGTCAACGCCAGAAGCATAAAATACAATATAAATACAACAGTTTTTCCATTGTATAAAACGAATAATTGCTACCAGTGTAAAAGTTATGGTCATTTCTACGTTCCGGGAAACATAGGCTTCACCCTAGGGCGTTGTTCCACCAGCTTGAATAGTTAGGGCCTAAGAAGTGAACGCCAGAAGCATAAAATACAATATAAATACAACAGTTTTTCCATCGTATAAAACGAATAATTGCAACCAGTGTGAAAGTTATGGTCATTTCTACGTTCCGGGCAACCTAGGCTTCCCCCTAGGGCGTTGCTCCAACAGATTGCATAGTTAGGGCCTTAGAAGTCAATGCCCGAAGCATAAAATGCAATAAAAATACAACAGCTTTTCCATCGTATAGCAGGAATAATTTGCAACCAGTGTGAAGGTTATGGTCATATCTACGTTCCGGGCAGCCTAGGCAACACTGTAAGGCGTTGCTCCACCAGATCGAATAGTTAGGTCCTTTGATGTCTACGCCAGAAGCATAAAATACAATATAAATTCAACAGTTTTTCCATCGTATAAAACGAATAATTGCAACCAGTTTGAAAGTGATGGTCATTTCTACGTTCCGGGCAACCTAGGCTTCACTCTAGGGCGTTGCTCCACTAGATCGAATAGCTAGGGCCTATGAAGTCAACGCCAGAAGCATAAGATACGATATAAATACAACAGCTTTTGCATCGTATAAAAGGAATAATTGCAAACAGTGTGAAAGTAATGGTCATTTCTACGTTCCGGGCAACCTAGGCTTCACTCTAGGGCGTTGCTCCACCAGATCAAACAGTTAGGGCCTTAGAAGTCAACGCCAGAAGCATAAAATACGATATAAATACAGCAGCTTTTCCATCGTATAAAAGGAATAATTGCAAACAGTGTGAAAGTAATGGTCATTTCTACGTTCCGGGCAACCTAGGCTTTACTCAACGGCGTTGTTCCACCAGATCGAATAGTTAGGACCTAAGAAGTCAACACCAGAAGAATAAAATACAAAATAAATACAACAGCCTTTACACCGTATAAAACGAATATTTGCTACCTGTGTGAAGGTTATGGTCATATCTACGTTCCGGGCAAACTAGGCTTCACTGTAGGGCGTTGCTCCACCAGATCGAAGTGTTAGGGCCTAAGAAGTCAACGCCCGAAGCATAAAATACAATAGAAATACAACAGTTTTTCCATCGTATAAAACGAATAGTTGCAACCATTATGAAACTTATGGTCATTTCTACGTTCCGGGCAACCTAGGCTCGCTCTATGGCGTTCTTCCACCACATCGAATAGCTACGGCCTCAGAAGTCAACGCCTGAAGCATAAAATACTATAAAAATGCAACAGTCTTTCCATCCTATAACAGGAATAATTGCAACCCGTGTGAAAGTGATGGTCATTTCTACGTTCCAGGAAACCTAGGCTTCACTGAAGGGCGTTGTTCCAACAGATCGAATAGTTAGGGCCTTAGGAGTCAACGCCCGAAGCATAAAATGCAATAAAAATACAACTGCTTTTCCATCGTATAACAGGATTAATTGCAACCAGTTTGAAAGTGATGGTCATTTCTACGTTCCGGGCAACCTAGGCTTCACTCTAGGGCGTTGCTCCACTAGATCGAATAGCTAGGGCCATAGAAGCCAACGCCAGAAGCATAAAATACGATATAAATACAACAGCTTTTCCATCGTATCAAAGGAATAATTGCAAACAGTGTGAAAGTAATGGTCATTTCTACGTTCCGGGCAACCTAGGCTTCACCCTAGGGCGTTGTTCCACCAGCTTGAATAGTTAGGGCCTAAGAAGTGAACGCCAGAAGCATAAAATACAATATAAATACAACAGTTTTTCCATCGTATAAAACGAATAATTGCAACCAGTGTGAAAGTTATGGTCATTTCTACGTTCCGGGCAATCTAGGCTACCCCTAGGGCGTTGCTCCGCCAGATCGAATAGTTAGGGCCTAAGAAGTCAACGCCAGAAGCATAAAATACAATATAAATACAACAGTTTTTCCATTGTATAAAACGAATAATTGCTACCAGTGTAAAAGTTATGGTCATTTCTACGTTCCGGGAAACCTAGGCTTCACCCTAGGGCGTTGTTCCACCAGCTTGAATAGTTAGGGCCTAAGAAGTGAACGCCAGAAGCATAAAATACAATATAAATACAACAGTTTTTCCATCGTATAAAACGAATAATTGCAACCAGTGTGAATGTTATGGTCATTTCTACGTTCCGGGCAACCTAGGCTTCCCCCTAGGGCGTTGCTCCAACAGATTGCATAGTTAGGGCCTTAGAAGTCAATGCCCGAAGCATAAAATGCAATAAAAATAAAACAGCTTTTCCATCGTATAGCAGGAATAATTTGCAACCAGTGTGAAGGTTATGGTCATATCTACGTTCCGGGCAGCCTAGGCAACACTGTAGGGCGTTGCTCCACCAGATCGAATAGTTAGGTCCTTTGAAGTCTACGCCAGAAGCATAAAATACAATATAAATTCAACAGTTTTTCCATCGTATAAAACGAATAATTGCAACCAGTTTGAAAGTGATGGTCATTTCTACGTTCCGGGCAACCCAGGCTTCACTCTAGGGCGTTGCTCCACTAGATCGAATAGCTAGGGCCTATGAAGTCAACGCCAGAAGCATAAGATACGATATAAATACAACAGCTTTTGCATCGTATAAAAGGAATAATTGCAAACAGTGTGAAAGTAATGGTCATTTCTACGTTCCGGGCAACCTAGGCTTCACTCTAGGGCGTTGCTCCACCAGATCAAACAGTTAGGGCCTTAGAAGTCAACGCCCGAAGCATAAAATACAAAATAAATAGAACAGTTTTCCCATTGTATAAAACGGATAATTGCTACCAGTGTAAAAGTTATGATCATTTCTACGTTCCGGGCAACCTAGGCTTCACCCTAGGGCGTTGTTCCACCTGATCGAATAGTTAGGGCCTAAGAAGTGAACGCCAGAAGCATAAAATACAATATAAATACATCAGCTTTTCCATCGTATAAAAGGAATAATTGCAAACAGTGTGAAAGTAATGGTCATTTCTACGTTCCGGGCAACCTAGGCTTCACTCTAGGGCGTTGCTCCACCAGATCAAACAGTTAGGGCGTTAGAAGTCAACGCCTGAAGCATAAAATACAAAATAAATGGAACAGTTTTTCCATGGTATAAAACGAATAATTGCTACCAGTGTAAAAGTTATGGTCATTTCTACGTTCCGGGCAACCTAGGCTTCACTCTAGGGCGGTGCTCCACCATATCGAATAGCTACGGCCTTAGAAGCCTACGCCTGAAGCATAAAATACAATAAAAATACAACGGTCTTTTCATCGTATAACAGGAATAATTGCAACAAGCGTGAAAGTAATGATCATTTCGGCGTTTCGGGCATCCTAGACTTAACTCTGAGGCATTGGTCCACCAGATCGAATAGTTAGGGCCTAAGAAGTCAACGCCAGAAGCATAAAATACCATATAAATACAACAGTTTTTCCATTGTATAAAACGAATAACTGCAACCAGTGTGAAAGTACTGGTCATTTCTACGTTCCGGGTAACCTAGGTTTCACTCTAGGGCGTTGCTCCACCTGGTCGAATAGCTAGGGACTTAGAATTCAACGCGAGAAGAATAAAATACAATATAAGTACAACATTTTTTTCATCGTATAAAATGAATATTTGCAAACATTGTGAAAGTAATGGTCATTTCTACGTTCCGGGCAACCCATGCGACACTCTAGGGCGTTGCTCCACCAGATCGAATAGTTAGGGCCTTAGAAGTCAACGCCAGAAGCATAAAATACAATAAAGATGCAACAGTTTTTCCATCTTATAACAGGAATA
This sequence comes from Calliopsis andreniformis, assembly GCF_051401765.1. NCBI lineage: Eukaryota > Metazoa > Arthropoda > Insecta > Hymenoptera > Andrenidae > Calliopsis > Calliopsis andreniformis. The sequence goes on along the minus strand of NW_027480472.1, from coordinate 2,364,869 downwards.
ATTGCAAACAGTGTGAAAGTAATGGTCATTTCTACGTTCCGGGCAACCTAGGCTTCACACTACGGCGTTGCTCGACCAGATCGAATAGCTAGGGCCTTAGAAGTCAACGCCCGAAGCATAAAATACAAAATAAATAGAACAATTTTTCCATCGTATAAAACGAATAATTGCTACCAGTGTGAAAGATATGGTCATTTCTACGTTCCGCGCAACCTGGGCTTTACTCTAGGGCGTTGTTCCACCAGATCGAATAATTAGGGCCTAAGAAGTCAACGCCAGAAGCATAAAATACAATATAAATACAACAGTTTTTCCATCGTATAAAACGAATAATTGCAACCAGTATGAAACTTATGGTCATTTCTACTTTCCGAGCAACCTAGGCTTCACCCTAGGGCTTTGCTCCAACAGATTGAATAGTTAGGGCCTTAGAAGTCAACGCCCGAAGAATAAAATACAAAATAAATAGAACGGTTTTTCCATTGTATAAAACGAATAATTGCTACGAGAGTAAAAGCTATGGTCATTTCTACGTCCCGGGCAACCTAGGCCTGACCCTAGGGCGTTGTTCCACCGGATCCAATAGTTAGGGCCTTAGAAGTCAACGCCAGAAGCATAAAATACGATATAAATACAACAGATTTTCCATCGTACAAAACGAAAAATTGCAAACAGTGTGAAAGATATGGACATTTCTACGATCCGGGCTACCTAGGCTTCACTCTATGGCGTTCTTCCACCACATCGAATAGCAACGGCCTCAGAAGACAACGCCAGAAGCTTAAATACAATATAAATATAACAGTTATTCCATCGTATAAAACGAATAATAGCAACCAGTGTGAAAGTTATGGTCATTTCTACGTTCCGAGCAACCTAGGCTTCACTCTACGGCGATGCTCCACCAGATCAAACAGATAGGGCATTAGAATTCAACGCCCGAAGCATAACATACAAAATAATTACAACGGTTTTTCCATTGTATAAAACGAATAATTGCTACGAGTGTAAAAGCTATGGTCATTTCTACGTTCCGGGCAACCTAGGCTTGACCCTAGGGCGTTGTTCCACCAGATCCAATAGTTAGGGCCTAAGAAGTGAACGCCAGAAGCATAAAGTGCAATAAAAATACAACAGTTTTTCCATCGTATAAAACGAATAATTGCAAACAGTGTGAAAGTAATGGTCATTTCTACGTTCCGGGCAACCTAGGCTTCACTCTACGGCGTTGTTCCACCAGATCGAATAGTTAGGACCTAAGAAGTCAACGGCAGAAGCATAAAATACGATATAATTACAACAGCTTTTCCATCGTATAAAAGGAATAATTGCAAACAGTGTGAAAGTAGTGGTCATTTCTACGTTCCGGGCAACCTAGGCTTCACTGTATGGCGTTCTTCCACCACATCGAATAGCTACGGCCTCAGAAGTCCACGCCTGAAGCATAAAATACAAAATAAATACAACAGCCTTTACACCGTATAAAACGAATATTTGCTACCTGTGTGAAGGTTATGGTCATATCTACGTTCCGGGCAAACTAGGCTTCACTGTAGGGCGTTGCTCCACCAGATCGAAGTGTTAGGGCCTAAGAAGTCAACGCCCGAAGCATAAAATACAATAGAAATACAACAGTTTTTCCATCGTATAAAACGAATAGTTGCAACCATTATGAAACTTATGGTCATTTCTACGTTCCGGGCAACCTAGGCTCGCTCTATGGCGTTCTTCCACCACATCGAATAGCTACGGCCTCAGAAGTCAACGCCTGAAGCATAAAATACTATAAAAATGCAACAGTCTTTCCATCCTATAACAGGAATAATTGCAACCCGTGTGAAAGTGATGGTCATTTCTACGTTCCAGGAAACCTAGGCTTCACTGAAGGGCGTTGTTCCAACAGATCGAATAGTTAGGGCCTTAGGAGTCAACGCCCGAAGCATAAAATGCAATAAAAATACAACTGCTTTTCCATCGTATAACAGGATTAATTGCAACCAGTTTGAAAGTGATGGTCATTTCTACGTTCCGGGCAACCTAGGCTTCACTCTAGGGCGTTGCTCCACTAGATCGAATAGCTAGGGCCATAGAAGTCAACGCCAGAAGCATTTAATACGATATAAATACAACAGCTTTTCCATCGTATCAAAGGAATAATTGCAAACAGTGTGAAAGTAATGGTCATTTCTACGTTCCGGGCAACCTAGGCTTCACCAAAGGGCGTTGCTCCACCAGATTAAACAGTTAGGGCCTTAGAAGTCAACGCCCGAAACATAAAATACAAAATAAATAGAACAGTTTTTCCTTTGTATAAAACGAATAATTGCTACCAGTGTAAAAGTTATGGTCATTTCTGCGTTCCGGGCATCCTAGGCTTCACCCTAGGGCGTTGCTCCACGAGATCGAATAGTTAGGGCCTAAGAAGTCAACGCCCGAAGCATAAAATACAATAGAAATACAACAGTTTTTCCATCGTATAAAACGAATAGTTGCAACCATTATGAAACTTATTGTCATTTCTACGTTCCGGGCAACCTAGGCTCGCTCTATGGCGTTCTTCCACCACATCGAATAGCTACGGCCTCAGAAGTCAACGCCTGAAGCATAAAATACAATAAAAATGCAACAGTCTTTCCATCCTATAACAGGAATAATTGCAACCCGTGTGAAAGTGATGGTCATTTGTACGTTCCAGGCAGCCTAGGCTTCACTCTAGGGCGTTGTCCACCAGATCGAATAGTTAGGGCCTAAGAAGTCAACGCCAGAAGCATAAAATACAATATAAATATAACAGTTTTTCCATCGTATAAAACGAATAATAGCAACCAGTGTGAAAGTTATGGTCATTTCTACGTTCCGGGCAACCTAGGCTTCACTCTAGGGCGTTGCTCCACCAGATCAAACAGCTAGGGCCTTAGAAGTCAACGCCCGAAGCATAAAATACAAAATAAATACAACAGTTTTTCCATCGTATAAAACGAATAATAGCAACCAGTGTGAAAGTTATGGTCATTTCTACGTTCCGGGCAACCTAGGCTTCACTCTAGGGCGTTGCTCCACCAGATCAAACAGTTAGGGCCTTAGAAGTCAACGCCCGAAGCACAAAATACAAAATAAATAGAACAGTTTTTCCATTGTATAAAACGAATAATTGCTACCAGTGTAAAAGTTATGGTCATTTCTACGTTCCGGGAAACCTAGGCTTCACCCTAGGGCGTTGTTCCACCAGCTTGAATAGTTAGGGCCTAAGAAGTGAACGCCAGAAGCATAAAATACAATATAAATACAACAGTTTTTCCATCGTATAAAACGAATAATTGCAACCAGTATGAAACTTATGGTCATTTCTACTTTCCGAGCAACCTAGGCTTCACCCTAGGGCTTTGCTCCAACAGATTGAATAGTTAGGGCCTTAGAAGTCAACGCCCGAAGAATAAAATACAAAATAAATAGAACGGTTTTTCCATTTTATAAAACGAATAATTGCTACGAGAGTAAAAGCTATGGTCATTTCTACGTTCCGGGCAACCTAGGCCTGACCCTAGGGCGTTGTTCCACCGGATCCAATAGTTAGGGCCTTAGAAGTCAACGCCAGAAGCATAAAATACGATATAAATACAACAGATTTTCCATCGTACAAAACGAAAAATTGCAAACAGTGTGAAAGATATGGACATTTCTACGATCCGGGCTACCTAGGCTTCACTCTATGGCGTTCTTCCACCACATCGAATAGCAACGGCCTCAGAAGTCAACGCCAGAAGCTTAAATACAATATAAATATAACAGTTTTTCCATCGTATAAAACGAATAATAGCAACCAGTGTGAAAGTTATGGTCATTTCTACGTTCCGAGCAACCTAGGCTTCACTCTACGGCGATGCTCCACCAGATCAAACAGATAGGGCATTAGAATTCAACGCCCGAAGCATAAAATACAAAATAATTACAACGGTTTTTCCATTGTATAAAACGAATAATTGCTACGAGTGTAAAAGCTATGGTCATTTCTACGTTCCGGGCAACCTAGGCTTGACCCTAGGGCGTTGTTCCACCAGATCCAATAGTTAGGGCCTAAGAAGTGAACGCCAGAAGCATAAAGTGCAATAAAAATACAACAGTTTTTCCATCGTATAAAACGAATAATTGCAAACAGTGTGAAAGTAATGGTCATTTCTACGTTCCGGGCAACCTAGGCTTCACTCTACGGCGTTGTTCCACCAGATCGAATAGTTAGGGCCTAAGAAGTCAACGGCAGAAGCATAAAATACGATATAATTACAACAGCTTTTCCATCGTATAAAAGGAATAATTGCAAACAGTGTGAAAGTAGTGGTCATTTCTACGTTCCGGGCAACCTAGGCTTCACTGTATGGCGTTCTTCCACCACATCGAATAGCTACGGCCTCAGAAGTCCACGCCTGAAGCATAAAATACAATAAAAATACAACAGTCTTTTCATCGCATAACAGGAATAATTGCAACAAGCGTGAAAGTAATGATCATTTCTACATTCCAGGCAACCTAGGCTTCACTCTAGGGCGTTGTTCCACAAGATCGAATAGTTAGTGCCTAAGTAGTCAACGCCAGAAGCATAAAATACAATATAAATACAACAGCTTTTCCATCGTATAAAACAAATAATCGCAACCAGTGTGAAAGTTATGGTCATTTCTACGTTCCGGGCAACGTAGGCTTCACCCTAGGCCGTTGTTCCTCCAGATCGAATAGTTAGGGCCTAAGAAGTGAACGCCAGAAGCATAAAATGCAATAAAAATACAACAGTTTCTCCATCGTATAGCAGGAATAATTTGCAACCAGTGTGATAGTAGTGGTCATTTCTACGTTCCGGGCAACCCAGGTTTCACTCCAGGGCGTTGCTCCACCAGATCGAATAGTTACGGCCTAAGAAGTCAACGCCAGAAGCATAAAATACGATGAAGATGCAACAGTTTTTCCATCGTATAAAACGAATAATTGCAATCAGTGTGAAAGTTATGGTCATTTCTACATTCCGAGCAACCTAGGCTTCACTCTAGGGCGTTGCTCCACCAGATCGAATAGTTAGGTCCTTAGAAGTCAACGCCAGAAGCATAAAATACGATATAAATACAACAGCTTTTCCATCGTATATAACAAATAATTGCAATCAGTGTGAAAGTTATGGTCATTTCTACGTTCCGGGCAACCTAGGCTTCACTCTACGGCGTTGTTCTACCAGATCGAATAGTTAGGGCCTAAGAAGACAACGCCAGAAGCATAAAATACGACATAAATACAACAGCTTTTCCATCGTATAAAAGGAATAATTGCAAACAGTGTGAAAGTAATGGTCATTTCTACGTTCCGGGCAACCTAGGCTTCACTGTATGGCGTTCTTCCACCACATCGAACAGCTACGGCCTCAGAAGTCAACGCCTGAAGCATAAAATACAATAAAAATGCAACAGTCTTTCCATCCTATAACAGGAATAATTGCAACCCGTGTGAAAGTGATGGTCATTTGTACGTTCCAGGCAGCCTAGGCTTCACTCTAGGGCGTTGTCCACCAGATCGAATAGTTAGGGCCGAAGAAGTCAACGCCAGAAGCATAAAATACAATATAAATATAACAGTTTTTCCATCGTATAAAACGAATAATAGCAACCAGTGTGAAAGTTATGGTCATTTCTACGTTCCGGGCAACCTAGGCTTCACTCTAGGGCGTTGCTCCACCAGATCAAACAGTTAGGGCCTTAGAAGTCAACGCCCGAAGCATAAAATACAAAATAAATAGAACAGTTTTTCCATTGTATAAAACGAATAATTGCTACCAGTGTAAAAGTTATGGTCATTTCTACGTTCCGGGAAACCTAGGCTTCACCCTAGGGCGTTGTTCCACCAGCTTGAATAGTTAGGGCCTCAGAAGTGAACGCCAGAAGCATAAAATACAATATAAATACAACAGTTTTTCCATCGTATAAAACGAATAATTGCAACCAGTGTGAAAGTTATGGTCATTTCTACGTTCCGGGCAACCTAGGCTACCCCTAGGGCGTTGCTCCACCAGATCGAATAGTTAGGGCCTAAGAAGTCAACGCCAGAAGCATAAAATACAATATAAATACAACAGTTTTTCCATTGTATAAAACGAATAATTGCTACCAGTGTAAAAGTTATGGTCATTTCTACGTTCCGGGAAACCTAGGCTTCACCCTAGGCCGTTGTTCCACCAGCTTGAATAGTTAGGGCCTAAGAACTGAACGCCAGAAGCATAAAATACAATATAAATACAACAGTTTTTCCATCGTATAAAACGAATAATTGCAACCAGTGTGAATATTATGGTCATTTCTACGTTCCGGGCAACCTAGGCTTCCCCCTAGGGCCTTGCTCCAACAGATTGCATAGTTAGGGCCTTAGAAGTCAATGCCCGAAGCATAAAATGCAATAAAAATACAAAAGCTTTTCCATCGTATAGCAGGAATAATTTGCAACCAGTGTGAAGGTTATGGTCATATCTACGTTCCGGGCAGCCTAGGCAACACTGTAGGTCGTTGCTCCACCAGATCGAATAGTTAGGTCCTTTGAAGTCTACGCCAGAAGCATAAAATACAATATAAATTCAACAGTTTTTCCATCGTATAAAACGAATAATTGCAACCAGTTTGAAAGTGATGGTCATTTCTACGTTCCGGGCAACCTAGGCTTCACTCTAGGGCGTTGCTCCACTAGATCGAATAGCTAGGGCCTATGAAGTCAACGCCAGAAGCATAAGATACGATATAAATACAACAGCTTTTGCATCGTATAAAAGGTATAATTGCAAACAGTGTGAAAGTAATGGTCATTTCTACGTTCCGGGCAACCTAGGCTTCACTCTAGGGCGTTGCTCCACCAGATCAAACAGTTAGGGCCTTAGAAGTCAACGCCCGAAGCATAAAATACAAAATGAATAGAACAGTTTTTCCATTGTATAAAACGGATAATTGCTACCAGTGTAAAAGTTATGATCATTTCTACGTTCCGGGCAACCTAGGCTTCACCCTAGGGCGTTGTTCCACCAGATCGAATAGTTAGGGCCTAAGAAGTGAACGCCAGAAGCATAAAATACAATATAAATACATCAGCTTTTCCATCGTATAAAAGGAATAATTGCAAACAGTGTGAAAGTAATGGTCATTTCTACGTTCCGGGCAACCTAGGCTTCACTCTAGGGCGTTGCTCCACCAGATCAAACAGTTCGGCGTTAGAAGTCAACGCCTGAAGCATAAAATACAAAATAAATAGAACAGTTTTTCCATGGTATAAAACGAATAATTGCGACCAGTGTAAAAGTTATGGCCATTTCTACGTTCCGGGCAACCTAGGCTTCACTCTAGGGCGGTGCTCCACCATATCGAATAGCTACGGCCTTAGAAGCCTACGCCTGAAGCATAAAATACAATAAAAATACAACGGTCTTTTCATCGTATAACAGGAATAATTGCAACAAGCGTGAAAGTAATGATCATTTCGGCGTTTCGGGCATCCTAGACTTAACTCTGAGGCATTGGTCCACCAGATCGAATAGTTAGGGCCTAAGAAGTCAACGCCAGAAGCATAAAATACCATATAAATACAACAGTTTTTCCATTGTATAAAACGAATAACTGCAACCAGTGTGAAAGTACTGGTCATTTCTACGTTCCGGGTAACCTAGGTTTCACTCTAGGGCGTTGCTCCACCTGGTCGAATAGCTAGGGACTTAGAATTCAACGCGAGAAGAATAAAATACAATATAAGTACAACATTTTTTTCATCGTATAAAATGAATATTTGCAAACATTGTGAAAGTAATGGTCATTTCTACGTTCCGGGCAACCCATGCGACACTCTAGGGCGTTGCTCCACCAGATCGAATAGTTAGGGCCTTAGAAGTCAACGCCAGAAGCATAAAATACAATAAAGATGCAACAGTTTTTCCATCTTATAACAGGAATAATTGCAAACAGTGTGAAAGTAATGGTCATTTCTACGTTCCGGGCAACCTAGGCTTCACTGTATGGCGTTCTTCCACCACATCGAACAGCTACGGCCTCAGAAGTCAACGCCAGAAGCATAAAATACAATAAAGATGCAACAGTTTTTCCATCTTATAACAGGAATAATTGCAAACAGTGTGAAAGTAATGGTCATTTCTACGTTCCGGGCAACCTAGGCTTCACTCTACGGCGTTGCTCGACCAGATCGAATAGCTAGGGCCTTAGAAGTCAACGCCCGAAGCATAAAATACAAAATAAATAGAACAATTTTTCCATCGTATAAAACGAATAATTGCTACCAGGGTGAAAGATATGGTCATTTCTACGTTCCGCGCAACCTGGGCTTTACTCTAGGGCGTTGTTCCACCAGATCGAATAATTAGGGCCTAAGAAGTCAACGCCAGAAGCATAAAATACAATATAAATACAACAGTTTTTCCATCGTATAAAACGAATAATTGCAACCAGTATGAAACTTATGGTCATTTCTACGTTCCGAGCAACCTAGGCTTCACCCTAGGGCTTTGCTCCAACAGATTGAATAGTTAGGGCCTTAGAAGTCAACGCCCGAAGAATAAAATACAAAATAAATAGAACGGTTTTTCCATTGTATAAAACGAATAATTGCTACGAGAGTAAAAGCTATGGTCATTTCTACGTTCCGGGCAACCTAGGCCTGACCCTAGGGCGTTGTTCCACCGGATCCAATAGTTAGGGCCTTAGAAGTCAACGCCAGAAGCATAAAATACGATATAAATACAACAGATTTTCCATCGTACAAAACGAAAAATTGCAAACAGTGTGAAAGATATGGACATTTCTACGATCCGGGCTACCTAGGCTTCACTCTATGGCGTTCTTCCACCACATCGAATAGCAACGGCCTCAGAAGTCAACGCCAGAAGCATAAAATACAATAAAAATACAACAGTCTTTTCATCGTATAACAGGAATAATTGCAACAAGCGTGAAAGTAATGATCATTTCGGCGTTTCGGGCATCCTAGGCTTCACTCTAGGGCGTTGCTCCACCAGATCAAACAGTTAGGGCGTTAGAAGTCAACGCCTGAAGCATAAAATACAATATAAATACAACAGCTTTTACATCGTATAAAAGGAATAATTGCAAACAGTGTGAAAGTAATGGTCATTTCTACGTTCCGGGCAACCTAGGCTTCACTCTACGGCGTTGCTCGACCAGATCGAATAGCTAGGGCCTTAGAAGTCAACGCCCGAAGCATAAAATACGATATAAATACAACAGCTTTTCCATCGTATAAAAGGAATAATTGCAAACAGTGTGAAAGTAATGGTCATTTCTACGTTCCGGGCAACCTAGGCTTCACTGTATGGCGTTCTTCCACCACATCGAACAGCTACGGCCTCAGAAGTCAACGCCTGAAGCATAAAATACAATAAAAATGCAACAGTCTTTCCATCCTATAACAGGAATAATTGCAAACAGTGTGAAAGTAATGGTCATTTCTACGTTCCGGGCAACCTAGGCTTCACTGTATGGCGTTCTTCCACCACATCGAACAGCTACGGCCTCAGAAGTCAACGCCTGAAGCATAAAATACAATAAAAATGCAACAGTCTTTCCATCCTATAACAGGAATAATTGCAACCCGTGTGAAAGTGATGGTCATTTGTACGTTCCAGGCAGCCTAGGCTTCACTCTAGGGCGTTGTCCACCAGATCGAATAGTTAGGGCCTAAGAAGTCAACGCCAGAAGCATAAAATACAATATAAATATAACTGTTTTTCCATCGTATAAAACGAATAATAGCAACCAGTGTGAAAGTTATGGTCATTTCTACGTTCCGGGCAACCTAGGCTTCACTCTAGGGCGTTGCTCCACCAGATCAAACAGTTAGGGCCTTAGAAGTCAACGCCCGAAGCATAAAATACAAAATAAATAGAACAGTTTTTCCATTGTATAAAACGAATAATTGCTACCAGTGTAAAAGTTATGGTCATTTCTACGTTCCGGGAAACCTAGGCTTCACCCTAGGGCGTTGTTCCACCAGCTTTAATAGTTAGGGCCTAAGAAGTGAACGCCAGAAGCATAAAATACAATATAAATACAACAGTTTTTCCATCGTATAAAACGAATAATTGCAACCAGTGTGAAAGTTATGGTCATTTCTACGTTCCGGGCAACCTAGGCTACCCCTAGGGCGTTGCTCCGCCAGATCGAATAGTTAGGGCCTAAGAAGTCAACGCCAGAAGCATAAAATACAATATAAATACAACAGTTTTTCCATTGTATAAAACGAATAATTGCTACCAGTGTAAAAGTTATGGTCATTTCTACGTTCCGGGAAACCTAGGCTTCACCCTAGGGCGTTGTTCCACCAGCTTGAATAGTTAGGGCCTAAGAAGTGAACGCCAGAAGCATAAAATACAATATAAATACAACAGTTTTTCCATCGTATAAAACGAATAATTGCAACCAGTGTGAATGTTATGGTCATTTCTACGTTCCGGGCAACCTAGGCTTCCCCCTAGGGCGTTGCTCCAACAGATTGCATAGTTAGGGCCTTAGAAGTCAATGCCCGAAGCATAAAATACAAAATAAATAGAACAGTTTTTCCATTGTATAAAACGAATAATTGCTACCAGTGTAAAAGTTATGGTCATTTCTACGTTCCGGGAAACCTAGGCTTCACCCTAGGGCGTTGTTCCACCAGCTTTAATAGTTAGGGCCTAAGAAGTGAACGCCAGAAGCATAAAATACAATATAAATACAACAGTTTTTCCATCGTATAAAACGAATAATTGCAACCAGTGTGAAAGTTATGGTCATTTCTACGTTCCGGGCAACCTAGGCTACCCCTAGGGCGTTGCTCCGCCAGATCGAATAGTTAGGGCCTAAGAAGTCACGCCAGAAGCATAAAATACAATATAAATACAACAGTTTTTCCATTGTATAAAACGAATAATTGCTACCAGTGTAAAAGTTATGGTCATTTCTACGTTCCGGGAAACCTAGGCTTCACCCTAGGGCGTTGTTCCACCAGCTTGAATAGTTAGGGCCTAAGAAGTGAACGCCAGAAGCATAAAATACAATATAAATACAACAGTTTTTCCATCGTATAAAACGAATAATTGCAACCAGTGTGAATGTTATGGTCATTTCTACGTTCCGGGCAACCTAGGCTTCCCCCTAGGGCGTTGCTCCAACAGATTGCATAGTTAGGGCCTTAGAAGTCAATGCCCGAAGCATAAAATGCAATAAAAATACAACAGCTTTTCCATCGTATAGCAGGAATAATTTGCAACCAGTGTGAAGGTTATGGTCATATCTACGTTCCGGGCAGCCTAGGCAACACTGTAGGGCGTTGCTCCACCAGATCGAATAGTTAGGTCCTTTGAAGTCTACGCCAGAAGCATAAAATACAATATAAATTCAACAGTTTTTCCATCGTATAAAACGAATAATTGCAACCAGTTTGAAAGTGATGGTCATTTCTACGTTCCGGGCAACCCAGGCTTCACTCTAGGGCGTTGCTCCACTAGATCGAATAGCTAGGGCCTATGAAGTCAACGCCAGAAGCATAAGATACGATATAAATACAACAGCTTTTGCATCGTATAAAAGGAATAATTGCAAACAGTGTGAAAGTAATGGTCATTTCTACGTTCCGGGCAACCTAGGCTTCACTCTAGGGCGTTGCTCCACCAGATCAAACAGTTAGGGCCTTAGAAGTCAACGCCCGAAGCATAAAATACAAAATAAATAGAACGGTTTTTCCATTGTATAAAACGGATAATTGCTACCAGTGTAAAAGTTATGATCATTTCTACGTTCCGGGCAACCTAGGCTTCACCCTAGGGCGTTGTTCCACCAGATCGAATAGTTAGGGCCTAAGAAGTGAACGCCAGAAGCATAAAATACAATATAAATACATCAGCTTTTCCATCGTATAAAAGGAATAATTGCAAACAGTGTGAAAGTAATGGTCATTTCTACGTTCCGGGCAACCTAGGCTTCACTCTAGGGCGTTGCTCCACCAGATCAAACAGTTAGGGCGTTAGAAGTCAACGCCTGAAGCATAAAATACAAAATAAATAGAACAGTTTTTCCATGGTATAAAACGAATAATTGCTACCAGTGTAAAAGTTATGGTCATTTCTACGTTCCGGGCAACCTAGGCTTCACTCTAGGGCGGTGCTCCACCATATCGAATAGCTACGGCCTTAGAAGCCTACGCCTGAAGCATAAAATACAATAAAAATACAACGGTCTTTTCATCGTATAACAGGAATAATTGCAACAAGCGTGAAAGTAATGATCATTTCGGCGTTTCGGGCATCCTAGGCTTCACTCTAGGGCGTTGCTCCACCAGATCAAACAGTTAGGGCGTTAGAAGTCAACGCCTGAAGCATAAAATACAATATAAATACAACAGCTTTTACATCGTATAAAAGGAATAATTGCAAACAGTGTGAAAGTAATGGTCATTTCTACGTTCCGGGCAACCTAGGCTTCACTCTACGGCGTTGCTCGACCAGATCGAATAGCTAGGGCCTTAGAAGTCAACGCCCGAAGCATAAAATACAAAATAAATAGAACAATTTTTCCATCGTATAAAACGAATAATTGCTACCAGTGTGAAAGATATGGTCATTTCTACGTTCCGCGCAACCTGGGCTTTACTCTAGGGCGTTGTTCCACCAGATCGAATAATTAGGGCCTAAGAAGTCAACGCCAGAAGCATAAAATACAATATAAATACAACAGTTTTTCCATCTTATAAAACGAATAATTGCAACCAGTATGAAACTTCTGGTCATTTCTACTTTCCGAGCAACCTAGGCTTCACCCTAGGGCTTTGCTCCAACAGATGGAATAGTTAGGGCCTTAGAAGTCAACGCCCGAAGAATAAAATACAAAATAAATAGAACGGTTTTTCCATTGTATAAAACGAATAATTGCTACGAGAGTAAAAGCTATGGTCATTTCTACGTTCCGGGCAACCCAGGCCTGACCCTAGGGCGTTGTTCCACCGGATCCAATAGTTAGGGCCTTAGAAGTCAACGCCAGAAGCATAAAATACGATATAAATACAACAGATTTTCCATCGTACAAAACGAAAAATTGCAAACAGTGTGAAAGATATGGACATTTCTACGATCCGGGCTACCTAGGCTTCACTCTATGGCGTTCTTCCACCACATCGAATAGCAACGGCCTCAGAAGTCAACGCCAGAAGCTTAAATACAATATAAATATAACAGTTTTTCCATCGTATAAAACGAATAATAGCAACCAGTGTGAAAGTTATGGTCATTTCTACGTTCCGAGCAACCTAGGCTTCACTCTACGGCGATGCTCCACCAGATCAAACAGATAGGGCATTAGAATTCAACGCCCGAAGCATAAAATACAAAATAATTAGAACGGTTTTTCCATTGTATAAAACGAATAATTGCTACGAGTGTAAAAGCTATGGTCATTTCTACGTTCCGGGCAACCTAGGCTTGACCCTAGGGCGTTGTTCCACCAGATCCAATAGTTAGGGCCTAAGAAGTGAACGCCAGAAGCATAAAGTGCAATAAAAATACAACAGTTTTTCCATCGTATAAAACGAATAATTGCAAACAGTGTGAAAGTAATGGTCATTTCTACGTTCCGGGCAACCTAGGCTTCACTCTACGGCGTTGTTCCACCAGATCGAATAGTTAGGGCCTAAGAAGACAACGCCAGAAGCATAAAATACGATATAAATACAACAGCTTTTCCATCGTATAAAAGGAATAATTGCAAACAGTGTGAAAGTAATGGTCATTTCTACGTTCCGGGCAACCTAGGCTTCACTGTATGGCGTTCTTCCACCACATCGAACAGCTACGGCCTCAGAAGTCAACGCCTGAAGCATAAAATACAATAAAAATGCAACAGTCTTTCCATCCTATAACAGGAATAATTGCAAACAGTGTGAAAGTAATGCTCATTTCTACGTTCCGGGCAACCTAGGCTTCACTGTAGGGCGTTCTTCCACCACATCGAACAGCTACGGCCTCAGAAGTCAACGCCTGAAGCTTAAAATACAATATAAGTACAACAGTTTTTCCATCGTATAAAACGAATAATAGCAACCAGTGTGAAACGTATGGTCATTTCTACGTTCCGGGCAACCTAGGCTTCACTCTAGGGCGTTGCTCCACCAGATCAAACAGTTAGGGCCTTAGAAGTCAACGCCCGAAGCATAAAATACAAAATAAATAGAACAGTTTTTCCATTGTATAAAACGAATAATTGCTACCAGTGTAAAAGTTATGGTCATTTCTACGTTCCGGGAAACCTAGGCTTCACCCTAGGGCGTTGTTCCACAAGCTTGAATAGTTAGGGCCTAAGAAGTGAACGCCAGAAGCATAAAATACAATATAAATACAACAGTTTTTCCATCGTATAAAACGAATAATTGCAACCAGTGTGAAAGTTATGGTCATTTCTACGTTCCGGGCAACCTAGGCTACCCCTAGGGCGTTGCTCCGCCAGATCGAATAGTTAGGGCCTAAGAAGTCAACGCCCGAAGAATAAAATACAAAATAAATAGAACAGTTTTTCCATGGTATAAAACGAATAATTGCTACCAGTGTAAAAGTTATGGTCATTTCTACGTTCCGGGCAACCTAGGCTTCACTCTAGGGCGGTGCTCCACCATATCGAATAGCTACGGCCTTAGAAGCCTACGCCTGAAGCATAAAATACAATAAAAATACAACGGTCTTTTCATCGTATAACAGGAATAATTGCAACAAGCGTGAAAGTAATGATCATTTCGGCGTTTCGGGCATCCTAGGCTTCACTCTAGGGCGTTGCTCCTCCAGATCAAACAGTTAGGGCGTTAGAAGTCAACGCCTGAAGCATAAAATACAATATAAATACAACAGCTTTTGCATCGTATAAAAGGAATAATTGCAAACAGTGTGAAAGTAATGGTCATTTCTACGTTCCGGGCAACCTAGGCTTCACTCTACGGCGTTGCTCGACCAGATCGAATAGCTAGGGCCTTAGAAGTCAACGCCCGAAGCATAAAATACAAAATAAATAGACCAATTTTTCCATCGTATAAAACGAATAATTGCTACCAGTGTGAAAGATATGGTCATTTCTACGTTCCGCGCAACCTGGGCTTTACTCTAGGGCGTTGTTCCACCAGATCGAATAATTAGGGCCTAAGAAGTCAACGCCAGAAGCATAAAATACAATATAAATACAACAGTTTTTCCATCGTATAAAACGAATAATTGCAACCAGTATGAAACTTATGGTCATTTCTACTTTCCGAGCAACCTAGGCTTCACCCTAGGGCTTTGCTCCAACAGATTCAATAGTTAGGGCCTTAGAAGTCAACGCCCGAAGAATAAAATACAAAATAAATAGAACGGTTTTTCCATTGTATAAAACGAATAATTGCTACGAGAGTAAAAGCTATGGCCATTTCTACGTTCCGGGCAACCTAGGCCTGACCCTAGGGCGTTGTTCCATCGGATCCAATAGTTAGGGCCTTAGAAGTCAACGCCAGAAGCATAAAATACGATATAAATACAACAGATTTTCCATCGTACAAAACGAAAAATTGCAAACAGTGTGAAAGATATGGACATTTCTACGATCCGGGCTACCTAGGCTTCACTCTATGGCGTTCTTCCACCACATCGAATAGCAACGGCCTCAGAAGTCAACGCCAGAAGCTTAAATACAATATAAATATAACAGTTTTTCCATCGTATAAAACGAATAATAGCAACCAGTGTTAAAGTTATGGTCATTTCTACGTTCCGAGCAACCTAGGCTTCACTCTACGACGATGCTCCACCAGATCAAACAGATAGGGCATTAGAATTCAACGCCCGAAGCATAAAATACAAAATAATTAGAACGGTTTTTCCATTGTATAAAACGAATAATTGCTACGAGTGTAAAAGCTATGGTCATTTCTACGTTCCGGGCAACCTAGGCTTGACCCTAGGGCGTTGTTCCACCAATCCAATAGTTAGGGCCTAAGAAGTGAACGCCAGAAGCATAAAGTGCACTAAAAATACAACAGTTTTTCCATCGTATAAAACGAATAATTGCAAACAGTGTGAAAGTAATGGTCATTTCTACGTTCCGGGCAACCTAGGCTTCACTCTACGGCGTTGTTCCACCAGATCGAATAGTTAGGGCCTAAGAAGACAACGCCAGAAGCATAAAATACGATATAAATACAACAGCTTTTCCATCGTATAAAAGGAATAATTGCAAACAGTGTGAAAGTAATAGTCATTTCTACGTTCCGGGCAACCTAGGCTTCACTGTATGGCGTTCTTCCACCACATCGAACAGCTACGGCCTCAGAAGTCAACGCCTGAAGCATAAAATACAATAAAAATGCAACAGTCTTTCCATCCTATAACAGGAATAATTGCAAACAGTGTGAAAGTAATGCTCATTTCTACGTTCCGGGCAACCTAGGCTTCACTGTATGGCGTTCTTCCACCACATCGAACAGCTACGGCCTCAGAAGTCAACGCCTGAAGCATAAAATACAATAAAAATGCAACAGTCTTTCCATCCTATAACAGGAATAATTGCAACCCGTGTGAAAGTGATGGTCATTTGTACGTTCCAGGCAGCCTAGGCTTCACTCTAGGGCGTTGTCCACCAGATCGAATAGTTAGGGCCTAAGAAGTCAACGCCAGAAGCATAAAATACAATATAAATATAACAGTTTTTCCATCGTATAAAACGAATAATAGCAACCAGTGTGAAAGTTATGGTCATTTCTACGTTCCGGGCAACCTAGGCTTCACTCTAGGGCGTTGCTCCACCAGATCAAACAGTTAGGGCCTTAGAAGTCAACGCCCGAAGCATAAAATACAAAATAAATAGAACAGTTTTTCCATTGTATAAAACGAATAATTGCTGCCAGTGTAAAAGTTATGGTCATTTCTACGTTCCGGGAAACCTAGGCTTCACCCTAGGGCGTTGTTCCACCAGCTTGAATAGTTAGGGCCTAAGAAGTGAACGCCAGAAGCATAAAATACAATATAAATACAACAGCTTTTCCATCGTATAGCAGAAATAATTTGCAACCAGTGTGAAGGTTATGGTCATATCTACGTTCCGGGCAGCCTAGGCAACACTGTAGGGCGTTGCTCCACCAGATCGAATAGTTAGGTCCTTTGAAGTCTACGCCAGAAGCATAAAATACAATATAAATTCAACAGTTTTTCCATCGTATAAAACGAATAATTGCAACCAGTTTGAAAGTGATGGTCATTTCTACGTTCCGGGCAACCCAGGCTTCACTCTAGGGCGTTGTTCCACCAGCTTGAATAGTTAGGGCCTAAGAAGTGAACGCCAGAAGCATAAAATACAATATAAATACAACAGTTTTTCCATCGTATAAAACGAATAATTGCAACCAGTGTGAATGTTATGGTCATTTCTACGTTCCGGGCAACCTAGGCTTCCCCCTAGGGCGTTGCTCCAACAGATTGCATAGTTAGGGCCTTAGAAGTCAATGCCCGAAGCATAAAATGCAATAAAAATACAACAGCTTTTCCATCGTATAGCAGAAATAATTTGCAACCAGTGTGAAGGTTATGGTCATATCTACGTTCCGGGCAGCCTAGGCAACACTGTAGGGCGTTGCTCCACCAGATCGAATAGTTAGGTCCTTTGAAGTCTACGCCAGAAGCATAAAATACAATATAAATTCAACAGTTTTTCCATCGTATAAAACGAATAATTGCAACCAGTTTGAAAGTGATGGTCATTTCTACGTTCCGGGCAACCCAGGCTTCACTCTAGGGCGTTGCTCCACTAGATCGAATAGCTAGGGCCTATGAAGTCAACGCCAGAAGCATAAGATACGATATAAATACAACAGCTTTTGCATCGTATAAAAGGAATAATTGCAAACAGTTTGAAAGTAATGGTCATTTCTACGTTCCGGGCAACCTAGGCTTGACCCTAGGGCGTTGTTCCACCAGATCCAATAGTTAGGGCCTAAGAAGTGAACGCCAGAAGCATAAAGTGCAATAAAAATACAACAGTTTTTCCATCGTATAAAACGAATAATTGCAAACAGTGTGAAATTAATGGTCATTTCTACGTTCCGGGCAACCTAGGCTTCACTCTACGGCGTTGTTCCACCAGATCGAATAGTTAGGGCCTAAGAAGACAACGCCAGAAGCATAAAATACGATATAAATACAACAGCTTTTCCATCGTATAAAAGGAATAATTGCAAACAGTGTGAAAGTAATGGTCATTTCTACGTTCCGGGCAACCTAGGCTTCACTGTATTGCGTTCTTCCACCACATCGAACAGCTACGGCCTCAGAAGTCAACGCCTGAAGCATAAAATACAATAAAAATGCAACAGTCTTTCCATCCTATAACAGGAATAATTGCAAACAGTGTGAAAGTAATGCTCATTTCTACGTTCCGGGCAACCAAGGCTTCACTGTATGGCGTTCTTCCACCACATCGAACAGCTACGGCCTCAGAAGTCAACGCCTGAAGCATAAAATACAATAAAAATGCAACAGTCTTTCCATCCTATAACAGGAATAATTGCAACCCGTGTGAAAGTGATGGTCATTTGTACGTTCCAGGCAGCCTAGGCTTCACTCTATGGCGTTGTCCACCAGATCGAATAGTTAGGGCCTATGAAGTCAACGCCAGAAGCATAAAATACAATATAAATATATCAGTTTTTCCATCGTATAAAACGAATAATAGCAACCAGTGTGAAAGTTATGGTCATTTCTACGTTCCGGGCAACCTAGGCTACACTCTAGGGCGTTGCTCCACCAGATCAAACAGTTAGGGCCTTAGAAGTCAACGCCCGAAGCATAAAATACAAAATAAATAGAACAGTTTTTCCATTGTATAAAACGAATAATTGCTACCAGTGTAAAAGTTATGGTCATTTCTACGTTCCGGGAAACCTAGGCTTCACCCTAGGGCGTTGTTCCACCAGCTTGATTAGTTAGGGCCTAAGAAGTGAACGCCAGAAGCATAAAATGCAATAAAAATACAACAGTCTTTCCATCCTATAACAGGAATAATTGCAACCCGTGTGAAAGTGATGGTCATTTCTACGTTCCAGGCAACCTAGGCTTCACTGAAGGGCGTTGTTCCAACAGATCGAATAGTTAGGGCCTTAGGAGTCAACGCCCGAAGCATAAAATGCAATAAAAATACAACTGTTTTTCCATCGTATAACAGGATTAATTGCAACCAGTTTGAAAGTGATGGTCATTTCTACGTTCCGGGCAACCTAGGCTTCACTCTAGGGCGTTGTTCCACTAGATCGAATAGCTAGGGCCATAGAAGTCAACGCCAGAAGCATAAAATACGATATAAATACAACAGCTTTTCCATCGTATAAAAGGAATAATTGCAAACAGTGTGAAAGTAATGGTCATTTCTACGTTCCGGGCAACCTAGGCTTCACCCTAGGGCGTTGCTCCACCAGATTAAACAGTTAGGGCCTTAGAAGTCAACGCCTGAAACATAAAATACAAAATAAATAGAACAGTTTTTCCATTGTATAAAACGAATAATTGCTACCAGTGTAAAAGTTATGGTCATTCCTGCGTTCCGGGCAACCGAGGCTTCATCCTAGGGCGTTGTTCCGCCAGATCGAATAGTTAGGGCCTAAGAAGTGAACGCCAGAAGCATAAAATACAATACAAATACAACAGTTTTTCCATCGTATAAAACGAATAATTGCAACCAGTGTGAAAGTTATGGTTATTTCTACATTCCGAGCAACCTAGGCTTCACTCTAGGGCGTTGCTCCACCAGATCGAATAGTTAGGGCCTAAGAAGTGAACGTCAGAAGCATTAAATACAATAAAAATACAACAGTTTTTCCATCGTATAACAGGATTAATTGCAACCAGTTTGAAAGTGATGGTCACTTCTACGTTCCGGGCAACCTAGCCTTCACTCTAGGGCGTTGCTCCACTAGATCGAATAGCTAGGGCCTTAGAAGTCAACGCCAGAGTCATAAAATACAATATAAATAGAGCAGCTTTTCCATCGTAAAAAACGAATAATTGCAACCAGTGTGAAAGTTATGGTTATTTCTACATTCCGAGCAACCTAGGCTTCACTCTAGGGCGTTGCTCCACCAGATCGAATAGTTAGGTCCTTAGAAGTAAACGCCAGAAGCATAAAATGCAATAAAAATACAACAGTATTTCCATCGTATAACAGGATGAATTGCAACCAGTTTGAAAGTGATGGTCATTTCTACGTTCCGGGCAACCTAGGCTTCACTCTAGGGCGTTTCTCCACCAGATCGAATAGTTAGGTCCTTAGAAGTCAACGCCAGAAGCATAAAATACGATATAAATGCAACAGCTTTTCCATGGTATAAAAGGAATAATTGCAAACAGTGTGAAAGTAATGGTCATTCCTACGCTCCGGGCAACCTGGGCTTCACTCTACGGCGTTGTTCCACCAGATCGAATAGTTAGGGCCTAAGAAGTCAACACTAGAATTATAAAATACAAAATAAATACAACAGCCTTTACACCGTATAAAACGAATAATTGCAACCTGTGTGAAGGTTATGGTCATATCTACGTTCCGGGCAACCTAGGCTTCACTGTAGGGCGTTGCTCCACCAGATCGAAGTGTTAGGGCCTAAGAAGTCAACGCGCGCAGCATAAAATACGATATAAATACAACAGCTTTTCCATCGTATTAAATGAATAATTGCAAACTATGTGAAAGTAGTGGTCATTTCTGCGTTCCGAGCAACCTAGGCCTCACTCAAGGCGGTGCTCCACCATATCGAATAGCTGCGGCCTCAGAAGCCTACGCCTGAAGCATAAAATACAATAAAAATACAACAGTCTTTTCATCGTATAACCGGAATAATTGCAACATGCGTGAAAGTAATGATCATTTCGGCGTTTCGGGCATCCTAGACTTAACTCTGAGGCATTGCTCCACCAGATTGAATAGTTAGGGCCTAAGGAGTCAACGCCAGAAGCATAAAATACAATATAAATACAACAGGTTTTCCATCATATAAAACGAATAATTGCAACCAGTATGAAAGTTATGGTCATTTCTACTTTCTGGGCAACCTAGGATACACCATAGGGCGTTGCTCCAACAGATTGAATAGTTAGCGCCTTAGAAGTCAACGCCCGAAGCATAAAATGCAAAATAAATAGAACAGTTTTTCTATCGTAAAGAACGAATAATTGCAACCGGTGTGAAAGTTATGGTTGTTTCTTCATTCCGAGAAACCTAGGCTTCACTCTAGGGCGTTGCTCCACTAGATCGAATAGCTAGGGCCTATGAAGTCAACGCCAGAAGCATAAGATACGATATAAATACAACAGCTTTTGCATCGTATAAAAGGAATAATTGCAAACAGTGTGAAAGTAATGGTCATTTCTACGTTCCGGGCAACCTAGGCTTCACTCTAGGGCGTTGCTCCACCAGATCAAACAGTTAGGGCCTTAGAAGTCAACGCCCGAAGCATAAAATACAAAATAAATAGAACAGTTTTTCCATTGTATAAAACGGGTAATTGCTACCAGTGTAAAAGTTATGATCATTTCTACGTTCCGGGCAACCTAGGCTTCACCCTAGGGCGTTGTTACACCAGATCGAATAGTTAGGGCCTAAGAAGTGAACGCCAGAAGCATAAAATACAATATAAATACATCAGCTTTTCCATCGTATAAAAGGAATAATTGCAAACAGTGTGAAAGTAATGGTCATTTCTACGTTCCGGGCAACCTAGGCTTCACTCTAGGGCGTTGCTCCACCAGATCAAACAGTTAGGGCGTTAGAAGTCAACGCCAGAAGCATAAAATACAATATAAATTCAACAGTTTTTCCATCGTATAAAACGAATAGTTGCAACCATTATGAAACTTATGGTCATTTCTACGTTCCGGGCAACCTAGGCTCGCTCTATGGCGTTCTTCCACCACATCGAATAGCTACGGCCTCAGAAGTCAACGCCTGAAGCATAAAATACAATAAAAATGCAACAGTCTTTCCATCCTATAACAGGAATAATTGCAACCCGTGTGAAAGTGATGGTCATTTGTACGTTCCAGGCAGCCTAGGCTTCACTCTAGGGCGTTGTTCCACCAGCTTGAATAGTTAGGGCCTAAGAAGTGAACGCCAGAAGCATAAAATACAATATAAATACAACAGTTTTTCCATCGTATAAAACGAATAATTGCAACCAGTGTGAATGTTATGGTCATTTCTACGTTCCGGGCAACCTAGGCTTCCCCCTAGGGCGTTGCTCCAACAGATTGCATAGTTAGGGCCTTAGAAGTCAATGCCCGAAGCATAAAATGCAATAAAAATACAACAGCTTTTCCATCGTATAGCAGAAATAATTTGCAACCAGTGTGAAGGTTATGGTCATATCTACGTTCCGGGCAGCCTAGGCAACACTGTAGGGCGTTGCTCCACCAGATCGAATAGTTAGGTCCTTTGAAGTCTACGCCAGAAGCATAAAATACAATATAAATTCAACAGTTTTTCCATCGTATAAAACGAATAATTGCAACCAGTTTGAAAGTGATGGTCATTTCTACGTTCCGGGCAACCCAGGCTTCACTCTAGGGCGTTGCTCCACTAGATCGAATAGCTAGGGCCTATGAAGTCAACGCCAGAAGCATAAGATACGATATAAATACAACAGCTTTTGCATCGTATAAAAGGAATAATTGCAAACAGTTTGAAAGTAATGGTCATTTCTACGTTCCGGGCAACCTAGGCTTCACTCTAGGGCGTTGCTCCACCAGATCAAACAGTTAGGGCCTTAGTAGAAGTCAACGCCCGAAGCATAAAATACAAAATAAATAGAACAGTTTTTCCATTGTATAAAACGGATAATTGCTACCAGTGTAAAAGTTATGATCATTTCTACGTTCCGGGCAACCTAGGCTTCACCCTAGGGCGTTGTTCCACCAGATCGAATAGTTAGGGCCTAAGAAGTGAACGCCAGAAGCATAAAATACAATATAAATACATCAGCTTTTCCATCGTATAAAAGGAATAATTGCAAACAGTGTGAAAGTAATGGTCATTTCTACGTTCCGGGCAACCTAGGCTTCACTCTAGGGCGTTGCTCCACCAGATCAAACAGTTAGGGCGTTAGAAGTCAACGCCTGAAGCATAAAAGACAAAATAAATAGAACAGTTTTTCCATGGTATAAAACGAATAATTGCTACCAGTGTAAAAGCTATGGTCATTTCTACGTTCCGGGCAACCTAGGCTTGACCCTAGGGCGTTGTTCCACCAGATCCAATAGTTAGGGCCTAAGAAGTGAACGCCAGAAGCATAAAGTGCAATAAAAATACAACAGTTTTTCCATCGTATAAAACGAATAATTGCAAACAGTGTGAAATTAATGGTCATTTCTACGTTCCGGGCAACCTAGGCTTCACTCTACGGCGTTGTTCCACCAGATCGAATAGTTAGGGCCTAAGAAGACAACGCCAGAAGCATAAAATACGATATAAATACAACAGCTTTTCCATCGTATAAAAGGAATAATTGCAAACAGTGTGAAAGTAATGGTCATTTCTACGTTCCGGGCAACCTAGGCTTCACTGTATTGCGTTCTTCCACCACATCGAACAGCTACGGCCTCAGAAGTCAACGCCTGAAGCATAAAATACAATAAAAATGCAACAGTCTTTCCATCCTATAACAGGAATAATTGCAAACAGTGTGAAAGTAATGCTCATTTCTACGTTCCGGGCAACCAAGGCTTCACTGTATGGCGTTCTTCCACCACATCGAACAGCTACGGCCTCAGAAGTCAACGCCTGAAGCATAAAATACAATAAAAATGCAACAGTCTTTCCATCCTATAACAGGAATAATTGCAACCCGTGTGAAAGTGATGGTCATTTGTACGTTCCAGGCAGCCTAGGCTTCACTCTATGGCGTTGTCCACCAGATCGAATAGTTAGGGCCTATGAAGTCAACGCCAGAAGCATAAAATACAATATAAATATATCAGTTTTTCCATCGTATAAAACGAATAATAGCAACCAGTGTGAAAGTTATGGTCATTTCTACGTTCCGGGCAACCTAGGCTACACTCTAGGGCGTTGCTCCACCAGATCAAACAGTTAGGGCCTTAGAAGTCAACGCCCGAAGCATAAAATACAAAATAAATAGAACAGTTTTTCCATTGTATAAAACGAATAATTGCTACCAGTGTAAAAGTTATGGTCATTTCTACGTTCCGGGAAACCTAGGCTTCACCCTAGGGCGTTGTTCCACCAGCTTGATTAGTTAGGGCCTAAGAAGTGAACGCCAGAAGCATAAAATGCAATAAAAATACAACAGTCTTTCCATCCTATAACAGGAATAATTGCAACCCGTGTGAAAGTGATGGTCATTTCTACGTTCCAGGCAACCTAGGCTTCACTGAAGGGCGTTGTTCCAACAGATCGAATAGTTAGGGCCTTAGGAGTCAACGCCCGAAGCATAAAATGCAATAAAAATACAACTGTTTTTCCATCGTATAACAGGATTAATTGCAACCAGTTTGAAAGTGATGGTCATTTCTACGTTCCGGGCAACCTAGGCTTCACTCTAGGGCGTTGTTCCACTAGATCGAATAGCTAGGGCCATAGAAGTCAACGCCAGAAGCATAAAATACGATATAAATACAACAGCTTTTCCATCGTATAAAAGGAATAATTGCAAACAGTGTGAAAGTAATGGTCATTTCTACGTTCCGGGCAACCTAGGCTTCACCCTAGGGCGTTGCTCCACCAGATTAAACAGTTAGGGCCTTAGAAGTCAACGCCTGAAACATAAAATACAAAATAAATAGAACAGTTTTTCCATTGTATAAAACGAATAATTGCTACCAGTGTAAAAGTTATGGTCATTTCTGCGTTCCGGGCAACCGAGGCTTCATCCTAGGGCGTTGTTCCACCAGATCGAATAGTTAGGGCCTAAGAAGTGAACGCCAGAAGCATAAAATACAATACAAATACAACAGTTTTTCCATCGTATAAAACGAATAATTGCAACCAGTGTGAAAGTTATGGTTATTTCTACATTCCGAGCAACCTAGGCTTCACTCTAGGGCGTTGCTCCACCAGATCGAATAGTTAGGGCCTAAGAAGTGAACGTCAGAAGCATTAAATACAATAAAAATACAACAGTTTTTCCATCGTATAACAGGATTAATTGCAACCAGTTTGAAAGTGATGGTCACTTCTACGTTCCGGGCAACCTAGCCTTCACTCTAGGGCGTTGCTCCACTAGATCGAATAGCTAGGGCCTTAGAAGTCAACGCCAGAGTCATAAAATACAATATAAATAGAGCAGCTTTTCCATCGTAAAAAACGAATAATTGCAACCAGTGTGAAAGTTATGGTTATTTCTATATTCCGAGCAACCTAGGCTTCACTCTAGGGCGTTGCTCCACCAGATCGAATAGTTAGGTCCTTAGAAGTAAACGCCAGAAGCATAAAATGCAATAAAAATACAACAGTATTTCCATCGTATAACAGGATGAATTGCAACCAGTTTGAAAGTGATGGTCATTTCTACGTTCCGGGCAACCTAGGCTTCACTCTAGGGCGTTTCTCCACCAGATCGAATAGTTAGGTCCTTAGAAGTCAACGCCAGAAGCATAAAATACGATATAAATGCAACAGCTTTTCCATGGTATAAAAGGAATAATTGCAAACAGTGTGAAAGTAATGGTCATTCCTACGCTCCGGGCAACCTGGGCTTCACTCTACGGCGTTGTTCCACCAGATCGAATAGTTAGGGCCTAAGAAGTCAACACTAGAATTATAAAATACAAAATAAATACAACAGCCTTTACACCGTATAAAACGAATAATTGCAACCTGTGTGAAGGTTATGGTCATATCTACGTTCCGGGCAACCTAGGCTTCACTGTAGGGCGTTGCTCCACCAGATCGAAGTGTTAGGGCCTAAGAAGTCAACGCGCGCAGCATAAAATACGATATAAATACAACAGCTTTTCCATCGTATTAAATGAATAATTGCAAACTATGTGAAAGTAGTGGTCATTTCTGCGTTCCGAGCAACCTAGGCCTCACTCAAGGCGGTGCTCCACCATATCGAATAGCTGCGGCCTCAGAAGCCTACGCCTGAAGCATAAAATACAATAAAAATACAACAGTCTTTTCATCGTATAACCGGAATAATTGCAACATGCGTGAAAGTAATGATCATTTCGGCGTTTCGGGCATCCTAGACTTAACTCTGAGGCATTGCTCCACCAGATTGAATAGTTAGGGCCTAAGGAGTCAACGCCAGAAGCATAAAATACAATATAAATACAACAGGTTTTCCATCATATAAAACGAATAATTGCAACCAGTATGAAAGTTATGGTCATTTCTACTTTCTGGGCAACCTAGGATACACCATAGGGCGTTGCTCCAACAGATTGAATAGTTAGCGCCTTAGAAGTCAACGCCCGAAGCATAAAATGCAAAATAAATAGAACAGTTTTTCTATCGTAAAGAACGAATAATTGCAACCGGTGTGAAAGTTATGGTTGTTTCTTCATTCCGAGAAACCTAGGCTTCACTCTAGGGCGTTGCTCCACCAGATCGAATAGTTAGGTCCTTAGAAGTCAACGCCAGAAGCATAAAATACGATATAAATACAACAGCTTTTCCATCGTATAAAAGGAATAATTGCAAACAGTGTGAAAGTAATGGTCATTTCTACGTTCCGGGCAACCTAGGCTTCACCCTAGGGTGATGCTCCACCAGATGATACAGTTAGGGCCTTAGAAGTCAACGCCCGAAGCATAAAATACATAATAAATAGAACAGTTTTCCTATTGTATAAAACGCATAATTGCTACCAGTGTAAAAGTTATGGTCATTTCTACATTCCGAGCAACCTAGGCTTCACTCTAGGGCGTTGCTCAACCAGATCGAATAGTTAGGTCCTTAGAAGTCAACGCCAGAAGCATAAAATACGATATAAACACAACAGCTTTTCCATGGTATAAAAGGAATAATTGCAAACAGTGTGAAAGTAATGGTCATTTCTACGTTCCGGGCAACCTAGTCTTCACTCTACGGCGTTGTTCCACCAGATCGAATAGTTAGGGCCTAAGAAGTCAACACCAGAAGAATAAAATACAAAATAAATACAACAGCCATTACACCGTATAAAACGAATAATTGCAACCTGTGTGAAGGTTATGGTCATATCTACGTTCCGGGCAACCTAGGTTTCACTGTAGGGCGTTGCTCCACCAGATCGAAGTGTTAGGGCCTAAGAAGTCAACGCCCGAAGCATAAAATACGATATAAATACAACAGCTTTTCCATCGTATTAAATGAATAATTGCAAACTGTGTGAAAGTAGTGGTCATTTCTGCGTTCCGAGCAACCTAGGCTTCACTCTAGGGCGGTGCTCCACCATATCGAATAGCTACGGCCTTAGAAGCCTACGCCTGAAGCATAAAATACAATAAAAATACAACAGTCTTTTCATCGTATAACCGGAATAATGGCAACATGCGTGAAAGTAATGATCATTTCGGCGTTTCGGGCATCCTAGACTTAACTCTGAGGCATTGCTCCACCAGATTGAATAGTTAGGGCCTAAGGAGTCAACGCCAGAAGCATAAAATACAATATAAATACAACAGGTTTTCCATCATATAAAACGAATAATTGCAACCAGTATGAAAGTTATGGTCATTTCTACTTTCCGGGCAACCTAGGATACACCATAGGGCGTTGCTCCAACAGATTGAATAGTTAGCGCCTTAGAAGTCAACGCCCGAAGCATAAAATGCAAAATAAATAGAACAGTTTTTCTATCGTAAAGAACGAATAATTGCAACCGGTGTGAAAGTTATGGTTGTTTCTACATTCCGAGAAACCTAGGCTTCACTCTAGGGCGTTGCTCCACTAGATCGAATAGCTAGGGCCTATGAAGTCAACGCCAGAAGCATAAGATACGATATAAATACAACAGCTTTTGCATCGTATAAAAGGAATAATTGCAAACAGTGTGAAAGTAATGGTCATTTCTACGTTCCGGGCAACCTAGGCTTCACTCTAGGGCGTTGCTCCACCAGATCAAACAGTTAGGGCCTTAGAAGTCAACGCCCGAAGCATAAAATACAAAATAAATAGAACAGTTTTTCCATTGTATAAAACGGGTAATTGCTACCAGTGTAAAAGTTATGATCATTTCTACGTTCCGGGCAACCTAGGCTTCACCCTAGGGCGTTGTTACACCAGATCGAATAGTTAGGGCCTAAGAAGTGAACGCCAGAAGCATAAAATACAATATAAATACATCAGCTTTTCCATCGTATAAAAGGAATAATTGCAAACAGTGTGAAAGTAATGGTCATTTCTACGTTCCGGGCAACCTAGGCTTCACTCTAGGGCGTTGCTCCACCAGATCAAACAGTTAGGGCGTTAGAAGTCAACGCCAGAAGCATAAAATACAATATAAATTCAACAGTTTTTCCATCGTATAAAACGAATAGTTGCAACCATTATGAAACTTATGGTCATTTCTACGTTCCGGGCAACCTAGGCTCGCTCTATGGCGTTCTTCCACCACATCGAATAGCTACGGCCTCAGAAGTCAACGCCTGAAGCATAAAATACAATAAAAATGCAACAGTCTTTCCATCCTATAACAGGAATAATTGCAACCCGTGTGAAAGTGATGGTCATTTGTACGTTCCAGGCAGCCTAGGCTTCACTCTAGGGCGTTGTTCCACCAGCTTGAATAGTTAGGGCCTAAGAAGTGAACGCCAGAAGCATAAAATACAATATAAATACAACAGTTTTTCCATCGTATAAAACGAATAATTGCAACCAGTGTGAATGTTATGGTCATTTCTACGTTCCGGGCAACCTAGGCTTCCCCCTAGGGCGTTGCTCCAACAGATTGCATAGTTAGGGCCTTAGAAGTCAATGCCCGAAGCATAAAATGCAATAAAAATACAACAGCTTTTCCATCGTATAGCAGAAATAATTTGCAACCAGTGTGAAGGTTATGGTCATATCTACGTTCCGGGCAGCCTAGGCAACACTGTAGGGCGTTGCTCCACCAGATCGAATAGTTAGGTCCTTTGAAGTCTACGCCAGAAGCATAAAATACAATATAAATTCAACAGTTTTTCCATCGTATAAAACGAATAATTGCAACCAGTTTGAAAGTGATGGTCATTTCTACGTTCCGGGCAACCCAGGCTTCACTCTAGGGCGTTGCTCCACTAGATCGAATAGCTAGGGCCTATGAAGTCAACGCCAGAAGCATAAGATACGATATAAATACAACAGCTTTTGCATCGTATAAAAGGAATAATTGCAAACAGTTTGAAAGTAATGGTCATTTCTACGTTCCGGGCAACCTAGGCTTCACTCTAGGGCGTTGCTCCACCAGATCAAACAGTTAGGGCCTTAGTAGAAGTCAACGCCCGAAGCATAAAATACAAAATAAATAGAACAGTTTTTCCATTGTATAAAACGGATAATTGCTACCAGTGTAAAAGTTATGATCATTTCTACGTTCCGGGCAACCTAGGCTTCACCCTAGGGCGTTGTTCCACCAGATCGAATAGTTAGGGCCTAAGAAGTGAACGCCAGAAGCATAAAATACAATATAAATACATCAGCTTTTCCATCGTATAAAAGGAATAATTGCAAACAGTGTGAAAGTAATGGTCATTTCTACGTTCCGGGCAACCTAGGCTTCACTCTAGGGCGTTGCTCCACCAGATCAAACAGTTAGGGCGTTAGAAGTCAACGCCTGAAGCATAAAAGACAAAATAAATAGAACAGTTTTTCCATGGTATAAAACGAATAATTGCTACCAGTGTAAAAGCTATGGTCATTTCTACGTTCCGGGCAACCTAGGCTTGACCCTAGGGCGTTGTTCCACCAGATCCAATAGTTAGGGCCTAAGAAGTGAACGCCAGAAGCATAAAGTGCAATAAAAATACAACAGTTTTTCCATCGTATAAAACGAATAATTGCAAACAGTGTGAAATTAATGGTCATTTCTACGTTCCGGGCAACCTAGGCTTCACTCTACGGCGTTGTTCCACCAGATCGAATAGTTAGGGCCTAAGAAGACAACGCCAGAAGCATAAAATACGATATAAATACAACAGCTTTTCCATCGTATAAAAGGAATAATTGCAAACAGTGTGAAAGTAATGGTCATTTCTACGTTCCGGGCAACCTAGGCTTCACTGTATTGCGTTCTTCCACCACATCGAACAGCTACGGCCTCAGAAGTCAACGCCTGAAGCATAAAATACAATAAAAATGCAACAGTCTTTCCATCCTATAACAGGAATAATTGCAAACAGTGTGAAAGTAATGCTCATTTCTACGTTCCGGGCAACCAAGGCTTCACTGTATGGCGTTCTTCCACCACATCGAACAGCTACGGCCTCAGAAGTCAACGCCTGAAGCATAAAATACAATAAAAATGCAACAGTCTTTCCATCCTATAACAGGAATAATTGCAACCCGTGTGAAAGTGATGGTCATTTGTACGTTCCAGGCAGCCTAGGCTTCACTCTATGGCGTTGTCCACCAGATCGAATAGTTAGGGCCTATGAAGTCAACGCCAGAAGCATAAAATACAATATAAATATATCAGTTTTTCCATCGTATAAAACGAATAATAGCAACCAGTGTGAAAGTTATGGTCATTTCTACGTTCCGGGCAACCTAGGCTACACTCTAGGGCGTTGCTCCACCAGATCAAACAGTTAGGGCCTTAGAAGTCAACGCCCGAAGCATAAAATACAAAATAAATAGAACAGTTTTTCCATTGTATAAAACGAATAATTGCTACCAGTGTAAAAGTTATGGTCATTTCTACGTTCCGGGAAACCTAGGCTTCACCCTAGGGCGTTGTTCCACCAGCTTGATTAGTTAGGGCCTAAGAAGTGAACGCCAGAAGCATAAAATGCAATAAAAATACAACAGTCTTTCCATCCTATAACAGGAATAATTGCAACCCGTGTGAAAGTGATGGTCATTTCTACGTTCCAGGCAACCTAGGCTTCACTGAAGGGCGTTGTTCCAACAGATCGAATAGTTAGGGCCTTAGGAGTCAACGCCCGAAGCATAAAATGCAATAAAAATACAACTGTTTTTCCATCGTATAACAGGATTAATTGCAACCAGTTTGAAAGTGATGGTCATTTCTACGTTCCGGGCAACCTAGGCTTCACTCTAGGGCGTTGTTCCACTAGATCGAATAGCTAGGGCCATAGAAGTCAACGCCAGAAGCATAAAATACGATATAAATACAACAGCTTTTCCATCGTATAAAAGGAATAATTGCAAACAGTGTGAAAGTAATGGTCATTTCTACGTTCCGGGCAACCTAGGCTTCACCCTAGGGCGTTGCTCCACCAGATTAAACAGTTAGGGCCTTAGAAGTCAACGCCTGAAACATAAAATACAAAATAAATAGAACAGTTTTTCCATTGTATAAAACGAATAATTGCTACCAGTGTAAAAGTTATGGTCATTTCTGCGTTCCGGGCAACCGAGGCTTCATCCTAGGGCGTTGTTCCACCAGATCGAATAGTTAGGGCCTAAGAAGTGAACGCCAGAAGCATAAAATACAATACAAATACAACAGTTTTTCCATCGTATAAAACGAATAATTGCAACCAGTGTGAAAGTTATGGTTATTTCTACATTCCGAGCAACCTAGGCTTCACTCTAGGGCGTTGCTCCACCAGATCGAATAGTTAGGGCCTAAGAAGTGAACGTCAGAAGCATTAAATACAATAAAAATACAACAGTTTTTCCATCGTATAACAGGATTAATTGCAACCAGTTTGAAAGTGATGGTCACTTCTACGTTCCGGGCAACCTAGCCTTCACTCTAGGGCGTTGCTCCACTAGATCGAATAGCTAGGGCCTTAGAAGTCAACGCCAGAGTCATAAAATACAATATAAATAGAGCAGCTTTTCCATCGTAAAAAACGAATAATTGCAACCAGTGTGAAAGTTATGGTTATTTCTATATTCCGAGCAACCTAGGCTTCACTCTAGGGCGTTGCTCCACCAGATCGAATAGTTAGGTCCTTAGAAGTAAACGCCAGAAGCATAAAATGCAATAAAAATACAACAGTATTTCCATCGTATAACAGGATGAATTGCAACCAGTTTGAAAGTGATGGTCATTTCTACGTTCCGGGCAACCTAGGCTTCACTCTAGGGCGTTTCTCCACCAGATCGAATAGTTAGGTCCTTAGAAGTCAACGCCAGAAGCATAAAATACGATATAAATGCAACAGCTTTTCCATGGTATAAAAGGAATAATTGCAAACAGTGTGAAAGTAATGGTCATTCCTACGCTCCGGGCAACCTGGGCTTCACTCTACGGCGTTGTTCCACCAGATCGAATAGTTAGGGCCTAAGAAGTCAACACTAGAATTATAAAATACAAAATAAATACAACAGCCTTTACACCGTATAAAACGAATAATTGCAACCTGTGTGAAGGTTATGGTCATATCTACGTTCCGGGCAACCTAGGCTTCACTGTAGGGCGTTGCTCCACCAGATCGAAGTGTTAGGGCCTAAGAAGTCAACGCGCGCAGCATAAAATACGATATAAATACAACAGCTTTTCCATCGTATTAAATGAATAATTGCAAACTATGTGAAAGTAGTGGTCATTTCTGCGTTCCGAGCAACCTAGGCCTCACTCAAGGCGGTGCTCCACCATATCGAATAGCTGCGGCCTCAGAAGCCTACGCCTGAAGCATAAAATACAATAAAAATACAACAGTCTTTTCATCGTATAACCGGAATAATTGCAACATGCGTGAAAGTAATGATCATTTCGGCGTTTCGGGCATCCTAGACTTAACTCTGAGGCATTGCTCCACCAGATTGAATAGTTAGGGCCTAAGGAGTCAACGCCAGAAGCATAAAATACAATATAAATACAACAGGTTTTCCATCATATAAAACGAATAATTGCAACCAGTATGAAAGTTATGGTCATTTCTACTTTCTGGGCAACCTAGGATACACCATAGGGCGTTGCTCCAACAGATTGAATAGTTAGCGCCTTAGAAGTCAACGCCCGAAGCATAAAATGCAAAATAAATAGAACAGTTTTTCTATCGTAAAGAACGAATAATTGCAACCGGTGTGAAAGTTATGGTTGTTTCTTCATTCCGAGAAACCTAGGCTTCACTCTAGGGCGTTGCTCCACCAGATCGAATAGTTAGGTCCTTAGAAGTCAACGCCAGAAGCATAAAATACGATATAAATACAACAGCTTTTCCATCGTATAAAAGGAATAATTGCAAACAGTGTGAAAGTAATGGTCATTTCTACGTTCCGGGCAACCTAGGCTTCACCCTAGGGTGATGCTCCACCAGATGATACAGTTAGGGCCTTAGAAGTCAACGCCCGAAGCATAAAATACATAATAAATAGAACAGTTTTCCTATTGTATAAAACGCATAATTGCTACCAGTGTAAAAGTTATGGTCATTTCTACATTCCGAGCAACCTAGGCTTCACTCTAGGGCGTTGCTCAACCAGATCGAATAGTTAGGTCCTTAGAAGTCAACGCCAGAAGCATAAAATACGATATAAACACAACAGCTTTTCCATGGTATAAAAGGAATAATTGCAAACAGTGTGAAAGTAATGGTCATTTCTACGTTCCGGGCAACCTAGTCTTCACTCTACGGCGTTGTTCCACCAGATCGAATAGTTAGGGCCTAAGAAGTCAACACCAGAAGAATAAAATACAAAATAAATACAACAGCCATTACACCGTATAAAACGAATAATTGCAACCTGTGTGAAGGTTATGGTCATATCTACGTTCCGGGCAACCTAGGTTTCACTGTAGGGCGTTGCTCCACCAGATCGAAGTGTTAGGGCCTAAGAAGTCAACGCCCGAAGCATAAAATACGATATAAATACAACAGCTTTTCCATCGTATTAAATGAATAATTGCAAACTGTGTGAAAGTAGTGGTCATTTCTGCGTTCCGAGCAACCTAGGCTTCACTCTAGGGCGGTGCTCCACCATATCGAATAGCTACGGCCTTAGAAGCCTACGCCTGAAGCATAAAATACAATAAAAATACAACAGTCTTTTCATCGTATAACCGGAATAATGGCAACATGCGTGAAAGTAATGATCATTTCGGCGTTTCGGGCATCCTAGACTTAACTCTGAGGCATTGCTCCACCAGATTGAATAGTTAGGGCCTAAGGAGTCAACGCCAGAAGCATAAAATACAATATAAATACAACAGGTTTTCCATCATATAAAACGAATAATTGCAACCAGTATGAAAGTTATGGTCATTTCTACTTTCCGGGCAACCTAGGATACACCATAGGGCGTTGCTCCAACAGATTGAATAGTTAGCGCCTTAGAAGTCAACGCCCGAAGCATAAAATGCAAAATAAATAGAACAGTTTTTCTATCGTAAAGAACGAATAATTGCAACCGGTGTGAAAGTTATGGTTGTTTCTACATTCCGAGAAACCTAGGCTTCACTCTAGGGCGTTGCTCCACCAGATCGAATAGTTAGGTCCTTAGAAGTCAACGCCAGAAGCATAAAATACGACATAAATACAACAGCTTTTCCATCGTATAAAAGGAATAATTGCAAACAGTGTGAAAGTAATGGTCATTTCTACGTTCCGGGCAACCTAGGCTTCACTCTACGGCGTTGTTCCACCAGATCGAATAGTGAGGGCCTAAGAAGTCAACACCAGAAGAATAAAATACAAAATAAATACAACAGCCTTTACACCGTATAAAACGAATAAATGCAACCTGTGTGAAGGTTATGGTCATATCTACGTTCCGGGCAACCTAGGTTTCACTGCAGGGCGTTGCTCCACCAGATCGAAGTGTTATGGCCTAAGAAGTCAACGCCCGAAGCATAAAATACGATATAAATACAACAGCTTTTCCATCGTATTAAATGAATAATTGCAAACAGTGTGAAAGTAATTATCATTTCTACGTTCCGGGCAACCTAGGCTTCACTATAGGGCGTTGCTCCACCAGATCAAACAGTTAGGGCCTCAGAAGCCAACGCCCGAAACATTAAATGCAAAATAAATAGAACTGTTTTTCCATTGTATAAAACGAATAATTGCTACCAGTGTAAAAGTTATGGCCATTTCTACGTTGCGGGCAACCTAGGCTTCACCTCAGGCCGTTGTTCCGCCAGATCGAATAGTTAGGGCCTAAGACGTGAACGCCAGAAGCATAAAATACAATATAAATACAACAGATTTTCCATCATATAAAACGAATAATTGCAGCCAGTGTGAAGGTTATGGTCATATCTACGGTCCGGGCAACCTAGGCTTCACTGTAGGGCGTTGCTCTACCAGATCGAAGTGTCAGGGCCTAAGAAGTCAATGCCCGCAGCATAAAATACGATATAAATACAACAGCTTTTCCATCGTATTAAATGAATAATTGCAAACTGTGTGAAAGTAGTGGTCATTTCTGCGTTCCGAGCAACCTAGGCTTCACTCTAGGGCGGTGCTCCACCATATCGAATAGCTACGGCCTTAGAAGCCTACGCCTGAAGCATAAAATACAATAAAAATACAACAGTCTTTTCATCGTATAACCGGAATAATGGCAACATGCGTGAAAGTAATGATCATTTCGGCCTTTCTTGCATCCTAGACTTAACTCTGAGGCATTGCTCCACCAGATTGAATAGTTAGGGCCTAAGGAGTCAACGCCAGAAGCATAAAATACAATATAAATGCAACAGCTTTGCCACCGTATAAAACGAATAATTGCAAACAGTATGAAAGATATGGACATTTCTTCGTTCCGGGCAACCTAGGCTTCACTCTATGGCGTTCTTCCACCACATCGAATAGCTACGGCCTCAGAAGTCAACGCCTGAAGCATAAAATACAATATAAATATAACAGTTTTTCCCTCGTATAAAACGAATGATAGCAACCAGTGTGAAAGTTATTGTCATTTCTACGTTCCGGGCAACATAGGCTTCACTCTAGGGCGTTGCTCCACCAGATCAAACAGTTAGGGCCTTAGAAGCCAACGCCCGAAGCTTTAAATACAAAATAAATAGAACAGTTTTTCCATTGTATAAAACGAATAATTGCTACCAGTGTAAAAGTTATGGCCATTTCTACGTTGCGGGCAACCTAGGCTTCACCTTAGGCCGTTGTTCCACCAGATCGAATAGTTAGGGCCTAAGAAGTGAACGCCAGAAGCATAAAATACAATATAAATACAACAGTTTTTCCATCATATAAAACGAATAATTGCAACCAGTATGAAAGTTATGGTCATTTCTACATTCCGAGCAACCTAGGCTTCACTCCAGGGCGTTGCTCCAGCAGATTGAATAGTCAGGGCCTTATAAGTCAACGCCCGAAGCATAAAATGCAGTAAAAATACAACAGTTTTTCCATCGTATAACAGGATTAATTGCAACCAGTTTGAAAGTGATGGTCATTTTTACGTTCCGGGCAACCTAGGCTTCACTCTAGGGCGTTGCTCCACTAGATCGAATAGCTAGGGCCTTAGAAGTCAACGCCAGAGGCATAAAATACAATATAAATTCAACAGCTTTTCCATCATATAAAACGAATAATTGCAGCCTGTGTGAAGGTTATGGTCATATCTACGGTCCGGGCAACCTAGGCTTCAATGTAGGGCATTGCTCCACCAGATCGAAGTGTTAGGGCCTAAGAAGTCAACGCCCGCAGCATAAAATACGATATAAATACAACAGCTTTTCCATCGTATAAAACGAATAATAGCAACCAGTGTGAAAGTTATGGTCATTTCTACGTTCCGGGCAACCTAGGCTTCACCTTAGGCCGTTGTTCCACCAGTTCGAATAGTTAGGGCCTTAGAAGTGAACGCCAGAAGCATTAAATACAAAATAAATACAACAGTTTTTCCATTGTATAAAACGAATAATTGCTACCAGTCTAAAAGTTATGGTCATTTCTACTTTCCGGGCAACCTAGGATACACCCTAGGTCGTTGCTCCAACAGATTGAATAGTTAGCGCCTTAGAAGTCAACGCCCGAAGCATAAAATGCAAAATAAATAGAACAGTTTCTCTATCGTAAAGAACGAATAATTGCATTCGGTGTGAAAGTTATGGTTACTTCTACATTCCGAGAAACCTAGGCTTCACTCTAGGGCGTTGCTCCACCAGATCGAATAGTTAGGTCCTTAGAAGTCAACGCCAGAAGCATAAAATACGATATAAATACAACAGTTTTTCCATCGTATAACAGGATTAATTGCAACCAGTTTGAAAGTGATGGTCATTTCTACGTTCCGGGCAACCTAGGCTTCACTCTAGGGCGTTGCTCGACCAGATCGAATAGTTAGGTCCTTAGAAGTCAACGCCAGAAGCATAAAATACGATATAAATACAACAGCTTTTCCATGGTATAAAAGGAATAATTGCAAACAGTGTGAAAGTAATGGTCATTCCTACGTTCCGGGCAACCTGGGCTTCACTCTACGGCGTTGTTCCACCAGATCGAATAGTTAGGGCCTAAGAAGTCAACACCAGAATTATAAAATACAAAATAAATATGACAGCCTTTACACCGTATAAGACGAATAATTGCAACCTGTGTGAAGGTTATGGTCATATCTACGTTCCGGGCAACCTAGGCTTCACTGTAGGGCGTTGCTCCACCAGATCGAAGTGTCAGGGCCTAAGAAGTCAACGCCCGCAGCATAAAATACGATATAAATACAACAGCTTTTCCAGCGTATTAAATGAATAATTGCAAACTGCGTGAAAGTAATGATCATTTCGGCGTTTCGGGCATCCTAGACTTAACTCTGAGGCATTGCTCCATCAGATTGAATAGTTGGGGCCTAAGGAGTCAACGCCAGAAGCATAAAATACAATATAAATGCAACAGCTTTGCCACCGTATAAAATGAATAATTGCAAACAGTGTGAAAGATATGGACATTTCTTCGTTCCGGGCAACCTAGGCTTCACTCTATGGCGTTCTTCCACCACATTGAATAGCTACGGCCTCAGAAGTCAACGCCTGAAGCATAAAATACAATATAAATATAACAGTTTTTCCCTCGTATAAAACGAATGATAGCAACCAGTGTGAAAGTTATTGTCATTTCTACGTTCCGGGCAACCTAGGCTTCACTCTAGGGCGTTGCTCCACCAGATCAAACAGTTAGGGCCTTAGAAGCCAACGCCCGAAGCATTAAATACAATATAAATAGAACAGTTTTTCCATTGTATAAAACGAATAATTGCTACCAGTGTAAAAGTTATGGCCCTTCCTACGTTGCGGGCAACCTAGGCTTCACCTTAGGCCGTTGTTCCACCAGATCGAATAGTTAGGGCCTAAGAAGTGAACGCCAGAAGCATAAAATACAATATAAATACAACAGTTTTTCCATCATATAAAACGAATAATTGCAACCAGTATGAAAGTTATGGTCATTTCTACATTCCGAGCAACCTAGGCTTCACTCTAGGGCGTTGCTCCAGCAGATTGAATAGTCAGGGCCTTATAAGTCAACGCCCGAAGCATAAAATGCAGTAAAAATACAACAGTTTTTCCATCGTATAACAGGATTAATTGCAACCAGTTTGAAAGTGATGGTCATTTTTACGTTCCGGGCAACCTAGGCTTCACTCTAGGGCGTTGCTCCACTAGATCGAATAGCTAGGGCCTTAGAAGTCAACGCCAGAGGCATAAAATACAATATAAATTCAACAGCTTTTCCATCGTAAAGAACGAATAATTGCAACCAGTGTGAAAGTTATGGTTATTTCTACATTCCGAGCAACCTAGGCTTCACGCTTGGGCGTTGCTCCACCAGATCGAATAGTTGGGTCCTTAGAAGTCAACGCCAGAAGCATAAAATACGATATAAATACAACAGCTTTTGCATCCTATAAAAGGAATAATTGCAAACAGTGTGAAAGTAATTCTCATTTCTACGTTCCGGGCAACCTAGGCTACACTCTAGGGCGTTGCTACACCAGATCAAACAGTTAGGGCCTTAGAAGTTAACGCCGGAAGCATAAAATACAAAATAAATAGAACAGTATTTCCATTGTATAAAACGAATAACTGCTACCAGTGTAAAAGTTATGGTCATGTCTACGTTCCGGGCAACCTAGGCTTCACCCTAGGGCATTGTTCCATTAGATCGAATAGTTAGGCCCTAAGAAGTGAACGCCAGAAGCATAAAATACGATATAAATGCAACAGCTTTTCCATGGTATAAAAGGAATAATTGCAAACAGTGTGAAAGTAATGGTCATTTCTACGTTCCGGGCAACCTAGGCTTCACTCAACGGCGTTGGTCCACCAGATCGAGTAGTTAGGACCTAAGAAGTCAACACCAGAAGAATAAAATACAAAATAAATACAACAGCCTTTACACCGTATAAAACGAATAATTGCAACCTGTGTGAATTTTATGGTCATATCTACGTTCCGGGCAACCTAGGCTTCACTGTAGGGCGTTGCTCCACCAGATCGAAGTGTTAGTGCCCAAGAAGTCAACGCCCGAAGCATAAAATACGATATAAATACAACAGCTTTTCCACCGTATTAAATGAATAATTGCAAACTGTGTGAAAGTAGTGGTCATTTCTGCGTTCCGAGCAACCTAGGCTTCACTCTAGGGCGGTGCTCCACCATAACGAATAGCTACGGCCTTAGAAGCCTACGCCTGAAGCATCAAATGCAAAATAAATACAACAGTTTTTCCATCGTAAAGAACGAATAATTGCAACCAGTGTGAAAGTTATGGTTATTTCTACGTTTCGGCAACCTAGGCTTCACCCCAGGGCGTTGTTCCACAAGATCGAATAGTTAGGGCCTAAGAAGTGTACGCCAGCAGCATAAAATACAATATAAATACAATAGTTCTTCCATCATATAAAACGAATAATTGCAACCAGTATGAAAGTTATGGTCATTTCTACGTTCCCGGTAACCTAGGCTTCACTCTATGGCGTTCTTCCACCACATCGAATAGCGGCGGCCTCAGAAGTCAATGCCTGAAGCATAAAATACAATAGAAATACAACAGTCTTTCCATCCTATAACAGGAATAAATGCAACCCTTGTGATAGTGATGGTCATTTGTACGTTCCAGGCAACCTAGGCTTCACTCTAGGGCGTTGTTCCACCAGATCGAATAGTTAGGGCCTAAGAAGTGTACGCCAGCAGCATAAAATACAATATAAATACAATAGTTCTTCCATCATATAAAACGAATAATTGCAACCAGTATGAAACTTATGGTCATTTCTACTTTCCGGGCAACCTAGGCTACACCCTATGGCGTTGCTCCAACAGATTGAATAGTTAGGGCCTTAGAAGTCAATGCCCGAAGCATAAAATGCAATAAAAATACAACAGTTTTTCCGTCATATAACAGGAATAATTGCAACCAGTTTGAAAGTGATGGTCATTTCTACGTTCCGGGAAACCTAGGCTTCACTCTAGGGCGTTGCTCCACCAGATCAAACAGTTAGGGCCTTAGAAGTCAACGCCCGAAGCATAAAATACAAAATAAACCGAACAGTTTTTCCATTGTATAAAATGAATAATTGCTACCAGTGTAAAAGTTATGGTCATTTCTACGTTCCGGGCAACCTAGGCTTCACCCTAGGGCGTTGTTCCACCAGATCGAATAGTTAGGGTCTAAGAAGTGAACGCCAGAAGCATAAAATACAATATAAATACAACAGTTTTTCCATCATATAAAACGAGTAATTGCAACCAGTATGAAAGTTGTGGTCATTTCTACTTTCCGGGCAACCTAGGCAACACCCTAGGGCGTTGCTCCAGCACATTGAATACTTAGGGCCTTAGAAGTCAATGCCCGAAGCATAAAATGCAATAAAAATACTACAGTTTTTCCATCATATAAACGGAATAATTGCAACCAGTTTGAAAGTGATGGTCATTTCAACGTTCCGGGCAACCTAGGCTTCACTCTAGGGCGTTGCTCCACCAGATCGAATAGTTAGGGCCTTAGAAGTCAACGCCACAAGCATAAAATACAATAAAGATGCAACAGATTTTCCATCGTATAAAACGAATAATTTCAACCAGTGTGAATGTTATGGTAAATTTTACATTCCGAGCAACCTAGGCTTCACTCTAGGGCGTTGCTCCACTAGATCGAATAGCTAGGGCCTTAGAAGTCAACGCCAGAGGCATAAAATACAATATAAATTCAACAGCTTTTCCATCGTAAAGAACGAATAATTGCAACCAGTGTGAAAGTTATGGTTATTTCTACATTCCGAGCAACCTAGGCTTCACGCTTGGGCGTTGCTCCACCAGATCGAATAGTTAGGTCCTTAGAAGTCAACGCCAGAAGCATAAAATACGATATAAATACAACAGCTTTTGCATCCTATAAAAGGAATAATTGCAAAGAGTGTGAAAGTAATTCTCATTTCTACGTTCCGGGCAATCTAGGCTACACTCTAGGGCGTTGCTACACCAGATCAAACAGTTAGGGCCTTAGAAGTTAACGCCGGAAGCATAAAATACAAAATAAATAGAACAGTATTTCCATTGTATAAAACGAATAATTGCAACCAGT
Source organism: Calliopsis andreniformis (assembly GCF_051401765.1). Lineage (NCBI taxonomy): Eukaryota > Metazoa > Arthropoda > Insecta > Hymenoptera > Andrenidae > Calliopsis > Calliopsis andreniformis. The sequence goes on along the minus strand of NW_027480472.1, from coordinate 2,323,204 downwards.
ATGAAACTTATGGTCATTTCTACCTTCCGGGCAACCTAGGCTACACCCTATGGCGTTGCTCCAACAGATTGAATAGTTAGGGCCTTAGAAGTCAATGCCCGAAGCACAAAATGCAATAAAAATACAACAGTTTTTCCGTCATATAACAGGAATAATTGCAACCAGTTTGAAAGTGATGGTCATTTCTACGTTCCGGGAAACCTAGGCTTCACTCTAGGGCGTTGCTCCACCAGATCAAACAGTTAGGGCCTTAGAAGTCAACGCCCGAAGCATAAAATACAAAATAAACAGAACAGTTTTTCCATTGTATAAAATGAATAATTGCTACCAGTGTAAAAGTTATAGTCATTTCTACGTTCCGGGCAACCTAGGCTTCACCCTAGGGCGTTGTTCCACCAGATCGAATAGTTAGGGTCTAAGAAGTGAACGCCAGAAGCATAAAATACAATATAAATACAACAGTTTTTCCATCATATAAAACGAGTAATTGCAACCAGTATGAAAGTTATGGTCATTTCTACATTCCGAGCAACCTAGGCTTCACTCTAGGGCGTTGCTCCAGCAGATTGAATAGTCAGGGCCTTATAAGGCAACGCCCGAAGCATAAAATGCAGTAAAAATACAACAGTTTTTCCATCGTATAACAGGATTAATTGCAACCAGTTTGAAAGTGATGGTCATTTTTACGTTCCGGGCAACCTAGGCTTCACTCTAGGGCGTTGCTCCACTAGATCGAATAGCTAGGGCCTTAGAAGTCAACGCCAGAGGCATAAAATACAATATAAATTCAACAGCTTTTCCATCGTAAAGAACGAATAATTGCAACCAGTGTGAAAGTTATGGTTATTTCTACATTCCGAGCAACCTAGGCTTCACGCTTGGGCGTTGCTCCACCAGATCGAATAGTTAGGTCCTTAGAAGTCAACGCCAGAAGCATAAAATACGATATAAATACAACAGCTTTTGCATCCTATAAAAGGAATAATTGCAAACAGTGTGAAAGTAATTCTCATTTCTACGTTCCGGGCAACCTAGGCTACACTCTAGGGCGTTGCTACACCAGATCAAACAGTTAGGGCCTTAGAAGTTAACGCCGGAAGCATAAAATACAAAATAAATAGAACAGTATTTCCATTGTATAAAACGAATAATTGCTACCAGTGTAAAAGTTATGGTCATGTCTACGTTCCGGGCAACCTAGGCTTCACCCTAGGGCATTGTTCCATTAGATCGAATAGTTAGGCCCTAAGAAGTGAACGCCAGAAGCATAAAATACGATATAAATGCAACAGCTTTTCCATGGTATAAAAGGAATAATTGCAAACAGTGTGAAAGTAATGGTCATTTCTACGTTCCGGGCAACCTAGGCTTCACTCAACGGCGTTGGTCCACCAGATCGAGTAGTTAGGACCTAAGAAGTCAACACCAGAAGAATAAAATACAAAATAAATACAACAGCCTTTACACCGTATAAAACGAATAATTGCAACCTGTGTGAATTTTATGGTCATATCTACGTTCCGGGCAACCTAGGCTTCACTGTAGGGCGTTGCTCCACCAGATCGAAGTGTTAGTGCCCAAGAAGTCAACGCCCGAAGCATAAAATACGATATAAATACAACAGCTTTTCCATCGTATTAAATGAATAATTGCAAACTGTGTGAAAGTAGTGGTCATTTCTGCGTTCCGAGCAACCTAGGCTTCACTTTAGGGCGGTGCTCCACCATAACGAATAGCTACGGCCTTAGAAGCCTACGCCTGAAGCATAAAATGCAAAATAAATAGAACAGTTTTTCCATCGTAAAGAACGAATAATTGCAACCAGTGTGAAAGTTATGGTTATTTCTACATTCCGAGCAACCTAGGCTTCACTCTAGGGCGTTGCTCCACCAGATCGAATGGTTAGGTCCTTAGAAGTCAACGCCAGAAGCATAAAATACGATATAAATACAACAGCTTTTGCATCGTATAAAAGGAATAATTGCAAACAGTGTGAAAGTAATTGTCATTTCTACGTTCCGGGCAACCTAGGCTTCACTCTAGGGCGTTGCTCCACCAGATCGAATAGATAGTGCCTTAGAAGTCAACGCTAGAAGCATAAAATACAATATAAGTACAACAGTTTTTCCATCGTATAAAACGAATAATTGCAACCAGTATGAAACTTATGGTCATTTCTACTTTCCGAGCAACCTAGACTTCACCCTAGGGCCTTGCTCCAACAGGTTGAATAGTTAGGGCCTTAGAAGTCAACGCCCGAACCATAAAATGCAAAAAAAATACAACAGTTTTTCCATCATATAACAGGAATAATTGCAACCAGTTTGAAAGTGATGGTCATTTCAACGCTCCGGGCAACCTAGGCTTCACTCTAGGGCGTTGCTCCACCAGATCGAATACTTAGAGCCTTAGAAGTCAACGCCAGAAGCATAAAATACAATATAAATAAAACAGTTTTTCCATCGTTTAAAACGAATAATTGCTACCAGTATGGAAGTGATGGTCATTTCGACGTTCCGGGCTACCTAGGCCTCACTCTAGGAAGTTGTTCCACCAGATCGAATTGTTAGGGCCTAACAAGTCAACACCAGAAGCATAAGATACAATATAAATATAACAGTTTTTCCATCGTATAGAACGAATAATAGCAACCAGTGTGAAAGTTATGGTCATTTCTACGTTCCGGGCAACCTAAGCTTCACTCTAGAGCGTTGCTCCACCAGATCAAACAGCTAGGGCCTTAGAAGTCAACGCCCGAAGCATAAAATACAAAATAAATAGAACAGTTTTTCCATTGTATAAAACGAATAATTGCTACCAGTGTAAAAGTTATGGTCAGTTTTACGTGCCGGGCAACCTAGGCCTCACTCTAGGTCGTTTTTCCACCAGATCGAATTGTTAGGGCCTAAGAAGTCAACGCCAGAAGCATAAGATACAATATAAATAGAACAGTTTTTCCATCGTATAAAACGAATAATAGCAACCAGTGTGAAAGTTATGGTCATTTCTACGTTTCGGCAACCTAGGCTTCACCCCAGGGCGTTGTTCCACAAGATCGAATAGTTAGGGCCTAAGAAGTGTACGCCAGCAGCATAAAATACAATATAAATACAATAGTTCTTCCATCATATAAAACGAATAATTGCAACCAGTATGAAAGTTATGGTCATTTCTACGTTCCGGGTAACCTAGGCTTCACTCTATGGCGTTCTTCCACCACATCGAATAGCGGCGGCCTCAGAAGTCAATGCCTGAAGCATAAAATACAATAGAAATACAACAGTCTTTCCATCCTATAACAGGAATAAATGCAACCCTTGTGATAGTGATGGTCATTTGAACGTTCCAGGCAACCTAGGCTTCACTCTAGGGCGTTGTTCCACCAGATCGAATAGTTAGGGCCTAAGAAGTGTACGCCAGCAGCATAAAATACAATATAAATACAATAGTTCTTCCATCATATAAAACGAATAATTGCAACCAGTATGAAACTTATGGTCATTTCTACTTTCCGGGCAACCTAGGCTACACCCTATGGCGTTGCTCCAACAGATTGAATAGCTAGGGCCTTAGAAGTCAATGCCCGAAGCACAAAATGCAATAAAAATACAACAGTTTTTCCGTCATATAACAGGAATAATTGCAACCAGTTTGAAAGTGATGGTCATTTCTACGTTCCGGGAAACCTAGGCTTCACTCTAGGGCGTTGCTCCACCAGATCAAACAGTTAGGGCCTTAGAAGTCAACGCCCGAAGCATAAAATACAAAATAAACAGAACAGTTTTTCCATTGTATAAAATGAATAATTGCTACCAGTGTAAAAGTTATGGTCATTTCTACGTTCCGGGCAACCTAGGCTTCACCCTAGGGCGTTGTTCCACCAGATCGAATAGTTAGGGTCTAAGAAGTGAACGCCAGAAGCATAAAATACAATATAAATACAACAGTTTTTCCATCATATAAAACGAGTAATTGCAACCAGTATGCAAGTTGTGGTCATTTCTACTTTCCGGGCAACCTAGGCAACACCCTAGGGCGTTGCTCCAGCACATTGAATACTTAGGGCCTTAGAAGCCAATGCCCGAAGCATAAAATGCAATAAAAATACTACAGTTTTTCCATCATATAAACGGAATAACTGCAACCAGTTTGAAAGTGATGGTCATTTCAACGTTCCGGGCAACCTAGGCTTCACTCTAGGGCGTTGCTCCACCAGATCGAATAGTTAGGGCCTTAGAAGTCAACGCCACAAGCATAAAATACAATAAAGATGCAACAGATTTTCCATCGTATAAAACGAATAATTTCAACCAGTGTGAATGTTATGGTAATTTTTACATTCCGAGCAACCTAGGCTTCACTCTAGGGCGTTGATCCACCAGATAGAATAGTTAGGGCCTTAGAAGTCAACGCCAGAAGCATAAAATTCAATAAAGATGCAACAGTTTTTCCATCGTATAACAGGAATAACTGCAAGCAGTGTGAAAGTACTGGTGATTTCTACGTTCCGGGTAACCTAGGCTCCACTCTAGGGCGTTGCTCCACCAGATCGAACAGCTAGGGCCTAAGAAGGCAACGCCAGAAGCATAAAATACAATATAAATATAACAGTTTTTCGATCGTATAGAACGAATAATAGCAAGGCAGTATGAAAGTTAACGTCATTTCTACTTTCCGGGCAACCTAGGCTTCACCCATGGGCGTTGCTCCAACAGATTGAATAGTTAGGGCCTTAGAAGTCAACGCCCGACGCATAAAATACAAAATAAATATAACTGTTTTTCCATCGTGTAAAACGGATAATTGCTTCCGGTGTGAAAGTTATGGTCATTTCTACGTTCCGGTCAACCTAGGCTTCACCATAGGGCGTTGTTCCACCAGATCGAATAGTTAGGGCCTAAGAAGTGAACGCCAGAAGCATAAAATACAATATAAATACAACAGTTTTTCCATCATATAAAACGAATAATTGCAACCAGTGTGAAAGTTATGGTCATTTCTACGTTCCGGGCAACCTAGGCTTCACCCCATGTCGTTGTTCTACCAGATCGAATAGTTAGGGCCTAAGAAGTGAACGCCATCAGCATAAAATACAATATAAATACAACAGTTCTTCCATCGTATAAAAGGAATAATTGCAAACAGTGTGAAAGTAATGGTCATTTCTACGTTCCGGGCAAACTAGGCTTCACCCTCGGGCGATGCTCCACCAGATGAAACAGTTAGGGCCTTAGAAATCAACGCCCGAAGCATAAAATACAAAATAAATAGAACAGTTTTTCCATTGTATAAAACGAATAATTGCTACCAGTGTAAAAGTTATGGTCATTTCTACGTTCCGGGCAACCTAGGCTTCACCCTAGAGCGTTGTTCCACCAGATCGAATAGTTAGGGCCTAAGAAGTGAACGCCAGAAGCATAAAATACAATATAAATACAACAGTTTTTCCATCGTATAAAACGAATAATTGCAACCAGTGTGAAAGCTATGGTCATTTCTACATTCCGAGCAACCTAGGCTTCACTCTAGGTCGTTGCTCCAACAGATTGAATAGTCAGGGCCTTAGAAGTCAACGCCCGAAGCATAAAATGCAATAAAAGTACAACAGTTTTTCCATCGTATAACAGGATTAATTGCAACCAGTTTGAAAGTGATGGTCATTTCTACGTTCCGGGCAACCTAGGCTTCACTCTAGGGCGTTGCTCCACCAGATCGAATAGTTAGGTCCTTAGAAGTCAACGCCAGAAGCATAAAATACGATATAAATACAACAGCTTTTCCATGGTATAAAAGGAATAATTGCAAACAGTGTGAAAGTAATGGTCATTCCTACGCTCCGGGCAACCTGGGCTTCACTCTACGGCGTTGTTCCACCAGATCGAATAGTTAGGGCCTAAGAAGTCCACAACAGAATTACAAAATACAAAATAAATACAACAGCCTTTACACCGTATAAAACGAATAATTGCTACCTGTGTGAAGGTTATGGTCATATCTACGTTCCGGGCAACCTAGGCTTCACTGTAGGGCGTTGCTCCACCAGATCGAAGTGTTAGGGCCTAAGAAGTCAACGCCCGCAGCATAAAATACGATATAAATACAACAGCTTTTCCATCGTATTAAATGAATAATTGCAAACAGTGTGAAAGTAATTGTCATTTCTACGTTCCGGGCATCCTAGGCTTCACTCTATGGCGTTGCTCCACCAGATCAAACAGTTAGGGCCTTAGAAGCCAACGCCCGAAGCATTAAATACAAAATAAATAGAACAGTTTTTCCATTGTATAAAACGAGTAATTGCTACCAGTGTAAAAGTTATGGCCATTTCTACGTTGCGGGCAACCTAGGCTTCACCTTAGGCCGTTGTTCCACCAGATCGAATAGTTAGGGCCTAAGACGTGAACGCCAGAAGCATTAAATACAATATAAATACAACAGATTTTCCATCATATAAAACGAATAATTGCAGCCTGTGTGAAGGTTATGGTCATATCTACGTTCCGGGCAACCTAGGCTTCAATGTAGGGCGTTGCTCCACCAGATCGAAGTGTTAGGGCCTAAGAAGTCAACGCCCGCAGCATAAAATACGATATAAATACAACAGCTTTTCCATCGTATAAAACGAATAATAGCAACCAGTGTGAAAGTTATGGTCATTTCTACGTTCCGGGCAACCTAGGCTTCACCTTAGGCCGTTGTTCCACCAGATCGAATAGTTAGGGCCTAAGAAGTGAACGCCAGAAGCATTAAATACAAAATAAATAGAACAGTTTTTCCATTGTATAACAGGATTAATTGCAACCAGTTTGAAAGTGATGGTCATTTCTACTTTCCGGGCAACCTAGGCTTCACTCTACGGCGTTGTTCCACCAGATCGAATAGTTAGGGCCTAAGAAGTCAACACCAGAATTATAAAATACAAAATAAATATAACAGCCTTTACACCCTATAAAACGAATAATTGCAACCTGTGTGAAGGTTATGGTCATATCTACGTTCCGGGCAACCTAGGCTTCACTGTAGGGCGTTGCTCCACCAGATCGAAGCGTCAGGGCCTAAGAAGTCAACGCCCGCAGCATAAAATACGATATAAATACAACAGCTTTTCCATCGTATTAAATGAATAATTGCAAACTGTGTGAAAGTAGTGGTCATTTCTGCGTTCCGAGCAACCTAGGCTTCACTTTAGGGCGGTGCTCCACCACATCGAATAGCTACGGCCTCAGAAGTCAACGCCTGAAGCATAAAATACAATAAAAATACAACAGTCTTTCCATCCTATAACAGGAATAATTGCAACCCGTGTGAAAGTGATGGTTATTTGTACGTTCCAGGCAACCTAGGCTTCACTCTAGGGCGTTGTTCCACCAGATCGAATTGTTAGGGCCTAAGAAGTCAACGCCAGAAGCATAAGATACATAATAAATATAACAGCTTTTGCATCGTATAGAACGAATAATAGCATCCAGTGTGATAGTTATGGTCATTTCTACGTTCAGGGCAACCTAGGCTTCACTCTAGGGCGTTGCTCCACTAGATCAAACAGTTAGGGCCTTAGAAGTCAACGCCCGAAGCATAAAATACAAAATAAACAGAACAGTTTTTCCATTGTATAAAACGAATAATTGCTACCAGTGTAAAAGTTATGGTCATTTCTACGTTCCGGGCAACCTAGGCTTCACCGTATGGCGTTGCTCCAACAGATTGAATAGTTAGGGCCTTAGAAGTCAACGCCAGAATCATAAAATTCAATAAAGATGCAACAGTTTTTCCATCGTATAACAGGAATAACTGCAAGCAGTGTGAAAGTACTGGTCATTTCTACGTTCCGGGTAACCTAGGCTCCACTCTAGGGCGTTGTTCCACCAGATCGAACAGCTAGGGCCTAAGAAGGCAACGCCAGAAGCATAAAATACAACATAAATAAAACAGTTTTTCGATCGTATAGAACGAATAATAGCAATCAGTGTGAAAGTTAACGTCATTTCAACTTTCCGGGCAACCTAGGCTTCACCCTTGGGCGTAGCTACAACAGATTGAATAGTTAGGGCCTTAGAAGTCAACGCCCGACGCATAAAATACAAAATAAATATAACTGTTTTTCCATCGTGTAAAACGAATAATTGCTACCGGTGTGAAAGTTATGGTGATTTCTACGTTCCGGTCAACCTAGGCTTCACCATAGGGCGTTGTTCCACCAGATCGAACAGTCAGGGCCTAAGAAATCAACGCCAGAAGCATAAAATTCAATATAAATATAACAGTTTTTCCATCGTATAAAACGAATAATTTCAACCAGTATGAAAGTTATTGTCATTTCTACGTTCCGGGCAACCTAGGCTTCACTCTATGGCGTTCTTCCACCACATCGAATAGCGGCGGCCTCAGAAGTCAACGCCTGAAGCATAAAATACAATAGAAATACAACAGTCTTTCCATCCTATAACAGGAATAAATGCAACCCTTGTGATAGTGATGGTCATTTGTACGTTCCAGGCAACCTAGGCTTCACTCTAGGGCGTTGTTCCACCAGATCGAATAGTTAGGGCCTAAGAAGTGTACGCCAGCAGCATAAAATACAATATAAATACAATAGTTCTTCCATCATATAAAACGAATAATTGCAACCAGTATGAAACTTATGGTCATTTCTACTTTCCGGGCAACCTAGGCTACACCCTATGGCGTTGCTCCAACAGATTGAATAGTTAGGGCCTTAGAAGTCAATGCCCGAAGCATAAAATGCAATAAAAATACAACAGTTTTTCCGTCATATAACAGGAATAATTGCAACCAGTTTGAAAGTGATGGTCATTTCTACGTTCCGGGAAACCTCGGCTTCACTCTAGGGCGTTGCTCCGCCAGATCGAATAGTTAGTGCATTAGAAGTCAACGCCAGAAGCATAAAATACAATAAAAATACAACAGTTTTTCCATCGTATAAAAGGATTAATTGCAACCAGTTTGAAGGTGATGGTCATTTCTGCGTTCCGCGCAACCTAGGCTTCCCTCTAGGGCGTTGCTCCACCAGATCGAATAGTTAGGGCCTTAGAAGTCAACTCCAGAATCATACAATACAATAAAGATGCAACAGCTTTTCCACAGTATTAAACGAATAATTTCAACCAGTGTTAATGTTATGGTCATTTCTACATTCCGAGCAACCTAGGCTTCACTCTAGGACGTTGATCCAACAGATTGAATAGTTAGGGCCTTAGCAGTCAACGCCCGAAGCATAAAATACAATATAAATGCAACAGTTTTTCCATCATATAACAGGAATAATTGCAACCAGTTTGAAAGTGATGGCTATTTCTACGTTCCGGGCAACCTAGGCTTCACTCGAGGGCGTTGCTCCACCAGATCGAATAGTTAGGGCCTTAGAAGTCAACGCCAGAAGCAAAAATTCAATAAAGATGCAACAGTTTTTCCATCGTATAACAGGAGTAACTGCAAACAGTGTGAAAGTACTGGTCATTTCTACGTTCCGGGTCACCTAGGCTTCACTCTAGGGCGTTGATCCACCAGATCGAACAGTTAGGGTCTAAGAAGGCAACGCCAGAAGCATAAAATACAATATAAATATAACAGTTTTTCAATCGTATAAAGCGAATAATAGCAACCAGTGTGAAAGTTATGGTCATTTCTACGTTCCGGGCAACCTAGACTTCACCACAGGGCGTTGTTCCACCAGATCGAATAGTTAGGGCCTAAGAAGTGAACGCCAGCAGCATAATATACAATATGAATACAACAGTTTTTCCATGATATAAAACGAATAATTGCACCCAGTATGAAAGTTGTGGTCATTTCTACTTTCCGGTCAACCTAGGCTACGCCCTAGGGCGTTGATCCGCCAGATCGAACAGTTAGGGCCTAAGAAGGCAACGCCAGAAGCATAAAATACAATATAAATATAACAGTTTTTCAATCGTATAAAGCGAATAATAGCAACCAGTGTGAAAGTTATGGTCATTTCTACGTTCCGGGCAACCTAGACATCACCACAGGGCGTTGTTCCACCAGATAGAATAGTTAGGGCCTAAGAAGTGTACGCCAGCAGCATAAAATACAATATGAATACAACAGTTTTTCCATGATCTAAAACGAATAATTGCAACCAGTACGAAAGTTATGGTCATTTCTACTTTCCGAGCAACCTAGGCTTCACCCGAGGGCGTTGCTCCAACAGGTTGAATAGTTAGGGCCGTAGAAGTCAACGCCCGAAGTATAAAATACAATATAAATACAACAGTTTTTCCATCGTATAAAACGAATAATTGCTACCAGTATGGAAGTGATGGTCATTTCTACGTTCCGGGCAACCTAGGCCTCACTCTATGACGTTGTTCCACCAGATTGAATAGTTAGGCCCTAAGAAATCAACGCCAGAAGCATAAAATACAATATAAATATAACAGTTTTTCCATCGTATAAAACGAATAATTTCAAGCAGTGTGAATGTTATGGTCATTTCTACATTCCGAGCAACCTAGGCCTCACCCCAGGGCGTTGTTCCACCAGCTCGAATAGTTAGGGCCTAAGAAGTGAACGCCTGAAGCATAAAATACAATAAAAATACAACAGTCTTTCCATCCTATAACAGGAATAATTGCAACCCGTGTGAAAGTGATGGTCATTTGTACGTTCCAGGCAACCTAGGCTTCACTCTAGGGCGTTGTTCCAGCAGATCGAATTGTTAGGGCCTGAGAAGTCAACGCCAGAAGCATAAGATACATAATAAATATAACAGCTTTTCCATCGTATAGAACGAATAATAGCATCCAGTGTGATAGTTATGGTCATTTCTACGTTCCGGGCAACCTAGGCTTCACCCTAGGGCGTTGCTCCACCAGATCAAACAGTTAGGGCCTTAGAAGTCAACGCCCGAAGCATAAAATACAAAATAAACAGAACAGTTTTTCCATTGTATAAAACGAATAATTGCTACCAGTGTAAAAGTTATGGTCATTTCTACGTTCCGGGCAACCTAGGCTACACCCTAGGGCGTTGCTCCAACAGATTGAATAGTTAGGGCCTTAGAAGTCAATGCCCGAAGCATAAAATGGAATAAAAATACTTCAGTTTTTCCATCATATAAACGGAATAATTGCAACCAGTTTGAAAGTGATGGTCATTTCAACGTTCCGGGCAACCTAGGCTTCACTCTAGGGCGTTGCTCCACCAGATCGAATAGTTAGGGCCTTAGAAGTCAACGCCAGAAGCATAAAATACAATAAAGATGCAACAGATTTTCCATCGTATAAAACGAATAATTTCAACCAGTGTGAATGATATGGTAATTTTTACATTCCGAGCAACCTAGGCTTCACTCTAGGGCGTTGATCCACCAGATTGAATAGTTAGGGCCTTAGAAGTCAATGCCCGAAGCATAAAATGCAATAAAAATACTACAGTTTTTCCATCATATAAACGGAATAATTGCAACCAGTTTGAAAGTGATGGTCATTTCTACGTTCCGGGCAACATCGGCTTCACTCTAGGGCGTTGCTCCACCAGATCGAATAGTTAGTGCCTTAGAAGTCAGCGCCAGAAGCATAAAATACACTAAAAATACAACAGTTTTTCCATCGTATAAAACGAATAATTGCAACCAGTATGAAAGTTAACGTCATTTCTACTTTCCGGGCAACCTAGGCTTCACCGTATGGCGTTGCTCCAACAGATTGAATAGTTAGGGCCTTAGAAGTCAACGCCAGAAGCATAAAATTCAATAAAGATGCAACAGTTTTTCCATCGTATAAGAGGAATAACTGCAAGCAGTGTGAAAGTACTGGTCATTTCTACGTTCCGGGTAACCTAGGCTCCACTCTAGGGCGTTGTTCCACCAGATCGAACAGCTAGGGCCTAAGAAGGCAACGCCAGAAGCATAAAGTACAATATAAATATAACAGTTTTTCCATCGTATAAAACGAATAATTTCAACCAGTGTGAATGTTATGATCATTTCTACATTCCGAGCAACCTAGGCTTCACTCTAGGGCGTTGATCCACCAGATAGAATAGTTAGGGCCTTAGAAGTCAGCGCCAGAAGCATAAGATACAATATAAATATAACAATTTTTCCATCGTATAGAACGAATAATAGCAACCAGTGTGAAAGTTATGGTCATTTCTACGTTTCGGCAACCTAGGCTTCACCCCAGGGCGTTGTTCCACAAGATCGAATAGTTAGGGCCTAAGAAGTGTACGCCAGCAGCATAAAATACAATATAAATACAATAGTTCTTGCATCATATAAAACGAATAATTGCAACCAGTGTGAATGTTATGATCATTTCTACATTCCGAGCAACCTAGGCTTCACTCTAGGGCGTTGATCCACCAGATAGAATAGTTAGGGCCTTAGAAGTCAGCGCCAGAAGAATAAAATTCAATAAAGATGCAACAGTTTTTCCATCGTATAGCAGGAATAACTGCAATCAGTGTGAAAGTACTGGTCATTTCTACGTTCCGGGTAACCTAGGCTTCACTCTAGGGCGTTGTTCCACCAGATCGAATAGTTAGGGCCTAAGAAGTAATCGCCAGAAGCATAAAATACAATATAAATATAACAATTTTTCCATCGTATAAAACGAATAATAGCAATCAGTGTGAAAGTTATGGTCATTTCTAAGTTCCGGGCAACCTAGACTTCACGCTAGGGCGTTGCTCCAACAGATTGAATAGTTAGGGCCTTAGAAGTCGGCGCCCGAAGCATAAAATGCAATAAAATGCATTAGTTTTTCCATCGTATAAAAGGATTAATTGCAACCAGTTTGAAAGTGATGGTCATTTCTACGTTCCGGGCAACCCAGGCTTCACTCTATGTCGTTCTTCCACGACATCGAATAGCTACGGCCTCAGAAGTCAACGCCTGAAGCATAAAATACAATAAAAATACAACAGTCTTTCCATCCTATAACAGGAATAATTGCAACCAGTTTGAAAGTGATGGTCATTTCTACGTTCCGGGCAACCTAGGCCTCACTCTATGACGTTGTTCCACCAGATCGAATAGTTAGAGCCTTAGAAGTCAACGCCAGAAGCATAAAATACAATATAAATAAAACAGTTTTTCCATCCTATAAAACGAATAATTGCTACCAGTATGGAAGTGATGGTCATTTCGACGTTCCGGGCTACCTAGGCCTCACTCTAGGAAGTTGTTCCACCAGATCGAATTGTTAGGGCCTAACAAGTCAACGCCAGAAGCATAAGATACAATATAAATATAACAGTTTTTCCATCGTATAGAACGAATAATAGCAACCAGTGTGAAAGTTATGGTCATTTCTACGTTTCGGCAACCTAGGCTTCACCCCAGGGCGTTGTTGCACAAGATCGAATAGTTAGGGCCTAAGAAGTGTACGCCAGCAGCATAAAATACAATATAAATACAATAGTTCTTCCATCATATAAAACGAATAATTGCAACCAGTATGAAAGTTATGGTCGTTTCTACGTTCCGGGCAACCTAGGCTTCACTCTATGGCGTTCATCCACCACATCGAATAGCGGCGGCCTCAGAGATCAACGCCTGAAGCATAAAATACAATAGAAATACAACAGTCTTTCCATCCTATAACAGGAATAAATGCAACCCTTGTGATAGTGATGGTCATTTGTACGTTCCAGGCAACCTAGGCTTCACTCTAGGGCGTTGTTCCACCAGATCGAATAGTTAGGGCCTAAGAAGTGTACGCCAGCAGCATAAAATACAATATAAATACAATAGTTCTTGCATCATATAAAACGAATAATTGCAACCAGTATGAAACTTATGGTCATTTCTACATTCCGAGCAACCTAGGCTTCACTCTAGGCCGTTGCTCCAGCAGATTGAATAGTCAGGGCCTTATAAGTCAACGCCTGAAGCATAAAATGCAGTAAAAATACAACAGTTTTTCCATCGTATAACAGGATTAATTGCAACCAGTTTGAAAGTGATGGTCATTTTTACGTTCCGGGCAACCTAGGCTTCACTCTAGGGCGTTGCTCCACTAGATCGAATAGCTAGGGCCTTAGAAGTCAACGCCAGAGGCATAAAATACAATATAAATTCAACAGTTTTTCCAACGTAAAGAACGAATAATTGCAACCAGTGTGAAAGTTATGGTTATTTCTACATTCCGAGCAACCTAGGCTTCACGCTTGGGCGTTGCTCCACCAGATCGAATAGTTAGGTCCTTAGAAGTCAACGCCAGAAGCATAAAATACGATATAAATACTACAGCTTTTGCATCGTATAAAAGGAATAATTGCAAACAGAGTGAAAGTAATTCTCATTTCTACGTTCCGGGCAACCTAGGCTACACTCTAGGGCGTTGCTACACCAGATCAAACAGTTAGGGCCTTAGAAGTTAACGCCGGAAGCATAAAATACAAAATAAATAGAACAGTATTTCCATTGTATAAAACGAATAATTGCTACCAGTGTAAAAGTTATGGTCATGTCTACGTTCCGGGCAACCTAGGCTTCACCCTAGGGCATTGTTCCATTAGATCGAATAGTTAGGCCCTAAGAAGTGAACGCCAGATGCATAAAATACGATATAAATACAACAGCTTTTCCATGGTATAAAAGGAATAATTGCAAACAGTGTGAAAGTAATGGTCATTTCTACGTTCCGGGCAACCTAGGCTTCACTCGACGGCGTTGCTCCACCAGATCGAGTAGTTAGGACCTAAGAAGTCAACACCAGAAGAATAAAATACAAAATAAATACAACAGCCTTTACACCGTATAAAACGAATAATTGCAACCTGTGTGAATTTTATGGTCATATCTACGTTCCGGGCAACCTAGGCTTCACTGTAGGGCGTTGCTCCACCAGATCGAAGTGTTAGGGCCCAAGAAGTCAACGCCCGAAGCATAAAATACGATATAAATACAACAGCTTTTCCATCGTATTAAATGAATAATTGCAAACTGTGTGAAAGTAGTGGTCATTTCTGCGTTCCGAGCAACCTAGGCTTCACTCTAGGGCGGTGCTCCACCATAACGAATAGCTACGGCATTAGAAGCCTACGCCTGAAGCATAAAATGCAAAATAAATAGAACAGTTTTTCCATCGTAAAGAACGAATAATTGCAACCAGTATGAAACTTATGGTCATTTCTACATTCCGAGCAACCTAGGCTTCACTCTAGGGCGTTGCTCCAGCAGATTGAATAGTCAGGGCCTTATAAGTCAACGCCTGAAGCATAAAATGCAGTAAAAATACAACAGTTTTTCCATCGTATAACAGGATTAATTGCAACCAGTTTGAAAGTGATGGTCATTTTTACGTTCCGGGCAACCTAGGCTTCACTCTAGGGCGTTGCTCCACTAGATCGAATAGCTAGGGCCTTAGAAGTCAACGCCAGAGGCATAAAATACAATATAAATTCAACTGTTTTTCCAACGTAAAGAACGAATAATTGCAACCAGTGTGAAAGTTATGGTTATTTCTACATTCCGAGCAACCTAGGCTTCACGCTCGGGCGTTGCTCCACCAGATCGAATAGTTAGGTCCTTAGAAGTCAACGCCAGAAGCATAAAATACAATATAAATACAACAGTTTTTCCATCATATAAAACGAGTAATTGCAACCAGTATGAAAGTTGTGGTCATTTCTACTTTCCGGGCAACCTTGGCAACACCCTAGGGCGTTGCTCCAACAGATTGAATACTTAGGGCCTTAGAAGTCAATGCCCGAAGCATAAAATGCAATAAAAATACTACAGTTTTTCCATCATATAAACGGAATAATTGCAACCAGTTTGAAAGTGATGGTCATTTCAACGTTCCGGGCAACCTAGGCTTCACTCTAGGGCGTTGCTCCACCAGATCGAATAGTTAGGGCCTTAGAAGTCAACGCCACAAGCATAAAATACAATATAAATACAATAGTTCTTGCATCATATAAAACGAATAATTGCAACCAGTGTGAATGTTATGATCATTTCTACATTCCGAGCAACCTAGGCTTCACTCTAGGGCGTTGATCCACCAGATAGAATAGTTAGGGCCTTAGAAGTCAGCGCCAGAAGAATAAAATTCAATAAAGATGCAACAGTTTTTCCATCGTATAGCAGGAATAACTGCAATCAGTGTGAAAGTACTGGTCATTTCTACGTTCCGGGTAACCTAGGCTTCACTCTAGGGCGTTGTTCCACCAGATCGAATAGTTAGGGCCTAAGAAGTAATCGCCAGAAGCATAAAATACAATATAAATATAACAATTTTTCCATCGTATAAAACGAATAATAGCAATCAGTGTGAAAGTTATGGTCATTTCTAAGTTCCGGGCAACCTAGACTTCACGCTAGGGCGTTGCTCCAACAGATTGAATAGTTAGGGCCTTAGAAGTCGGCGCCCGAAGCATAAAATGCAATAAAATGCATTAGTTTTTCCATCGTATAAAAGGATTAATTGCAACCAGTTTGAAAGTGATGGTCATTTCTACGTTCCGGGCAACCCAGGCTTCACTCTATGTCGTTCTTCCACGACATCGAATAGCTACGGCCTCAGAAGTCAACGCCTGAAGCATAAAATACAATAAAAATACAACAGTCTTTCCATCCTATAACAGGAATAATTGCAACCAGTTTGAAAGTGATGGTCATTTCTACGTTCCGGGCAACCTAGGCCTCACTCTATGACGTTGTTCCACCAGATCGAATAGTTAGAGCCTTAGAAGTCAACGCCAGAAGCATAAAATACAATATAAATAAAACAGTTTTTCCATCCTATAAAACGAATAATTGCTACCAGTATGGAAGTGATGGTCATTTCGACGTTCCGGGCTACCTAGGCCTCACTCTAGGAAGTTGTTCCACCAGATCGAATTGTTAGGGCCTAACAAGTCAACGCCAGAAGCATAAGATACAATATAAATATAACAGTTTTTCCATCGTATAGAACGAATAATAGCAACCAGTGTGAAAGTTATGGTCATTTCTACGTTTCGGCAACCTAGGCTTCACCCCAGGGCGTTGTTGCACAAGATCGAATAGTTAGGGCCTAAGAAGTGTACGCCAGCAGCATAAAATACAATATAAATACAATAGTTCTTCCATCATATAAAACGAATAATTGCAACCAGTATGAAAGTTATGGTCGTTTCTACGTTCCGGGCAACCTAGGCTTCACTCTATGGCGTTCATCCACCACATCGAATAGCGGCGGCCTCAGAGATCAACGCCTGAAGCATAAAATACAATAGAAATACAACAGTCTTTCCATCCTATAACAGGAATAAATGCAACCCTTGTGATAGTGATGGTCATTTGTACGTTCCAGGCAACCTAGGCTTCACTCTAGGGCGTTGTTCCACCAGATCGAATAGTTAGGGCCTAAGAAGTGTACGCCAGCAGCATAAAATACAATATATATACAATAGTTCTTGCATCATATAAAACGAATAATTGCAACCAGTATGAAACTTATGGTCATTTCTACATTCCGAGCAACCTAGGCTTCACTCTAGGCCGTTGCTCCAGCAGATTGAATAGTCAGGGCCTTATAAGTCAACGCCTGAAGCATAAAATGCAGTAAAAATACAACAGTTTTTCCATCGTATAACAGGATTAATTGCAACCAGTTTGAAAGTGATGGTCATTTTTACGTTCCGGGCAACCTAGGCTTCACTCTAGGGCGTTGCTCCACTAGATCGAATAGCTAGGGCCTTAGAAGTCAACGCCAGAGGCATAAAATACAATATAAATTCAACAGTTTTTCCAACGTAAAGAACGAATAATTGCAACCAGTGTGAAAGTTATGGTTATTTCTACATTCCGAGCAACCTAGGCTTCACGCTTGGGCGTTGCTCCAGCAGATCGAATAGTTAGGTCCTTAGAAGTCAACGCCAGAAGCATAAAATACGATATAAATACTACAGCTTTTGCATCGTATAAAAGGAATAATTGCAAACAGAGTGAAAGTAATTCTCATTTCTACGTTCCGGGCAACCTAGGCTACACTCTAGGGCGTTGCTACACCAGATCAAACAGTTAGGGCCTTAGAAGTTAACGCCGGAAGCATAAAATACAAAATAAATAGAACAGTATTTCCATTGTATAAAACGAATAATTGCTACCAGTGTAAAAGTTATGGTCATGTCTACGTTCCGGGCAACCTAGGCTTCACCCTAGGGCATTGTTCCATTAGATCGAATAGTTAGGCCCTAAGAAGTGAACGCCAGATGCATAAAATACGATATAAATACAACAGCTTTTCCATGGTATAAAAGGAATAATTGCAAACAGTGTGAAAGTAATGGTCATTTCTACGTTCCGGGCAACCTAGGCTTCACTCGACGGCGTTGCTCCACCAGATCGAGTAGTTAGGACCTAAGAAGTCAACACCAGAAGAATAAAATACAAAATAAATACAACAGCCTTTACACCGTATAAAACGAATAATTGCAACCTGTGTGAATTTTATGGTCATATCTACGTTCCGGGCAACCTAGGCTTCACTGTAGGGCGTTGCTCCACCAGATCGAAGTGTTAGGGCCCAAGAAGTCAACGCCCGAAGCATAAAATACGATATAAATACAACAGCTTTTCCATCGTATTAAATGAATAATTGCAAACTGTGTGAAAGTAGTGGTCATTTCTGCGTTCCGAGCAACCTAGGCTTCACTCTAGGGCGGTGCTCCACCATAACGAATAGCTACGGCATTAGAAGCCTACGCCTGAAGCATAAAATGCAAAATAAATAGAACAGTTTTTCCATCGTAAAGAACGAATAATTGCAACCAGTATGAAACTTATGGTCATTTCTACATTCCGAGCAACCTAGGCTTCACTCTAGGGCGTTGCTCCAGCAGATTGAATAGTCAGGGCCTTATAAGTCAACGCCTGAAGCATAAAATGCAGTAAAAATACAACAGTTTTTCCATCGTATAACAGGATTAATTGCAACCAGTTTGAAAGTGATGGTCATTTTTACGTTCCGGGCAACCTAGGCTTCACTCTAGGGCGTTGCTCCACTAGATCGAATAGCTAGGGCCTTAGAAGTCAACGCCAGAGGCATAAAATACAATATAAATTCAACTGTTTTTCCAACGTAAAGAACGAATAATTGCAACCAGTGTGAAAGTTATGGTTATTTCTACATTCCGAGCAACCTAGGCTTCACGCTCGGGCGTTGCTCCACCAGATCGAATAGTTAGGTCCTTAGAAGTCAACGCCAGAAGCATAAAATACAATATAAATACAACAGTTTTTCCATCATATAAAACGAGTAATTGCAACCAGTATGAAAGTTGTGGTCATTTCTACTTTCCGGGCAACCTTGGCAACACCCTAGGGCGTTGCTCCAACAGATTGAATACTTAGGGCCTTAGAAGTCAATGCCCGAAGCATAAAATGCAATAAAAATACTACAGTTTTTCCATCATATAAACGGAATAATTGCAACCAGTTTGAAAGTGATGGTCATTTCAACGTTCCGGGCAACCTAGGCTTCACTCTAGGGCGTTGCTCCACCAGATCGAATAGTTAGGGCCTTAGAAGTCAACGCCACAAGCATAAAATACAATAAAGATGCAACAGATTTTCCATCGTATAAAACGAATAATTTCAACCAGTGTGAATGTTATGGTAATTTTTACATTCCGAGCAACCTAGGCTTCACTCTAGGGCGTTGATCCACCAGATAGAATAGTTAGGGCCTTAGAAGTCAACGCCAGAAGCATAAAATTCAATAAAGATGCAACAGTTTTTCCATCGTATAACAGGAATAACTGCAAGCAGTGTGAAGGTACTGGTCATTTCTACGTTCCGGGTAACCTAGGCTCCACTCTAGGGCGTTGCTCCACCAGATCGAACAGCTAGGGCCCAAGAAGGCAACGCCAGAAGCATAAAATACAATATAAATATAACAGTTTTTCGATCGTATAGAACGAATAATAGCAACCAGTGTGAAAGTTAACGTCATTTCTACTTTCCGGGCAACCTAGGCTTCACCCTTGGGCGTTGCTCCAACAGATTGAATAGTTAGGGCCTTAGAAGTCAACGCCCGACACATAAAATACAAAATAAATATAACTGTTTTTCCATCGTGTAAAACGGATAATTGCTACCAGTATGGAAGTGATGGTCATATCTACGTTCCTGGCAACATAGGCCTCACTCTAGGGCGTTGTTGCACCAGATTGAATAGTTAGGGCCTAAGAAATCAGCGCCAGAAGCATAAAAATAAATATAAATATAACAGTTTTTCCATCGTATAAAACGAATAATTTCAACCAGTGTGAATTTTATGGTCATTTCTACATTCCGAGCAACCTAGGCTTCACTCTAGGGCGTTGATCCACCAGATAGAATAGTTAGGGAATTAGAAGTCAGCGCCAGAAGCATAAAATTCAATAAAGATGCAACAGTTTTTCCATCGTCTAGCAGGAATAACTGCAAACAGTGTGAAAGTACTGGTCATTTCTACGTTCCGGGTAACCTAGGCTTCACTCTAGGGCGTTGTTCCACCAGATCGAACAGTCAGGGCCTAAGAAATCAACGCCAGAAGCATAAAATTCAATATAAATATAACAGTTTTTCCATCGTATAAAACGAATAATTCCAACCAGTGTGAATGTTATGATCATTTCTACATTCCGAGCAACCTAGGCTTCACTCTAGGGCGTTGATCCACCAGATAGAATAGTTAGGGCCTTAGAAGTCAGCGCCAGAAGAATAAAATTCAATAAAGATGCAACAGTTTTTCCATCGTATAGCAGGAATAACTGCAATCAGTGTGAAAGTACTGGTCATTTCTACGTTCCGGGTAACCTAGGCTTCACTCTAGGGCGTTGTTCCACCAGATCGAATAGTTAGGGCCTAAGAAGTAAACGCCAGAAGCATAAAATACAATATAAATATAACAATTTTTCCATCGTATAAAACGAATAATAGCAATCAGTGTGAACGTTATGGTCATTTCTAAGTTCCGGGCAACCTAGGCTTCACCCTAGGGCGTTGCTCCAACAGATTGAATAGTTAGGGCCTTAGAAGTCAACGCCCGAAGCATAAAATGCAATAAAAATGCATCAGTTTTTCCATCGCATAAAAGGATTAATTGCAACCAGTTTGAAAGTGATGGTCATTTCTACGTTCCGGGCAACCCAGGCTTCACTCTATGTCGTTCTTCCACGACATCGAATAGCTACGGCCTCAGAAGTCAACGCCTGAAGCATAAAATACAATAAAAATACAACAGTCTTTCCATCCTATAACAGGAATAATTGCAACCAGTTTGAAAGTGATGGTCATTTCTACGTTCCGGGCAACCTAGGCCTCACTCTATGACGTTGTTCCACCAGATCGAATAGATAGAGCCTTAGAAGTCAACGCCAGAAGCATAAAATACAATATAAATAAAACAGTTTTTCCATCGTATAAAGCGAATAATTGCTACCAGTATGGAAGTGATGGTCATTTCGACGTTCCGGGCTACCTAGGCCTCACTCTAGGAAGTTGTTCCACCAGATCGAATTCTTAGGGCCTAACAAGTCAACGCCAGAAGCATAAGATACAATATAAATATAACAGTTTTTCCTTCGTATAGAACGAATAATAGCAACCAGTGTGAAAGTTATGGTCATTTCTACGTTTCGGCAACCTAGGCTTCACCCCAGGGCGTTGTTCCACAAGATCGAATAGTTAGGGCCTAAGAAGTGTACGCCAGCAGCATAAAATACAATATAAATACAATAGTTCTTCCATCATATAAAACGAATAATTGCAACCAGTATGAAAGTTATGGTCATTTCTACGTTCCGGGCAACCTAGGCTTCACTCTATGGCGTTCTTCCACCACATCGAATAGCGGCGGCCTCAGAAGTCAACGCCTGAAGCATAAAATACAATAGAAGTACAACAGTCTTTCCATCCTATAACAGGAATAAATGCAACCCTTGTGATAGTGATGGTCATATCTACGTTCCGGGCAACCTAGGCTTCACTGTAGGGCGTTGCTCCACCAGATCGAAGTGTTAGGGCCCAAGAAGTCAACGCCCGAAGCATAAAATACGATATAAATACAACAGCTTTTCCATCGTATTAAATGAATAATTGCAAACTGTGTGAAAGTAGTGGTCATTTCTGCGTTCCGAGCAACCTAGGCTTCACTCTAGGGCGGTGCTCCACCATAACGAATAGCTACGGCCTTAGAAGCCTACGCCTGAAGCATAAAATTCAAAATAAATGGAACAGTTTTTCCATCGTAAAGAACGAATAATTACAACCAGTGTGAAAGTTATGGTTATTTCTACATTCCGAGCAACCTAGGCTTCATTCTAGGGCGTTGCTCCACCAGATCGAATGGTTAGGTCCTTAGAAGTCAACACCAGAAGCATAAAATACGATATAAATACAACAGCTTTTGCATCGTATAAAAGGAATAATTGCGAACAGTGTGAAAGTAATTGTCTTTTCTACGTTCCGGGCAACCTAGGCTTCACTCTAGGGCGTTCCTCCACCAGATCGAATAGATAGTGCCTTAGAAGTCAACGCTAGAAGCATAAAATACAATATAAATACAACAGTTTTTCCATCGTATAAAACGAATAATTGCAACTAGTATGAAACTTATGGTCATTTCTACTTTCCGAGCAACCTAGACTTCACCCTAGGGCCTTGCTCCAACAGGTTGAATAGTTAGGGCCTTAGAAGTCAACGCCCGAACCATAAAATGCAAAAAAAATACAACAGTTTTTCCATCATATAACAGGAATAATTGCAACCACTTTGAAAGTGATGGTCATATCAACGCTCCGGGCAACCTAGGCTTCACTCTAGGGCGTTGCTCCACCAGATCGAATAGTTAGAGCCTTAGAAGTCAACGCCAGAAGCATAAAATACAATATAAATAAAACAGTTTTTCCATCGTATAAAACGAATAATTGCTACCAGTATGGAAGTGATGGTCATTTCGACGTTCCGGGCTACCTAGGCCTCACTCTAGGAAGTTGATCCACCAGATCGAATTGTTAGGGCCTAACAAGTCAACGCCAGAAGCATAAGATACAATATAAATATAACAGTTTTTCCATCGTATAGAACGAATAATAGCAACCAGTGTGAAAGTTATGGTCATTTCTACGTTCCGGGCAACCTAAGCTTCACTCTAGGGCGTTGCTCCACCAGATCAAACAGCTAGGGCCTTAGAGGTCAACGCCCGATGCATAAAATACAAAATAAATAGAACAGTTTTTCCATTGTATAAAACGAATAATTGCTACTAGTGTAAAAGTTATGGTCAGTTCTACGTTCCGGGCAACCTAGGCCTCACTCTAGGTCGTTTTTCCACCAGATCGAATTGTTAGGGCCTAAGAAGTCAACGCCAGAAGCATAAGATACAATATAAATAGAACAGTTTTTCCATCGTATAAAACGAATAATAGCAACCAGTTTGAAAGTTATGGTCATTTCTACGTTTCGGCAACCTAGGCTTCACACCAGGGCGTTGTTCCACAAGATCGAATAGTTAGGGCCTAAGAAGTGTACGCCAGCAGCATAAAATACAATATAAATACAATAGTTCTTCCATCATATAAAACGAATAATTGCAACCAGTATGAAAGTTATGGTCATTTCTACGTTCCGGGCAACCTAGGCTTCACTCTATGGCGTTCTTCCACCGGATCGAATAGCGGCGGCCTCAGAAGTCAACGCCTGAAGCATAAAATACAATAGAAATACAACAGTCTTTCCATCCTATAACAGGAACAAATGCAACCCTTGTGATAGTGATGGTCATTTGTACGTTCCAGGCAACCTAGGCTTCACTCTAGGGCGTTGTTCCACCAGATCGAATAGTTAGGGCCTTAGAAGTCAACGCCCGAAGCATAAAATGCAATAAAAGTACAACAGTTTTTCCATCGTATAGCAGGATTAATTGCAACCAGTTTGAAAGTGATGGTCATTTCTACGTTCCGGGCAACCTAGGCTTCACTCTAGGGCGTTGCTCCACCAGATCGAATAGTAAGGTCCTTAGAAGTCAACGCCAGAAGCATAAAATACGATATAAATACAACAGCTTTTCCATGGTATAAAAGGAATAATTGCAAACAGTGTGAAAGTAATGGTCATTCCTACGCTCCGGGCAACCTGGGCTTCACTCTACGGCGTTGTTCCACCACATCGAATAGTTAGGGCCTAAGAAGTCAACACCAGAATTATAAAATACAAAATAAATACAACAGCCTTTACACCGTATAAAACGAATAATTGCAACCTGTGTGAAGGTTATGGTCATATCTACGTTCCGGGCAACCTAGGCTTCACTGTAGGGCGTTGCTCCACCAGATCGAAGTGTTAGGGCCTTAGAAGCCAACGCCCGAAGCATTAAATACAAAATAAATAGAACTGTTTTTCCATTGTATAAAACGAATAATTGCTACCAGTGTAAAAGTTATGGCCAATTCTACGATGCGGGCAACCTAGGCTTCACCTTAGGCCGTTGTTCCACCAGATCGAATAGTTAGGGCCTAAGACGTGAACGCCAGAAGCATAAAATACAATATAAATACAACAGATTTTCCATGATATAAAACGAATAATTGCAGCCTGTGTGAAGGTTATGGTCATATCTACGTTCCGGGCAACCTAGGCTTCAATGTAGGGCGTTGCTCCACCAGATCGAAGTGTTAGGGCCTAAGATGTCAACGCCCGCAGCATAAAATACGATATAAATACAACAGCTTTTCCATCGTATAAAACGAATAATAGCAACCAGTGTGAAAGTTATGGTCATTTCTACGTTCCGGGCAACCTAGGCTTCACTCTATGGCGTTCTTCCACCACATCGAATAGCGGCGGACTCAGAAGTCAACGCCTGAAGCATAAAATACAATAGAAATACAACAGTCTTTCCATCCTATAACAGGAACAAATGCAACCCTTGTGATAGTGATGGTCATTTGTACGTTCCAGGCAACCTAGGCTTCACTCTAGGGCGTTGTTCCACCAGATCGAATAGTTAGGGCCTTAGAAGTCAACGCCCGAAGCATAAAATGCAATAAAAGTACAACAGTTTTTCCATCGTATAGCAGGATTAATTGCAAACAGTGTGAAAGTAATGGTCATTCCTACGCTCCGGGCAACCTGGGCTTCACTCTACGGCGATGTTCCACCACATCGAATAGTTAGGGCCTAAGAAGTCAACACCAGAATTATAAAATACAAAATAAATACAACAGCCTTTACACCGTATAAAACGAATAATTGCAACCTGTGTGAAGGTTATGGTCATATCTACGTTCCGGGCAACCTAGGCTTCACTGTAGGGCGTTGCTCCACCAGATCGAAGTGTTAGGGCCTTAGAAGCCAACGCCCGAAGCATTAAATACAAAATAAATAGAACTGTTTTTCCATTGTATAAAACGAATAATTGCTACCAGTGTAAAAGTTATGGCCAATTCTGCGATGCGGGCAACCTAGGCTTCACCTTAGGCCGTTGTTCCACCAGATCGAATAGTTAGGGCCTAAGACGTGAACGCCAGAAGCATAAAATACAATATAAATACAACAGATTTTCCATGATATAAAACGAATAATTGCAGCCTGTGTGAAGGTTATGGTCATATCTACGTTCCGGGCAACCTAGGCTTCACCTTAGGCCGTTGTTCCACCAGATCGAATAGTTAGGGCCTAAGAAGTGAACGCCAGAAGCATTAAATACAATATAAATACAACAGTTCTTCCATCATATAAAACGAATAATTGCAACCAGTATGAAAGTTATGGTCATTTCTACGTTCCGGGCAACCCAGGCTTCACTCTATGTCGTTCTTCCACCACATCGAATAGCTACGGCCTCAGAAGTCAACGCCTGAAGCATTAAATACAATAAAAATACAACAGTCTTTCCATCCTATAACAGGAATAATTGCAACCAGTTTGAAAGTGATGGTCATTTCTACGTTCCGGGCAACCTAGGCTTCACTCTAGGGCGTTGCTCCACCAGATCGAATAGTTAGTGCCTTAGAAGTCAACGCCAGATGCATAAAATACAATATAAACACAACAGTTTTTCCATCGCATAACGCGAATAATTGCTACCAGTATGGAAGTGATGGTCATTTCTACGTTCCTGGCAACCTAGGCCTCACTCTAGGGCGTTGTTGCACCAGATTGAATAGTTAGGGCCTAAGAAATCAGCGCCAGAAGCATAAAAATAAATATAAATATAACAGTTTTTCCATCGTATAAAACGAATAATTTCAACCAGTGTGAATTTTATGGTCATTTCTACATTCCGAGCAACCTAGGCTTCACTCTAGGGCGTTGATCCACCAGATAGAATAGTTAGGGCCTTAGAAGTCAGCGCCAGAAGCATAAAATTCAATAAAGATGCAACAGTTTTTCCATCGTATAGCAGGAATAACTGCAAACAGTGTGAAAGTACTGGTCATTTCTACGTTCCGGGTAACCTAGGCTTCACTCTAGGGCGTTGTTCCACCAGATCGAACAGTCAGGGCCTAAGAAATCAACGCCAGAAGCATAAAATTCAATATAAATATAACAGTTTTTCCAGCGTATAAAACGAATAATTTCAACCAGTGTGAATGTTATGATCATTTCTACATTCCGAGCAACCTAGGCTTCACTCTAGGGCGTTGATCCACCAGATAGAATAGTTAGGGCCTTAGAAGTCAGCGCCAGAAGAATAAAATTCAATAAAGATGCAACAGTTTTTCCATCGTATAGCAGGAATAACTGCAATCAGTGTGAAAGTACTGGTCATTTCTACGTTCCGGGTAACCTAGGCTTCACTCTAGGGCGTTGTTCCCCCAGATCGAATAGTTAGGGCCTAAGAAGTAAACGCCAGAAGCATAAAATACAATATAAATATAACAATTTTTCCATCGTATAAAACTAATAATAGCAATCAGGGTGAAAGTTATGGTCATTTCTAAGTTCCGGGCAACCTAGGCTTCACCCTAGGGCGTTGCTCCAACAGATTGAATAGTTAGGGCCTTAGAAGTCAACGCCCGAAGCATAAAATGCAATAAAAATGCATCAGTTTTTCCATCGTATAAAAGGATTAATTGCAACCAGTTTGAAAGTGATGGTCATTTCTACGTTCCGGGCAACCCAGGCTTCACTCTATGTCGTTCTTCCACGACATCGAATAGCTACGGCCTCAGAAGTCAACGCCTGAAGCATAAAATACAATAAAAATACAACAGTCTTTCCATCCTATAACAGGAATAATTGCAACCAGTTTGAAAGTGATGGTCACTTCTACGTTCCGGGCAACCTAGGCCTCACTCTATGACGTTGTTCCACCAGATCGAATAGTTGGAGCCTTAGAAGTCAACGCCAGAAGCATAAAATACAATATAAATAAAACAGTTTTTCCATCGTATAAAACGAATAATTGCTACCAGTATGGAAGTGATGGTCATTTCGACGTTCCGGGCTACCTAGGCCTCACTCTAGGAAGTTGTTCCACCAGATCGAATTGTTAGGGCCTAACAAGTCAACGCCAGAAGCATAAGATACAATATAAATATAACAGTTTTTCCATCGTATAGAACGAATAATAGCAACCAGTGTGAAGGTTATGGTCATTTCTACGTTTCGGCAACCTAGGCTTCACCCCAGGGCGTTTTTCCACAAGATCGAATAGTTAGGGCCTAAGAAGTGTACGCCAGCAGCATAAAATACAATATAAATACAATAGTTCTTCCATCATATAAAACGAATAATTGCAACCAGTATGAAAGTTATGGTCATTTCTACGTTCCGGGCAACCTAGGCTTCACTCTATGGCGTTCTTCCACCACATCGAATAGCGGCGGCCTCAGAAGTCAACGCCTGAAGCATAAAATACAATAAAAATACAACAGTCTTTCCATCCTATAACAGGAATAAATGCAACCCTTGTGATAGTGATGGTCATTTGTACGTTCCAGGCAACCTAGGCTTCACTCTAGGGCGTTGTTCCACCAGATCGAATAGTTAGGGCCTAAGAAGTGAACGCCAGCAGCATAAAATACAATATAAATACAACAGTTCTTCCATCATATAAAACGAATAATTGCAACCAGTTTGAAAGTGATGCTCATTTCTACGTTCCGGGCAACCTAGGCTTCACTCTAGGTCGTTGCTCCACCAGATCGAATAGTTAGGGCCTTAGAAGTCAACGCCAGAAGCATAAAATGCAATAAAAATACAACAGTCTTTCCATCCTATAACAGGAATAATTGCAACCCGTGTGAAAGTGATGGTCATTTGTACGTTCCAGGGAACCTAGGCTTCACTCTAGGGCGTTGCTCCACCAGTTCGAATAGTTAGGGCCTAAGAAGTCAACGCCAGAAGCTCCAAATTCAAAATAAATACAACAGTTTTTCCAACGTATAAAACGAATAATTGCAACCAGTGTGAAAGTAATTGTCATTTCTACGTTCCGGGCAACCTAGGCTTCACTCTCGGGCGGTGGTCCACCAGATCGAATAGCTACGGCCTTAGAAGTCAACGCCAGAAGCATAAAATACAATATAAATACAACAGCTTTTCCATCGTATAAAATGAATAATTGCAAACAGTGTGAAGATGATGGTCATTTCTTCGTTCCGCGCTACCTAGGCTTCACCCTAGGGCGTTGCTCCACCTCATCGAATAGCTACGGCCTTAGAAGTCAATGTCAGAAGCATAGAATACAACATAAATACAACAGTTTTTCGATCGTATAAAATGAATAATTGCAAACATTGTGAAAGTAACGGTCGTTTGTGCGTTCCCGGCAACCTAGGCTTCACTCTCGGGCGGTGGTCCACCAGATCGAATAGGTAGGGCCATAGAAGTCAATGCCCGAAGCATAAAATACAATATAAATACAACAGCTTTTCCTTCGCATAAAACGACTAATTGCTACCAGTGTGAAAGTTATGGTTATTTCTACGTTCCGGGCAACCTAGGCTTCACTGTAGGGCGTTGCTCCACCAGATCAAATAGTTAAGGCCTTAGAAGTCAACGCCAGAAGCAGAAATACAATATAAATACAACAATTTTTCCATCATATAACAGGAATAATTGCAACAAGCCTGAAAGATATGGTCAGTTCTACGTTCCGGGCCACCTAGGCTTCACTCTAGGGCGTTCGTCCGCCAGATCCAATAGCTAGGGCCTAACAAGTCAACGCCAGAAGCACCAAATAGAAAACAAATACAACAGTTTTTCCATCGTATAAAACGAATAATTGTAACCAGTGTGAAAGTAATGGTCATTTCTACGTTCCGGGCGGCCTAGGTTTCGCTCTAGACCGTTGCTCCACCAGATCAAACAGTTAAGGCCTTAGAAGTCAACGCCAGAAGCAGAAAATACAATATAAATACAACAGTTTTTCCATGATATAACAAGAATAATTGCAACCAGTGTGAACGATATGGTCACGTCTACGTTCCGGGCCACCTAGGCTTCACTCTACGGCGTTCTTCCGCCAGATCCAATAGCTAGGGCCTAAGAAGTCAACGCCAGAAGCAGCAAATACAAAATAAATACAACAGTTTTTCCATCGTATAAAACGAATAATTGCAAACAGTGTGAAAGTAATGGTCATCTCTACGTTCCGGGCAACCCAGGCTTCACTCTAGGGCGTTGCTCCACCAGATCGAATAGCTAGGGCCTTAGAAGTCAACGCCAGAAGCATAAAATACAATATAAATACAACAGCTTTACCATCGTATAATTGGAGTAATTGCAACCAGTGTGAAGGTAATGGTCATTACTACGTTCCGGGCAACCCAGGCTTCACTCTAGGGAGATGCTCCACAAGACCGAATAGTTAGGGCCTCAGAAGTCAACGCCAGAAGCATAAAATACAATAAAAATATAACAGTTTTTCCATCGCATAACGGGAATAATTGCAGCCCGTTTGAAGGTGATGGTCATTTCTACGTTCCGGGCAACCTAGGCTTCACTCTAGGGTGTTGGTCCAACAAGCAACAAGTCCAATAGTTAGGGCCTAAGAAGTAAACGCCAGAAGCACCAAATACAAAATAAATACAACAGTTTTTCCATCGCATGAAACGAATAATTGCAACCAGTGTGAAGATAATGGTCATTTCTACGTTCCGGGTATCCTAGGCTTCACTGTATGGCGTTGCTCCACCAGATTGAATAGCTACGACCTTAGAGTTCAATGCCAGAAGCAGAAAATACAAAAAAAATACAACAGTTGTTCCATCGCATAACAGGAATAGTTGCAACCAGTGTGAAACAA
Source organism: Calliopsis andreniformis (assembly GCF_051401765.1). Taxonomy (NCBI): domain Eukaryota; kingdom Metazoa; phylum Arthropoda; class Insecta; order Hymenoptera; family Andrenidae; genus Calliopsis; species Calliopsis andreniformis. Next base: position 2,292,986 of record NW_027480472.1, on the reverse strand, counting down.
ATGGTCATAACTACGTTCCGGGCAACCTAGGCTTCACTCTTGGACGTTGCCCCACCAGATCGAATAGCTAGGACCTTAGAATTCAAATACAGAAGAATAAAATGCAATATAAGTACAACAGTTTTTCCATCGTATAAAATGAATAATTGCATACATTGTGAAAGTAATGGTCATTTCTACGTTCAGGGCAACCTTGGCGTCACTCTAGGGCGTAGCTCCACCACATCGAATAGCTACAGCCTTAGAAGTCGACGCCTGAAGGAAAAAATGCAATAAAAATACAACAGTTTTTTCATCGTATAACAGGAATAATTACAACAAGCGTGAAGGTAATGATCATTTCTACGTTCCGGGCATCGCAGGCATCACTCTAGGGCGTTGTTCCACCAGATCGAATAGTTAGGGCCTAAGAAGTCAACGCCAGAAGCATAAAATGCAATATAAATATAACAGTTTTTTCATCGTATAAGACGAATAATAGCAACCAGTGTGAAGTTATGGTCATTTCTACGTTCCGGGCAACCTAGGCTTCACTCGAGGGCGTTGCTCCGCCAGAGCGGATAGGTAGGGCCTTAGAAGTCAACGCCGAAAGCATAAAATACAAAATAAATGGAACAATTTTTCCATGTATAAAACGAATAATTGCTACCAGTGTGAAAGTTATGGTCATTTCTACGTTCCGGGCAACCTAGGCTTCACTCCAGGGCGTTGTTCCACCAGATTGAATAGTTAGGGCCTAAGAGGTCAACGCCGGAAGCATAAAATACGATATAAATACTACAGCTTTTCCATCGTATAAAACGAATAATTGCTACCAGTGTGAAAGTTATGGTCATTTCTACGTTCCGGGAAACCTAGGCTTCACCCTAGGGCGTTGTTCCACCAGATGCAATAGCTAGGGCCTAAGAAGTCAACGCCAGAAGCATAAAACACATTAAAGATGCAACGGTTTTTCCATCGTATAACAGGAATCATTGCAACCAGTGTGAAGGTAATGGTATGTTCTACGTTCCGGTCATCCTGCTCTTCACTCTAGGGCGGTGCTCCACCAGGTTAAATAGTTAGGGCCTAAGAAGTCAACGCCAGAAGCATAAAATACAATATAAATACAACAGCCTTTCCATCGTATATAATGTATATTAGCAAACAGTGTGAAAGTAATGATCATTTCTACGTTCCTGGCAACCTAGGCTTCACTCTAGAGCGTTGTTCCACCAGATCGAACAGTTTGGGCCTAAGAAGTCGACGCCAGAAGAATAAAATGCAATATAAGTACAACAGATTACCATCGTATAAAATGAATAATTGCAAACATTGTGAAAGTAATGGTCATTTCTACGTTCCGGGCAACCTTGGCTTCATTCTAGGGCGCTGTTCCACCAGATCGAACAGACAGGGCATAAGAAGTCAACGCCAGAAGAATAAAATACGATATAAGTACAACAGTTTTTCCATTGTATAAAGTGAATAATTGCAAACATTGTGAAAGTAATGGTCATTTCTACGTTCCGGGCAACCTAGACGTCACTGTAGGGCGTTGCTCCACCACAGCTAATAGCTACGGCCTTAGAAGTCAACGCCAGAAGCATAAAATACACTAAAAATGCAACAGTTTTTCCATCGTATAGCATGACCAATTGCAACCAGTGCGTAAGTAATGATCATATCGATGTTTCGGGCATCCTAGGCTTAACTCTGAGGCGTTGCTCCACCGGATCGAAGAGTTAGGGCCTTAGAAGTCAACGCCATAAGCATAAACTACAAAATAAATACAACAGTCTTTCCATCGTATAAAACGTATAATTGCTACCAGTGTGAAAGTTATGGTCATTTCTACGTTCCGGGCAACCTTGGCTTCACCCTAGGGCGTTGTTCCACCAGATGGAATAGTTAGGGCCTTAGAAGTCAACGCCAGAAGCATAAAATACGATATAAATTCAACAGCTTTTCCATCGTATAAAACGAATAATGGTAACCAGTGTGAAAGTTATGGTCATTTCTACGTTCCGGCAACCTAGGCTTCAATCTAGGGCGTTGCTCCACCAGATCGAATAGTTAGGGCCTTAGAAGTCAACGCCCGAAGCATAAAATGCAAAATAAATAGAACAGTTTTTCCATTGTATAAAACGAATAACTGCAACCAGTGTGAAGGTACTGGTCATTTTTACGTTCCGTGTAACCTAGGTTTCACTCTAGGGCGTTGCTCCACCAGATCAAATAGTTAGGGCCTATGAAGTCAACGCCAGAAGCATAAAATACGATATAAATACAACAGCTTTGCCATCGTATAAAACGAATAATGGTAACCAGTGTGAAAGTAATTGTCATTTCTACGTTCCGGGCAACCTAGGCTTCCCTATAGGGCGTTGCTCCACCACATCGAATAGCTACGGGCTTAGAAGTCAACGCCCGAAGCATAAAATGCAATAAAAATGCAGCAGTTTTTCCATCGCATAACAGGACTAATTGCAACCAGAGTGAAGATGATGGTCATTTCTACGTTCCGTGCAACCTAGGCGTCACTCTAGGGCGTTGCTACACCACATCTAATAGCTACGGCCTTAGAAGTCAACGCCAGAAGCATAATATACAATATAAATACAACAGCTTTTCCATCGTATAAAATGAATAATTTCAAACAGTGTGAAAGTAATGGTCATCTCTACGTTCCGGGCAACCCAGGCTTCACTCTAGGGCGTTGCTCCACCAGATCGAATAGCTAGGGCCTTAGAAGTCAACGCCAGAAGCATAAAATACAATATAAATACAACAGCTTTACCATCGTATAATAGGAATAATTGCAACCACTGTGAAGGTAATGGTCATTTCTACGTTCCGGGCAACCTAGGCTTCACTCTAGGGTGTTGGTCCAACAAGCAACAAGTCCAATAGTTAGGGCCTAAGAAGTAAACGCCAGAAGCACCAAATATAAAATAAATACAACAGTTTTTCCATCGCATGAAACGAATAATTGCAACCAGTGTGAAGATAATGGTCATTTCTACGTTCCGGGTAACCTAGGCTTCACTGTATGGCGTTGCTCCACCAGATTGAATAGCTACGACCTTAGAGTTCAATGCCAGAAGCAGAAAATACAAAAAAAATACAACAGTTGTTCCATCGCATAACAGGAATAGTTGCAACCAGTGTGAAACAAATGGTCATAACTACGTTCCGGGCAACCTAGGCTTCACTCTTGGACGTTGCCCCACCAGATCGAATAGCTAGGACCTTAGAATTCAAATACAGAAGAATAAAATGCAATATAAGTACAACAGTTTTTCCATCGTATAAAATGAATAATTGCATACATTGTGAAAGTAATGGTCATTTCTACGTTCCGGGCAACCTAGGCGTCACTCTAGGGCGTAGCTCCACCACATCGAATAGCTACAGCCTTAGAAGTCGACGCCTGAAGGAAAAAATGCAATAAAAATACAACAGTTTTTTCATCGTATAACAGGAATAATTACAACAAGCGTGAAGGTAATGATCATTTCTACGTTCCGGGCATCGCAGGCATCACTCTAGGGCGTTGTTCCACCAGATCGAATAGTTAGGGCCTAAGAAGTCAACGCCAGAAGCATAAAATGCAATATAAATATAACAGTTTTTTCATCGTATAAGACGAATAATAGCAACCAGTGTGAAGTTATGGTCATTTCTACGTTCCGGGCAACCTAGGCTTCACTCGAGGGCGTTGCTCCGCCAGATCGGATAGGTAGGGCCTTAGAAGTCAACGCCGAAAGCATAAAATACAAAATAAATGGAACAATTTTTCCATGTATAAAACGAATAATTGCTACCAGTGTGAAAGTTATGGTCATTTCTACGTTCCGGGCAACCTAGGCTTCACTCGAGGGCGTTGTTCCACCAGATGGAATAGTTAGGGCCTAAGAGGTCAACGCCGGAAGCATAAAATACGATATAAATACTACAGCTTTTCCATCGTATAAAACGAATAATTGCTACCAGTGTGAAAGTTATGGTCATTTCTACGTTCCGGGAAACCTAGGCTTCACCCTAGGGCGTTGTTCCACCAGATGCAATAGCTAGGGCCTAAGAAGTCAACGCCAGAAGCATAAAACACATTAAAGATGCAACGGTTTTTCCATCGTATAACAGGAATCATTGCAACCAGTGTGAAGGTAATGGTATGTTCTACGTTCCGGTCATCCTGCTCTTCACTCTAGGGCGGTGCTCCACCAGGTTAAATAGTTAGGGCCTAAGAAGTCAACGCCAGAAGCATAAAATACAATATAAATACAACAGCCTTTCCATCGTATATAATGTATATTAGCAAACAGTGTGAAAGTAATGATCATTTCTACGTTCCTGGCAACCTAGGCTTCACTCTAGAGCGTTGTTCCACCAGATCGAACAGTTTGGGCCTAAGAAGTCGACGCCAGAAGAATAAAATGCAATATAAGTACAACAGATTACCATCGTATAAAATGAATAATTGCAAACATTGTGAAAGTAATGGTCATTTCTACGTTCCGGGCAACCTTGGCTTCATTCTAGGGCGCTGTTCCACCAGATCGAACAGACAGGGCATAAGAAGTCAACGCCAGAAGAATAAAATACGATATAAGTACAACAGTTTTTCCATTGTATAAAGTGAATAATTGCAAACATTGTGAAAGTAATGGTCATTTCTACGTTCCGGGCAACCTAGACGTCACTGTAGGGCGTTGCTCCACCACAGCTAATAGCTACGGCCTTAGAAGTCAACGCCAGAAGCATAAAATACACTAAAAATGCAACAGTTTTTCCATCGTATAGCATGACCAATTGCAACCAGTGCGTAAGTAATGATCATATCGATGTTTCGGGCATCCTAGGCTTAACTCTGAGGCGTTGCTCCACCGGATCGAAGAGTTAGGGCCTTAGAGGTCAACGCCATAAGCATAAACTACAAAATAAATACAACAGTCTTTCCATCGTATAAAACGTATAATTGCTACCAGTGTGAAAGTTATGGTTATTTCTACGTTCCGGGCAACCTTGGCTTCACCCTAGGGCGTTGTTCCACCAGATGGAATAGTTAGGGCCTTAGAAGTCAACGCCAGAAGCATAAAATACGATATAAATTCAACAGCTTTTCCATCGTATAAAACGAATAATGGTAACCAGTGTGAAAGTTATGGTCATTTCTACGTTCCGGCAACCTAGGCTTCAATCTAGGGCGTTGCTCCACCAGATCGAATAGTTAGGGCCTTAGAAGTCAACGCCCGAAGCATAAAATGCAAAATAAATAGAACAGTTTTTCCATTGTATAAAACGAATAACTGCAACCAGTGTGAAGGTACTGGTCATTTTTACGTTCCGTGTAACCTAGGTTTCACTCTAGGGCGTTGCTCCACCATATCAAATAGTTAGGGCCTAAGAAGTCAACGCCAGCAGCATAAATTACGATATAAATACAACAGCTTTTCCATCGTATAAAACGAATAATGGTAACCTGTGTGAAAGTTATGGTCATTTCTACGTTCGAGTCAACATAGGCTTCACTCTAGGCCGTTGCTCCACCAGATCGAATAGTTAGGGCCTATGAAGTTAACGCCAGAAGCATAAAATACAATAAAGGTGCAACAGTTTTTCCATCGTATAACAGGAATAATTGCAACCAGTGTGATGGTAATGGTATGTTCTACGTTCCGGGCAGCCTAGGCTTCACTCTAGGGCGGTGATCCACCAGATCAAATAGTTAGGTCCTAAGAAGTCAACGCCCGAAGCATAAAATACAAAAAAATAGAACAGTTGTTCCATGTGTAAAACGAATAATTGCTACCAGTGTGAAAGTTATGGTCATTTCTACGTTCCGGGCAACCTATGCGACACTCTAGGGCGTTGCTCCACCACATCTAATAGCTATGGCCTCAAAAGTCGGCGCCAGAAGCATAAAGTACGATATAAATACAACAGCTTTTCCATCGTATAAAACGAATAATGGTAACCAGTGTGAAAGTTATGGTCATTTCTACGTTCCAGTCAACCTAGTCTTCACTCTAGGTCGTTGCTCCACCAGATCGAATAGTTAGGGCCTATGAAGTCAACGCCAGAAGCATAAAATACAATAAAGGTGCAACAGTTTTTCCATCGTATAACAGGAATAATTGCAACCAGTGAGAAGGTAATGGTATGTTCTACGTTCCGGGCAGCCTAGGCTTCACTCTAGTGCGGTGCTCCACCAGATCAAATAGTTAGGGCCTAAGAAGTCAACGCCAGTAGCATAAATTACAATATAAGTACAGCAGCTTTTCCATCGTATATAATGTATATTTGCAAACAGTGTGGAAGTAATGGTCACTTCTACGTTCCGGGCAACCTAGGCTTCACTCTAGGGTGTTGCTCCACCAGATGGAATTGCTAGGGACTTAGAATTCAATGCCAGAAGCATAAAATGCAATATAAATATAACAGCTTTTCCATCGTATAAAACGAACAATAGCAACCAGTGTGAAAGTTATGGTCATTTCTACTTCCCGGGCAACCTAGGCTTCACTCGAGGGCGGTGCTCCACCAGATCAAATAGTTAGGGCCTAAGAAGTCAACGCCCGAAGCATAAAATACAAAAAAATAGAACAGTTGTTCCATTGTATAAAACGAATAACTGCAACCAGTGTGAAAGTACTGGTCATTTCTACGTTCCGGGCAGCGTAGGCTTCACCCTAGGGCGTTGTTCCACCACATGGAATAGTTAGGGCCTAAGAAGTCAACTCCAGAAGCATAAAATACGATATAAATACAACAGCTTTTCCATCGTATAAAACGAATAATGGTATCCAGTGTGAAAGTGATGGTCATTTCTACGATCCGGGTAACCCAGGTTTCACTCTAGGGCGTTGCTCCACCACATTGAATAGCTACGGCCGTAGAAGTCAACGCCAGAAGCATAAAATACAGTATAAATACAACAGCTTTCCATCGTATAAGATGAATTTTTGCAAATATTGTGAAAGTAACGGTCATTTCTATGCTCCGGGCAACCTAGGCCTCACTCTAGGGCGTTGCTCCACCAGATCGAATAGTTAGGGCCTAAGAAGTCGACGCCAGAAGCATAAAATACAATAAAAATACAACAGTTTTTCCATCGTGTAGCATGAATAATTGCAACCAGAGTGAAAGTAATGGTCATTTCTACGTTTCGGGCAAGCTAGGCTTCACTCTAGGTCTTTGCTCCAAAAGATCGAATAGCTAGGACCTTAGAAGTCAATTGCCGAAGCATAAAATACAATAAAGATACAACAGTTTTGCCATCGTATAACAGGAACAATTGCAACCAGTGTGAAAGTGATGGTCATTTCTACGTTCCGGGCAACCTAGACTTCACTCTAGGGCGCTGGTCCACCAGATCGAATATTTAGGACCTAAAAAGTCAACGCCAGAAGCATAAAAAACAAAATAAATACAACAGTTTTTCCCTCGTATAAAAAGAATAATTGCAACCAGTGCGAAAGTAATGGTCATTTCTACGTTCCGGGCAACCTGGGCGTCACTCTACGGCATTGCTCCACCACATCTAATAGCTACGGCCTTAGAAGTCAACGCCAGAAGCATAAAATACAAAAATACAACAGTCTTTCCATCGTACGACAGGAATAACTACAACCAGTGTGAAGGTAATAGTCATTTCTACGTTCTGGGCAACCTAGACTTCACCCAAGGGCGTTGGTCCACCAGATCGAATATTTAGGACCTAAGAAGTCAACGCCAGAAGCATAAAATACAAAATAAATACAACAGTTTTTCTCTCGTATAAAAAGAATAATTGCAACCAGTGCGAAAGTAATGGTCATTTCTACGTTCCGGGCACCCTAGGCTTCACTCTAGGGCGTTTCGCCACCAGATCGAATAGCTAGGGCCTTAGAGGTCTACGCCCGGGGCATAAAATACAATAAAAATACAACAGATTTTCCATCGTATAAAATGAATAATCGCAACCAGTGTGAAAGTAATTGTCATTTCTACGTTCCGGGCAACATAGGCTTCACTCTAGGGCGTTGCTCCACCAGATCGATGAGTTAGGGCCTTAGAAGTCAACGTCAGAAGCATAAAATAAAATAAAAATACAACAGTTTTTCGATCGTATAGCATGAATAATTGCAACCAGAGTGAAAGTAATGGTTATATCTACGTTTCGGGCAACCTAGGCCTCACTCTAGGCCGTTGCCCCACCAGATCGAACAGCTAGGGTCTTCGCAGTCAACGCCCGAAGCATAAAATACATTAAAAATGCAACAGTTTTTCCATCGTGTAACAGGAGTAGTTGCAACCAGTGTGAAGGTAATGGTCATTTCTACGTTCCGGGCAACCTGGGCTTCACCCTAGGGAGTTGCTCCACCAGATCGACTGGTTAGGGCCTTAGAAAGCAACGACAAACGCGTTAAATACAATAAAAATACAACAGTTTTTCCATTGTATAACAGGAATAGCTGCAACCAGTGTGAAATTAATTGTCATTTCAACGTTTCGGGCAAAATATGCTTCACTCCAGAGCGTTGCTCCACCAGACCGAAGAGTTAGGGCCTTAGAAGTCAACGCCGGAAGCATAAAACACAATATAAATGCAGAAGTTTTTCCACTGCATTGCAGGAATTATTGCAACCATTGTGAAATTAATGGCCATTTCTACGTTCCGGGCAACCTAGGCTTCACTCGAGGGCGTTGCTCCATCAGATTGGATAGCTAGGGCCTTAGATGTCAACGCCAGAAGCTGGAAATACAATAAAAACACAACAGTTTTTCCACCGTATAACAGGAATAATTGCAACCAGTGTGAAAGTGATGGTCATTTCTACGTTTCGGGCAACCTAGGCTTCACTCTAGGGCGTTGGCCCGGCAGATCGAATAGTTAGTGCCTTAGAATGCAACGCCAGAAGCATAAAACAAAGTAAAAGAACAACAGTTTTTCCATCGTATAGCATGAATAATTGCTACCAGAGAGAAAGTAATGGTCATTTCTACGTTTCGGGAAACCTAGGCTTCACTCTAGGTCTTTGCTCCAAAAGATCGAATAGCTAGGGCCTTAGAAGTCAATGGCCGAAGCATAAAATACAATAAAGGTACAACAGTTTTGCCATCGTATAACGGGAACAATTGCAACAAGTGTGAAAGTGATGGTCATTTCTACGTTCCGCCCAACCTAAACTTCACTCTAGGGCGTTGGTCCACCAGATCGAATAGTTAGGACCTAAGAAGTCAACGCCAGAAGCATAAAACACAATATAAATACAACAGCTTTTCCATCGTATAAAACGAATAATTGCTACCAGTGTGACAGTTATGGGCATTTCTACGTTCCGTGCAACCTGGGCTTTACCCTAGGGCGTTGTTCCACCAGATGGAATAGTCAGGGCCTAAGAATTCAACGCCAGAAGCATAAAATACGATATAAATACAACAGCTTTTCCATCGTATAAAACGAATAATTGCAACCAGTGTGGAAGTTATGGTCATTTCTACGTTCCGGGCAACCTAGGCTTCACTCTAGGGCGGTGCTCCACCAGACCAAATAGTTGGGGCCTAAGAAGTCAACGCCAGAAGCATAAAATACAATATAAATACAACAGTTTTTCCATCGTATTAAGCGAATAATTGCAACCAGTGTGAAAGTGATGGTCATTTCTACGATCAGGGCAACCCAGGTTTCACTCTAGGGCGTTGTTCCACCAGATCGAATAGTTAGGGACATTGAATTCAACGCCAGAAGCATAAAATACAATATAAATAGAACAGTTTTTCCATTGCATAAAGCGAATAATGCAACCAGTGTGAATGTAATGGTCATTTCTACGTTCCGGGCAACCTAGGTTTCGCCCTAGGGTGTTGCTCCACCAGATCGAATAGCTAGGCACTTAGACGTCAGCGCCAGAAGCGTAAAATATAATAAAAATACAACAGTTGTTCCATCGTATAACAGGAATAATTGCAACCAGTGTGAAAGTAATGGGCATTTCTACGTTCCATGCAACCTAGGATTCGCACTAGGGCGTTGCACCACCAGGTCGAATAGCTAGGGCCTTAGAAAACTACTCCAGACGCATAAGATACAGTAAAAATACAACAGTCCTTCCATGGTATAACAGGAATAATTGCAACCAGTGTGTAGGTAATGGCCATTTCTACATTCCGGGCAACCTAGGCTTGACTCTAGGGCGTTGCTCCACCAGATCGAATAGTTAGGGACTTAGAACTCAACGCCAGAAGTATAAAATACAATATAAATACAACAGTTTTTCCTACGTGTAAAGCGAACAATTGCAACCAGTGTGAAACTTATTGTCATTTCTACGTTCCGCGCAACCTAGGCGTCACACTAGGGCGTTGCTGCACCAGATCGAATAGCTAGGGACTTAGACGTCAGCGCCAGAAGCATGAAATATAATAAAAATGCAACAGTTGTTCCATCGTATAACAGGAATAATTGCAACCAGTGTGAAAGTAATGGGCATTTCTACGTTCCGTGCAACCAAGGATTCGCACTAGGGCGTTGCACCAGCAGGTCGAATAGCTAGGGCCTAAGAAAACAACTCCAGACACATAAGATACAGTAAAAATGCAACAGTTTTTCCATCGTATAAAAAGAATAATTGCAACCAGTGTGAAAGTAATGATCATTGCTACGTTCCGGGCGACCTAGGCTTCACTCTAGGGTGTTTCTCCACCACATCGAATAGCTACGACCTTAGAAGTCAACGCCTGAAGCATAAAATACAATGTAAATACATCAGCTTTTCCATCGTATAAAACGAATAATTGCAACCAGTATGAAAGTTATGGTCATTTCTACGTTCCGGGCAACCTAGGCTTCACTCTAGGGCGTTGCTCCACAACATCGAGTAGTTAGGGATTTAGTAGTCGACGCCCGAAGCATAAAATACAAAATAAATAGAACAGTTTTTCCATTGTATAAAACGAATAAATGCAACCAGTGTGAAAGTTATGGTCATTTCTACGATCCGTGCAACCCAGGCTTCACTCTAGTTCGTTGTGCCACCAGATCGAATAGCTAGGGCCTAAGAAGTCAACGACAGAAGCATAAAATACTATAAAAATACAACAGTCCTTCAATCGTATAACAGGAATAATTGCAACCAGTGTGAAAGCAATAGTCATTACTACGTTCCGGGCAACCCAGGTTTCACTCTTGGGCGTTGTTCCACCAGATCGAATAGTTAGGGACATAGAATTCATCGCCAGAAGCATAAAATACAATATAAATAGAACAGTTTTTCCATTGCATAAAGCGAATAATGCTACGAGTGTGAAAGATATGGTCATTTCTACGTTCCGTGCAACCTAGGCCTCACTCTAGGGCGTTGGTCCGCCAGACCGAAGAGTTTGGACCTAAGAAGTCAACGCCAGAAACATAAAATACATTATAAACACAACAGTTTTTCCATCGTATAAAGCGAGTAATTGCAACCAGTGTGAAAGTAATGGTCATTTCTACGTTCCGGGCAACCTAGGTTTCAGTCTAGGGCGTTGCTCCACCGAATCGAATAGTTAGGGACTTAGAATTCAACGCCAGAAGCATAAAATACAATAAAAATTCAACAGTTTTTCCATTGCGTAAAGCATATAATGCAACCAGTGTGAAACTTATGGTCATTTCTACGTTCCGTGCAACCTAGGCTTCACTCTAGGGCGTTGGTCCACCAGATCGAATAGTTAGGGCCTAAGAAGTCAACGCCAGAATCATAAAATACAATATAAATACAACAGTCTTTCCATCGTGTAAAGCGAATAATTGCAACCGGTGTGAAAGTAATGGTCATTTCTACGTTCCGGGCTACCTTGGCTTCAGTGTATGGCGTTACTCCACCAGATCGAATAGTTAGGGACTTAGAATTCAACGCCAGAAGCATAAAATACAATATAAATAGAACAGTTTTTCCATTGGATATAGCGAATAATGCAACCAGTGTAAAATTTATGGTCATTTCTACGTTCCGTGCAACCTAGGCTTCACTCTAGGGCGTTGGTCCACAAGACCGAATAGTTTGGACCTAAGAAGTCAACGCCAGAAGCATAAAAGACAATATAAATACAACAGTTTTTCAATCGTATAAAGCGAATAATTGCAACCAGTGTGAAAGTTATGGTCATTTCTACGGTCCGGGTAACCTAGGCTTCACTCTAGGGCGTTGCTCCACCAGATCAAGTAGTTAGGGCCTAAGAAGTCAGAGCCAGAACCATAAGATGCAATATAAATAGAACTGTTTTTCCATTCCATTAAGCGAATAATGTAACCAGTGTGAAAGTTAAGGTCATTTCTACGTTCCGTGCAACCTAGGCTTCACTCTAGGGCGTTGGTCCACCAGACCGAATAGTTTGGACCTAAGAAGTCAACGCCAGAAGCATAAAAGACAATATAAATACAACAGTTTTTCCATCGTATAAAGCGAATAATTGCAACCAGTGTGAAAGTACTGGTCATTTCTACGTTCGGGGTAACCTAGGCTTCACTCTAGGTCGTTGCTCCACCAGATCGAATAGTTAGGGCCTAAGAAGTCAACGCCAGAACCATAAAATACAATATAAAGGAACAGTTTTTCCATTGCGTAAAGCGAATAATGCAACCAGTGTGAAAGTTATGGTCATTTCTACGTTCCGTGCAACCTAGGCTTCACTCTAGTGCGTTGGACCACCAGACCGAATAGTTTGGACCTAAGAAGTCGACGCCAGAAGCATAAAATACAGTATAAATACAACAGTTTTTCCATCCTATAAAGCGAATAATTGCAACCAGTATGAAAGTTAACGTCATTTCTACTTTCGGGGCAACCTAGGCTTCACCCTAGGGCGTTGCTCCAACAGATTGAATAGTAAGGGCCTTAGAAGTCAACGCCCGAAGCATAAAAGGCAATAAAAATACAACAGTTTTTCCATCGTATAACAGGATTAATTGCAACCAGTTTGAAAGTTATGGTCATTTCTACGTTCCAGGCAACCGAGGCTTCACTCTAGGACGTTGTTGCACCAGATCGAATAGTTCGGGCCTAAGAAGTGAACGCCAGAAGCATAAAATACAATATAAATACAACAGTTTTTCCATCGTATAAAACGAATAATTGCAACCTGTATGAAACTTATGGTCATTTCTACTTTCCGGGCAACCTAGGCTTCACTCTATGGCGTTCTACCACCACATCGAATAGCTACGGCCACAGAAGTCAACGCCTGAAGTATTAAATACAATAAAAATACAACAGTCTTTCCATCCTATAACAGGAGTAATTGCAACCCGTGTGAAAGTGATGGTCATTTCTACGTTCCAGGCAACCTAGGCTTCACTCTAGGACGTTGTTGCACCAGATCGAGTAGTTCGGGCCTAAGAAATCAACGCCAGAAGCATAAAATACAATATAAATATAACAGTTTTTCCATCGTATAAAACGAATAATAGAAACCAGTGTGAAAGTTATGGTCATTTCTACGTTCCGAGCGGCCTAGGCTTCACTCTAGGGCGGGCTCCTCCAGATCAAACAGTTAGGGCCTTAGAAGTCAACGCCCGAAGCATTAAATACAAAATAAATAGAACAGTTTTTACATTGTATAAAACGAATAATTGCTACCAGTGTAAAAGTTATGGTCTTTTGTACGTTCCGGGCAACCTAGGCTTCACCCTAGGGCGTTGCTCCAACAGATTGAATAGTTAGGGCCTAAGAAGTCAACGCCAGAAGCATAAAATACGATATAAATACAACAGCTTTTCCATCGTATAAAACGAATAATTGCAACCTGTGTGAAAGTTATGGTCATTTCTACGTTCCGGGCAACCTGGGCTTCACCCTAGGGCGTTGCTCCAACAGATTGAATAGTTAGGGCCTTAGAAGTCAATGCCCGAAGCATAAAATGCAATAAAAATACAACAGTTTTTCCATCATATGACAGGAATAATTGCAACCAGTTTGAGAGAGATGGTCATTTCTACGTACCGGGAAACCTAGGCTTCACTGTAGGGCGTTGATCCACTAGATCGAATAGTTAGTGCCTCAGAAGTCAACGCCAGATGCATAAAATACAATATCAATACAACAGTTTTTCCATCGTATAAAACGAATAATTGCAACCAGTATGAAAGTTAACGTCATTTCTACTTTCCGGGCAACCTAGGCTTCACCCTAGGGCGTTGCTCCAACAGATTGAATAGTAAGGGCCTTAGAAGTCAACGCCCGAAGCATAAAAGGCAATAAAAATACAACAGTTTTTCCATCGTATAACAGGATTAATTGCAACCAGTTTGAAAGTGATGGCCAATTCTACGTTCCGGGCAACCTAGGCTTCACTCTAGGGCGTTGCTCCACCAGATCAAATGGTTAGTGCCTTAGAAGTCAACGCCAGAAGCATAAAATACGATATAAATACAACAGCTTTTCCAACGTATAAAACGAATAATGGTAACCAGTGTGAAAGTTATGGTCATTTCTACGTTCCGGGCAACCTAGGCTTCACTCTAGGGCGTTGCTCCACCAGATCGAATAGTTAGGTCCTTAGAAGTCAACGCCAGAAGCATAAAATACGATATAAATACAACAGCTTTTCGATCGTATAAAAGGAATAATTGCAAACAGTGTGAAAGTTATGGTCTTTTCTACGTTCCGGGCAACCTAGGCTTCACCCTAGGGCGTTGTTCCACCAGATCGAATAGTTAGGGTCTAAGAAGTGAACGCCAGAAGCATAAAATACAATATAAATAAAACAGTTTTTCCATCGTATAAAACGAATAATTGCAACCAGTATGAAACTTATGGTCATTTCTACTTTCCGGGCAACCTAGGCTTCACTCTATGGCGTTCTACCACCACATCGAATAGCTACGGCCACAGAAGTCAACGCCTGAAGTATTAAATACAATAAAAATACAACAGTCTTTCCATCCTATAACAGGAATAATTGCAACCCGTGTGAAAGTGATGGTCATTTCAACGTTCCGAGCGGCCTAGGCTTCACTCTAGGGCGGGCTCCTCCAGATCAAACAGTTAGGGCCTTAGAAGTCAACGCCCGAAGCATTAAATACAAAATAAATAGAACAGTTTTTACATTGTATAAAACGAATAATTGCTACCAGTGTAAAAGTTATGGTCTTTTGTACGTTCCGGGCAACCTAGGCTTCACCCTAGGGCGTTGCTCCAACAGATTGAATAGTTAGGGCCTAAGAAGTCAAGGCCAGAAGCATAAAATACGATATAAATACAACAGCTTTTCCATCCTATAAAACGAATGATAGCAACCAGTGTGAAAGTTATGGTCATTTCTACGTTCCGGGCAACCTAGGCTGCACTCCAGGGCGATGCTCCACCAGATCAAACAGTTAGCGCCTTAGAAGTCAACGCCCGAAGCATAAAATACAAAATAAATAGAACGGTTTTTCCATTGTATAAAACGAATAATTATTGCCAGTGTAAAAGTTATGGTCATTTCTACGTTCCGGGGAACCTAGGCTTCACCCTAGGGCGTTGTTCCACCAGATGGAATAGTTAGGTCCTAAGAAGTCAACACCAGAAGAATAAAATACAAAATAAATACAACAGCCTTTACACCGTATAAAACGAATAATTGCAACCTGTGTGAAGGTTATGGTCATATCTACGTTCCGGGCAACCTAGGCTTCACTGTCGGGCGTTGCTCCACCAGATCGAAATGTTAGGGCCTCAGAAGTCAACGCCAGAAGCATAAAATACGATATAAATACAACAGCGTTTCCATCGTATAAAACAAATAATTATAACCAGTGTGAAAGTTATGGTCATTTCTACGTTCCGGGCAACCTAGGCTTCACTCTAGGGCGTTGTTCCACAAGATCGAATAGTTAGGGCCTAAGAAGTCAACGCCAGAAGCATAAAATACGATGAAGATGCAACAGTTTTTCCATCGTATAAAACGAATAATTGCAACCCGTGTGAAAGTGATGGTCATTTCTACGTTCCAGGCAACCTAGGCTTCACTCTAGGGCGTTGTTCCACAAGATCGAATAGTTAGGGCCTTAGAAGTCAATGCCCGAAGCATAAAATGCAATAAAAAGACAACAGTTTTTCCATCATATGACAGGAATAATTGCAACCAGTTTGAGAGAGATGGTCATTTCTACGTACCGGGAAACCTAGGCTTCACTGTAGTGCGTTGATCCACTAGATCGAATAGTTAGTGCCTTAGAAGTCAACGCCAGATGCATAAAATACAATATCAATACAACAGTTTTTCCATCGTATAAAACGAATAATTGCAACCAGTATGAAAGTTAACGACATTTCTACTTTCCGGGCAACCTAGGCTTCACCCTAGGGCGTTGCTCCAACAGATTGAATAGTAAGGGCCTTAGAAGTCAACGCCCGAAGCATAAAAGGCAATAAAAATACAACAGTTTTTCCATCGTATAACAGGATTAATTGCAACCAGTTTGAAAGTTATGGTCTTTTCTACGTTCCGGGCAACCTAGGCTTCACCCTAGGGCGTTGTTCCACCAGATCGAATAGTTAGGGCCTAAGAAGTGAACGCCAGAAGCATAAAATACAATATAAATACAACAGTTTTTCCATCGTATAAAACGAATAATTGCAACCAGTATGAAACTTATGGTCATTTCTACTTTCCGGGCAACCTAGGCTTCACTCTATGGCGTTCTACCACCACATCGAATAGCCACGGCCACAGAAGTCAACGCCTGAAGTATTAAATACAATAAAAATACAACAGTCTTACCATCCTATAACAGGAATAATTGCAACCCGTGTGAAAGTGATGGTCATTTCAACGTACCAGGCAACCTAGGCTTCACTCTAGGACGTTGTTGCACCAGATCGAATAGTTAGTGCCTTAGAAGTCAACGCCAGATGCATAAAATACAATATCAATACAACAGTTTTTCCATCGTATAAAACGAATAATTGCAACCAGTATGAAAGTTATGGTCATTTCTACGTTCCAGGCAACCTAGGCTTCACTCTAGGACGTTGTTGCACCAGATCGAATAGTTCGGGCCTATGAAGTGAACGCCAGATGCATAAAATACAATATAAATACAACAGCTTTTCCAACGTATAAAACGAATAATGGTAACCAGTGTGAAAGTTATGGTCATTTCTACGTTCCGGGCAACCTAGGCTTCACTCTAGGGCGTTGCTCCACCAGATCGAATAGTTAGGTCCTTAGAAGTCAACGCCAGAAGCATAAAATACGATATAAATACAACAGCTTTTCGATCGTATAACAGGAATAATTGCAACCCGTGTGAAAGTGATGGTCATTTCAACGTTCCGAGCGGCCTAGGCTTCACTCTAGGGCGGGCTCCTCCAGATCAAACAGTTAGGGCCTTAGAAGTCAACGCCCGAAGCATTAAATACAAAATAAATAGAACAGTTTTTACATTGTATAAAACGAATAATTGCTACCAGTGTAAAAGTTATGGTCTTTTGTACGTTCCGGGCAACCTAGGCTTCACCCTAGGGCGTTGCTCCAACAGATTGAATAGTTAGGGCCTTAGAAGACAACGCCCGAAGCATTAAATACAAAATAAATAGAACAGTTTTTCCATCGTATAAAACGAATAATTGCAACCAGTATGAAAGTTAACGTCATTTCTTCTTTCCGGGCAACCTAGGCATCACTCTTGGGCGTTGCTCCACCAGATCGAACAGGTAGGGCCATAGAAGTCAACGCCCCAAGCATAAAATACAATAAATATACAAGAGTTTTTCCATCGTATAACAGGAATTATTGCAACCAGTGTGAAAGTGATGGTCATTTCCACGTTCCGGGCAACCTAAGCTTCACTCCAGGGCGTTGTTCCACCAGATGGAATAGTTAGGGCCTTAGAAGTCATCGCCAGAAGCATAAAATACAATATAAATACAACAGCTTTGCCATCGTATAAAATGAATTATTGCAAACAGTGTGAAGGTAATGGTCATTTCTACGTTCCGAGCAACCTAGGCTTCACTGTAGGGTGTTGCTCCGCCAGATCCAATAGGTAGGGCCTTAGAAGTCAACGCCAGAAGCATAAAATACAAAAAGATAGAACAGTTTTTCCATGTATAAAACGAATAATTGCTACCAGTGTGAAAGTTATGGTCATTTCCACGTTCCGCGCAACCTAGGCTTCACTCTACGACGTTGCTCCACCAGATGGAATAGTTAGGGCCTTAGAAGTCAACGCCCGAAGCATAACATACAAAATAAATAGAACAGTTGTTCCATTGTATAAAACGAATAACTGCAACCAGTGTGAAAGTACTGGTCATTTCTACGTTCCGGGCAACCTAGACGTCACTGTAGGGCGTTGCTCCACCACAGCTAATAGCTACGACCTTAGAAGTCAACGCCAGAAGCTTAAGCTACAATAGAAGTGCAACAGTTTCTCCATCGTATAGCATGACTAATTGCAACCAGTGCGAATGTAATGATCATTTCGACGTTTCGGGCATCCTAGGCTTAACTCTGAGGCGTTGCTCCACCGGATTGAAGAGTTAGGGCCTTAGAAGTCAACGCCATAAGCATAAACTACAAAATAAATACAACAGCCATTCCATCGTATAAAACGTATAATTGCTACCAGTGTGAAAGTTATGGTCATTTCTACGTTCCGGGCAACCTAGGCTTCACTCTAGGGCGGTGCTCCACCATATCGAATAGCTACGGCCTTAGAAGCCTACGCCTGAAGCATAAAATACAATAAAAATACAACGGTCTTTTCATCGTATAACAGGAATAATTGCAACAAACGTGAAAGTAATGATCATTTCGGCGTTTCGGGCATCCTAGACTTAACTCTGAGGCATTGCTCCACCAGATCGAATAGTTAGGGCCTAAGAAGTGAACACCAGAAGCATAAAATACAATATAAATACAACAGCTTTTCCATCGTATAAAACGAATAATGGTAACCAGTGTGAAAGTTATGGTCATTTCTACGTTCCGGGCAACCTAGGCGTCACTCTAGGGCGTTCCTCCACCAGATCGAATAGCTAGGGCCTTAGAAGTCAACGCCAGAAGCATAAAATACAATAAAGATGCAACAGTTTTCCATCGTACATCAGGAATAACTGCAAACAGTGTGAAAGTACTGGTCATTTCTACGTTCCGGGCAGCCTAGGCTTCACCCTAGGGCGTTATTCCACCAGATGGAATAGTTAGGGCCTAAGAAGTCAACGCCAGAAGCATAAAATACGATATAAACACAACAGCTTTTCCATCGTATAAAACGAATAATGGTAACCAGTGTGAAAGTTATGGTCATTTCTACGTTCCGGTGAACCTAGGCTTCACTCTAGGACGTTGCTCCACCAGATCGAATAGTTAGGGCCTTAGAAGTCAGCGCTCGAAGCATACACTGCAAAATAAATAGAACGGTTTTTCCATTGTATAAAACGAATAACTGCAACCAGTGTGAAATGACTGGTCATTTCTACGTTCCGGGCAACCTAGGCTTCACTCTAGGGCGTTGCTCCACCAGATCGAATAGTTACGGCCTTAGAAGTCAACGCCCGAAGCATAAAATGCAAAATAAATAGAACAGTTTTTCCACTGCATAAAACGAATAACTGCAACCAGTGTGAAAGTGCTGGTCATTTCTACGTTCCGGGTAACCTAGGCTTCACCCTAGTGCGTTGTTCCACCAGATCGAATAGCTAGGGACTTAGAATTCAACGCCAGAAGGATAAAATGCAATATAAGTACAACAGTTTTTCCATCGTATAAAATGAATAATTGCAGACATTGTGAAAGTAATGGTCATTTCTACGTTCCGGTCAACCTAGACGTCACTCTAGGGCGTTGCTCCAGCACATCTAATAGCTACGGCCTTAGAAGTCAACGCCAGGAGCATAAAATACAATATAAATACAACACCTTTTCCATCGTATAAAATGAATAATTGCAAACAGTGTGAAAGTTATGGTCATTTCTATGTTCCAGTCAACCTAGGCTTCACTCTAGGACGTTGCTCCACCAGATCGAATAGTCAGGACCTATGAAGTCAACGCCAGAAGCATAAAACACAATAAAGGTGCAACAGTTTTTCCATCGTATAAAATGAATAATTGCTAACATTGTGAAGGTACTGGTCATTTCTACGTTCCGGCAACCTAGGCTTCACTCTTGGGCGTTGCACCGCCAGATCGAATAGGTAGGGACTTAGAAGTCAACGCCAGAAGAATAAAATGCAATATAAGTACAACAGATTACCATCGTATAAAATGAATAACTGCAAACATTGTTAAAGTAATGGTCATTTCTACGTGCCGGGCAACCTAGGCGTCACTCTACGGCGTTGCTCCACCACAGCTAAAAGCTACAGCCTTAGAAGCTAACGCCCGAAGCATAAAATACAATAAAAATGCAACTGATTTTCCATCGTATAGCATGACTAATTGCAACCAGTGCGAAAGTAATGACCATTTCGACGTTTCAGGCATCCTAGGCTTAACTCTGAGGCGTTGCTCCACCAAATCGAAGAGATAGGGCCTTAGAAGTCAACGCCAGAGGCATAAAATACAATATAAATACAACAGCTTTGCCATCGTATAAAATGAATTATTGCAAACAGTGTGAAGGTAATGGTCATTTCTACTTTCCGGGCAACCTAGGCTTCACCCTAGGGCGTTGCTCCAACAGATTGAATAGTTAAGGCCTTAGAAGTCAACGCCCGAAGCATGAAATACAAAATAAATAGAACGGTTTTTCCATTGTATAAAACGAATAATTGCTACGAGTGTAAAAGCTATGGTCATTTGAACGTTCAGGGCAACCTAGGCTTCACCCTAGGGCGTTTTTCCACCAGATCGAATAGTTAGGGCCTAAGAAGTGAACGCCAGACGCATAAAATGCAATAAAAATACAACAGTTTCTCCATCGTATAGCAGGAATAATTTGCAACCTGTGTGATAGTTGTGGTCATTTCTACGTTCCGGGCAACCCAGGTTTCACTCCAGGGCGTTGTTCCACCAGATCGAATAATTAGGGCCTAAGAAGTCAACGCCAGAAGCATAAAATACAATATAAATACAACAGTTTTTCCATCGTATAAAACGAATAATTGCAACCAGTATGAAACTTATGGTCATTTCTACTTTCCGAGCAACCTAGGCTTCACCCTAGGGCTTTGCTCCAACAGATTGAATAGTTAGGGCCTTAGAAGTCAACGCCCGAAGCATAAAATACAAAATAAATAGAACGGTTTTTCCATTGTATAAAACGAATAATTGCTACGAGAGTAAAAGCTATGGTCATTTCTACGTTCCGGGCAACCTAGGCCTGACCCTAGGGCGTTGTTCCACCGGATCCAATAGTTAGGGCCTAAGACGTGAACGCCAGACGCATAAGATGCAATAAAAATACAACAGTTTTTCCATCGTATAGCAGGAATAATTTGCAACCAGTGTGATAGTAGTGGTCATTTGTACGTTCCGGGCAACCCATGTTTCACTCCAGGGCGTTGCTCCACCAGATCGAATAGTTACGGCCTCAGAAGTCCACGCCTGAAGCATAAAATACAATAAAAATACAACAGTCTTTTCATCGCATAACAGGAATAATTGCAACAAGCGTGAAAGTAATGATCATTTCTACGTTTCAGGCAACCTAGGCTTCACTCTAGGGCGTTGCTCCACCAGATCGAATAGTTAGGGCCTTAGAAGTCAACGCCCGAAGCATAAAATTCAAAATAAATAAAACAGATTTTCCATCGTACAAAACGAAAAATTGCGAACAGTGTGAAAGATATGGACATTTCTACGATCCGGGCTACCTAGGCTTCACTCTATGGCGTTCTTCCACCACATCGAATAGCAACGGCCTCAGAAGTCAACGCCAGAAGCTTAAATACAATATAAATATAACAGTTTTTCCATCGTATAAAACGAATAATAGAAACCAGTGTGAAAGTTATGGTCATTTCTACGTTCCGAGCAACCTAGGCTTCACTCTACGGCGATGCTCCACCAGATCAAACAGATAGGGCATTAGAAGTCAACGCCCGAAGCATAAAATACAAAATAAATAGAACGGTTTTTCCATTGTATAAAACGAATAATTGCTACGAGTGTAAAAGCTATGGTCATTTGAACGTTCAGGGCTACCTAGGCTTCACCCTAGGGCGTTTTTCCACCAGATCGAATAGTTAGGGCCTAAGAAGTGAACGCCAGACGCATAAAATGCAATAAAAATACAACAGTTTCTCCATCGTATAGCAGGAATAATTTGCAACCTGTGTGATAGTTGTGGTCATTTCTACGTTCCGGGCAACCCAGGTTTCACTCCAGGGCGTTGTTCCACCAGATCGAATAATTAGGGCCTAAGAAGTCAACGCCAGAAGCATAAAATACAATATAAATACAACAGTTTTTCCATCGTATAAAACGAATAATTGCAACCAGTATGAAACTTATGGTCATTTCTACTTTCCGAGCAACCTAGGCTTCACTCTACGGCGATGCTCCACCAGATCAAACAGATAGGGCATTAGAGGTCAACGCCCGAAGCATAAAATACAAAATAAATAGAACGGTTTTTCCTTTGTATAAAACGAATAATTGCTACGAGTGTAAAAGCTATGGTCATTTGAACGTTCCGGGCAACCTAGGCTTCACCCTAGGGCGTTTTTCCACCAGATCGAATAGTTAGGGCCTAAGAAGTGAACGCCAGACGCATAAAATGCAATAAAAATACAACAGTTTTTCCATCGTATAGCAGGAATAATTTGCAACCTGTGTGATAGTAGTGGTCATTTCTACGTTCCGGGCAACCCAGGTTTCACTCCAGGGCGTTGCTCCACCGGATCGGATAGTTACGGCCTAAGAAGTCAACGCCAGAAGCATAAAATACGATATAAATACAACAGCTTTTCCATCGTATAAAAGGAATAATTGCAAACAGTGTGAAAGTAATGGTCATTTCTACGTTCCGGGCAACCTAGGCTTCACTCTGCGGCGTTGTTAAACCAGATCGAATAGTTAAGGCCTTAGAAGTCAACGCCCGAAGCATGAAATACAAAATAAATAGAACGGTTTTTCCATTGTATAAAACGAATAATTGCTACGAGTGTAAAAGCTATGGTCATTTGAACGTTCAGGGCAACCTAGGCTTCACCCTAGGGCGTTTTTCCACCAGATCGAATAGTTAGGGCCTAAGAAGTAAACGCCAGACGCATAAAATGCAATAAAAATACAACAGTTTCTCCATCGTATAGCAGGAATAATTTGCAACCTGTGTGATAGAAGTGGTCATTTGTACGTTCCGGGCAACCCATGTTTCACTCCAGGGCGTTGCTCCACCAGATCGAATAGTTACGGCCTCAGAAGTCCACGCCTGTAGCATAAAATACAATAAAAATACAACAGTCTTTTCATCGCATAACAGGAATAATTGCAACAAGCGTGAAAGTAATGATCATTTCTACGTTTCAGGCAACCTAGGCTTCACTCTAGGGCGTTGCTCCACCAGATCGAATAGTTAGGGCCTTAGAAGTCAACGCCCGAAGCATAAAATTCAAAATAAATAAAACAGATTTTCCATCGTACAAAACGAAAAATTGCGAACAGTGTGAAAGATATGGACATTTCTACGATCCGGGCTACCTAGGCTTCACTCTATGGCGTTCTTCCACCACATCGAATAGCAACGGCCTCAGAAGTCAACGCCAGAAGCTTAAATACAATATAAATATAACAGTTTTTCCATCGTATAAAACGAATAATAGAAACCAGTGTGAAAGTTATGGTCATTTCTACGTTCCGAGCAACCTAGGCTTCACTCTACGGCGATGCTCCACCAGATCAAACAGATAGGGCATTAGAAGTCAACGCCCGAAGCATAAAATACAAAATAAATAGAACGGTTTTTCCATTGTATAAAACGAATAATTGCTACGAGTGTAAAAGCTATGGTCATTTGAACGTTCAGGGCTACCTAGGCTTCACCCTAGGGCGTTTTTCCACCAGATCGAATAGTTAGGGCCTAAGAAGTGAACGCCAGACGCATAAAATGCAATAAAAATACAACAGTTTCTCCATCGTATAGCAGGAATAATTTGCAACCTGTGTGAT
Source organism: Calliopsis andreniformis (assembly GCF_051401765.1). NCBI lineage: Eukaryota > Metazoa > Arthropoda > Insecta > Hymenoptera > Andrenidae > Calliopsis > Calliopsis andreniformis. Next base: position 2,268,939 of record NW_027480472.1, on the reverse strand, counting down.
AGTTGTGGTCATTTCTACGTTCCGGGCAACCCAGGTTTCACTCCAGGGCGTTGTTCCACCAGATCGAATAATTAGGGCCTAAGAAGTCAACGCCAGAAGCATAAAATACAATATAAATACAACAGTTTTTCCATCGTATAAAACGAATAATTGCAACCAGTATGAAACTTATGGTCATTTCTACTTTCCGAGCAACCTAGGCTTCACCCTAGGGCTTTGCTCCAACAGATTGAATAGTTAGGGCCTTAGAAGTCAACGCCCGAAGCATAAAATACAAAATAAATAGAACGGTTTTTCCATTGTATAAAACGAATAATTGCTACGAGAGTAAAAGCTATGGTCATTTCTACGTTCCGGGCAACCTAGGCCTGACCCTAGGGCGTTGCTCCACCGGATCCAATAGTTAGGGCCTAAGAAGTGAACGCCAGACGCATAAGATGCAATAAAAATACAACAGCTTTTCCATCGTATAAAAGGAATAATTGCAAACAGTGTGAATGTAATGGTCATTTCTACGTTCCGGGCAACCTAGGCTTCACTCTACAGAGTTGTTCCACCAGTTCTAATAGTTAGGGCCTAAGAAGTCAACACCAGAAGAATAAGATATGAAATAAATACAACAGCCTTTACACCGCATAAAACGAATAATTGCAATCTGTGTGAAGGTTATGGTCATATCTACGTTCCGGGCAACCTAGGCTTCACTCTAGGGCGTTGTTCCACCAGATGGAATAGTTAGGGCCTAAGAAGTCAACGCCAGAAGCATAAAATACGATATAAATACAACAGCTTTTCCATCGTATAAAACAGATAATTGCAACCAGTATGAAAGTTATGGTCATTTCTACGTTCCGGGCAACCTAGGCTTCACCCTAGGCCGTTGTTCCACCAGATCGAATAGTTAGGGCCTAAGAAGTGAACGCCAGAAGCATAAAATGCAATAAAAATTCAACAGTTTTTCCATCGTATAGCAGGAATAATTTGCAACCAGTGTGATAGTAGTGGTCATTTGTACGTTCCGGGCAACCCATGTTTCACTCCAGGGCGTTGCTCCACCAGATCGAATAGTTACGGCCTCAGAAGTCCACGCCTGAAGCATAAAATACAATAAAAATACAACAGTCTTTTCATCGCATAACAGGAATAATTGCAACAAGCGTGAAAGTAATGATCATTTCTACGTTTCAGGCAACCTAGGCTTCACTCTAGGGCGTTGCTCCACCAGATCGAATAGTTAGGGCCTTAGAAGTAAACGCCCGAAGCATAAAATTCAAAATAAATAAAACAGATTTTCCATCGTACAAAACGAAAAATTGCGAACAGTGTGAAAGATATGGACATTTCTACGATCCGGGCTACCTAGGCTTCACTCTATGGCGTTCTTCCACCACATCGAATAGCAACGGCCTCAGAAGTCAACGCCAGAAGCTTAAATACAATATAAATATAACAGTTTTTCCATCGTATAAAACGAATAATAGAAACCAGTGTGAAAGTTATGGTCATTTCTACGTTCCGAGCAACCTAGGCTTCACTCTACGGCGATGCTCCACCAGATCAAACAGATAGGGCATTAGAAGTCAACGCCCGAAGCATAAAATACAAAATAAATAGAACGGTTTTTCCATTGTATAAAACGAATAATTGCTACGAGTGTAAAAGCTATGGTCATTTGAACGTTCCGGGCAACCTAGGCTTCACCCTAGGGCGTTTTTCCACCAGATCGAATAGTTAGGGCCTAAGAAGTGAACGCCAGACGCATAAAATGCAATAAAAATACAACAGTTTTTCCATCGTATAGCAGGAATAATTTGCAACCTGTGTGATAGTAGTGGTCATTTCTACGTTCCGGGCAACCCAGGTTTCACTCCAGGGCGTTGCTCCACCGGATCGGATAGTTACGGCCTAAGAAGTCAACGCCAGAAGCATAAAATACGATATAAATACAACAGCTTTTCCATCGTATAAAAGGAATAATTGCAAACAGTGTGAAAGTAATGGTCATTTCTACGTTCCGGGCAACCTAGGCTTCACTCTGCGGCGTTGTTAAACCAGATCGAATAGTTAAGGCCTTAGAAGTCAACGCCCGAAGCATGAAATACAAAATAAATAGAACGGTTTTTCCATTGTATAAAACGAATAATTGCTACGAGTGTAAAAGCTATGGTCATTTGAACGTTCAGGGCAACCTAGGCTTCACCCTAGGGCGTTTTTCCACCAGATCGAATAGTTAGGGCCTAAGAAGTGAACGCCAGACGCATAAAATGCAATAAAAATACAACAGTTTCTCCATCGTATAGCAGGAATAATTTGCAACCTGTGTGATAGTAGTGGTCATTTCTACGTTCCGGGCAACCCAGGTTTCACTCCAGGGCGTTGTTCCACCAGATCGAATAATTAGGGCCTAAGAAGTCAACGCCAGAAGCATAAAATACAATATAAATACAACAGTTTTTCCATCGTATAAAACGAATAATTGCAACCAGTATGAAACTTATGGTCATTTCTACTTTCCGAGCAACCTAGGCTTCACCCTAGGGCTTTGCTCCAACAGATTGAATAGTTAGGGCCTTAGAAGTCAACGCCCGAAGCATAAAATACAAAATAAATAGAACGGTTTTTCCATTGTATAAAACGAATAATTGCTACGAGAGTAAAAGCTATGGTCATTTCTACGTTCCGGGCAACCTAGGCCTGACCCTAGGGCGTTGTTCCACCGGATCCAATAGTTAGGGCCTAAGAAGTGAACGCCAGACGCATAAGATGCAATAAAAATACAACAGCTTTTCCATCGTATAAAAGGAATAATTGCAAACAGTGTGAATGTAATGGTCATTTCTACGTTCCGGGCAACCTAGGCTTCACTCTACAGAGTTGTTCCACCAGTTCTAATAGTTAGGGCCTAAGAAGTCAACACCAGAAGAATAAAATATGAAATAAATACAACAGCCTTTACACCGCATAAAACGAATAATTGCAATCTGTGTGAAGGTTATGGTCATATCTACGTTCCGGGCAACCTAGGCTTCACTCTAGGGCGTTGTTCCACCAGATGGAATAGTTAGGGCCTAAGAAGTCAACGCCAGAAGCATAAAATACGATATAAATACAACAGCTTTTCCATCGTATAAAACAGATAATTGCAACCAGTATGAAAGTTATGGTCATTTCTACGTTCCGGGCAACCTAGGCTTCACCCTAGGCCGTTGTTCCACCAGATCGAATAGTTAGGGCCTAAGAAGTGAACGCCAGAAGCATAAAATGCAATAAAAATACAACAGTTTTTCCATCGTATAGCAGGAATAATTTGCAACCAGTGTGATAGTAGTGGTCATTTGTACGTTCCGGGCAACCCATGTTTCACTCCAGGGCGTTGCTCCACCAGATCGAATAGTTACGGCCTCAGAAGTCCACGCCTGAAGCATAAAATACAATAAAAATACAACAGTCTTTTCATCGCATAACAGGAATAATTGCAACAAGCGTGAAAGTAATGATCATTTCTACGTTTCAGGCAACCTAGGCTTCACTCTAGGGCGTTGCTCCACCAGATCGAATAGTTAGGGCCTTAGAAGTCAACGCCCGAAGCATAAAATTCAAAATAAATAAAACAGATTTTCCATCGTACAAAACGAAAAATTGCGAACAGTGTGAAAGATATGGACATTTCTACGATCCGGGCTACCTAGGCTTCACTCTATGGCGTTCTTCCACCACATCGAATAGCAACGGCCTCAGAAGTCAACGCCAGAAGCTTAAATACAATATAAATATAACAGTTTTTCCATCGTATAAAACGAATAATAGAAACCAGTGTGAAAGTTATGGTCATTTCTACGTTCCGAGCAACCTAGGCTTCACTCTACGGCGATGCTCCACCAGATCAAACAGATAGGGCATTAGAAGTCAACGCCCGAAGCATAAAATACAAAATAAATAGAACGGTTTTTCCATTGTATAAAACGAATAATTGCTACGAGTGTAAAAGCTATGGTCATTTGAACGTTCCGGGCAACCTAGGCTTCACCCTAGGGCGTTTTTCCACCAGATCAAATAGTTAGGGCCTAAGAAGTGAACGCCAGACGCATAAAATGCAATAAAAATACAACAGTTTTTCCATCGTATAGCAGGAATAATTTGCAACCTGTGTGATAGTAGTGGTCATTTCTACGTTCCGGGCAACCCAGGTTTCACTCCAGGGCGTTGCTCCACCGGATCGGATAGTTACGGCCTAAGAAGTCAACGCCAGAAGCATAAAATACGATATAAATACAACAGCTTTTCCATCGTATAAAAGGAATAATTGCAAACAGTGTGAAAGTAATGGTCATTTCTACGTTCCGGGCAACCTAGGCTTCACTCTGCGGCGTTGTTAAACCAGATCGAATAGTTAGGGCCTAAGAAGTCAACGCCAGAAGAATAAAATACGAAATAAATACAACAGCATTTACACCGTATAAAACGAATAATTGCAACCTGTGTGAAGGTTATTGTCATATCTACGTTCCGGGCAACCTAGGCTTCACTGTCGGGCGTTGCTCCACCAGATCGAAATGTTAGGGCCTGAGAAGTCTACGCCAGAAGCATAAAATACGATATAAATACAACAGCTGTTCCATCGTATAAAAGGAATAATTGCAAACAGTGTGAAAGTAGTGGTCATTTCTACGGTCCGGGCAACGTAGGCTTCACTGTATGGCGTTCTTCCACTACATCGAATAGCTACGGCCTCAGAAGTCCACGCCTGAAGCATAAAATACAATAAAAATCCAAGAGTCTTCTCATCGTATAACAGGAATAATTGCAACAAGCGTGAAAGTAATGATCATTACGGCGTTTCGGGCATCCTAGACTTAATTCTGAGGCATTGCTCCACCAGATCGAATATTTAGGGCCTTAGAAGTCAACCCCAGAAGCATAAAATACAATATAAATACAACTGTTTTTCCATCGTATAAAACGAATAATTGCAACCAGTATGCAACTTATGGTCATTTCTACATTCCGAGCAACCTAGGCTTCACTCTAGGGCGTTGCTCCACCAGATCGAATAGTTAGGACCTTAGAAGTCAACGCCAGAAGCATAAAATACGATATAAATACAACAGCTGTTCCATCGTATAAAAGGAATAATTGCAAACAGTGTGAAAGTAATGGTCATTTCTACGTTCCGGGCAACCTGGGCATTACTCTAGGGCGTTGTTCCACCAGATGGAATAGTTAGGGCCTAAGAAGTCAACGCCAGAAGCATAAAATACGATATGAACACAACAGCTTTTCCATCGTATAATACAAATAATTGCAACCAGTGTGAAAGTTATGGTCATTTCTACGTTCCGGGCAACCTAGGCTTCAATCTAGGCCGTTGTTCCACCAGATCGAATAGTTAGGGCCTAAGAAGTGAACGCCAGAAGCATAAAATGCAATAAAAATACAACAGTTTTTCCATCGTATAGCAGGAATAATTTGCAACCAGTGTGATAGTAGTGGTCATTTCTACTTTCCGGGCAACCCAGGTTTCACTCCATGGCGTTGTTCCACCAGATCGGGTAGTTACGGCCTAAGAAGTCAACGCCAGAAGCATAAAATACGATATAAATACAACAGCTTTTCCATCATATAAAACGAATGATAGCAGCCAGTGTGAAAGTTATGGTCATTTCTACGTTCCGGGCAACCTAGGCTGCACTCTAGGGCGTTGCTCCACCAGATCGAATAGTTAGGGCCTTAGAAGTCAACGCCCGAAGCATAAAATACAAAATAAATAAAACAGTCTTTCCATCGTATAAAACGAAAAATTGCAAACAGTGTGAAAGATATGGACATTTCTACGATCCGGGATACCTAGGCTTCACTCTATGGCGTTCTTCCACCACATCGAATAGCAACGGCCTCAGAAGTCAACGCCAGAAGCTTAAATACAATATAAATATAACAGTTTTTCCATCGTATAAAACGAATAATTGCAACCAGTATGAAACTTATGTTCATTTCTACGTACCGGGCAACCTAGGCTTCACTCTAGGGCGTTGCTCCACCAGATCGAATAGTTAGGACCTTAGAAGTCAACGCCAGAAGCATAAAATACGATATAAATACAACAGCTGTTCCATCGTATAGCAGGAATAATTTGCAACCAGTGTGATAGTAGTGGTCATTTCTACTTTCCGGGCAACCCAGGTTTCACTCCAGGGCGTTGTTCCACCAGATCGGATAGTTACGGCCTAAGAAGTCAACGCCAGAAGCACAAAATACGATATAAATACAACAGCTTTTCCATCGTATAAAACGAATAATTGCAACCAGTGTGAAAGTTATGGTCATTTCTACGTTCCGGGCAACCTAGGCTTCCCCCTAGGGCGTTGATCCAACAGATTGCATAGCTAGGGCCTTAGAAGTCAATGCCCGAACCATAAAATGCAATAAAGATACAACAGTTTTTCCATCGTATAGCAGGAATAATTTGCAACCAGTGTGAAGGTTATGGTCATATCTACGTTCCGGGCAACCTAGGCATCACTGTAGGGCGTTGCTCCACCAGATCGAATAGTTAGGTCCTTAGAAGTCAACGCCCGAAGCATAAAATACAAATTCAATAGAACGGTTTTTCCATTGTATAAAACGAATAATTGCTGCCAGTGTGAAAGTTATGGTCATTTCTACTTTCTGGACAACCTAGGCTTCACCCTAGGGCGTTGTTCCACCAGATGGAATAGTTAGGGCCTAAGAGGTCAACGCCAGAAGCATAAAATACGATATAAATGCAACAGCTTTTCCATCGTATAAAGCAAATAATTGTAACCAGTTCGATAGTGATGGTCATTTCTACGTACCGGGCAACCTAGGCTTCACTCTAGGGCGTCGTTCCACCAGATCGAATAGTTACGGCCTATGAAGTCAACGCCAGAAGCATAAAATACAATATAAATACAACAGTTTTTCCATCATATAAAACGAATGATAGCAACCAGTGTGAAAGTTACGGTCATTTCTACGTTCCGCGCAATCTTGGCTTTCCCCGAGCGCGTTTTTCCACCAGATGGAATAGTTAGGGCCTAAGAAGTCAACGCCAGAAGCATAAAATGCGATATACATACAGCAGCTTTTCAATCGTATAAAACGAATAATTGCAACCAGTGTTGAAAGTTATGGTCCTTTCTACATTTCGAGCAACCTAGGCTTCACTCTAGGGCGTTGCTCCACCTGATCGAATAGTTAGGGCCTTAGAAGTCAACGCAAGAAGCATAAAATACAATATAAATACTACAGTTTTTCCACCATATAAAACGAATAATTGCAACCAGTATGAAAGTTATGGTCATTTCTGCTTTCCGGGCAACCTAGGCTTCACCCTAGGGCGTTGTTCCACCAGATGGAATAGTTAGGGCCTAAGAAGTCAACGCCAGAAGCATAAAATACGATATAAATACAACAGCTTTTCCATCGTATAAAACGAATAATTGCAACCAGTGTGAAAGTTATGGTCATTTCTACGTTCCGGGCAACCTAGGCTTCCCCCTAGGGCGTTGCTCCAACAGATTGCATAGCTCGGGCCTTAGAAGTCAATGCCCGAAGCATAAAATGCAATAAAAATACAACAGTTTTTCCATAGTATAGCAGGAATAATTTGCAACCAGTGTGAAGGTTATGGTCATATATACGTTCCGGGCAACCTAGGCTTCACTCTAGGGCGTTGCTCCACCAGATCAAACAGTTAGGGCCTAAGAAGTGAACGCCAGAAGCATAAAATACAATATAAATACAACAGCTTTTCCATTGTATAAAACGAATAATTGCTACCAGTGTAAAGGTTATGGTCATTTCTACGTTCCGGGCAACCTATGCTTCACCCTAGGGCGTTGTTCCACCAGATTGAATAGTTAGGGCCTAAGAAGTGAACGCCAGAAGCATAAAATACAATATAAATACAACAGTTTTTCCATCGTATAAAACGAATAATTGCAACCACTGTGAAAGTTATGGTCATTTCTACATTCCGAGCAACCTAGGCTTTACTCTAGGGCGTTGCTCCAACAGATTGAATAGTTAGGGCCTTAGAAGTCAACGCCCGAAGCATAAAATGCAATAAAAATACAACAGTTTTTCCATCGTATAAAACGAATAATTGCTACCAGTGTGAAAGTTATGGTCATTTCTACGTTCCGGGGAACCTAGGCTTCACCCTAGGGCGTTGTTCCACCAGATGGAATAGTTAGGGCCTAAGAAGTCAACGCCAGAAGCATAAAATACGATATAAATACAACAGCTTTTCCATCGTATAAAACAAATAATTGCAACCAGTTTGATAGTGATGGTCATTTCTACGTACCGGGCAACCTAGGCTTCACTCTAGGGCGTTTCTCCACCAGATCGAATAGTTAGGGACTTAGAAGTCAACGCCCGAGGCATAAAGTATAAAATAAATACAACAGCTTTTCCATCGTATAATACAAATAATTGCAACCAGTGTGAAGGTTATGGTCATTTCTACGTTCCGGGCAACCTAGGCTTCACCCTAGGCCGTTGTTCCACCAGATCGAATAGTTAGGGCCTAAGAAGTGAACGCCAGAAGCATAAAATGCAATAAAAATACAACAGTTTTTCCATCGTATAGCAGGAATAATTTGCAACCAGTGTGATAGTAGTGGTCATTTCTACTTTCCGGGCAACCCAGGTTTCACTCCAGGGCGTTGCTCCACCAGATCGGATAGTTACGGCCTAAGAAGTCAACGCCAGAAGCATAAAATACGATAAAGATGCAACAGTTTTTCCATCGTATAAAACGAATAATTGCAAACAGTGTGAAAGTAATGGTCATTTCTACGTTCCGGGCAACCTAGGCTTCACTCTACGGCGTTGTTCCACCAGATCGAATAGTTAGGGCCTAAGAAGTCAACGCCAGAAGCATAAAATACAAAATAAATACAACAGCCTTTACACCGTATAAAACGAATAATTGCAACCTGTGTGAAGGTTATGGTCATATCTACGTTCCGGGCAACCTAGGCTTCACTGTCGGGCGTTGCTCCACCAGATCGAATAGTTAGGACCTTAGAAGTCAACGCCAGAAGCATAAAATACGATATAAATACAACAGCTGTTCCATCGTATAAAAGGAATAATTGCAAACAGTGTGAAAGTAATGGTCATTTCTACGTTCCGGGCAACCTGGGCATTACTCTAGGGCGTTGTTCCACCAGATGGAATAGTTAGGGCCTAAGAAGTCAACGCCAGAAGCATAAAATACGATATGAACACAACAGCTTTTCCATCGTATAATACAAATAATTGCAACCAGTGTGAAAGTTATGGTCATTTCTACGTTCCGGGCAACCTAGGCTTCAATCTAGGCCGTTGTTCCACCAGATCGAATAGTTAGGGCCTAAGAAGTGAACGCCAGAAGCATAAAATGCAATAAAAATACAACAGTTTTTCCATCGTATAGCAGGAATAATTTGCAACCAGTGTGATAGTAGTGGTCATTTCTACTTTCCGGGCAACCCAGGTTTCACTCCATGGCGTTGTTCCACCAGATCGGGTAGTTACGGCCTAAGAAGTCAACGCCAGAAGCATAAAATACGATATAAATACAACAGCTTTTCCATCATATAAAACGAATGATAGCAGCCAGTGTGAAAGTTATGGTCATTTCTACGTTCCGGGCAACCTAGGCTGCACTCTAGGGCGTTGCTCCACCAGATCGAATAGTTAGGGCCTTAGAAGTCAACGCCCGAAGCATAAAATACAAAATAAATAAAACAGTCTTTCCATCGTATAAAACGAAAAATTGCAAACAGTGTGAAAGATATGGACATTTCTACGATCCGGGATACCTAGGCTTCACTCTATGGCGTTCTTCCACCACATCGAATAGCAACGGCCTCAGAAGTCAACGCCAGAAGCTTAAATACAATATAAATATAACAGTTTTTCCATCGTATAAAACGAATAATTGCAACCAGTATGAAACTTATGTTCATTTCTACGTACCGGGCAACCTAGGCTTCACTCTAGGGCGTTGCTCCACCAGATCGAATAGTTAGGACCTTAGAAGTCAACGCCAGAAGCATAAAATACGATATAAATACAACAGCTGTTCCATCGTATAGCAGGAATAATTTGCAACCAGTGTGATAGTAGTGCTCATTTCTACTTTCCGGGCAACCCAGGTTTCACTCCAGGGCGTTGTTCCACCAGATCGGATAGTTACGGCCTAAGAAGTCAACGCCAGAAGCACAAAATACGATATAAATACAACAGCTTTTCCATCGTATAAAACGAATAATTGCAACCAGTGTGAAAGTTATGGTCATTTCTACGTTCCGGGCAACCTAGGCTTCCCCCTAGGGCGTTGATCCAACAGATTGCATAGCTAGGGCCTTAGAAGTCAATGCCCGAACCATAAAATGCAATAAAGATACAACAGTTTTTCCATCGTATAGCAGGAATAATTTGCAACCAGTGTGAAGGTTATGGTCATATCTACGTTCCGGGCAACCTAGGCATCACTGTAGGGCGTTGCTCCACCAGATCGAATAGTTAGGTCCTTAGAAGTCAACGCCCGAAGCATAAAATACAAATTCAATAGAACGGTTTTTCCATTGTATAAAACGAATAATTGCTGCCAGTGTGAAAGTTATGGTCATTTCTACTTTCTGGACAACCTAGGCTTCACCCTAGGGCGTTGTTCCACCAGATGGAATAGTTAGGGCCTAAGAGGTCAACGCCAGAAGCATAAAATACGATATAAATGCAACAGCTTTTCCATCGTATAAAGCAAATAATTGTAACCAGTTCGATAGTGATGGTCATTTCTACGTACCGGGCAACCTAGGCTTCACTCTAGGGCGTCGTTCCACCAGATCGAATAGTTAGGGCCTTAGAAGTCAACGCCCGAAGCATAAAGTACAAAATAAATAGAACAGTTTTTCCATCGTATAAAACGAATAATTGCTACCAGTGTGAAAGTTATGGTCATTTCTACGTTCCGGGAACCCTAGGTTTCACTCCCGGGCGTTGCTCCACCAGAGCGAATAGTTACGGCCTATGAAGTCAACGCCAGAAGCATAAAATACAATATAAATACAACAGTTTTTCCATCATATAAAACGAATGATAGCAACCAGTGTGAAAGTTACGGTCATTTCTACGTTCCGCGCAATCTTGGCTTTCCCCGAGCGCGTTTTTCCACCAGATGGAATAGTTAGGGCCTAAGAAGTCAACGCCAGAAGCATAAAATGCGATATAAATACAGCAGCTTTTCAATCGTATAAAACGAATAATTGCAACCAGTGTTGAAAGTTATGGTCCTTTCTACATTTCGAGCAACCTAGGCTTCACTCTAGGGCGTTGCTCCACCTGATCGAATAGTTAGGGCCTTAGAAGTCAACGCAAGAAGCATAAAATACAATATAAATACTACAGTTTTTCCACCATATAAAACGAATAATTGCAACCAGTATGAAAGTTATGGTCATTTCTGCTTTCCGGGCAACCTAGGCTTCACCCTAGGGCGTTGTTCCACCAGATGGAATAGTTAGGGCCTAAGAAGTCAACGCCAGAAGCATAAAATACGATATAAATACAACAGCTTTTCCATCGTATAAAACGAATAATTGCAACCAGTGTGAAAGTTATGGTCATTTCTACGTTCCGGGCAACCTAGGCTTCCCCCTAGGGCGTTGCTCCAACAGATTGCATAGCTCGGGCCTTAGAAGTCAATGCCCGAAGCATAAAATGCAATAAAAATACAACAGTTTTTCCATAGTATAGCAGGAATAATTTGCAACCAGTGTGAAGGTTATGGTCATATATACGTTCCGGGCAACCTAGGCTTCACTCTAGGGCGTTGCTCCACCAGATCAAACAGTTAGGGCCTAAGAAGTGAACGCCAGAAGCATAAAATACAATATAAATACAACAGCTTTTCCATTGTATAAAACGAATAATTGCTACCAGTGTAAAGGTTATGGTCATTTCTACGTTCCGGGCAACCTATGCTTCACCCTAGGGCGTTGTTCCACCAGATTGAATAGTTAGGGCCTAAGAAGTGAACGCCAGAAGCATAAAATACAATATAAATACAACAGTTTTTCCATCGTATAAAACGAATAATTGCAACCACTGTGAAAGTTATGGTCATTTCTACATTCCGAGCAACCTAGGCTTTACTCTAGGGCGTTGCTCCAACAGATTGAATAGTTAGGGCCTTAGAAGTCAACGCCCGAAGCATAAAATGCAATAAAAATACAACAGTTTTTCCATCGTATAAAACGAATAATTGCTACCAGTGTGAAAGTTATGGTCATTTCTACGTTCCGGGGAACCTAGGCTTCACCCTAGGGCGTTGTTCCACCAGATGGAATAGTTAGGGCCTAAGAAGTCAACGCCAGAAGCATAAAATACGATATAAATACAACAGCTTTTCCATCGTATAAAACAAATAATTGCAACCAGTTTGATAGTGATGGTCATTTCTACGTACCGGGCAACCTAGGCTTCACTCTAGGGCGTTTCTCCACCAGATCGAATAGTTAGGGACTTAGAAGTCAACGCCCGAGGCATAAAGTATAAAATAAATACAACAGCTTTTCCATCGTATAATACAAATAATTGCAACCAGTGTGAAGGTTATGGTCATTTCTACGTTCCGGGCAACCTAGGCTTCACCCTAGGCCGTTGTTCCACCAGATCGAATAGTTAGGGCCTAAGAAGTGAACGCCAGAAGCATAAAATGCAATAAAAATACAACAGTTTTTCCATCGTATAGCAGGAATAATTTGCAACCAGTGTGATAGTAGTGGTCATTTCTACTTTCCGGGCAACCCAGGTTTCACTCCAGGGCGTTGCTCCACCAGATCGGATAGTTACGGCCTAAGAAGTCAACGCCAGAAGCATAAAATACGATAAAGATGCAACAGTTTTTCCATCGTATAAAACGAATAATTGCAAACAGTGTGAAAGTAATGGTCATTTCTACGTTCCGGGCAACCTAGGCTTCACTCTACGGCGTTGTTCCACCAGATCGAATAGTTAGGGCCTAAGAAGTCAACGCCAGAAGCATAAAATACAATATAAATACAACAGTTTTTTCATCGTATAAAACGAATAATTACAACCAGTATGAAAGTTATGGTCACTTCTACTTTCCGGGCAACCTAGGCTTCACCCTAGGGCGTTGCTCCAACAGATTGAATAGTTAGGGCCTTAGAAGTCAACGCCCGAAGCATGAAATACAAAATAAATAGAACGGTTTTTCCATTGTATAAAACGAATAATTGCTACGAGTGTAAAAGCTATGGTCATTTGAACGTTCCGGGCAACCTAGGCTTCACCCTAGGGCGTTTTTCCACCAGATCGAATAGTTAGGGCCTAAGAAGTGAACGCCAGACGCATAAAATGTAATAAAAATACAACAGTTTTTCCATCGTATAGCAGGAATAATTTGCAACCTGTGTGATAGTAGTGGTCATTTCTACGTTCCGGGCATCCCAGGTTTCACTCCAGGGCGTTGCTCCACCGGATCGGATAGTTACGGCCTAAGAAGTCAACGCCAGAAGCATAAAATACGATATAAATACAACAGCTTTTCCATCGTATAAAAGGAATAATTGCAAACAGTGTGAAAGTAATGGTCATTTCTACGTTCCGGGCAACCTAGGCTTCACTCTGCGGCGTTGTTAAACCAGATCGAATAGTTAGGGCCTAAGAAGTCAACGCCAGAAGAATAAAATACAAAATAAATACAACAGCCTTTACACCGTATAAAACGAATAATTGCAACCTGTGTGAAGGTTATGGTCATATCTACGTTCCGGGCAACCTAGGCTTCACTGTCGGGCGTTGCTCCACCAGATCGAAATGTTAGGGCCTAAGAAGTCTACGCCCGAAGCATAAAATACGATATAAATACAACAGCATTTCCATCGTATTAAATGAATAATTGCAAACAGTGTGAAAGTAGTGGTCATTTCTACGGTCCGGGCAACGTAGGCTTCACTGTATGGCGTTCTTCCACCACATCGAATAGCTACGGCCTCAGAAGTCCACGCCTGAAGCATAAAATACAATAAAAATCCAAGAGTCTTCTCATCGTATAACAGGAATAATTGCAACAAGCGTGAAAGTAATGATCATTACGGCGTTTCGGGCATCCTAGACTTAATTCTGAGGCATTGCTCCACCAGATCGAATATTTAGGGCCTTAGAAGTCAACCCCAGAAGCATAAAATACAATATAAATACAACAGTTTTTCCATCGTATAATACAAATAATTGCAACCAGGGTGAAAGTTATGGTCATTTCTACGTTCCGGGCAACCTAGGCTTCAATCTAGGCCGTTGTTCCACCATATCGAATAGTTAGGGCCTAAGAAGTGAACGCCAGAAGCATAAAATGCAATAAAGATACAACAGTTTTTCCATCGTATAGCAGGAATAATTTGCAACCAGTGTGAAGGTTATGGTCATATCTACGTTCCGGGCAACCTAGGCATCACTGTAGGGCGTTGCTCCACCAGATCGAATAGTTAGGTCCTTAGAAGTCAACGCCAGAAGCATAAAATACAATATAAATACAACAGTTTTTCCATCGTATAAAACGAATAATTGCAACCAGTTTGAAAGTGATGGTCATTTCTACGTTCCGGGTAACCTAGGCTTCACTCTAGGGCGTAGCTCCAACAGATTGAATAGTTAGGGCCTTAGAAGTCAGCGCCCGAAGCATAAAATGCAATAAAAATACAACAGTTTTTCCATCGTATAACAGGATTAATTGCAACCAGTTTGAAAGTGATGGTCATTTCTACGTTCCGGGCAACCTTGGCTTCACCCTAGGGCGTTGTTCAACCAGATCGAATAGTTAGGGCCTTAGAAGTCAACGCCCGAAGCATTAAATACAAAATAAATAGAACAGTTTTTCCATTGTATAAAACGAATAATTGCTACCAGTGTAAAAGTTATGGTCATTTCTACGTTCCGGGCAACCTAGGCTTCACTATACGGCGATGCTCCACCAGATCAAACAGTTAGGGCCTTGGAAGTCAACGCCCGAAGCATAAAATACAAAATCAATAGAACGGTTTTTCCATTGTATAAAACGAATAATTGCTGCCAGTGTGAAAGTTATGGTCATTTCTACTTTCTGGACAACCTAGGCTTCACCCTAGGGCGTTGTTCCACCAGATGGAATAGTTAGGGCCTAAGAGGTCAACGCCAGAAGCATAAAATACGATATAAATGCAACAGCTTTTCCATCGTATAAAGCAAATAATTGTAACCAGTTCGATAGTGATGGTCATTTCTACGTACCGGGCAACCTAGGCTTCACTCTAGGGCGTTGCTCCACCAGATCGAATAGTTAGGGCCTTAGAAGTCAACGCCCGAAGCATAAAATATAAAATAAATAGAACAGTTTTTCCATCGTTTCAAACGAAAAATTGCTACCAGTGTGAAAGCTATGGTCATTTCTACGTCCCGCGCAATCTGGGCTTTACCCTAGGGCGTTGTTCCACCAGATGGAATAGTTAGGGCCTTAGAAGTCAACGACCGAGGCATAAAATACAAAATAAATAGAACAGTTTTTCCATCGTATAAGACGAATAATTGCTACCAGTGTGTAAGTTATGGTCATTTCTACTTTCCGGGCAACCTAGGCTTCATCCCAGGGCGTTGTTCCACCAGATGGAATAGTTAGGGCCTAAGAAGTCAACGCCAGAATCATAAAATACGATATAAATACAACAGCTTTTCCATCGTATAAAACAAATAATTGCAACCAGTTTGATAGTGATGGTCATTTCTACGTACCGGACAACCTAGGCTTCACTCTAGGGCGTCGTTCCACCAGATCGAATAGTTAGGGCCTTAGAAGTCAACGCCCGAAGCATAAAGTACAAAATAAATAGAACAGTTTTTCCATCGTATAAAACGAATAATTGCTACCAGTGTGAAAGTTATGGTCATTTATACGTTCCGGGAACCCTAGGTTTCACTCCCGGGCGTTGCTCCACCAGAGCGAATAGTTACGGCCTATGAAGTCAACGCCAGAAGCATAAAATACAATATAAATACAACAGTTTTTCCATCATATAAAACGAATGATAGCAACCAGTGTGAAAGTTACGGTCATTTCTACGTTCCGCGCAATCTTGGCTTTACCCGAGCGCGTTTTTCCACCAGATGGAATAGTTAGGTCCTAAGAAGTCAACGCCAGAAGCATAAAATGCGATATAAATACAGCAGCTTTTCAATCGTATAAAACGAATAATTGCAACCAGTGTTGAAAGTTATGGTCCTTTCTACATTTCGAGCAACCTAGGCTTCACTCTAGGGCGTTGCTCCACCTGATCGAATAGTTAGGGCCTTAGAAGTCAACGCCAGAAGCATAAAATACAATATAAATACTACAGTTTTTCCACCATATAAAACGAATAATTGCAACCAGTATGAAAGTTATGGTCATTTCTGCTTTCCGGGCAACCTAGGCTTCACCCTAGGGCGTTGTTCCACCAGATGGAATAGTTAGGGCCTAAGAAGTCAACGCCAGAAGCATAAAATACGATATAAATACAACAGCTTTTCCATCGTATAAAACGAATAATTGCAACCAGTGTGAAAGTTATGGTCATTTCTACGTTCCGGGCAACCTAGGCTTCCCCCTAGGGCGTTGCTCCAACAGATTGCATAGCTCGGGCCTTAGAAGTCAATGCCCGAAGCATAAAATGCAATAAAAATACAACAGTTTTTCCATAGTATAGCAGGAATAATTTGCAACCAGTGTGAAGGTTATGGTCATATATACGTTCCGGGCAACCTAGGCATCACTGTAGGGCGTTGCACCACCAGATCGAATAGTTAGGTCCTTAGAAGTCAACGCCAGAAGCATAAAATACAATATAAATACAACAGTTTTTCCATCGTATAAAACGAATAATTGCAACCACTGTGAAAGTTATGGTCATTTCTACATTCCGAGCAACCTAGGCTTCACTCTAGGGCGTTGCTCCAACAGATTGAATAGTTAGGGCCTTAGAAGTCAACGCCCGAAGCATAAAATGCAATAAAAATACAACAGTTTTTCCATCGTATAAAACGAATAATTGCTACCAGTGTGAAAGTTATGGTCATTTCTACGTTCCGGGGAACCTAGGCTTCACCCTAGGGCGTTGTTCCACCAGATGGAATAGTTAGGGCCTAAGAAGTCAACGCCAGAAGCATAAAATACGATATAAATACAACAGCTTTTCCATCGTATAAAACAAATAATTGCAACCAGTTTGATAGTGATGGTCATTTCTACGTACCGGGCAACCTAGGCTTCACTCTAGGGCGTTTCTCCACCAGATCGAATAGTTAGGGACTTAGAAGTCAACGCCCGAGGCATAAAGTATAAAATAAATACAACAGCTTTTCCATCGTATAATACAAATAATTGCAACCAGTGTGAAGGTTATGGTCATTTCTACGTTCCGGGCAACCTAGGCTTCACCCTAGGCCGTTGTTCCACCAGATCGAATAGTTAGGGCCTAAGAAGTGAACGCCAGAAGCATAAAATGCAATAAAAATACAACAGTTTTTCCATCGTATAGCAGGAATAATTTGCAACCAGTGTGATAGTAGTGGTCATTTCTACTTTCCGGGCAACCCAGGTTTCACTCCAGGGCGTTGCTCCACCAGATCGGATAGTTACGGCCTAAGAAGTCAACGCCAGAAGCATAAAATACGATAAAGATGCAACAGTTTTTCCATCGTATAAAACGAATAATTGCAAACAGTGTGAAAGTAATGGTCATTTCTACGTTCCGGGCAACCTAGGCTTCACTCTACGGCGTTGTTCCACCAGATCGAATAGTTAGGGCCTAAGAAGTCAACGCCAGAAGCATAAAATACAATATAAATACAACAGTTTTTTCATCGTATAAAACGAATAATTACAACCAGTATGAAAGTTATGGTCACTTCTACTTTCCGGGCAACCTAGGCTTCACCCTAGGGCGTTGCTCCAACAGATTGAATAGTTAGGGCCTCAGAAGTCAACGCCCGAAGCATGAAATACAAAATAAATAGAACGGTTTTTCCATTGTATAAAACGAATAATTGCTACGAGTGTAAAAGCTATGGTCATTTGAACGTTCCGGGCAACCTAGGCTTCACCCTAGGGCGTTTTTCCACCAGATCGAATAGTTAGGGCCTAAGAAGTGAACGCCAGACGCATAAAATGTAATAAAAATACAACAGTTTTTCCATCGTATAGCAGGAATAATTTGCAACCTGTGTGATAGTAGTGGTCATTTCTACGTTCCGGGCAACCCAGGTTTCACTCCAGGGCGTTGCTCCACCGGATCGGATAGTTACGGCCTAAGAAGTCAACGCCAGAAGCATAAAATACGATATAAATACAACAGCTTTTCCATCGTATAAAAGGAATAATTGCAAACAGTGTGAAAGTAATGGTCATTTCTACGTTCCGGGCAACCTAGGCTTCACTCTGCGGCGTTGTTAAACCAGATCGAATAGTTAGGGCCTAAGAAGTCAACGCCAGAAGAATAAAATACAAAATAAATACAACAGCCTTTACACCGTATAAAACGAATAATTGCAACCTGTGTGAAGGTTATGGTCATATCTACGTTCCGGGCAACCTAGGCTTCACTGTCGGGCGTTGCTCCACCAGATCGAAATGTTAGGGCCTAAGAAGTCTACGCCCGAAGCATAAAATACGATATAAATACAACAGCATTTCCATCGTATTAAATGAATAATTGCAAACAGTGTGAAAGTAGTGGTCATTTCTACGGTCCGGGCAACGTAGGCTTCACTGTATGGCGTTCTTCCACCACATCGAATAGCTACGGCCTCAGAAGTCCACGCCTGAAGCATAAAATACAATAAAAATCCAAGAGTCTTCTCATCGTATAACAGGAATAATTGCAACAAGCGTGAAAGTAATGATCATTACGGCGTTTCGGGCATCCTAGACTTAATTCTGAGGCATTGCTCCACCAGATCGAATATTTAGGGCCTTAGAAGTCAACCCCAGAAGCATAAAATACAATATAAATACAACAGTTTTTCCATCGTATAATACAAATAATTGCAACCAGGGTGAAAGTTATGGTCATTTCTACGTTCCGGGCAACCTAGGCTTCAATCTAGGCCGTTGTTCCACCATATCGAATAGTTAGGGCCTAAGAAGTGAACGCCAGAAGCATAAAATGCAATAAAAATACAACAGTTTTTCCATCGTATAGCAGGAATAATTTGCAACCAGTGTGATAGTAGTGGTCATTTCTACTTTCCGGGCAACCCAGGTTTCACTCCAGGGCGTTGTTCCACCAGATCGGATAGTTACGGCCTAAGAAGTCAACGCCATAAGCATAAAATACGATATAAATACAACAGCTTTTCCATCATATAAAACGAATGATAGCAACCAGTGTGAAAGTTATGGTCATTTCTACGTTCCGGGCAACCTAGGCTGCACTCTAGGGCGTTGCTCCACCAGATCGAATAGTTAGGGCCTTAGAAGTCAACGCCCGAAGCATAAAATACAAAATAAATAAAACAGTCTTTCCATCGTATAAAACGAAAAATTGCAAACAGTGTGAAAGATATGGACATTTCTACGATCCGGGATACCTTGGCTTCACTCTATGGCGTTCTTCCACCACATCGAATAGCAACGGCCTCAGAAGTCAACGCCAGAAGCTTAAATACAATATAAATATAACAGTTTTTCCATCGAATAAAACGAATAATTGCAACCAGTATGAAACTTATGGTCATTTCTACGTACCGGGCAACCTAGGCTTCACTCTAGGGCGTTGCTCTACCAGATCGAATAGTTAGGGCGTTAGAAGTCAACGCCCGAAGCATAGAATGCAATAAAAATACAACAGATTTTCCATCGTATAGCAGGAATAATTTGCAACCAGTGTGATAGTAGTGGTCATTTCTACGTTCCGGCAACCCAGGTTTCACTCCAGGGCGTTGCTCCACCAGATCGGATAGTTACGGCCTAAGAAGTCAACGCCAGAAGCATAAAATACGATAAAGATGCAACAGTTTTTCCATCGTATAAAACGAATAATTGCAAACAGTGTGAAAGTAATGGTCATTTCTACGTTCCGGGCAACCTAGGCTTCACTCTACGGCGTTGTTCCACCAGATCGAATAGTTAGGTCCTAAGAAGTCAACGCCAGAAGCATAAAATACAATATAAATACAACAGTTTTTTCATCGTATAAAACGAATAATTGCAACCAGTATGAAAGTTATGGTCACTTCTACTTTCCGGGCAACCTAGGCTTCACCCTAGGGCGTTGCTCCAACAGATTGAATAGTTAGGGCCCAAGAAGTCAACGCCAGAAGCATAAAATACGATATAAATACAACAGCTTTTCCATCGTATAAAACAAATAATTGCAACCAGTTTGATAGTGATGGTCATTTCTACGTACCGGGCAACCTAGGCTTCACTCTAGGGCGTTGCTCCACCAGATCGAATAGTTAGGGCCTTAGAAGTCAACGCCCGAGGCATAAAGTATAAAATAAATAGAACAGTTTTTCCGTCGTATAAAACGAATAATTGCTACCAGTGTGAAAGTTATGGTCATTTCTACTTTCCGGGCAACCTAGACTTCACCCTAGGGCGTTGTTCCACCAGATGGAATAGTTGGGGCCTATGAAGTCAACGCCAGAAGCATAAAATACGATATAAATACAACAGCTTTTCCATCGTATAAAACGAATAATTGCAACCAGTGTGAAAGTTATGGTCATTTCTACGTTCCGGGCAACCTAGGCTTCCCCCTAGGGCGTTGATCCAACAGATTGCATAGCTAGGGCCTTAGAAGTCAATGCCCGAAGCATAAAATGCAATAAAGATACAACAGCTTTTCCATCGTATAGCAGGAATAATTTGCAACCAGTGTGAAGGTTATGGTCATATCTACGTTCCGGGCAACCTAGGCATCACTGTAGGGCGTTGCTCCACCAGATCGAATAGTTAGGTCCTTAGAAGTCAACGCCAGAAGCATAAAATACAATATAAATACAACAGTTTTTCCATCGTATAAAACGAATAATTGCAACCAGTTTGAAAGTGATGGTCATTTCTACGTTCCGGGTAACCTAGGCTTCACTCTAGGGCGTAGCTCCAACAGATTGAATAGTTAGCGCCTTAGAAGTCAGCGCCCGAAGCATAAAATGCAATAAAAATACAACAGTTTTTCCATCGTATAACAGGATTAATTGCAACCAGTTTGAAAGTGATGGTCATTTCTACGTTCCGGGCAACCTTGGCTTCACCCTAGGGCGTTGTTCAACCAGATCGAATAGTTAGGGCCTTAGAAGTCAACGCCCGAAGCATTAAATACAATATAAATAGAACAGTTTTTCCATTGTATAAAACGAATAATTGCTACCAGTGTAAAAGTTATGGTCATTTCTACGTTCCGGGCAACCTAGGCTTCACTATACGGCGATGCTCCACCAGATCAAACAGTTAGGGCCTTGGAAGTCAACGCCCGAAGCATAAAATACAAAATCAATAGAACGGTTTTTCCATTGTATAAAACGAATAATTGCTGCCAGTGTGAAAGTTATGGTCATTTCTACTTTCTGGACAACCTAGGCTTCACCCTAGGGCGTTGTTCCACCAGATGGAATAGTTAGGGCCTAAGAGGTCAACGCCAGAAGCATAAAATACGATATAAATGCAACAGCTTTTCCATCGTATAAAACAAATAATTGTAACCAGTTTGATAGTGATGGTCATTTCTACGTACCGGGCAACCTAGGCTTCACTCTAGGGCGTTGCTCCACCAGATCGAATAGTTAGGGCCTTAGAAGTCAACGCCCGAGGCATAAAGTATAAAATAAATAGAACAGTTTTTCCATCGTATAAAACGAATAATTGCTACCAGTGTGAAAGTTATGGTCATTTCTACTTTCCGGGCAACCTAGGCTTCACTCTAGGGCGTTGCTCCACCAGATCAAACAGTTAGGGCCTAAGAAGTCAACGCCAGAAGCATAAAATACAATATAAATACAACAGTTTTTCCATCGTATAAAACGAATAATTGCAACCAGTTTGAAAGTGATGGTCATTTCTACGTTCCGGGTAACCTAGGCTTCACTCTAGGGCGCTGCTCCAACAGATTGAATAGTTAGGGCCTTAGAAGTCAGCGCCCGATGCATAAAATGCAATAAAAATACAACAGTTTTTCCATCGTATGACAGGATTAATTGCTACCAGTGTGAAAGTTATGGTCATTTCTACATTCCGAGCAACCTAGGCTTCACTCTAGGGCGTTGCTCCAACAGATTGAATAGTTAGGGCCTTAGAAGTCAACGCCCGAAGCATAAAATACAATATAAATACAACAGCTTTTCCATCGTATAAAACGAATAATTGCTACCAGTGTGAAAGCTATGGTCATTTCTACTTTCCGAGCAACCTAGGCTTCACTCTAGGGCGGTGCTCCACCATATCGAATAGCTACGGCCTTAGAAGCCTACGCCTGAAGCATAAAATACAATAAAAATACAACGGTCTTTTCATCGTATAACAGGAATAATTGCAACAAACGTGAAAGTAATGATCATTTCGGCGTTTCGGGCATCCTAGACTTAACTCTGAGGCATTGCTCCACCAGATCGAATAGTTATGGCCTAAGAAGTGAACACCAGAAGCATAAAATACAATATAAATACAACAGCTTTTCCATCGTATAAAACGAATAATTGCTACCAGTGTAAAAGTTATGGTCATTTCTACGTTCCGGGCAACCTAGGCTTCACTCTAGGGCGGTGCTCCACCATATCGAATAGCTACGGCCTTAGAAGCCTACGCCTGAAGCATAAAATACAATAAAAATACAACGGTCTTATCATCGTATAACAGGAATAATTGCAACAAGCGTGAAAGTAATGATCATTTCGGCGTTTCGGGCATCCTAGACTTAACTCTGAGGCATTGCTCCACCAGATCGAATAGTTAGGGCCTAAGAAGTCAACGCCAGAAGCATAAAATACCATATAAATACAACAGATTTTCCATTGTATAAAACGAATAATTGCTACCAGTGTAAAAGTTATGGTCATTTCTACGTTCCGGGCAACCTAGGCTACACCCTAGGGTGTTGTTCCACCAGATTGAATAGTTAGGGCCTAAGAAGTGAACGCCAGAAGCATAAAATACAATATAAATACAACAGTTTTTCCATCGTATAAAACGAATAATTGCAACCAGTGTGAAAGTTATGGTCATTTCTACATTCCGAGCAACCTAGGCTTCACTCTAGGGCGTGGCTCCAACAGATTGAATAGTTAGGGACTTAGAAGTCAACGCCCATGGCATAAAATGCAATAAAAATACAACAGTTTTTCCATAGTATAAAACGAATAATTGCTACCAGTGTGAAAGCTATGGTCATTTCTACTTTCCGAGCAACCTAGGCTTCACCCTAGGTCGTTGTACCACCAGATCGAATAGTTAGGGCCTAAGAAGTGAACGCCAGAAGCATAAAATACGATATAAATACAACAGCTTTTCCATCGTATAAAACAAATAATTGCAACCAGTTTGATAGTGATGGTCATTTCTACGTACCGGGCAACCTAGGCTTCACTCTAGGGCGTTGCTCCACCAGATCGAATAGTTAGGGCCTTAGAAGTCAACGCCCGAAGCATAAAATACAAAATAAATAGAACAGTTTTTCCATCGTATAAAACGAATAATTGCTACCAGTGTGAAAGTTATGGTCATTTCTACATTCCGAGCAACCTAGGCTTCACTCTAGGGCGTTGCTCCAACAGATTGAATAGTTAGGGCCTTAGAAGTCAACGCCCGAAGCATAAAATACAATATAAATACAACAGCTTTTCCATCGTATAAAACGAATAATTGCTACCAGTATGAAAGCTATGGTCATTTCTACTTTCCGAGCAACCTAGGCTTCACTCTAGGGCGGTGCTCCACCATATCGAATAGCTACGGCCTTAGAAGCCTACGCCTGAAGCATAAAATACAATAAAAATACAACGGTCTTTTCATCGTATAACAGGAATAATTGCAACAAACGTGAAAGTAATGATCATTTCGGCGTTTCGGGCATCCTAGACTTAACTCTGAGGCATTGCTCCACCAGATCGAATAGTTAGGGCCTAAGAAGTGAACACCAGAAGCATAAAATACAATATAAATACAACAGCTTTTCCATCGTATAAAACGAATAATTGCTACCAGTGTAAAAGTTATGGTCATTTCTACGTTCCGGGCAACCTAGGCTTCACTCTAGGGCGGTGCTCCACCATATCGAATAGCTACGGCCTTAGAAGCCTACGCCTGAAGCATAAAATACAATAAAAATACAACGGTCTTTTCATCGTATAACACGAATAATTGCAACAAGCGTGAAAGTAATGATCATTTCGGCGTTTCGGGCATCCTAGACTTAACTCTGAGGCATTGCTCCACCAGATCGAATAGTTATGGCCTAAGAAGTCAACGCCCGAAGCATAAAATGCAATAAAAATACAACAGTTTTTCCATCGTATAAAACGAATAATTGCTACCAGTGTGAAAGTTATGGTCATTTCTACGTTCCGGGGAACCTAGGCTTCACCCTAGGGCGTTGTTCCACCAGATGGAATAGTTAGGGCCTAAGAAGTCAACGCCAGAAGCATAAAATACGATATAAATACAACAGCTTTTCCATCGTATAAAACAAATAATTGCAACCAGTTTGATAGTGATGGTCATTTCTACGTACCGGGCAACCTAGGCTTCACTCTAGGGCGTTGCTCCACCAGATCGAATAGTTAGGGCCTTAGAAGTCAACGCCCGAGGCATAAAGTCTAAAATAAATAGAACAGTTTTTCCATCGTATAAAACGAATAATTGCTACCAGTGTGAAAGTTATGGTCATTTCTACTTTCCGGGCAACCTAGACTTCACCCTAGGGCGTTGTTCCACCAGAAGGAATAGTTAGGGCCTTAGAAGTCAACGCCCGAAGCATAAAGTACAAAGTAAATAGAACAGTTTTTCCATCGTATAAAACGAATAATTGCTACCTGTGTGAAAGTTATGGTCATTTCTACGTTCCGGGCAACCTAGGTTTCACTCCAGGGCGTTGCTCTACCAGATCGAATAGTTACGGCCTATGAAGTCAACGCCAGAACCATAAAATACAATATAAATACAACAGTCTTTCCATCATATAAAGCGAATGATAGCAACCAGTGTGAAAGTTATGGTCATTTCTACGTTCCGCGCAATCTTGGCTTTACCCTAGGGCGTTGTTCCACCAGATGGAATAGTTAGGGCCCAAGAAGTCAACGCCAGAAGCATAAAATACGATATAAATACAACAGCTTTTCCATCGTATAAAACAAATAATTGCAACAAGTTTGATAGTGATGGTCATTTCTACGTACCGGGCAACCTAGGCTTCACTCTAGGGCGTTGCTCCACCAGATCGAATAGTTAGGGCCTTAGAAGTCAACGCCCGAGGCATAAAGTATAAAATAAATACAACAGTTTTTCCATCGTATAAAACGAATAATTGCTACCAGTGTGAAAGTTATGGACATTTCTACATTCCGGGCAACCTAGGCTTCACTCTAGGGCGTTGCTCCACCAGATCAAACAGTTAGGGCCTAAGAAGTCAACGCCAGAAGCATAAAATACAATATAAATACAACAGTTTTTCCATCGTATAAAACGAATAATTGCAACCAGTTTGAAAGTGATGGTCATTTCTACGTTCCGGGTAACCTAGGCTTCACTCTAGGGCGCTGCTCCAACAGATTGAATAGTTAGGGCCTTAGAAGTCAGCGCCCGAAGCATAAAATGCAATAAAAATACAACAGTTTTTCCATCGTATGACAGGATTAATTGCAACCAGTTTGAAAGTGATGGTCATTTCTACGTTCCGGGCAACCTAGGCTTCACTCTAGGGCGTTGCTCCTACAGATAGTATAGTTAGGGCATTAGAAGTCAATGCCCGAAGCATCAAATGCAATAAAAAAACAACAGTTTTTCCATCATATAACAGGGATATTTGCAACCAGTTTGAAAGTGATGGTCACTTCTACGTTCCGGGCAACCTAGGCTTCACGCTAGGGCGTTGCTCCACCAGATCGAATAGCTACGGCCTTAGAAGCCTACGCCTGAAGCATAAAATACAATAAAAATACAACGGTCTTTTCATCGTATAACAGGAATAATTGCAACAAACGTGAAAGTAATGATCATTTCGGCGTTTCGGGCATCCTAGACTTAACTCTGAGGCATTGCTCCACCAGATCGAATAGTTAGGGCCTAAGAAGTGAACACCAGAAGCATAAAATACAATATAAATACAACAGCTTTTCCATCGTATAAAACGAATAATTGCTACCAGTGTAAAAGTTATGGTCATTTCTACGTTCCGGGCAACCTAGGCTTCACTCTAGGGCGGTGCTCCACCATATCGAATAGCTACGGCCTTAGAAGCCTACGCCTGAAGCATAAAATACAATAAAAATACAACGGTCTTTTCATCGTATAACAGGAATAATTGCAACAAGCGTGAAAGTAATGATCATTTCGGCGTTTCGGGCATCCTAGACTTAACTCTGAGGCATTGCTCCACCAGATCGAACAGTTATGGCCTAAGAAGTCAACGCCAGAAGCATAAAATACCATATAAATACAACAGATTTTCCATTGTATAAAACGAATAATTGCTACCAGTGTAAAAGTTATGGTCATTTCTACGTTCCGGGCAACCTAGGCTACACCCTAGGGCGTTGTTCCACCAGATTGAATAGTTAGGGCCTAAGAAGTGAACGCCAGAAGCATAAAATACAATATAAATACAAAGTTTTTCCATCGTATAAAACGAATAATTGCAACCAGTGTGAAAGTTATGGTCATTTCTACATTCCGAGCAACCTAGGCTTCACTCTAGGGAGTTGCTCCAACAGATTGAATAGTTAGGGACTTAGAAGTCAACGCCCGAAGCATAAAATGCAATAAAAATACAACAGTTTTTCCATAGTATAAAACGAATAATTGCTACCAGTGTGAAAGCTATGGTCATTTCTACTTTCCGAGCAACCTAGGCTTCACCCTAGGTCGTTGTACCACCAGATCGAATAGTTAGGGCCTAAGAAGTGAACGCCAGAAGCATAAAATACGGTATAAATACAACAGCTTTTCCATCGTATAAAACAAATAATTGCAACCAGTTTGATAGTGATGGTCATTTCTACGTACCGGGCAACCTAGGCTTCACTCTAGGGCGTTGCTCCACCAGATCGAATAGTTAGGGCCTTAGAAGTCAACGCCCGAACCATAAAATACAAAATAAATAGAACAGTTTTTCCATCGTATAAAACGAATAATTGCTACCAGTGTGAAAGTTATGGTCATTTCTACTTTCCGGGCAACCTAGACTTCACCCTAGGGCGTTGTTCCACCAGAAGGAATAGTTAGGGCCTTAGAAGTCAACGCCCGAAGCATAAAGTACAAAGTAAATAGAACAGTTTTTCCATCGTATAAAACGAATAATTGCTACCTGTGTGAAAGTTATGGTCATTTCTACGTTCCGGGCAACCTAGGTTTCACTCCAGGGCGTTGCTCCACCAGATCGAATAGTTACGGCCTATGAAGTCAACGCCAGAACCATAAAATACAATATAAATACAACAGTCTTTCCATCATATAAAGCGAATGATAGCAACCAGTGTGAAAGTTATGGTCATTTCTACGTTCCGCGCAATCTTGGCTTTACCCTAGGGCGTTGTTCCACCAGATGGAATAGTTAGGGCCCAAGAAGTCAACGCCAGAAGCATAAAATACGATATAAATACAACAGCTTTTCCATCGTATAAAACAAATAATTGCAACCAGTTTGATAGTGATGGTCATTTCTACGTACCGGGCAACCTAGGCTTCACTCTAGGGCGTTGCTCCACCAGATCGAATAGTTAGGGCCTTAGAAGTCAACGCCCGAGGCATAAAGTATAAAATAAATACAACAGTTTTTCCATCGTATAAAACGAATAATTGCTACCAGTGTGAAAGTTATGGACATTTCTACATTCCGGGCAACCTAGGCTTCACTCTAGGGCGTTGCTCCACCAGATCAAACAGTTAGGGCCTAAGAAGTCAACGCCAGAAGCATAAAATACAATATAAATACAACAGTTTTTCCATCGTATAAAACGAATAATTGCAACCAGTTTGAAAGTGATGGTCATTTCTACGTTCCGGGTAACCTAGGCTTCACTCTAGGGCGCTGCTCCAACAGATTGAATAGTCAGGGCCTTAGAAGTCAGCGCCCGAAGCATAAAATGCAATAAAAATACAACAGTTTTTCCATCGTATGACAGGATTAATTGCAACCAGTTTGAAAGTGATGGTCATTTCTACGTTCCGGGCAACCTAGGCTTCACTGTAGGGCGTTGCTCCACCAGATCGAATAGTTAGGTCCTTAGAAGTCAACGCCAGAAGCATAAAATACAATATAAATACAACAGTTTTTCCATCGTATAAAACGAATAATTGCAACCAGTTTGAAAGTGATGGTCATTTCTACGTTCCGGGTAACCTAGGCTTCACTCTAGGGCGTAGCTCCAACAGATTGAATAGTTAGGGCCTTAGAAGTCAGCGCCCGAAGCATAAAATGCAATAAAAATACAACAGTTTTTCCATCGTATAACAGGATTAATTGCAACCAGTTTGAAAGTGATGGTCATTTCTACGTTCCGGGCAACCTTGGCTTCACCCTAGGGCGTTGTTCAACCAGATCGAATAGTTAGGGCCTTAGAAGTCAACGCCCGAAGCATTAAATACAAAATAAATAGAACAGTTTTTCCATTGTATAAAACGAATAATTGCTACCAGTGTAAAAGTTATGGTCATTTCTACGTTCCGGGCAACCTAGGCTTCACTATACGGCGATGCTCCACCAGATCAAACAGTTAGGGCCTTGGAAGTCAACGCCCGAAGCATAAAATACAAAATCAATAGAACGGTTTTTCCATTGTATAAAACGAATAATTGCTGCCAGTGTGAAAGTTATGGTCATTTCTACTTTCTGGACAACCTAGGCTTCACCCTAGGGCGTTGTTCCACCAGATGGAATAGTTAGGGCCTAAGAGGTCAACGCCAGAAGCATAAAATACGATATAAATGCAACAGCTTTTCCATCGTATAAAGCAAATAATTGTAACCAGTTCGATAGTGATGGTCATTTCTACGTACCGGGCAACCTAGGCTTCACTCTAGGGCGTTGCTCCACCAGATCGAATAGTTAGGGCCTTAGAAGTCAACGCCCGAAGCATAAAATATAAAATAAATAGAACAGTTTTTCCATCGTTTCAAACGAAAAATTGCTACCAGTGTGAAAGCTATGGTCATTTCTACGTCCCGCGCAATCTGGGCTTTACCCTAGGGCGTTGTTCCACCAGATGGAATAGTTAGGGCCTTAGAAGTCAACGACCGAGGCATAAAATACAAAATAAATAGAACAGTTTTTCCATCGTATAAGACGAATAATTGCTACCAGTGTGTAAGTTATGGTCATTTCTACTTTCCGGGCAACCTAGGCTTCATCCCAGGGCGTTGTTCCACCAGATGGAATAGTTAGGGCCTAAGAAGTCAACGCCAGAATCATAAAATACGATATAAATACAACAGCTTTTCCATCGTATAAAACAAATAATTGCAACCAGTTTGATAGTGATGGTCATTTCTACGTACCGGACAACCTAGGCTTCACTCTAGGGCGTCGTTCCACCAGATCGAATAGTTAGGGCCTTAGAAGTCAACGCCCGAAGCATAAAGTACAAAATAAATAGAACAGTTTTTCCATCGTATAAAACGAATAATTGCTACCAGTGTGAAAGTTATGGTCATTTATACGTTCCGGGAACCCTAGGTTTCACTCCCGGGCGTTGCTCCACCAGAGCGAATAGTTACGGCCTATGAAGTCAACGCCAGAAGCATAAAATACAATATAAATACAACAGTTTTTCCATCATATAAAACGAATGATAGCAACCAGTGTGAAAGTTACGGTCATTTCTACGTTCCGCGCAATCTTGGCTTTACCCGAGCGCGTTTTTCCACCAGATGGAATAGTTAGGTCCTAAGAAGTCAACGCCAGAAGCATAAAATGCGATATAAATACAGCAGCTTTTCAATCGTATAAAACGAATAATTGCAACCAGTGTTGAAAGTTATGGTCCTTTCTACATTTCGAGCAACCTAGGCTTCACTCTAGGGCGTTGCTCCACCTGATCGAATAGTTAGGGCCTTAGAAGTCAACGCCAGAAGCATAAAATACAATATAAATACTACAGTTTTTCCACCATATAAAACGAATAATTGCAACCAGTATGAAAGTTATGGTCATTTCTGCTTTCCGGGCAACCTAGGCTTCACCCTAGGGCGTTGTTCCACCAGATGGAATAGTTAGGGCCTAAGAAGTCAACGCCAGAAGCATAAAATACGATATAAATACAACAGCTTTTCCATCGTATAAAACGAATAATTGCAACCAGTGTGAAAGTTATGGTCATTTCTACGTTCCGGGCAACCTAGGCTTCCCCCTAGGGCGTTGCTCCAACAGATTGCATAGCTCGGGCCTTAGAAGTCAATGCCCGAAGCATAAAATGCAATAAAAATACAACAGTTTTTCCATAGTATAGCAGGAATAATTTGCAACCAGTGTGAAGGTTATGGTCATATATACGTTCCGGGCAACCTAGGCATCACTGTAGGGCGTTGCACCACCAGATCGAATAGTTAGGTCCTTAGAAGTCAACGCCAGAAGCATAAAATACAATATAAATACAACAGTTTTTCCATCGTATAAAACGAATAATTGCAACCACTGTGAAAGTTATGGTCATTTCTACATTCCGAGCAACCTAGGCTTCACTCTAGGGCGTTGCTCCAACAGATTGAATAGTTAGGGCCTTAGAAGTCAACGCCCGAAGCATAAAATGCAATAAAAATACAACAGTTTTTCCATCGTATAAAACGAATAATTGCTACCAGTGTGAAAGTTATGGTCATTTCTACGTTCCGGGGAACCTAGGCTTCACCCTAGGGCGTTGTTCCACCAGATGGAATAGTTAGGGCCTAAGAAGTCAACGCCAGAAGCATAAAATACGATATAAATACAACAGCTTTTCCATCGTATAAAACAAATAATTGCAACCAGTTTGATAGTGATGGTCATTTCTACGTACCGGGCAACCTAGGCTTCACTCTAGGGCGTTTCTCCACCAGATCGAATAGTTAGGGACTTAGAAGTCAACGCCCGAGGCATAAAGTATAAAATAAATACAACAGCTTTTCCATCGTATAATACAAATAATTGCAACCAGTGTGAAGGTTATGGTCATTTCTACGTTCCGGGCAACCTAGGCTTCACCCTAGGCCGTTGTTCCACCAGATCGAATAGTTAGGGCCTAAGAAGTGAACGCCAGAAGCATAAAATGCAATAAAAATACAACAGTTTTTCCATCGTATAGCAGGAATAATTTGCAACCAGTGTGATAGTAGTGGTCATTTCTACTTTCCGGGCAACCCAGGTTTCACTCCAGGGCGTTGCTCCACCAGATCGGATAGTTACGGCCTAAGAAGTCAACGCCAGAAGCATAAAATACGATAAAGATGCAACAGTTTTTCCATCGTATAAAACGAATAATTGCAAACAGTGTGAAAGTAATGGTCATTTCTACGTTCCGGGCAACCTAGGCTTCACTCTACGGCGTTGTTCCACCAGATCGAATAGTTAGGGCCTAAGAAGTCAACGCCAGAAGCATAAAATACAATATAAATACAACAGTTTTTTCATCGTATAAAACGAATAATTACAACCAGTATGAAAGTTATGGTCACTTCTACTTTCCGGGCAACCTAGGCTTCACCCTAGGGCGTTGCTCCAACAGATTGAATAGTTAGGGCCTCAGAAGTCAACGCCCGAAGCATGAAATACAAAATAAATAGAACGGTTTTTCCATTGTATAAAACGAATAATTGCTACGAGTGTAAAAGCTATGGTCATTTGAACGTTCCGGGCAACCTAGGCTTCACCCTAGGGCGTTTTTCCACCAGATCGAATAGTTAGGGCCTAAGAAGTGAACGCCAGACGCATAAAATGTAATAAAAATACAACAGTTTTTCCATCGTATAGCAGGAATAATTTGCAACCTGTGTGATAGTAGTGGTCATTTCTACGTTCCGGGCAACCCAGGTTTCACTCCAGGGCGTTGCTCCACCGGATCGGATAGTTACGGCCTAAGAAGTCAACGCCAGAAGCATAAAATACGATATAAATACAACAGCTTTTCCATCGTATAAAAGGAATAATTGCAAACAGTGTGAAAGTAATGGTCATTTCTACGTTCCGGGCAACCTAGGCTTCACTCTGCGGCGTTGTTAAACCAGATCGAATAGTTAGGGCCTAAGAAGTCAACGCCAGAAGAATAAAATACAAAATAAATACAACAGCCTTTACACCGTATAAAACGAATAATTGCAACCTGTGTGAAGGTTATGGTCATATCTACGTTCCGGGCAACCTAGGCTTCACTGTCGGGCGTTGCTCCACCAGATCGAAATGTTAGGGCCTAAGAAGTCTACGCCCGAAGCATAAAATACGATATAAATACAACAGCATTTCCATCGTATTAAATGAATAATTGCAAACAGTGTGAAAGTAGTGGTCATTTCTACGGTCCGGGCAACGTAGGCTTCACTGTATGGCGTTCTTCCACCACATCGAATAGCTACGGCCTCAGAAGTCCACGCCTGAAGCATAAAATACAATAAAAATCCAAGAGTCTTCTCATCGTATAACAGGAATAATTGCAACAAGCGTGAAAGTAATGATCATTACGGCGTTTCGGGCATCCTAGACTTAATTCTGAGGCATTGCTCCACCAGATCGAATATTTAGGGCCTTAGAAGTCAACCCCAGAAGCATAAAATACAATATAAATACAACAGTTTTTCCATCGTATAATACAAATAATTGCAACCAGGGTGAAAGTTATGGTCATTTCTACGTTCCGGGCAACCTAGGCTTCAATCTAGGCCGTTGTTCCACCATATCGAATAGTTAGGGCCTAAGAAGTGAACGCCAGAAGCATAAAATGCAATAAAAATACAACAGTTTTTCCATCGTATAGCAGGAATAATTTGCAACCAGTGTGATAGTAGTGGTCATTTCTACTTTCCGGGCAACCCAGGTTTCACTCCAGGGCGTTGTTCCACCAGATCGGATAGTTACGGCCTAAGAAGTCAACGCCATAAGCATAAAATACGATATAAATACAACAGCTTTTCCATCATATAAAACGAATGATAGCAACCAGTGTGAAAGTTATGGTCATTTCTACGTTCCGGGCAACCTAGGCTGCACTCTAGGGCGTTGCTCCACCAGATCGAATAGTTAGGGCCTTAGAAGTCAACGCCCGAAGCATAAAATACAAAATAAATAAAACAGTCTTTCCATCGTATAAAACGAAAAATTGCAAACAGTGTGAAAGATATGGACATTTCTACGATCCGGGATACCTTGGCTTCACTCTATGGCGTTCTTCCACCACATCGAATAGCAACGGCCTCAGAAGTCAACGCCAGAAGCTTAAATACAATATAAATATAACAGTTTTTCCATCGAATAAAACGAATAATTGCAACCAGTATGAAACTTATGGTCATTTCTACGTACCGGGCAAC
Organism: Calliopsis andreniformis; assembly: GCF_051401765.1. Taxonomy (NCBI): domain Eukaryota; kingdom Metazoa; phylum Arthropoda; class Insecta; order Hymenoptera; family Andrenidae; genus Calliopsis; species Calliopsis andreniformis. Next base: position 2,235,188 of record NW_027480472.1, on the reverse strand, counting down.
CTAGGCTTCACTCTAGGGCGTTGCTCTACCAGATCGAATAGTTAGGGCGTTAGAAGTCAACGCCCGAAGCATAGAATGCAATAAAAATACAACAGATTTTCCATCGTATAGCAGGAATAATTTGCAACCAGTGTGATAGTAGTGGTCATTTCTACGTTCCGGCAACCCAGGTTTCACTCCAGGGCGTTGCTCCACCAGATCGGATAGTTACGGCCTAAGAAGTCAACGCCAGAAGCATAAAATACGATAAAGATGCAACAGTTTTTCCATCGTATAAAACGAATAATTGCAAACAGTGTGAAAGTAATGGTCATTTCTACGTTCCGGGCAACCTAGGCTTCACTCTACGGCGTTGTTCCACCAGATCGAATAGTTAGGTCCTAAGAAGTCAACGCCAGAAGCATAAAATACAATATAAATACAACAGTTTTTTCATCGTATAAAACGAATAATTGCAACCAGTATGAAAGTTATGGTCACTTCTACTTTCCGGGCAACCTAGGCTTCACCCTAGGGCGTTGCTCCAACAGATTGAATAGTTAGGGCCCAAGAAGTCAACGCCAGAAGCATAAAATACGATATAAATACAACAGCTTTTCCATCGTATAAAACAAATAATTGCAACCAGTTTGATAGTGATGGTCATTTCTACGTACCGGGCAACCTAGGCTTCACTCTAGGGCGTTGCTCCACCAGATCGAATAGTTAGGGCCTTAGAAGTCAACGCCCGAGGCATAAAGTATAAAATAAATAGAACAGTTTTTCCGTCGTATAAAACGAATAATTGCTACCAGTGTGAAAGTTATGGTCATTTCTACTTTCCGGGCAACCTAGACTTCACCCTAGGGCGTTGTTCCACCAGATGGAATAGTTGGGGCCTATGAAGTCAACGCCAGAAGCATAAAATACGATATAAATACAACAGCTTTTCCATCGTATAAAACGAATAATTGCAACCAGTGTGAAAGTTATGGTCATTTCTACGTTCCGGGCAACCTAGGCTTCCCCCTAGGGCGTTGATCCAACAGATTGCATAGCTAGGGCCTTAGAAGTCAATGCCCGAAGCATAAAATGCAATAAAGATACAACAGCTTTTCCATCGTATAGCAGGAATAATTTGCAACCAGTGTGAAGGTTATGGTCATATCTACGTTCCGGGCAACCTAGGCATCACTGTAGGGCGTTGCTCCACCAGATCGAATAGTTAGGTCCTTAGAAGTCAACGCCAGAAGCATAAAATACAATATAAATACAACAGTTTTTCCATCGTATAAAACGAATAATTGCAACCAGTTTGAAAGTGATGGTCATTTCTACGTTCCGGGTAACCTAGGCTTCACTCTAGGGCGTAGCTCCAACAGATTGAATAGTTAGCGCCTTAGAAGTCAGCGCCCGAAGCATAAAATGCAATAAAAATACAACAGTTTTTCCATCGTATAACAGGATTAATTGCAACCAGTTTGAAAGTGATGGTCATTTCTACGTTCCGGGCAACCTTGGCTTCACCCTAGGGCGTTGTTCAACCAGATCGAATAGTTAGGGCCTTAGAAGTCAACGCCCGAAGCATTAAATACAATATAAATAGAACAGTTTTTCCATTGTATAAAACGAATAATTGCTACCAGTGTAAAAGTTATGGTCATTTCTACGTTCCGGGCAACCTAGGCTTCACTATACGGCGATGCTCCACCAGATCAAACAGTTAGGGCCTTGGAAGTCAACGCCCGAAGCATAAAATACAAAATCAATAGAACGGTTTTTCCATTGTATAAAACGAATAATTGCTGCCAGTGTGAAAGTTATGGTCATTTCTACTTTCTGGACAACCTAGGCTTCACCCTAGGGCGTTGTTCCACCAGATGGAATAGTTAGGGCCTAAGAGGTCAACGCCAGAAGCATAAAATACGATATAAATGCAACAGCTTTTCCATCGTATAAAACAAATAATTGTAACCAGTTTGATAGTGATGGTCATTTCTACGTACCGGGCAACCTAGGCTTCACTCTAGGGCGTTGCTCCACCAGATCGAATAGTTAGGGCCTTAGAAGTCAACGCCCGAGGCATAAAGTATAAAATAAATAGAACAGTTTTTCCATCGTATAAAACGAATAATTGCTACCAGTGTGAAAGTTATGGTCATTTCTACTTTCCGGGCAACCTAGGCTTCACTCTAGGGCGTTGCTCCACCAGATCAAACAGTTAGGGCCTAAGAAGTCAACGCCAGAAGCATAAAATACAATATAAATACAACAGTTTTTCCATCGTATAAAACGAATAATTGCAACCAGTTTGAAAGTGATGGTCATTTCTACGTTCCGGGTAACCTAGGCTTCACTCTAGGGCGCTGCTCCAACAGATTGAATAGTTAGGGCCTTAGAAGTCAGCGCCCGATGCATAAAATGCAATAAAAATACAACAGTTTTTCCATCGTATGACAGGATTAATTGCTACCAGTGTGAAAGTTATGGTCATTTCTACATTCCGAGCAACCTAGGCTTCACTCTAGGGCGTTGCTCCAACAGATTGAATAGTTAGGGCCTTAGAAGTCAACGCCCGAAGCATAAAATACAATATAAATACAACAGCTTTTCCATCGTATAAAACGAATAATTGCTACCAGTGTGAAAGCTATGGTCATTTCTACTTTCCGAGCAACCTAGGCTTCACTCTAGGGCGGTGCTCCACCATATCGAATAGCTACGGCCTTAGAAGCCTACGCCTGAAGCATAAAATACAATAAAAATACAACGGTCTTTTCATCGTATAACAGGAATAATTGCAACAAACGTGAAAGTAATGATCATTTCGGCGTTTCGGGCATCCTAGACTTAACTCTGAGGCATTGCTCCACCAGATCGAATAGTTATGGCCTAAGAAGTGAACACCAGAAGCATAAAATACAATATAAATACAACAGCTTTTCCATCGTATAAAACGAATAATTGCTACCAGTGTAAAAGTTATGGTCATTTCTACGTTCCGGGCAACCTAGGCTTCACTCTAGGGCGGTGCTCCACCATATCGAATAGCTACGGCCTTAGAAGCCTACGCCTGAAGCATAAAATACAATAAAAATACAACGGTCTTATCATCGTATAACAGGAATAATTGCAACAAGCGTGAAAGTAATGATCATTTCGGCGTTTCGGGCATCCTAGACTTAACTCTGAGGCATTGCTCCACCAGATCGAATAGTTAGGGCCTAAGAAGTCAACGCCAGAAGCATAAAATACCATATAAATACAACAGATTTTCCATTGTATAAAACGAATAATTGCTACCAGTGTAAAAGTTATGGTCATTTCTACGTTCCGGGCAACCTAGGCTACACCCTAGGGTGTTGTTCCACCAGATTGAATAGTTAGGGCCTAAGAAGTGAACGCCAGAAGCATAAAATACAATATAAATACAACAGTTTTTCCATCGTATAAAACGAATAATTGCAACCAGTGTGAAAGTTATGGTCATTTCTACATTCCGAGCAACCTAGGCTTCACTCTAGGGCGTGGCTCCAACAGATTGAATAGTTAGGGACTTAGAAGTCAACGCCCATGGCATAAAATGCAATAAAAATACAACAGTTTTTCCATAGTATAAAACGAATAATTGCTACCAGTGTGAAAGCTATGGTCATTTCTACTTTCCGAGCAACCTAGGCTTCACCCTAGGTCGTTGTACCACCAGATCGAATAGTTAGGGCCTAAGAAGTGAACGCCAGAAGCATAAAATACGATATAAATACAACAGCTTTTCCATCGTATAAAACAAATAATTGCAACCAGTTTGATAGTGATGGTCATTTCTACGTACCGGGCAACCTAGGCTTCACTCTAGGGCGTTGCTCCACCAGATCGAATAGTTAGGGCCTTAGAAGTCAACGCCCGAAGCATAAAATACAAAATAAATAGAACAGTTTTTCCATCGTATAAAACGAATAATTGCTACCAGTGTGAAAGTTATGGTCATTTCTACATTCCGAGCAACCTAGGCTTCACTCTAGGGCGTTGCTCCAACAGATTGAATAGTTAGGGCCTTAGAAGTCAACGCCCGAAGCATAAAATACAATATAAATACAACAGCTTTTCCATCGTATAAAACGAATAATTGCTACCAGTATGAAAGCTATGGTCATTTCTACTTTCCGAGCAACCTAGGCTTCACTCTAGGGCGGTGCTCCACCATATCGAATAGCTACGGCCTTAGAAGCCTACGCCTGAAGCATAAAATACAATAAAAATACAACGGTCTTTTCATCGTATAACAGGAATAATTGCAACAAACGTGAAAGTAATGATCATTTCGGCGTTTCGGGCATCCTAGACTTAACTCTGAGGCATTGCTCCACCAGATCGAATAGTTAGGGCCTAAGAAGTGAACACCAGAAGCATAAAATACAATATAAATACAACAGCTTTTCCATCGTATAAAACGAATAATTGCTACCAGTGTAAAAGTTATGGTCATTTCTACGTTCCGGGCAACCTAGGCTTCACTCTAGGGCGGTGCTCCACCATATCGAATAGCTACGGCCTTAGAAGCCTACGCCTGAAGCATAAAATACAATAAAAATACAACGGTCTTTTCATCGTATAACACGAATAATTGCAACAAGCGTGAAAGTAATGATCATTTCGGCGTTTCGGGCATCCTAGACTTAACTCTGAGGCATTGCTCCACCAGATCGAATAGTTATGGCCTAAGAAGTCAACGCCCGAAGCATAAAATGCAATAAAAATACAACAGTTTTTCCATCGTATAAAACGAATAATTGCTACCAGTGTGAAAGTTATGGTCATTTCTACGTTCCGGGGAACCTAGGCTTCACCCTAGGGCGTTGTTCCACCAGATGGAATAGTTAGGGCCTAAGAAGTCAACGCCAGAAGCATAAAATACGATATAAATACAACAGCTTTTCCATCGTATAAAACAAATAATTGCAACCAGTTTGATAGTGATGGTCATTTCTACGTACCGGGCAACCTAGGCTTCACTCTAGGGCGTTGCTCCACCAGATCGAATAGTTAGGGCCTTAGAAGTCAACGCCCGAGGCATAAAGTCTAAAATAAATAGAACAGTTTTTCCATCGTATAAAACGAATAATTGCTACCAGTGTGAAAGTTATGGTCATTTCTACTTTCCGGGCAACCTAGACTTCACCCTAGGGCGTTGTTCCACCAGAAGGAATAGTTAGGGCCTTAGAAGTCAACGCCCGAAGCATAAAGTACAAAGTAAATAGAACAGTTTTTCCATCGTATAAAACGAATAATTGCTACCTGTGTGAAAGTTATGGTCATTTCTACGTTCCGGGCAACCTAGGTTTCACTCCAGGGCGTTGCTCTACCAGATCGAATAGTTACGGCCTATGAAGTCAACGCCAGAACCATAAAATACAATATAAATACAACAGTCTTTCCATCATATAAAGCGAATGATAGCAACCAGTGTGAAAGTTATGGTCATTTCTACGTTCCGCGCAATCTTGGCTTTACCCTAGGGCGTTGTTCCACCAGATGGAATAGTTAGGGCCCAAGAAGTCAACGCCAGAAGCATAAAATACGATATAAATACAACAGCTTTTCCATCGTATAAAACAAATAATTGCAACAAGTTTGATAGTGATGGTCATTTCTACGTACCGGGCAACCTAGGCTTCACTCTAGGGCGTTGCTCCACCAGATCGAATAGTTAGGGCCTTAGAAGTCAACGCCCGAGGCATAAAGTATAAAATAAATACAACAGTTTTTCCATCGTATAAAACGAATAATTGCTACCAGTGTGAAAGTTATGGACATTTCTACATTCCGGGCAACCTAGGCTTCACTCTAGGGCGTTGCTCCACCAGATCAAACAGTTAGGGCCTAAGAAGTCAACGCCAGAAGCATAAAATACAATATAAATACAACAGTTTTTCCATCGTATAAAACGAATAATTGCAACCAGTTTGAAAGTGATGGTCATTTCTACGTTCCGGGTAACCTAGGCTTCACTCTAGGGCGCTGCTCCAACAGATTGAATAGTTAGGGCCTTAGAAGTCAGCGCCCGAAGCATAAAATGCAATAAAAATACAACAGTTTTTCCATCGTATGACAGGATTAATTGCAACCAGTTTGAAAGTGATGGTCATTTCTACGTTCCGGGCAACCTAGGCTTCACTCTAGGGCGTTGCTCCTACAGATAGTATAGTTAGGGCATTAGAAGTCAATGCCCGAAGCATCAAATGCAATAAAAAAACAACAGTTTTTCCATCATATAACAGGGATATTTGCAACCAGTTTGAAAGTGATGGTCACTTCTACGTTCCGGGCAACCTAGGCTTCACGCTAGGGCGTTGCTCCACCAGATCGAATAGCTACGGCCTTAGAAGCCTACGCCTGAAGCATAAAATACAATAAAAATACAACGGTCTTTTCATCGTATAACAGGAATAATTGCAACAAACGTGAAAGTAATGATCATTTCGGCGTTTCGGGCATCCTAGACTTAACTCTGAGGCATTGCTCCACCAGATCGAATAGTTAGGGCCTAAGAAGTGAACACCAGAAGCATAAAATACAATATAAATACAACAGCTTTTCCATCGTATAAAACGAATAATTGCTACCAGTGTAAAAGTTATGGTCATTTCTACGTTCCGGGCAACCTAGGCTTCACTCTAGGGCGGTGCTCCACCATATCGAATAGCTACGGCCTTAGAAGCCTACGCCTGAAGCATAAAATACAATAAAAATACAACGGTCTTTTCATCGTATAACAGGAATAATTGCAACAAGCGTGAAAGTAATGATCATTTCGGCGTTTCGGGCATCCTAGACTTAACTCTGAGGCATTGCTCCACCAGATCGAACAGTTATGGCCTAAGAAGTCAACGCCAGAAGCATAAAATACCATATAAATACAACAGATTTTCCATTGTATAAAACGAATAATTGCTACCAGTGTAAAAGTTATGGTCATTTCTACGTTCCGGGCAACCTAGGCTACACCCTAGGGCGTTGTTCCACCAGATTGAATAGTTAGGGCCTAAGAAGTGAACGCCAGAAGCATAAAATACAATATAAATACAAAGTTTTTCCATCGTATAAAACGAATAATTGCAACCAGTGTGAAAGTTATGGTCATTTCTACATTCCGAGCAACCTAGGCTTCACTCTAGGGAGTTGCTCCAACAGATTGAATAGTTAGGGACTTAGAAGTCAACGCCCGAAGCATAAAATGCAATAAAAATACAACAGTTTTTCCATAGTATAAAACGAATAATTGCTACCAGTGTGAAAGCTATGGTCATTTCTACTTTCCGAGCAACCTAGGCTTCACCCTAGGTCGTTGTACCACCAGATCGAATAGTTAGGGCCTAAGAAGTGAACGCCAGAAGCATAAAATACGGTATAAATACAACAGCTTTTCCATCGTATAAAACAAATAATTGCAACCAGTTTGATAGTGATGGTCATTTCTACGTACCGGGCAACCTAGGCTTCACTCTAGGGCGTTGCTCCACCAGATCGAATAGTTAGGGCCTTAGAAGTCAACGCCCGAACCATAAAATACAAAATAAATAGAACAGTTTTTCCATCGTATAAAACGAATAATTGCTACCAGTGTGAAAGTTATGGTCATTTCTACTTTCCGGGCAACCTAGACTTCACCCTAGGGCGTTGTTCCACCAGAAGGAATAGTTAGGGCCTTAGAAGTCAACGCCCGAAGCATAAAGTACAAAGTAAATAGAACAGTTTTTCCATCGTATAAAACGAATAATTGCTACCTGTGTGAAAGTTATGGTCATTTCTACGTTCCGGGCAACCTAGGTTTCACTCCAGGGCGTTGCTCCACCAGATCGAATAGTTACGGCCTATGAAGTCAACGCCAGAACCATAAAATACAATATAAATACAACAGTCTTTCCATCATATAAAGCGAATGATAGCAACCAGTGTGAAAGTTATGGTCATTTCTACGTTCCGCGCAATCTTGGCTTTACCCTAGGGCGTTGTTCCACCAGATGGAATAGTTAGGGCCCAAGAAGTCAACGCCAGAAGCATAAAATACGATATAAATACAACAGCTTTTCCATCGTATAAAACAAATAATTGCAACCAGTTTGATAGTGATGGTCATTTCTACGTACCGGGCAACCTAGGCTTCACTCTAGGGCGTTGCTCCACCAGATCGAATAGTTAGGGCCTTAGAAGTCAACGCCCGAGGCATAAAGTATAAAATAAATACAACAGTTTTTCCATCGTATAAAACGAATAATTGCTACCAGTGTGAAAGTTATGGACATTTCTACATTCCGGGCAACCTAGGCTTCACTCTAGGGCGTTGCTCCACCAGATCAAACAGTTAGGGCCTAAGAAGTCAACGCCAGAAGCATAAAATACAATATAAATACAACAGTTTTTCCATCGTATAAAACGAATAATTGCAACCAGTTTGAAAGTGATGGTCATTTCTACGTTCCGGGTAACCTAGGCTTCACTCTAGGGCGCTGCTCCAACAGATTGAATAGTCAGGGCCTTAGAAGTCAGCGCCCGAAGCATAAAATGCAATAAAAATACAACAGTTTTTCCATCGTATGACAGGATTAATTGCAACCAGTTTGAAAGTGATGGTCATTTCTACGTTCCGGGCAACCTAGGCTTCACTCTAGGGCGTTGCTCTACCAGATCAAACAGTTAGGGCCTAAGAAGTGAACACCAGAAGCATAAAATGCAATATAAATACAACAGCTTTTCCATCGTATAAAACGAATAATTGCTACCAGTGTGAAAGCTATGGTCATTTCTACTTTCCGAGCAACCTAGGCTTCACTCTAGGGCGGTGCTCCACCATATCGAATAGCTACGGCCTTAGAAGCCTACGCCTGAAGCATAAAATACAATAAAAATACAACGGTCTTTTCATCGTATAACAGGAATAATTGCAACAAACGTGAAAGTAATGATCATTTCGGCGTTTCGGGCATCCTAGACTTAACTCTGAGGCATTGCTCCACCAGATCGAATAGTTAGGGCCTAAGAAGTGAACACCAGAAGCATAAAATACAATATAAATACAACAGCTTTTCCATCGTATAAAACGAATAATTGCTACCAGTGTAAAAGTTATGGTCATTTCTACGTTCCGGGCAACCTAGGCTTCACTCTAGGGCGGTGCTCCACCATATCGAATAGCTACGGCCTTAGAAGCCTACGCCTGAAGCATAAAATACAATAAAAATACAACGGTCTTTTCATCGTATAACAGGAATAATTGCAACAAGCGTGAAAGTAATGATCATTTCGGCGTTTCGGGCATCCTAGACTTAACTCTGAGGCATTGCTCCACCAGATCGAACAGTTATGGCCTAAGAAGTCAACGCCAGAAGCATAAAATACCATATAAATACAACAGATTTTCCATTGTATAAAACGAATAATTGCTACCAGTGTAAAAGTTATGGTCATTTCTACGTTCCGGGCAACCTAGGCTACACCCTAGGGCGTTGTTCCACCAGATTGAATAGTTAGGGCCTAAGAAGTGAACGCCAGAAGCATAAAATACAATATAAATACAAAGTTTTTCCATCGTATAAAACGAATAATTGCAACCAGTGTGAAAGTTATGGTCATTTCTACATTCCGAGCAACCTAGGCTTCACTCTAGGGAGTTGCTCCAACAGATTGAATAGTTAGGGACTTAGAAGTCAACGCCCGAAGCATAAAATGCAATAAAAATACAACAGTTTTTCCATAGTATAAAACGAATAATTGCTACCAGTGTGAAAGCTATGGTCATTTCTACTTTCCGAGCAACCTAGGCTTCACCCTAGGTCGTTGTACCACCAGATCGAATAGTTAGGGCCTAAGAAGTGAACGCCAGAAGCATAAAATACGGTATAAATACAACAGCTTTTCCATCGTATAAAACAAATAATTGCAACCAGTTTGATAGTGATGGTCATTTCTACGTACCGGGCAACCTAGGCTTCACTCTAGGGCGTTGCTCCACCAGATCGAATAGTTAGGGCCTTAGAAGTCAACGCCCGAACCATAAAATACAAAATAAATAGAACAGTTTTTCCATCGTATAAAACGAATAATTGCTACCAGTGTGAAAGTTATGGTCATTTCTACATTCCGAGCAACCTAGGCTTCACTCTAGGGCGTTGCTCCAACAGATTGAATAGTTAGGGCCTTAGAAGTCAACGCCCGAAGCATAAAATACAATATAAATACAACAGCTTTTCCATCGTATAAAACGAATAATTGCTACCAGTGTGAAAGCTATGGTCATTTCTACTTTCCGAGCAACCTAGGCTTCACTCTAGGGCGGTGCTCCACCATATCGAATAGCTACGGCCTTAGAAGCCTACGCCTGAAGCATAAAATACAATAAAAATACAACGGTCTTTTCATCGTATAACAGGAATAATTGCAACAAACGTGAAAGTAATGATCATTTCGGCGTTTCGGGCATCCTAGACTTAACTCTGAGGCATTGCTCCACCAGATCGAATAGTTAGGGCCTAAGAAGTGAACACCAGAAGCATAAAATACAATATAAATACAACAGCTTTTCCATCGTATAAAACGAATAATTGCTACCAGTGTAAAAGTTATGGTCATTTCTACGTTCCGGGCAACCTAGACTTCACTCTAGGGCGGTGCTCCACCATATCGAATAGCTACGGCCTTAGAAGCCTACGCCTGAAGCATAAAATACAATAAAAATACAACGGTCTTTTCATCGTATAACAGGAATAATTGCAACAAGCGTGAAAGTAATGATCATTTCGGCGTTTCGGGCATCCTAGACTTAACTCTGAGGCATTGCTCCACCAGATCGAATAGTTATGGCCTAAGAAGTCAACGCCCGAAGCATAAAATGCAATAAAAATACAACAGTTTTTCCATCGTATAAAACGAATAATTGCTACCAGTGTGAAAGTTATGGTCATTTCTACGTTCCGTGGAACCTAGGCTTCACCCTAGGGCGTTGTTCCACCAGATGGAATAGTTAGGGCCTAAGAAGTCAACGCCAGAAGCATAAAATACGATATAAATACAACAGCTTTTCCATCGTATAAAACAAATAATTGCAACCAGTTTGATAGTGATGGTCATTTCTACGTACCGGGCAACCTAGGCTTCACTCTAGGGCGTTGCTCCACCAGATCGAATAGTTAGGGCCTTAGAAGTCAACGCCCGAGGCATAAAGTATAAAATAAATAGAACAGTTTTTCCATCGTATAAAACGAATAATTGCTACCAGTGTGAAAGTTATGGTCATTTCTACTTTCCGGGCAACCTAGACTTCACCCTAGGGCGTTGTTCCACCAGAAGGAATAGTTAGGGCCTTAGAAGTCAACGCCCGAAGCATAAAGTACAAAGTAAATAGAACAGTTTTTCCATCGTATAAAACGAATAATTGCTACCTGTGTGAAAGTTATGGTCATTTCTACGTTCCCGGCAACCTAGGTTTCACTCCAGGGCGTTGCTCCACCAGATCGAATAGTTACGGCCTATGAAGTCAACGCCAGAACCATAAAATACAATATAAATACAACAGTTTTTCCATCATATAAAACGAATGATAGCAACCAGTGTGAAAGTTATGGTCATTTCTACGTTCCGCGCAATCTTGGCTTTACCCTAGGGCGTTGTTCCACCAGATGGAATAGTTAGGGCCCAAGAAGTCAACGCCAGAAGCATAAAATACGATATAAATACAACAGCTTTTCCATCGTATAAAACAAATAATTGCAACCAGTTTGATAGTGATGGTCATTTCTACGTACCGGGCAACCTAGGCTTCACTCTAGGGCGTTGCTCCACCAGATCGAATAGTTAGGGCCTTAGAAGTCAACGCCCGAGGCATAAAGTATAAAATAAATAGAACAGTTTTTCCATCGTATAAAACGAATAATTGCTACCAGTGTGAAAGTTATGGACATTTCTACGTTCCGGGCAACCTAGGCTTCACTCTAGGGCGTTGCTCCACCAGATCAAACAGTTAGGGCCTAAGAAGTCAACGCCAGAAGCATAAAATACAATATAAATACAACAGTTTTTCCATCGTATAAAACGAATAATTGCAACCAGTTTGAAAGTGATGGTCATTTCTACGTTCCGGGTAACCTAGGCTTCACTCTAGGGCGCTGCTCCAACAGATTGAATAGTTAGGGCCTTAGAAGTCAGCGCCCGAAGCATAAAATGCAATAAAAATACAACAGTTTTTCCATCGTATGACAGGATTAATTGCAACCAGTTTGAAAGTGATGGTCATTTCTACGTTCCGGGCAACCTAGGCTTCACTCTAGGGCGTTGCTCTACCAGATCAAACAGTTAGGGCCTAAGAAGTGAACACCAGAAGCATAAAATACAATATAAATACAACAGCTTTTCCATCGTATAAAACGAATAATTGCTACCAGTGTGAAAGCTATGGTCATTTCTACTTTCCGAGCAACCTAGGCTTCACTCTAGGGCGGTGCTCCACCATATCGCATAGCTACGGCCTTAGAAGCCTACGCCTGAAGCATAAAATACAATAAAAATACAACGGTCTTTTCATCGTATAACAGGAATAATTGCAACAAACGTGAAAGTAATGATCATTTCGGCGTTTCGGGCATCCTAGACTTAACTCTGAGGCATTGCTCCACCAGATCGAATAGTTAGGGCCTAAGAAGTGAACACCAGAAGCATAAAATACAATATAAATACAACAGCTTTTCCATCGTATAAAACGAATAATTGCTACCAGTGTAAAAGTTATGGTCATTTCTACGTTCCGGGCAACCTAGGCTTCACTCTAGGGCGGTGCTCCACCATATCGAATAGCTACGGCCTTAGAAGCCTACGCCTGAAGCATAAAATACAATAAAAATACAACGGTCTTTTCGTCGTATAACAGGAATAATTGCAACAAGCGTGAAAGTAATGATCATTTCGGCGTTTCGGGCATCCTAGACTTAACTCTGAGGCATTGCTCCACCAGATCGAATAGTTATGGCCTAAGAAGTCAACGCCAGAAGCATAAAATACCATATAAATACAACAGATTTTCCATTGTATAAAACGAATAATTGCTACCAGTGTAAAAGTTATGGTCATTTCTACGTTCCGGGCAACCTAGGCTACACCCTAGGGCGTTGTTCCACCAGATTGAATAGTTAGGGCCTAAGAAGTGAACGCCAGAAGCATAAAATACAATATAAATACAACAGTTTTTCCATCCTATAAAACGAATAATTGCTACCTGTGTGAAAGTTATGGTCATTTCTACATTCCAAGCAACCTAGGCTTCACTCTAGGGAGTTGCTCCAACAGATTGAATAGTTAGGGACTTAGAAGTCAACGCCCGAAGCATAAAATGCAATAAAAATACAACAGTTTTTCCATAGTATAAAACGAATAATTGCTACCAGTGTGAAAGCTATGGTCATTTCTACTTTCCGAGCAACCTAGGCTTCACCCTAGGTCGTTGTACCACCAGATCGAATAGTTAGGGCCTAAGAAGTGAACGCCAGAAGCATAAAATACGATATAAATACAACAGCTTTTCCATCGTATAAAACAAATAATTGCAACCAGTTTGATAGTGATGGTCATTTCTACGTACCGGGCAACCTAGGCTTCACTCTAGGGCGTTGCTCCACCAGATCGAATAGTTAGGGCCTTAGAAGTCAACGCCCGAAGCATAAAATACAAAATAAATAGAACAGTTTTTCCATCGTATAAAACGAATAATTGCTACCAGTGTGAAAGTTATGGTCATTTCTACATTCCGAGCAACCTAGGCTTCACTCTAGGGCGTTGCTCCAACAGATTGAATAGTTAGGGCCTTAGAAGTCAACGCCCGAAGCATAAAATGCAATAAAAATACAACAGTTTTTCCATCGTATAAAACGAATAATACTACCAGTGTGGAAGTTATGGTCATTTCTACGTTCCGGGGAACCTAGGCTTCACCCTAGGGCGTTGTTCCACCAGATGGAATAGTTAGGGCCTAAGAAGTCAACGCCAGAAGCATAAAATACGATATAAATACAACAGCTTTTCCATCGTATAAAACAAATAATTGCAACCAGTTTGATAGTGATGGTCATTTCTACGTACCGGGCAACCTAGGCTTCACTCTAGGGCGTTGCTCCACCAGATCGAATAGTTAGGGCCTTAGAAGTCAACGCCCGAGGCATAAAGTATAAAATAAATAGAACAGTTTTTCCATCGTATAAAACGAATAATTGCTACCAGTGTGAAAGTTATGGTCATTTCTACTTTCCGGGCAACCTAGACTTCACCCTAGGGCGCTGTTCCACCAGAAGGAATAGTTAGGGCCTTAGAAGTCAACGCCCGAAGCATAAAGTACAAAATAAATAGAACAGTTTTTCCATCGTATAAAACGAATAATTGCTACCTGTGTGAAAGTTATGGTCATTTCTACGTTCCGGGCAACCTAGGTTTCACTCCAGGGCGTTGCTCCACCAGATCGAATAGTTACGGCCTATGAAGTCAACGCCAGAGCCATAAAATACAATATAAATACAACAGTTATTCCATCATATAAAACGAATGATAGCAACCAGTGTGAAAGTTATGGTCATTTCTACGTTCCGCGCAATCTTGGCTTTACCCTAGGGCGTTGTTCCACCAGATGGAATAGTTAGGGCCCAAGAAGTCAACGCCAGAAGCATAAAATACGATATAAATACAACAGCTTTTCCATCGTATAAAACAAATAATTGCAACCAGTTTGATAGTGATGGTCATTTCTACGTACCGGGCAACCTAGGCTTCACTCTAGGGCGTTGCTCCACCAGATCGAATAGTTAGGGCCTTAGAAGTCAACGCCCGAGGCATAAAGTATAAAATAAATAGAACAGTTTTTCCATCGTATAAAACGAATAATTGCTACCAGTGTGAAAGTTATGGACATTTCTACGTTCCGGGCAACCTAGGCTTCGGTCTAGGGCGTTGCTCCACCAGATCAAACAGTTAGGGCCTAAGAAGTCAACGCCAGAAGCATAAAATACAATATAAATACAACAGTTTTTCCATCGTATAAAACGAATAATTGCAACCAGTTTGAAAGTGATGGTCATTTCTACGTTCCGGGTAACCTAGGCTTCACTCTAGGGCGCTGCTCCAACAGATTGAATAGTTAGGGCCTTAGAAGTCAGCGCCCGAAGCATAAAATGCAATAAAAATACAACAGTTTTTCCATCGTATGACAGGATTAATTGCAACCAGTTTGAAAGTGATGGTCATTTCTACGTTCCGGGCAACCTAGGCTTCACTCTAGGGCGTTGCTCTACCAGATCAAACAGTTAGGGCCTAAGAAGTGAACACCAGAAGCATAAAATACAATATAAATACAACAGCTTTTCCATCGTATAAAACGAATAATTGCTACCAGTGTGAAAGCTATGGTCATTTCTACTTTCCGAGCAACCTAGGCTTCACTCTAGGGCGGTGCTCCACCATATCGAATAGCTACGGCCTTAGAAGCCTACGATTGAAGCATAAAATACAATAAAAATACAACGGTCTTTTCATCGTATAACAGGAATAATTGCAACAAACGTGAAAGTAATGATCATTTCGGCGTTTCGGGCATCCTAGACTTAACTCTGAGGCATTGCTCCACCAGATCGAATAGTTAGGGCCTAAGAAGTGAACACCAGAAGCATAAAATACAATATAAATACAACAGCTTTTCCATCGTATAAAACGAATAATTGCTACCAGTGTGAAAGTTATGGTCATTTCAACTTCCCGTGCAACCTACGCTTCACCCTAGGGCGTTGTTCCACCAGATGGAATAGTTAGGGCCTAAGAAGTCAACGCCAGAAGCATAAAATACGATATAAATACAACAGCTTTTCCATCGTATGAAACAAATAATTGCAACGAGTTTGATAGTGATGGTCACTTCTACGTACCGGGCAACCTAGGCTTCACTCTAGGGCGTTGCTCCACCAGATCGAATAGTTAGGTCCTTAGAAGTCAACGCCCGAAGCATAAAATACAATATAAATACAACAGTTTTTCCATCGTATAAAACGAATAATTGCAACCAGTGTGAAAGTAATGGTCATTTCTACGTTCCGGGCAACCTAGGCTTCACTCTACGGCGTTGTTCCACCAGATCGAATAGTCAGGGCCTAAGAAGTCAACACCAGAGGAATAAAATACAAAATAAATACAACAGCCTTTACACCGTATAAAACGAATAATTGCAACCTGTGTGAAGGTTATGGTCATATCTACGTTCCGGGCGACCTAGGCTTCACTGTAGGGCGTTGCTCCACCAGATTGAAGTGTTAGGGCCTAAGAAGTCAACGCTCGAAGCATAAAATACAATAGAAATACAACAGTATTTCCATCGTATAAATCGAATAATTGCAACCATTATGAAACCTATGGTCATTTCTACGTTCCGGGCAGCCTAGGCTTCACTCTAGGGCGTTGCTCCACCAGATCAAACAGTTAGGGCCTTAGAAGTCGACGCCCGAAGCATAAAATACAAAATAAATACAACAGTTTTTCCATTGTATAAAACGAATAACTGCTACCAGCGTAAAAGTTATGGTCATTTCTACGTTCCGGGCAACCTAGGCTTCACCCTACGGCGTTGTTCCACCAGATCGGATAGTTAGGGCCTAAGAAGTGAACGCCCGAAGCATAAAATGCAATAAAAATACAACAGTTTTTCCATCATATAACAGGAATAATTGCTACCAGTTTGAAAGTGATGGTCATTTCTACGTTCCGGGCAACCTAGGCTTCACTCTAGGGCGTTCCTCCACCAGATCGAACAGCTAGGGCCTTAGAAGTCAACGCCCGAAGCATAAAATACAAAATAAATAGAACGGTTTTTCCATTGTATAAAACGAATAATTGCTACGAGTGTAAAAGCTATGGTCATTTCTACGTTCAGGGCAACCTAGGCCTGACCCTAGGGCGTTGTTCCACCAGATCCAATAGTTAGGGCCTAAGAAGTGAACGCCAGACGCATAAAATGCAATAAAAATACAACAGTTTTTCCATCGTATAAAACGAATAATTGCAGACAGTGTGAAAGTAATGGTCATTTCTACGTTCCGGGCAACCTAGGCTTCACTCTAGGGCGTTGCTCCACCACATCGAATAGCTACGGCCTAAGAAGTAAACGCCAGAAGCATAAAATACGATATAGATACAGCAGCTTTTCGATCGTATATAATGTATATTTGCAACCAGTGTGAATGTTATGTTGATTTCTACGTTCCGGGCAACATAGGCTCCACTCCATGGCGTTGCTCCACCAGATCGAATAGTTAGGGCCTAAGAAGTCAACGCCAGAAGCATAAAATACAAAATAAATACAACAGTGTTTGCATCGTATAACAGGAATAATTGCAAACAGTGTGAAGGTAATCGCCATTTCTGCGCTCCGGGCAACCTAGGCTTCACTCTAGGACGTTGCTCCACCACATCGAATAGCTACGGCCTTAGAAGTCAACGCCAGAAGCATAAAATACGATATAGATACAGCAGCTTTTCGATCGTATAAAATGAATAATTGCAAACAGTGTGAAAGTAATGGTCATTTCTACGTTCCGGGCAACCTAGGCACCACTCTAGGGCGTTGCTCCACCAGATCGAATAGATAAGGCCTAAGAAGACAACGCGAGAAGCATAAAACACAATATAAATGGAAGAGTTTTTCCATCGCATACAGTGAATAACTGCAACCAGTGTGAAAGTACTGGTCATTTCTACGTTCCGGGCAACCTAGGGTTCACTCTAGGGCGTTGCTCCAACAGATCGAATAGCTAGGGACTTAGAATTCTACGTCAGAAACGTACAATAAAATAAAAATACAACAGTTTTTCATCGTATAACAGGAATAGTTACAACCAGTGTGAAAGTTATGTTCATTTCTCCGTTTCGGGCAACCTAGGCTTCACTCTAGGGCGTTGCTCCACCAGATCGAATAGATAGGGCCTAAGAAGTCAACACCAGGAGCATAAAATACAATATAAATACAACAGCTTTTCCATCGTATGACAGGAATAACTGCAACCAGTGTGATGGTACTGGTCATTTCTAAGTTCCGGGCATCCTAGGCTTCACTCCAGGGCGTTGCTCCACGAGATCGAATACCTGGGTCTAAGAAGTCAACGCCAGAAGCATAAAATTCAGAATAAATGCAACAGTGTTTCCATCGTATAAAACGAATAATTGCAACCAGTGTGAAAGTAACGGCCATTTCTACCCTCCGGGCATTCTAGACTTTACTCTGAGGCAATACTCCACCAGATCGAATAGATAGGGCCTTAGAAGTCAACGCCAGAAGCATAAAATACAATATAAATACAACAGGATTTCCATCGTATGAAACGAATAATTGCAACCAGTGTGAATGTTATGGTCATTTCTACATTCCGGGCAACCTAGGCTTCACTCTATGGCGTTCCTCCACCAGATCGAATAGTTAGGGCATAGGAAGTCAACGCCAGAAGCATAAAATACGATATAAATACAACAGCTTTTCCATCGTATAAAACGAATAATTGCATCTACTGTCAAAGTTATGGTCATTTCTACGTTCCGAGCAACCTAGGCTTCACTCTATGGCGTTGCTCGATCAGGTCGAATAGTTAGGGTATAAGAAGTCAACGCCAGAAGCATAAAATACGTTATAAATACAACAGCTTCTCCATCGTATAAAACGAATAATTGCAACCAGTGTGAAAGTTATGGTACTTCTACGTTCCGGGCAACCTAGGCTTCACTCTAGGGCGTTGCTCCACCAGATCGAATAGTTAGGGATTTAGAAGTCAACGCCAGAAGCATAAAATACAATATAAATACAAATGTTATTCCATCGTATAACACGAATAAATGCAACCAGTGTGAACGTTATGGTCATTTCTACGATCCGGGCAAACTAGGCTTCACTCTAGTGCGTTGCGCCGCCAGATGGAATAGTTAGGGCCTAAGAAGTCAGCGCCAGAAGCATAAAATACTACAAAAATACAACAGTCCTTCCATCGTATAACAGGATTAATTGCAACCAGTGTGAAGGTAATGGTCATTTCTACGTTCCGGGCAACCTAGGCTTCGCTCTAGGGCGTTGCTCCACCAGATCGAATAGCTAGGGACTTGGAGGTCAACGCCAAAAGCATAAAATACAATGAAAATACAACAGTTTTTCCATCTTGTAACAGGAATAATTGCAACCAGCGTGAAAGTAATGGGCACTTCTACGTTCCGTGCAACCTAGGCTTCGCAATAGGGCGTTGCACCACCAGGTCGAATAGCTAGGGCCTTAGAAAACAACTCCAGACGCATAAGATACAGTAAAAATACAACCGTTTTTCCATCGTATAAAGCGAATAATTGCAACCAGTGTGAAAGTACTGGCCATTTCTACGTTCCGGGTAACCTTGGCTTCACTCTAGGGCGCTGATCCACCAGATAGAATAGTGAGGGCCTAAGAAGTCAACGCCAGAAGCATAAAATACTATAAAAATACAACAGTCCTTCCATCGTATAACAGGAATAGTTGCAACCAGTGTGAAGGTAATGGTCATTTCCACGTTCCGTGCAACCTAGGCTCCACTCTAGTGCGTTGTGCCACCAGATCGAATAGTTAGGTCCTAAGAAGTCAACGCCAGAAGCATAAAATACAATAAAAATGCAACAGTTTTTCCATCGTATAAAGCGAATAATTGCAACCAGTGTGAAAGTTATGGTCATTTTTGCATTTCGGGCACACTAGGCTTCACTCTAGTGCGTTGTGCCACCAGATCGAATAGTTAGGTCCTAAGAAGTCAACGCCAGAAGCATAAAGAACGATATAAGTACAACAGTTTTTCCATCGCATAAAACGAATACTTGCAACCAGTGTGAAAGTAATGGCCGCTTCTACGTTCCGGGCAACCTAGGCTTCGCCCTAGGGCGTTGCTCAACCAGATCGAATAGCTAGGGACATGGAGGTCAACGCCAAGAGCATAAAATACAATAAAAATACAACAGTTTTTACATCGTATAACAGTAATGATTGCAACAAGTGTGTAAGTAATGGGCACTTCTACGTTCCGTGCAACCTAGGCTTCACTCTAGGGCGTTGCACCACCAGGTCGAATAGTTCGGGCCTTAGAGAACAACTCCAGACGGATAAAATACAATAAAAATTCAACAGTTCTTCCATCGTATAAAAAGAATAATTGTAACTAGTGTGATGGTAATGGTCATTTCCACGTTCCGGGTAACATTGGCTTCACTCTAGGGCGTTGATCCACCAGATCGAATAGTTAGGGCCTAAGAAGTCAACGCCAGAAGCATAAAATACTATAAAAATGCAACAGTTTTTCCATCGTATAAAGCGAATAATTGCAACCAGTGTGAAAGTTATGTTCATTTCGTCGATCCGGGCAAGCTAGACTTCACTCTAGTGCGTTGTGCCACCAGATCGAATAGTTAGGGTCTAAGAAGTCAACGCCAGAAGCATAAAATACTATAAAAATACAACAGTTTTTCCATCGTATAAAGCGTATAATTGCAACCAGTGTGAAAGTTGTGTTCATTTCTACGCTGCCGGCAAACTAGGCTTCACTCTAGTGCGTTCTGCCACCAGATCGAATAGTTATATAAAATACGATATAAGTACAACAGTTTTTCCATCGTATAAAACGAATAATTGCATCCAGTTTGAAAGTAATGGCCATTTCTACGTTCTGTGAAACCTAGGCTTCTCTGTAGGGCGTTGCTCCACCAGATCGAATAGTTAGGGCCTAAGAAGTCAACGCCAGAAGCATAAAATACTATAAAAATACAACAGTCCTTCCATCGTATAACAGGAATAATTGCAACCAGTGTGAAAGTAATGGTCATTTCTACGTTCCGGGCAACCAAGACTTCACTCTAGGGCGTTGCTCCACCAGATCGATTAGCTAGGGACTTAGAGGTCAGCGCCAGAAGCATAAAATATAATAAACATAAAACTGTTTTTCCATCGTATGACAGGAATAATTGCAACCAGTGTGAAAGTAATGGGCATTTCTACGTTCCACAATATAAATACAACAGTTTTTCCAACGTATGAAACAAATAAATGCAACCAGTATGAACGTTATGGTCATTTCTACGTTCCGAGCAAACTAGGATTCACCCTAGGTCGTTGCTCCACTAGATCGAATAGTTAGGGCCTTAGAAGTCAACGCCCGGAGCATAAAATACAATATAATTTCAACAGTTTTACCATCGTATAAAACGAATAATTGCAACCAGTGTGAAAGTTATGGTCATTTCTACGCTCCTTGCAACATAGGCTTCACTCTAGGGCGTTGCTCTACCAGATAGAATAGCTGCAGCCTTAGAAGCCAACGCTAGAAGCATAAGATACAATATAAATACAACAGTTTTTCCATTGTATAGCATGGATAATTGCAAACAGTGTGAAAGTAATGATCATTTCGACGTTCAGGGCAACGTAGGCTTCACCCTAGGGCGTTGTTCCACCAGATGGAATAGTTAGGGCCTAAGAAGTCAACGCCAGAAGCATAAAATACGATAAAAAGACAACAGTCCTTCCATCGTATAACAGGAATAATTACAACCAGTGTGGAAGTAATGGGCATTCCTACGCTTCGGGCAACATACGCTTCACTATTGGACGTTGCCCCACGAGATCGAATAGCTACGACCTTAGAAGTCAGCACCTGAAACATAAAATACAGTAAAAATACAACAGTTTCTCCATCGTATAGCATGAGTAATTGCAACCAGTGTGAAAGTAAAGGTCATTTCTACGTTCCGGGCAACCAAGACTTCGCTCTAGGGTGTTGCTCCACCAGATCGAATACCTAGGGACGTAGAGGTCAGCGCCAGAAGCATAAAATACAGTAAAGATGCAATAGTTTTTCAATCGTATAAAACGAATAATTGCAACCAGTGTGAAAGTGATGGTCATTTCTACATTCCGACCAACCTAGGCTTCACTCTAGGGCGTTGCTCCACCAGATCCAATACGTAGGGCCTTAGAAGTCAACGACAGAAGCATAAAGTACAATAAAAATGCAACAGTTTTTCCGTCGTATAACAGGAATTACTGCAACCAGTGTGAAAGTACTGGCCATTTCTACGTTTCGGGCACCCTAGGATTCACTCTAGGGCGTTGCTCCACCAAATCGAATAGTTAGGGCCTTAGAAGTCAACGCCCAAAGCATAAAATACAATAAAAGTACAACAGCTTTTCCATCGTATAACAGGAATTATTGCAACCAGAGTGAAAGGTATGGTCATTTGTACGTTCCGGGCGACCTAGTCTTCACTCTAGGGCGTTGCTCCACCAAATCGAATAGTTAGGGCCTTAGAAGTCAGCGCCCGGAACATAAAATACAATAAAGGTGCAACAGTTCTTCCATCGTATAACAGGGATAATTGCAACCAGTGTGAAAGTAATGGCCATTTCTACGTTCCGCGCAAACTAGGCTTAACTCTAGGGCGTTGCTCAAAGAGATCGAATAGTTAGGGACTTAGATTTCAACGCCAGAAGCATAAAATACAATAAAAATACAACAGTCTTTCCATCGTATAACAGGAATAATTGCAACCAGTGTGAAAGTAATGGGCATTTCTACGTTCCGTGCAACCTAGGCTTCGCACTAGGGCGTTGCACCACCAGGTCGAATAGTTTCGGCTTTAGAAAACAACTCCAGACGCATAAAATACAATAAAAATACAACAGTTTTTCCATCGTATAAAAAGAATAATTGCAAACAGTGTGAAAGTAATGGTCATTTCCACGCTTCGGGCAACATATGCTTCACTCTTGGACGTTGCCCCACGAGATCGAATATCTAGGACCTTAGAAGTCAACGCCAGAAACATAAAATACAATAAAAATGCAACAGTTTTTCCGTCGTATAACAGGAATAACTGCAACCAGTGTGAAAGTGCTGGCCATTTCTACGTTTCGGGCAAACTAGGCTTAACTCTAGGGCGTTGCTCCACGAGATCGAATAGTTAGGGACTTAGAATTCAACGCCAAAAGCATAAAATACGATAAAGATGCATCAGTCTTTCCATCGTATAACAGGAATAATTGCAACCAGTGTTAAAGTAATGGGCATTTCTACGTTCCGTGCAACCTAGGCTTCGCACTAGGGCGTTGCACCACCAGGTCGAATAGTTTGGGCATTAGAAAACAACTCCAGACGCATATAATACAGTAAAAATACAACAGTTGTTCCGTCGTATAACAGGAATAATTGCAACCAGTGTGAAAGTAATGATCATTTCTACGTTCCGGGCAACCTAAGCTTCACTCTAGGGCGTTTCTCCACCACATCGAATAGCTACGACCTTAGAAGTCAACGCCTGAAGCATAAAATACAATATAAATACAGCAGCTTTTCATCGTATATAATGTATATTTGGAAACAGTGCGAAAGGTATGGTCATTTCTACGTTCTGGGCAACCCAGGCTTCACTCTAGGGCGTTGTTCCACCAGATCGAATAGTTAGGGACTTGGAGCTCAACGCCAAGAGCATAAAATACAATAAAAATACAACAGTTTTTCCATCGTATAACAGGAATTATTGCTACCAGAGTGAAAGGTATGGTCTTTTCTACGTTCCGGGCAACCTAGGCTTCACTCTAGGGCGGTGCTCCACCAGATCAAACTGTTAGGTCCTAAGAAGTCAACGCCAGAAGCATAAAATACAATATAAATACAGCAGCTTTTCATCGTATATAATGTATATTTGGAAACAGTGCGAAAGGTATGGTCATTTCTACGTTCTGGGTAACCGAGACTTCACTCTAGGGCGTTGTTCCACCAGATCGAATAGTTAGGGACTTGGTGGTCAACGCCAAGAGCATAAAATACAATAAAAATACAACAGTTTTTTCATCGTATAACAGGAATAATTGCAACCTGTGTGAAAGTAATGGGCATTTCTACGTTCCGTGCAACCTAGGCTTCACTCTCGGACGTTGCCCCACGAGATCGAATAGCTAGGACCTTAGAAGTCAACGCCAGAGACATAAAATACAATAAAAATGCAACAGTTTTTCTGTCGTATAACAGGAATAACTGCAACCAGTGTGAAAGTACTGGTCATTTCTACGTTCCGGGTAACCTAGGCTTTACTCTAGGGCGTTGATCCACCAGATCGAATAGCCAGGGACTTCGAGGTCAACGCCAGGAGCATAAAATACAATATAAATACAACAGTTGTTCCATCGAATAACAGGAATAATTACAACCAGTGTGAATGTAATGGGCATTTCTACGTTCCGTGCAACCTAGGCTTCGCTCTAGGGCGTTGCACCACCAGGTCCAATAGTTTGGGCTTTAGAAAACAACTCCAGACGCATATAATACAGTAAAAATACAACAGTTTTTCCATCGTATAAAAAGAATAATTGCAACCAGTGTGAATGTAATGGTCACTTCCACGCTTCGAGCAACATATGCTTCACTCTTGGACGTTGCCCCACGAGATCGAGTAGCTAGTACCTTAGATGTCAACGCCAGAAACATAAAATACAATAAAAATACAACAGTTGTTCCATCGTATAACAGGAATAATTGCAACCATCGTGAAAGTAATGGTCATTGCTACGTTCCGTGCAACCTACGCTTCGCACTAGGGCGTTGCGCCACCAGGTCGAATAGCTAGGGCCTTAGAAAACAACTCCAGACGCATAAGATACAGTAATTATACAACAGTGCTTCCATCGTATAAAAAGAATAATTGCAACCAGTGTGAAAGTAATGGTCATTTCTACGTTCCGGGCAACCTAGGCCTCACTCTAGGGCGGTTCTCCCCCACATCGAATAGCTACGACCTTAGAAGTCAACGCCTGAAGCATAAAATACAATATAAGTACAACAGCTTTTCCACCGTATAAAACGAATAATTGCAACCAGTGTGAAAGTTATGGTCATTTCTACGTTCCGAGCAACCTAGGCTTCACTCTAGGGCGTTGCTCCACAACATCGAATAGTTAGGGCCTTAGTGGTCGACGCCCGAAGCATAAAATACAAAATAAATAGAACAGTTTTTCCATTGTATAAAACGAATAAATGCAACCTGTGTGAAGGATATGGTCATATCCACGTTCCGTGCAAGCTAGGCTTCGCACTAGGGCGTTGCACCACCAGGTCGAATAGTTTGGGCTTTAGAAAACAACTCCAGACGCATATAATACAGTAAAAATACAACAGTTTTTCCATCGTATAAAAAGAATAATTGCAACCAGTGTGAATGTAATGGTCATTTCCACGCTTCGAGCAACATATGCTTCATTCTTGGACCTTGCCCCACGAGATCGAGTAGCTAGGACCTTAGAAGTCAACGCCAGAAACATAAAATACAATAAAAATACAACAGTTGTTCCATCGTATAACAGGAATAATTACAACCAGTGTGAAGGTAATGGGCATTTCTACGTTCCGGGCAACCCAGGCTTCACTTTAGGCCGTTGCTCCGCCAGATCGAATAGTTAGGGCCTAAGAAGTCAACGCCTGAAGCATAAAGTACAATATAAATACAACAGTTTTTCCATTGTATAAAACGAATAATTGCAACCAGTGTGAATGTTGTGGTCATTTCTACGTTCCGGGCAACCTAGACTTCACTCTAGGGCGTTCCTCCACCACATCGAATAGCTACGGCCTTAGAAGTCAAGGCGAGAAGCATAAAATACAATAAAGATGCAGCAGCTTTTCCATCGTATAAAGTGTATAATTGCAAACCGTGTGAAAGTTATGGTCATTTCTACGTTCCGGGCAACCTAGACTTCACTCTAGGGCTTGCTCCACCAGATCGAATAGTTAGGACCTAAGAAGTCAACTCCAGAAGCATAAAATACAATATAAATACAACAGTTTTTCCATCGCATAAAGCGAATAATTGCATCCAGTGTGAAAGTACTGGTCATTTCTACGTTCCGTGTAATCTAGGCTTCACTCTAGGGCGTTGCTGCACCAGATCGAATAGTTAGCGCCTGAGAAGTCAACCCCCTGAAGCAAAAAACACAATAAAAATACAACAATCTTTCCATAGTATAACAGGAATAATTGCAGCCAGTGTGAAAGTACTGGTCATTTCTACGATCCGGGTAACCTAGGCTTCACTCTAGGGCGTTGCTCGACCAGATCGAATAGTTAGGGCCTAAGAAGTCAACGCCAGAAGCATAAAATACAATAAAAATACAACAGCTTTTTCATCGTATAACAGGAATAATTGCAACCAGTGTGAAAGTACTGGTCATTTCTACGTTCCGGGTAAACTAGGCTTCACTCTAGGGCGTTGCTCCACCAGATCGAATAGTTAGGGCCTAAGAAGTCAACGCCAGAAGCATAAAATAGTATAAAAATACAATAGTCCTTCCATGGTATAACAGGAATAATTGCAACCAGTGTGTAGGTAATGGCCATTTCTATATTCCGGGCACCCTAGGCTTGACTCTAGGGCGTTGCTCCACCAGATCGAATAGTTAGGGACTTAGAACTCAACGCCAGGAGTATAAAATACAATATAAATACAACAGTTTTTCCTACGTGTAAAGCGAACAATTGCAACCAGTGTGAAAGTTATTGTCATTTCTACGTTCCGCGCAACCTAGGCGTCACACTAGGGCGTTGCTGCACCAGATCGAATAGCTAGGGACTTAGACGTCAGCGCCAGAAGCATGAAATATAATAAAAATACAACAGTTGTTCCATCGTATAACAGGAATAATTGCAACCAGTGTGAAAGTAATGGGCATTTCTACGTTCTGTGCAACCAAGGATTCGCACTAGGGCGTTGCACCAGCAGGTCGAATAGCTAGGGCCTAAGAAAACAACTCCAGACACATAAGATACAGTAAAAATACATCAGCTTTTCCATCGTATAAAACGAATAATTGCAATCAGTATGAAAGTTATGGTCATTTCTACGTTCCGTGCAACCAAGGCTTCGCTCTAGGGTGTTGCTCCACCACATCGAATAACTACGACCTTAGAAGTCAACGCCTGAAGCATAAAATACAATATAAATACAACAGCTTTTCCATCGCATAAAACGACTAATTGCAACCAGTGTGAAAGCTATGGTCATTTCTACGTTCCGGGCAACCTAGGCTTAACTCTGAGGCGTTGCTCCACCAAATCGAAGAGATAAGGCCTTAGAACTCAACGCCAGAAGCATAAAATACAATATAAATACAACTGCTTTGCCATCGTATAAAATGAATTATTGCAAACAGTGAGAAGGTAATGGTCATTTCTACGTTCCGAGCAACCTAGGCTTCACTGTAGGGTGTTGCTCCGCCAGATCGAATAGGTAGGGCCTTAGAAGTCAGCGCCAGAAGCATAAAATACAAAATAAATAGAACAGTTTTTCCATGTATAAAACGAATAATTGCTACCAGTGTGAAAGTTATGGTCATTTCCACGTTCCGGGCAACCTAGGCTTCACTCCATGGCGTTGTTCCACCAGATCGAATAGTTAGGGCCTTAGAAGTCAACGCCAGAAGCATCAAATACATTATAAATACAACAGCTTTGCCATCGTATAAAATGAATTATTGCAAACAGTGTGAAGGTAATGGTCATTTCTACGATCCGAGCAACCTAGGCTTCACTGTAGGGTGTTGCTCCACCAGATCGAATAGTTAGGGCCTAAGAAGTCAACGCCAGAAGCATAAAATGCAATATAAGTACAACAGTTTTTCCATTGTATAAAATGAATAATTGCATACATTGCGAAAGCAATGGTCATTTCTACGTTCCGGGCAACCTAGGCTTAACTCTGAGGCGTTGCTCCACCAAATCGAAGAGATAAGGCCTTAGAAGTCAACGCCAGAAGCATAAAATACAATATAAATACAACTGCTTTGCCATCGTATAAAATGAATTATTGCAAACAGTGTGAAGGTAATGGTCATTTCTACGTTCCGAGCAACCTAGGCTTCACTGTAGGGTGCTGCTCCGCCAGATCGAATAGGTAGGGCCTTAGAAGTCAGCGCAAGAAGCATAAAATACAATATAATTTCAACAGTTTTACCATCGTATAAAACGAATAATTGCAACCAGTGTGAAAGTTATGGTCATTTCTACGCTCCTTGCAACATAGGCTTCACTCTAGGGCGTTGCTCTACCAGATAGAATAGCTGCAGCCTTAGAAGCCAACGCTAGAAGCATAAGATACAATATAAATACAACAGTTTTTCCATTGTATAGCATGGATAATTGCAAACAGTGTGAAAGTAATGATCATTTCGACGTTCAGGGCAACGTAGGCTTCACCCTAGGGCGTTGTTCCACCAGATGGAATAGTTAGGGCCTAAGAAGTCAACGCCAGAAGCATAAAATACGATAAAAAGACAACAGTCCTTCCATCGTATAACAGGAATAATTGCAACCAGTGTGGAAGTAATGGGCATTCCTACGCTTCGGGCAACATACGCTTCACTATTGGACGTTGCCCCACGAGATCGAATAGCTACGACCTTAGAAGTCAGCACCTGAAACATAAAATACAGTAAAAATACAACAGTTTCTCCATCGTATAGCATGAGTAATTGCAACCAGTGTGAAAGTAAAGGTCATTTCTACGTTCCGGGCAACCAAGACTTCGCTCTAGGGTGTTGCTCCACCAGATCGAATACCTAGGGACGTAGAGGTCAGCGCCAGAAGCATAAAATACAGTAAAGATGCAATAGTTTTTCAATCGTATAAAACGAATAATTGCAACCAGTGTGAAAGTGATGGTCATTTCTACATTCCGACCAACCTAGGCTTCACTCTAGGGCGTTGCTCCACCAGATCCAATACGTAGGGCCTTAGAAGTCAACGACAGAAGCATAAAGTACAATAAAAATGCAACAGTTTTTCCGTCGTATAACAGGAATTACTGCAACCAGTGTGAAAGTACTGGCCATTTCTACGTTTCGGGCACCCTAGGATTCACTCTAGGGCGTTGCTCCACCAAATCGAATAGTTAGGGCCTTAGAAGTCAACGCCCAAAGCATAAAATACAATAAAAGTACAACAGCTTTTCCATCGTATAACAGGAATTATTGCAACCAGAGTGAAAGGTATGGTCATTTGTACGTTCCGGGCGACCTAGTCTTCACTCTAGGGCGTTGCTCCACCAAATCGAATAGTTAGGGCCTTAGAAGTCAGCGCCCGGAACATAAAATACAATAAAGATGCAACAGTTCTTCCATCGTATAACAGGGATAATTGCAACCAGTGTGAAAGTAATGGCCATTTCTACGTTCCGCGCAAACTAGGCTTAACTCTAGGGCGTTGCTCAAAGAGATCGAATAGTTAGGGACTTAGATTTCAACGCCAGAAGCATAAAATACAATAAAAATACAACAGTCTTTCCATCGTATAACAGGAATAATTGCAACCAGTGTGAAAGTAATGGGCATTTCTACGTTCCGTGCAACCTAGGCTTCGCACAAGGGCGTTGCACCACCAGGTCGAATAGTTTCGGCTTTAGAAAACAACTCCAGACGCATAAAATACAATAAAAATACAACAGTTTTTCCATCGTATAAAAAGAATAATTGCAAACAGTGTGAAAGTAATGGTCATTTCCACGCTTCGGGCAACATATGCTTCACTCTTGGACGTTGCCCCACGAGATCGAATATCTAGGACCTTAGAAGTCAACGCCAGAAACATAAAATACAATAAAAATGCAACAGTTTTTCCGTCGTATAACAGGAATAACTGCAACCAGTGTGAAAGTGCTGGCCATTTCTACGTTTCGGGCAAACTAGGCTTAACTCTAGGGCGTTGCTCCACGAGATCGAATAGTTAGGGACTTAGAATTCAACGCCAAAAGCATAAAATACGATAAAGATGCATCAGTCTTTCCATCGTATAACAGGAATAATTGCAACCAGTGTTAAAGTAATGGGCATTTCTACGTTCCGTGCAACCTAGGCTTCGCACTAGGGCGTTGCACCACCAGGTCGAATAGTTTGGGCATTAGAAAACAACTCCAGACGCATATAATACAGTAAAAATACAACAGTTGTTCCGTCGTATAACAGGAATAATTGCAACCAGTGTGAAAGTAATGATCATTTCTACGTTCCGGGCAACCTAAGCTTCACTCTAGGGCGTTTCTCCACCACATCGAATAGCTACGACCTTAGAAGTCAACGCCTGAAGCATAAAATACAATATAAATACAGCAGCTTTTCATCGTATATAATGTATATTTGGAAACAGTGCGAAAGGTATGGTCATTTCTACGTTCTGGGCAACCCAGGCTTCACTCTAGGGCGTTGTTCCACCAGATCGAATAGGTAGGGACTTGGAGCTCAACGCCAAGAGCATAAAATACAATAAAAATACAACAGTTTTTCCATCGTATAACAGGAATTATTGCTACCAGAGTGAAAGGTATGGCCATTTCTACGTTCCGGGCAACCTGGGCTTCACTATAGGGCGTTGCTCCACCAGATCGAATAGCTAGGGACTTAGAAGTCAGCGCCAGAATCATAAAACACAATAAAAATACAACAGTTTTTCCACCGTAAACAGGAATAATTGCAACCAGTGTGAAATTAATGATTATTTCGACGTTTCGGGCATCCTAGATTTAACAGTGAGGCATTGCTCCACCAGATCGAATACGTAGGGCCTTAGAAGTCAACGACAGAAGCATAAAGTACAATAAAAATGCAACAGTTTTTCCGTCGTATAACAGTAATAACTGCAACCAGTGTGAAAGTACTGGCCATTTCTACGTTTCGGGCACCCTAGACTTCACTCTAGGGCGTTGCTCCACCAAACCGAATAGCTAGGGCCTTAGAAGTCAACGCCCAAAGCATAAAATACAATAAAAGTACAACAGTCCTTCTATCGTATAACAGGAATAATTGCACCCAGTGTGAAGGTAATGGTCTTTTCTACGTTCCGGGCAACCTAGGCTTCACTCTAGGGCGGTGCTCCACCAGATCAAACTGTTAGGTCCTAAGAAGTCAACGCCAGAAGCATAAAATACAATATAAATACAGCAGCTTTTCATCGTATATAATGTATATTTGGAAACAGTGCGAAAGGTATGGTCATTTCTACGTTCTGGGTAACCGAGACTTCACTCTAGGGCGTTGTTCCACCAGATCGAATAGTTAGGGACTTGGTGGTCAACGCCAAGAGCATAAAATACAATAAAAATACAACAGTTTTTTCATCGTATAACAGGAATAATTGCAACCTGTGTGAAAGTAATGGGCATTTCTACGTTCCGTGCAACCTAGGCTTCACTCTCGGACGTTGCCCCACGAGATCGAATAGCTAGGACCTTAGAAGTCAACGCCAGAGACATAAAATACAATAAAAATGCAACAGTTTTTCTGTCGTATAACAGGAATAACTGCAACCAGTGTGAAAGTACTGGTCATTTCTACGTTCC
The DNA here is from genome assembly GCF_051401765.1 of Calliopsis andreniformis. Classification (NCBI taxonomy): domain Eukaryota; kingdom Metazoa; phylum Arthropoda; class Insecta; order Hymenoptera; family Andrenidae; genus Calliopsis; species Calliopsis andreniformis. Next base: position 2,203,775 of record NW_027480472.1, on the reverse strand, counting down.
GGGTAACCTAGGCTTTACTCTAGGGCGTTGATCCACCAGATCGAATAGCCAGGGACTTCGAGGTCAACGCCAGGAGCATAAAATACAATATAAATACAACAGTTGTTCCATCGAATAACAGGAATAATTACAACCAGTGTGAATGTAATGGGCATTTCTACGTTCCGTGCAACCTAGGCTTCGCTCTAGGGCGTTGCACCACCAGGTCCAATAGTTTGGGCTTTAGAAAACAACTCCAGACGCATATAATACAGTAAAAATACAACAGTTTTTCCATCGTATAAAAAGAATAATTGCAACCAGTGTGAATGTAATGGTCACTTCCACGCTTCGAGCAACATATGCTTCACTCTTGGACGTTGCCCCACGAGATCGAGTAGCTAGTACCTTAGATGTCAACGCCAGAAACAAAAAATACAATAAAAATACAACAGTTGTTCCATCGTATAACAGGAATAATTGCAACCATCGTGAAAGTAATGGTCATTGCTACGTTCCGTGCAACCTACGCTTCGCACTAGGGCGTTGCGCCACCAGGTCGAATAGCTAGGGCCTTAGAAAACAACTCCAGACGCATAAGATACAGTAATTATACAACAGTGCTTCCATCGTATAAAAAGAATAATTGCAACCAGTGTGAAAGTAATGGTCATTTCTACGTTCCGGGCAACCTAGGCCTCACTCTAGGGCGGTTCTCCCCCACATCGAATAGCTACGACCTTAGAAGTCAACGCCTGAAGCATAAAATACAATATAAGTACAACAGCTTTTCCACCGTATAAAACGAATAATTGCAACCAGTGTGAAAGTTATGGTCATTTCTACGTTCCGAGCAACCTAGGCTTCACTCTAGGGCGTTGCTCCACATCATCGAATAGTTAGGGCCTTAGTGGTCGACGCCCGAAGCATAAAATACAAAATAAATAGAACAGTTTTTCCATTGTATAAAACGAATAAATGCAACCTGTGTGAAGGATATGGTCATATCCACGTTCCGTGCAAGCTAGGCTTCGCACTAGGGCGTTGCACCACCAGGTCGAATAGTTTGGGCTTTAGAAAACAACTCCAGACGCATATAATACAGTAAAAATACAACAGTTTTTCCATCGTATAAAAAGAATAATTGCAACCAGTGTGAATGTAATGGTCATTTCCACGCTTCGAGCAACATATGCTTCATTCTTGGACCTTGCCCCACGAGATCGAGTAGCTAGGACCTTAGAAGTCAACGCCAGAAACATAAAATACAATAAAAATACAACAGTTGTTCCATCGTATAACAGGAATAATTACAACCAGTGTGAAGGTAATGGGCATTTCTACGTTCCGGGCAACCCAGGCTTCACTTTAGGCCGTTGCTCCGCCAGATCGAATAGTTAGGGCCTAAGAAGTCAACGCCTGAAGCATAAAGTACAATATAAATACAACAGTTTTTCCATTGTATAAAACGAATAATTGCAACCAGTGTGAATGTTGTGGTCATTTCTACGTTCCGGGCAACCTAGACTTCACTCTAGGGCGTTCCTCCACCACATCGAATAGCTACGGCCTTAGAAGTCAAGGCGAGAAGCATAAAATACAATAAAGATGCAGCAGCTTTTCCATCGTATAAAGTGTATAATTGCAAACCGTGTGAAAGTTATGGTCATTTCTACGTTCCGGGCAACCTAGACTTCACTCTAGGGCTTGCTCCACCAGATCGAATAGTTAGGACCTAAGAAGTCAACTCCAGAAGCATAAAATACAATATAAATACAACAGTTTTTCCATCGCATAAAGCGAATAATTGCATCCAGTGTGAAAGTACTGGTCATTTCTACGTTCCGTGTAATCTAGGCTTCACTCTAGGGCGTTGCTGCACCAGATCGAATAGTTAGCGCCTGAGAAGTCAACCCCCTGAAGCAAAAAACACAATAAAAATACAACAATCTTTCCATAGTATAACAGGAATAATTGCAGCCAGTGTGAAAGTACTGGTCATTTCTACGATCCGGGTAACCTAGGCTTCACTCTAGGGCGTTGCTCGACCAGATCGAATAGTTAGGGCCTAAGAAGTCAACGCCAGAAGCATAAAATACAATAAAAATACAACAGCTTTTCCATCGTATAACAGGAATAATTGCAACCAGTGTGAAAGTACTGGTCATTTCTACGTTCCGGGTAAACTAGGCTTCACTCTAGGGCGTTGCTCCACCAGATCGAATTGTTAGGGCCTAAGAAGTCAACGCCAGAAGCATAAAATAGTATAAAAATACAATAGTCCTTCCATGGTATAACAGGAATAATTGCAACCAGTGTGTAGGTAATGGCCATTTCTATATTCCGGGCACCCTAGGCTTGACTCTAGGGCGTTGCTCCACCAGATCGAATAGTTAGGGACTTAGAACTCAACGCCAGGAGTATAAAATACAATATAAATACAACAGTTTTTCCTGCGTGTAAAGCGAACAGTTGCAACCAGTGTGAAAGTTATTGTCATTTCTACGTTCCGCGCAACCTAGGCGTCACACTAGGGCGTTGCTGCACCAGATCGAATAGCTAGGGACTTAGACGTCAGCGCCAGAAGCATGAAATATAATAAAAATACAACAGTTGTTCCATCGTATAACAGGAATAATTGCAACCAGTGTGAAAGTAATGGGCATTTCTACGTTCCGTGCAACCAAGGATTCGCACTACGGCGTTGCACCAGCAGGTCGAATAGCTAGGGCCTAAGAAAACAACTCCAGACACATAAGATACAGTAAAAATACATCAGCTTTTCCATCGTATAAAACGAATAATTGCAACCAGTATGAAAGTTATGGTCATTTCTACGTTCCGTGCAACCAAGGCTTCGCTCTAGGGTGTTGCTCCACCACATCGAATAGCTACGACCTTAGAAGTCAACGCCTGAAGCATAAAATACAATATAAATACAACAGCTTTTCCATTGCATAAAACGACTAATTGCAACCAGTGTGAAAGCTATGGTCATTTCTACGTTCCGGGCAACCTAGGCTTAACTCTGAGGCGTTGCTCCCCCAAATCGAAGAGATAAGGCCTTAGAACTCAACGCCAGAAGCATAAAATACAACATGAATACAACTGCTTTGCCATCGTATAAAATGAATTATTGCAAACAGTGTGAAGGTAATGGTCATTTCTACGTTCCGAGCAACCTAGGCTTCACTGTAGGGTGTTGCTCCGCCAGATCGAATAGGTAGGACCTTAGAAGTCAGCGCCAGAAGCATAAAATACAAAATAAATAGAACAGTTTTTCCATGTATAAAACGAATAATTGCTACCAGTGTGAAAGTTATGGTCATTTCCACGTTCCGGGCAACCTAGGCTTCACTCCATGGCGTTGTTCCACCAGATGGAATAGTTAGGGCCTTAGAAGTCAACGCCAGAAGCATCAAATACAATATAAATACAACAGCTTTGCCATCGTATAAAATGAATTATTGCAAACAGTGTGAAGGTAATGGTCATTTCTACGATCCGAGCAACCTAGGCTTCACTGTAGGGTGTTGCTCCACCAGATCGAATAGTTAGGGCCTAAGAAGTCAACGCCAGAAGCATAAAATGCAATATAAGTACAACAGTTTTTCCATCGTATAAAATGAATAATTGCATACATTGCGAAAGCAATGGTCATTTCTACGTTCCGGGCAACCTAGGCTTAACTCTGAGGCGTTGCTCCACCAAATCGAAGAGATAAGGCCTTAGAAGTCAACGCCAGAAGCATAAAATACAATATAAATACAACTGCTTTGCCATCGTATAAAATGAATTATTGCAAACAGTGTGAAGGTAATGGTCATTTCTACGTTCCGAGCAACCTAGGCTTCACTGTAGGGTGCTGCTCCGCCAGATCGAATAGGTAGGGCCTTAGAAGTCAGCGCAAGAAGCATAAAATACGATATAAATACTACAGCTTTTCCATCGTATAAGACGAATAATTGCAACCAGTGTGAAAGTTATGGTCATTTCTACGTTCCCGGCAACCTATGCTTCACCCTAGGGCGTTGTTCCACCAGATGGAATAGTTAAGGCCTTAGAAGTCAACGCCAGAAGCATAAAATACGATATAAATACAACAGCTTTTCCATCGTATAAAACGAATAATGGTAACCAGTGTGAAAGTTATGGTCATTTCTACGTTCCGGGCAACCTAGGCGTCACTCTAGGGCGTTCCTCCACCAGATCGAATAGCTAGGGCCTTAGAAGTCAACGCCAGAAGCATAAAACAGAATAAAGATGCAACAGTTTTCCATCGTACAACAGGAATAACTGCAAACAGTGTGAAAGTACTGGTCATTTCCACGTTCCGGGCAGCCTAGGCTTCACCCTAGGGCGTTGTTCCACCAGATGGAATAGTTAGGGCCTAAGAAGTCAACTCCAGAAGCATAAAATACAATATAAATACAACAGTTTTTCCATCGCATAAAGCGAATAATTGCATCCAGTGTGAAAGTACTGGTCATTTCTACGTTCCGTGTAATCTAGGCTTCACTCTAGGGCGTTGCTGCACCAGATCGAATAGTTAGCGCCTGAGAAGTCAACCCCCTGAAGCAAAAAACACAATAAAAATACAACAATCTTTCCATAGTATAACAGGAATAATTGCAGCCAGTGTGAAAGTACTGGTCATTTCTACGATCCGGGTAACCTAGGCTTCACTCTAGGGCGTTGCTCGACCAGATCGAATAGTTAGGGCCTAAGAAGTCAACGCCAGAAGCATAAAATACAATAAAAATACAACAGCTTTTCCATCGTATAACAGGAATAATTGCAACCAGTGTGAAAGTACTGGTCATTTCTACGTTCCGGGTAAACTAGGCTTCACTCTAGGGCGTTGCTCCACCAGATCGAATAGTTAGGGCCTAAGAAGTCAACGCCAGAAGCATAAAATAGTATAAAAATACAATAGTCCTTCCATGGTATAACAGGAATAATTGCAACCAGTGTGTAGGTAATGGCCATTTCTATATTCCGGGCACCCTAGGCTTGACTCTAGGGCGTTGCTCCACCAGATCGAATAGTTAGGGACTTAGAACTCAACGCCAGGAGTATAAAATACAATATAAATACAACAGTTTTTCCTACGTGTAAAGCGAACAATTGCAACCAGTGTGAAAGTTATTGTCATTTCTACGTTCCGCGCAACCTAGGCGTCACACTAGGGCGTTGCTGCACCAGATCGAATAGCTAGGGACTTAGACGTCAGCGCCAGAAGCATGAAATATAATAAAAATACAACAGTTGTTCCATCGTATAACAGGAATAATTGCAACCAGTGTGAAAGTAATGGGCATTTCTACGTTCTGTGCAACCAAGGATTCGCACTAGGGCGTTGCACCAGCAGGTCGAATAGCTAGGGCCTAAGAAAACAACTCCAGACACATAAGATACAGTAAAAATACATCAGCTTTTCCATCGTATAAAACGAATAATTGCAATCAGTATGAAAGTTATGGTCATTTCTACGTTCCGTGCAACCAAGGCTTCGCTCTAGGGTGTTGCTCCACCACATCGAATAACTACGACCTTAGAAGTCAACGCCTGAAGCATAAAATACAATATAAATACAACAGCTTTTCCATCGCATAAAACGACTAATTGCAACCAGTGTGAAAGCTATGGTCATTTCTACGTTCCGGGCAACCTAGGCTTAACTCTGAGGCGTTGCTCCACCAAATCGAAGAGATAAGGCCTTAGAACTCAACGCCAGAAGCATAAAATACAATATAAATACAACTGCTTTGCCATCGTATAAAATGAATTATTGCAAACAGTGTGAAGGTAATGGTCATTTCTACGTTCCGAGCAACCTAGGCTTCACTGTAGGGTGTTGCTCCGCCAGATCGAATAGGTAGGGCCTTAGAAGTCAGCGCCAGAAGCATAAAATACAAAATAAATAGAACAGTTTTTCCATGTATAAAACGAATAATTGCTACCAGTGTGAAAGTTATGGTCATTTCCACGTTCCGGGCAACCTAGGCTTCACTCCATGGCGTTGTTCCACCAGATCGAATAGTTAGGGCCTTAGAAGTCAACGCCAGAAGCATCAAATACATTATAAATACAACAGCTTTGCCATCGTATAAAATGAATTATTGCAAACAGTGTGAAGGTAATGGTCATTTCTACGATCCGAGCAACCTAGGCTTCACTGTAGGGTGTTGCTCCACCAGATCGAATAGTTAGGGCCTAAGAAGTCAACGCCAGAAGCATAAAATGCAATATAAGTACAACAGTTTTTCCATTGTATAAAATGAATAATTGCATACATTGCGAAAGCAATGGTCATTTCTACGTTCCGGGCAACCTAGGCTTAACTCTGAGGCGTTGCTCCACCAAATCGAAGAGATAAGGCCTTAGAAGTCAACGCCAGAAGCATAAAATACAATATAAATATAACTGCTTTGCCATCGTATAAAATGAATTATTGCAAACAGTGTGAAGGTAATGGTCATTTCTACGTTCCGAGCAACCTAGGCTTCACTGTAGGGTGCTGCTCCGCCAGATCGAATAGGTAGGGCCTTAGAAGTCAGCGCAAGAAGCATAAAATACGATATAAATACTACAGCTTTTCCATCGTATAAGACGAATAATTGCAACCAGTGTGAAAGTTATGGTCATTTCTACGTTCCCGGCAACCTAGGCTTCACCCTAGGGCGTTGTTCCACCAGATGGAATAGTTAGGGCCTTAGAAGTCAACGCCAGAAGCATAAAATACGATATAAATACAACAGCTTTTCCATCGTATAAAACGAATAATGGTAACCAGTGTGAAAGTTATGGTCATTTCTACGTTCCGGGCAACCTAGGCGTCACTCTAGGGCGTTCCTCCACCAGATCGAATAGCTAGGGCCTTAGAAGTCAACGCCAGAAGCATAAAACACAATAAAGATGCAACAGTTTTCCATCGTACAACAGGAATAACTGCAAACAGTGTGAAAGTACTGGGCATTTCCACGTTCCGGGCAGCCTAGGCTTCACCCTAGGGCGTTGTTCCACCAGATGGAATAGTTAGGGCCTAAGAAGTCAACGCCAGAAGCATAAAATACGATATAAACACAACAGCTTTTCCATCGTATAAAACGAATAATGGTAACCAGTGTGAAAGTTATGGTCATTTCTACGTTCCGGTGAACCTAGGCTTCACTCTAGGACGTTGCTCCACCATATCGAATAGTTAGGGCCTATGAAGTCAACGCCAGAAGCATAAAATACAATAAAGGTGCAACAGTTTTTCCTTCGTGTAACAGGAATAATTGCAACCAGTGTGATTGTTATGGTCATTTCTACTTCCCGGGCAACCTAGGCTTCACTCTAGGGCGTTGCTCCACCAGATCGAATAGTTAGGGCCTTAGAAGTCAGCGCACGAAGCATACACTGCAAAATAAATAAAACAGTTTTTCCATTGTATAAAACGAATAACTGCAACCAGTGAGAAATGACTGGTCATTTCTACGTTCCGGGCAACCTAGGCTTCACTCTAGGGCGTTGCTCCACCAGATCGAATAGCTAGGGACTTAGAATTCAACGCCAGAAGGATAAAATGCAATATAAGTACAACAGTTTTTCCATCGTATAAAATGAATAATTGCAGACATTGTGAAAGTAATGGTCATTTCTACGTTCCGGTCAACCTAGGCGTCACTCTAGGGCGTTGCTCCAGCACATCTAATAGCTACGGCCTTAGAAGTCAACGCCAGGAGCATAAAATACAATATAAATACAACAGCTTTTCCATCGTATAAAATGAATAATTGCAAACAGTGTGAAAGTTATGGTCATTTCTATGTTCCAGTCAACCTAGGCTTCACTCTAGGACGTTGCTCCACCAGATCGAATAGTTAGGGCCTATGAAGTCAACGCCAGAAGCATAAAATACAATAAAGGTGCAACAGTTTTTCCATCGTATAAAATGAATAATAGCTAACATTGTGAAGGTACTGGTCATTTCTACGTTCCGGCAACCTAGGCTTCACTCTTGGGCGTTGCTCCACCAGATCGACTAGTTGGGGCCTTAGAAGTCAACGCCAGAAGCATAAAATACAAAATAAATAGAACAGTTTTTCCATCGTATAAAACGAATAATTGCTACCAGTGTGAAAGTTATGGTCATTTCTACGTTCCGGGCAACCTATGCTTTACCCTAGGGCGTTGTTCCACCAGATTAAGTAGTTAGGGCCTAAGAAGTTAACGCCAGAAACATAAAATACGATATAAAGACAACAGCTTTCCATCGTATAAAAGGAATAATTGCAAACAGTGTGAAAGTAATGGTCATTTCTACGTTCGGGCAACCTAGGCTTCACTCTACGGCGTTGTTCCACCAGATCGAATAATTAGGGCCGGAGAAGTCAACGCCAGAAGCATAAAATACAATATAAATACAACAGTTTTTCCATCGTATAAAACGAATAATTGCAACCAGTATGAAACTTATGGTCATTTCTACTTTCCCAGCAACCTAGGCTTCACCCTAGGGCTTTGCTCCAACAGATTGAATAGTTAGGGCCTTAGAAGTCAACGCCCGAAGCATAAAATACAAAATAAATAGAACGGTTTTTCCATTGTATAAAACGAATAATTGCTACGAGTAGTAAAAGCTATGGTCATTTCTACGTTCAGGGCAACCTACGCCTGACCCTAGGGCGTTGTTCCACCAGACCCAATAGTTAGGGCCTAAGAAGTGAACGCCAGACGCATAAAATGCGATAAAAATACAACAGTTTTTCCATCGTATAAAACGAATAATTGCAAACAGTGTGAAAGTAATGGTCATTTCTACGTTCCGGGCAACCTAGGCTTCACTCTACGGCGTTGTTCCACCAGATCGAATAGCTAGGGCCTAAGAAGTCAACGCCAGAACCATAAAATACGATAAAAATACAACAGTTTTTCCATCGTATAGCAGGAATAATTTTCAACCAGTGTGATAGTAGTGGTCATTTCTGCGTTCCGGGCAACCTAGGCTTCACTCCAGGGCGGTGCTCCACCAGATCGATTAGTTACGGCCTAAGAAGTCAACGCCAGAAGCACAAAATACGATAAAGGTGCAACAGCTTTTCCATCGTATAAAACGAATAATTGCAACCAGTGTGAAAGTTATGGTCATTTCTACATTCCGAGCAACCTAGGCTTCACTCTAGGGCGTTGCTCCACCAGACCGAATAGCTAGGTCCTTAGAAGTCAACGCCAGAAGCATAAAATACAATATAAATACAACAGTTTTTCCATCGTATAAAACGAATAATTGCCACCAGTATGCAACTTATAGTCATTTCTCCGTTCCGGGCAACCTAGGCTTTACTCTAGGGCGTTGCTCCACCAGATCGAATAGTTAGGACCTTAGAAGTCAACGCCAGAAGCATAAAATACGATATAAATGCAACAGCTGTTCCATCGTATAAAAGGAATAATTGCAAACAGTGTGAAAGTAATGGTCATTTCTACGTTCCGGGCAACCTAGGCTTCACTCTAGGGCGTTGTTCCACAAGATCGAATAGTTAGGGCCTAAGTAGTCAACGCCAGAAGCATAAAATACAATATAAATACTACAGCTTTTCCATCCTATAAAACGAATAATTGCAACCAGTGTGGAAGTTATGGTCATTTCTACATTCCGGGCAACCTAGGCTTCACTCTAGGGCGGTGATCCACCAGATCAAATAGTTAGGGCCTTAGAAGTCAACGCCAGAAGCATGAAATACAATGCAGATGCAAAAGTTTTTCCATCATATAACAGGAGTAACTGCAGACAGTATGAAAGTACTGGTCATTTCTACGTTCCGGGTAGCCTAGGTTTCACTCTAGGGCGTTGCTCCTCCAGATCGAATAGCTAGGGACTTAGAATTCAACGCCATAAGAATAAAATACAAAATAAATAGAACAGTTTTTCCATCGTATAAAACGAATAATTGCTACCAGTGTGAAAGTTATGGTCATTTCTACGTTCCGGGCAACCTATGCTTTACCCTAGGGCGTTGTTCCACCAGATTAAGTAGTTAGGGCCTAAGAAGTTAACGCCAGAAACATAAAATACGATATAAAGACAACAGCTTTCCATCGTATAAAAGGAATAATTGCAAACAGTGTGAAAGTAATGGTCATTTCTACGTTCGGGCAACCTAGGCTTCACTCTACGGCGTTGTTCCACCAGATCGAATAATTAGGGCCGGAGAAGTCAACGCCAGAAGCATAAAATACAATATAAATACAACAGTTTTTCCATCGTATAAAACGAATAATTGCAACCAGTATGAAACTTATGGTCATTTCTACTTTCCCAGCAACCTAGGCTTCACCCTAGGGCTTTGCTCCAACAGATTGAATAGTTAGGGCCTTAGAAGTCAACGCCCGAAGCATAAAATACAAAATAAATAGAACGGTTTTTCCATTGTATAAAACGAATAATTGCTACGAGTAGTAAAAGCTATGGTCATTTCTACGTTCAGGGCAACCTACGCCTGACCCTAGGGCGTTGTTCCACCAGACCCAATAGTTAGGGCCTAAGAAGTGAACGCCAGACGCATAAAATGCGATAAAAATACAACAGTTTTTCCATCGTATAAAACGAATAATTGCAAACAGTGTGAAAGTAATGGTCATTTCTACGTTCCGGGCAACCTAGGCTTCACTCTACGGCGTTGTTCCACCAGATCGAATAGCTAGGGCCTAAGAAGTCAACGCCAGAACCATAAAATACGATAAAAATACAACAGTTTTTCCATCGTATAGCAGGAATAATTTTCAACCAGTGTGATAGTAGTGGTCATTTCTGCGTTCCGGGCAACCTAGGCTTCACTCCAGGGCGGTGCTCCACCAGATCGATTAGTTACGGCCTAAGAAGTCAACGCCAGAAGCACAAAATACGATAAAGGTGCAACAGCTTTTCCATCGTATAAAACGAATAATTGCAACCAGTGTGAAAGTTATGGTCATTTCTACATTCCGAGCAACCTAGGCTTCACTCTAGGGCGTTGCTCCACCAGACCGAATAGCTAGGTCCTTAGAAGTCAACGCCAGAAGCATAAAATACAATATAAATACAACAGTTTTTCCATCGTATAAAACGAATAATTGCCACCAGTATGCAACTTATAGTCATTTCTCCGTTCCGGGCAACCTAGGCTTTACTCTAGGGCGTTGCTCCACCAGATCGAATAGTTAGGACCTTAGAAGTCAACGCCAGAAGCATAAAATACGATATAAATGCAACAGCTGTTCCATCGTATAAAAGGAATAATTGCAAACAGTGTGAAAGTAATGGTCATTTCTACGTTCCGGGCAACCTAGGCTTCACTCTAGGGCGTTGTTCCACAAGATCGAATAGTTAGGGCCTAAGTAGTCAACGCCAGAAGCATAAAATACAATATAAATACTACAGCTTTTCCATCCTATAAAACGAATAATTGCAACCAGTGTGGAAGTTATGGTCATTTCTACATTCCGGGCAACCTAGGCTTCACTCTAGGGCGGTGATCCACCAGATCAAATAGTTAGGGCCTTAGAAGTCAACGCCAGAAGCATGAAATACAATGCAGATGCAAAAGTTTTTCCATCATATAACAGGAGTAACTGCAGACAGTATGAAAGTACTGGTCATTTCTACGTTCCGGGTAGCCTAGGTTTCACTCTAGGGCGTTGCTCCTCCAGATCGAATAGCTAGGGACTTAGAATTCAACGCCATAAGAATAAAATACAATATGAGTACAACAGCTTTTCCATCGTATGAAATGAATAATTGCAACCAGTGTGAAAGCTATGGTCATTTCTACGTTCCGGGCAACCTAGGCTTCACCCTAGGGCGTTGTTCCACCAGATCGAATAGTTAGCGCCTAAGAAGTGAACGCCAGAAGCATAAAATACAATATAAATACAACAGTTTTTCCATCGTGTAAAAGGAATAATTGCAAACAGTGTGAAAGTAATGGTCATTTCTACGTTCGGGCAACCTAGGCTTCACTCTAGGTCGTTGCTCCACCAGATCAAATAGCTAGCGACTTAGAATTAAACGCCAGAAGCATAGAATACAATAAAAATACAACAGTTTTTCCATCGTATAACAGGAATAATTGCAACCAGTGTGAATGTAATGGTCATTTCTAGGTTCCGGGCAACCTAGGTTTCACTCTAGGGCGTTGCTCCTCCAGGTCGAGTAGCTAGGGCCTAAGAAGTCAACGTCAGAAGCATAAAATACGATATAAATACAACAGCTTTTACATCGTATAAAACGAATAATAGCAACCAGTGTGGAAGTTATGGTCATTTCTACGTTCCGCGCAACCTGGGCTTTATTCTAGGGCGTTGTTCCACCAGATCGAATAGTTAGGGCCTAAGAAGTCAACGCCAGAAGCACAAAATACGATATAAATACAACAGCTTTTCCATCGTATTGCAGGAATAATTTGCAACCAGTATGATAGTAGTGGTCATTTCTACGTTCCGGGCATCCCAGGTTTCACTCCAGGGCGTTGCTCCACCAGATCGAATAGTTAGGGCCTAAGAAGTGAACGCCGGAAGCATAAAATACGATATAAATACAACAGCTTTTCCATCGTATAAAACAAATAATTGCAACCAGTGTGAAAGTTATGGTCATTTCTACGTTCCGGGCAATCTAGGCATCACTGTATGGCGTTCTTCCACCACATCGGATATCTACGGCCTCAGAAGTCAACGCCTGAAGTATAAAATACAATAAAAATACAACAGTCTTTCCATCCTATAACAGGAATAATTGCAACCCGTGTTAAAGGGATGGTCATTTCAACGTTCCAGGCAACCTAGGCTTCACTCTAGGGCGTTGCTCCACCAGATCAAACAGTTAGGGCCTTAGAAGCCAACGCCCGAAGCATTAAATACAAAATAAATAGAACAGTTTTTCCATTGTATAAAACGAATGATTGCTACCAGTGTAAAAGTTATGGTCATTTCTACGTTCCGGGCAACCTAGACTTCACCCTAGGCCGTTGTTCCACCAGATCGAATAGTTAGGGCCTAAGAAGTGAACGCCAGAAGCATGAAATACAATATAAATACAACAGTTTTTCAATCATATAAAACGAATGATAGCAACCAGTGTGATAGTTATGGTCATTTCTACGTTCCGGGCAATCTAGGCTGCACTCTAGGGCGTTGCTCCACCAGATCGAATAGCAACGGCCTCAGAAGTCAACGCCAGAAGCTTAAATACAATATAAATATAACAGTTTTTCCGTCGTATAAAACGAATAATAGCAACCAGTGTGAAAGTTATGGTCATTTCTACGTTCCGGGCAACCCAGGCTTCACTCCATGGCGGTGCTCCACCAGATCGAATAGTTACGGCCTAAGAAGTCAACGCCAGAAGCACAAAATACGATAAAGATGCAACAGTTTTTCCATCGTATAAAACGAACAATTGCAACCAGTGTGAAAGTTATGGTCATTTCTACATTCCGAGCAACCTAGGCTTCACTCTAGGGCGTTGCTCCACCAGACCGAATAGTTAGGTCCTTAGAAGTCAACGCCAGAAGCATAAAATACGATATAAATACAACACCTTTTCCATCGTATAAAACAAATAATTGCAACCAGTGTGAAAGTTATGGTCATTTCTACGTTCCGGGCAACCTAGGCTTCACCCTAGGCCGTTGTTCCACCAGATCGAATAGTTACGGCCTAAGAAGTCAACGCCAGAAGCATAAAATACGATGAAGATGCAACAGTTTTTCCATCGTATAAAAAGAATAACTGCAATCAGTGTGAAAGTTATGGACATTTCTACATTCCGAGCAACCTAGGCTTCACTGTATGGCGTTCTTCCACCACATCGAATAGCTACGGCCTCAGAAGTCCACGCCTGAAGCATAGAATACAATAAAAACACAACAGTTTTTCCATCGTATAACAGGAATAATTGCAACCAGTGTGAATGTAATGGTCATTTCTAGGTTCCGGGCCACCTAGGTTTCACTCTAGGGCGTTGCTCCTCCAGGTCGAGTAGTTAGGGCCTAAGAAGTCAACGCCAGAAGCATAAAATACGATATAAATACAACAGCTTTTCCATCGTATAAAACAAATAATTGCAACCAGTGTGAAAGTTATGGTCATTTCTACGTTCCGGGCAACCTAGGCTTCACCCTAGGCCGTTGTCCCACCAGATCGAATAGTTACGGCCTAAGAAGTCAACGCCAGAAGCATAAAATACGATGAAGATGCAACAGTTTTTCCATCGTATAAAAAGAATAACTGCAATCAGTGTGAAAGTTATGGTCATTTCTACATTCCGAGCAACCTAGGCTTCACTGTATGGCGTTCTTCCACCACATCGAATAGCTACGGCCTCAGAAGTCCACGCCTGAAGCATAAAATACAATAAAAATACAACAGTTTTTCCATCGTATAGCAGGAATAATTTGCAACCAGTGTGATAGTAGTGGTCATTTCTACGTTCCGGGCAACCCATGTTTCACTCCAGGGCGTTGCTCCACCAGATCGAATAGTTACGGCCTAAGAAGTCAACGCCAGAAGCATAAAATACGATGAAGATGCAACAGTTTTTCCATCGTATAAAACGAATAATTGCAATCAGTGTGAAAGTTATGGTCATTTCTACAATACGAGCAACCTAGGCTTCACTCTAGGGCGTTGGTCCACCAGATCGAATAGTTAGGTCCTTCGAAGTCAACGCCAGAGGCATAAAATACGATATAAATACAACAGCTTTTCCATCGTGTAAAAGGAATAATTGCAAACAGTGTGAAAGTAATGGTCATTTCTACGTTCGGGCAACCTAGGCATCACTCTAGGTCGTTGCTCCACCAGATCAAATAGCTAGCGACTTAGAATTAAACGCCAGAAGCATAGAATACAATAAAAATACAACAGTTTTTCCATCGTATAACAGGAATAATTGCAACCAGTGTGAATGTAATGGTCATTTCTAGGTTCCGGGCAACCTAGGTTTCACTCTAGGGCGTTGCTCCTCCAGGTCGAGTAGTTAGGGCCTAAGAAGTGAACGCCAGAAGCATAAAATACAATATAAATACAACAGTTTTTCCATCGTATAAACCGAATAATTGCAACCAGTATGAAACTTATGGTCATTTCTACGTTCCGGGCAACCTAGGCTTCAGTGTATGGCGTTCTTCCACCACATCGAATAGCTACGGCCTCAGAAGTCAACGCCTGAAGTATAAAATACAATAAAAATACAACAGTCTTAACATTCTATAACACGAATAATTGCAACCCGTGTGAAAGTGATGGTCATTTCTACGTTCCAGGCAACCTAGGCTTCACTCTAGGGCGTTGTTCCACAAGATCGAATAGTTAGGGCCTAAGTAGTCAACGCCAGAAGCATAGCATACAATATAAATAGAACAGTTTTTCCAATGTATAGAACGAATAATTGCTACCAGTGTGAAAGTTATGGTCATTTCTACGTTCCGCGCAACCTGGGCTTTACTCTAGGGCGTTGTTCCACCAGATGGAATAGTTAGGGCCTAAGAAGTCAACGCCAGAAGCATAAAATACGATATAAATACAACAGCTTTTCCATCGTATAAAACAAATAATTGCAACCAGTGTGAAAGTTATGGTCATTTCTACGTTCCGGGCAACGTAGGCCTCACCCTAGGCCGTTGTTCCACCAGATCGAATAGTTAGGGCCTAAGAAGTGAACGCCAGAAGCATAAAATGCAATAAAAATACAACAGTTTATCCATCGTATAGCAGGAATAATTTGCAACCAGTGTGATAGTAGTGGTCATTTCTACGTTCCGGGCAACCCAGGTTTCACTCCAGGGCGTTGCTCCATCTGATCGAATAGTTACGGCCTAAGAAGTCAACGCCAGAAGCATAAAATACGATGAAGATGCAACAGTTTTTCCATCGTATAAAACGAATAATTGCAATCAGTGTGAAAGTTATGGTCATTTCTACATTCCGAGCAACCTAGGCTTCACTCTAGGGCGATGCTCCACCAGATCGGATAGTTAGGTCCTTAGAAGTCAACGCCAGAAGCATAAAATACGATATAAGTACAACAGCTTTTCCATCGTATAAAAGGAATAATTGCAAACAGTGTGAAGGTAATGGTCATTTCTACGTTCGGGCAACCTAGGCTTCACTCTACGGCGTTGTTCCACCAGATCGAATAATTAGGGCCTGAGAAGTCAACGCCAGAAGCATAAAATACAATATAAATACAACAGTTTTTCCATCGTATAAAACGAATAATTGCTACGAGTGTAAAAGCTATGGTCATTTCTACGTTCCGGGCAACCTAGGCTTGACACTAGGGCGTTGTTCCACCAGATCCAATAGTTAGGGCCTAAGAAGTGAACGCCAGACGCATAAAGTGCAATAAAAATACAACAGTTTTTCCATCGTATAAAACGACTAATTGCAACCAGTATGAAACTTATGGTCATTTCTACGTTCCGGGCAACCTAAGCTCCCGTGTATTGCGTTCCTCCACCACATCGAATAGCTACGGCCTCAGAAGTCAACGCCTGAAGTATAAAATACAACAAAAATACAACAGTCTTAACATTCTATAACACGAATAATTGCAACCCGTGTGAAAGTGATGGTCATTTCTACGTTCCAGGCAACCTAGGCTTCACTCTAGGGCGTTGTTCCACAAGATCGAATAGTTAGGGCCTAAGAAGTGAACGCCAGAAGCATAAAATACGATGAAGATGCAACAGTTTTTCCATCGTATAAAACGAATAATTGCAAACAGTGTGAAAGTAATGGTCATTTCTACGTTCCGGGCAACCTAGGCTTCACTCTGCGGCGTTGTTCCACCAGATCGAATAGTTAGGGCCTAAGAAGTCAACGGCAGAAGCATAAAATACGATATAATTACAACAGCTTTTCCATCGTATAAAAGGAATAATTGCAAACAGTGTGAAAGTAATGGTCATTTCTACGTTACGGGCAACCTAGGCTTCACTGTCGGGCGTTGCTCCACCAGATCGAAATGTTAGGGCCTAAGAAGTCAACGCCCGAAGCATAAAATACGATATAAATACAACAGCATTTCCATCGTATTAAATGAATAATTGCAAACAGTGTGAAAGTAGTGGTCATTTCTACGTTCCGGGCAACCTAGGCTTCACTGTATGGCGTTCTTCCACCACATCGAATAGCTATGGCCTCAGAAGTCCACGCCTGAAGCATAAAATACAATAAAAATACAACAGTCTTTTCATCGCATAACAGGAATAATTGCAACAAGCGTGAAAGTTATGATCATTTCTACGTTCCGCGCAACCTGGGCTTTACTCTAGGGCGTTGTTCCACCAGATGGAATAGTTAGGGCCTAAGAAGTCAACGCCAGAAGCATAAAATACGATATAAATACAACAGCTTTTCCATCGTATAAAACAAATAATTGCAACCAGTGTGAAAGTTATGGTCATTTCTACGTTCCGGGCAACGTAGGCCTCACCCTAGGCCGTTGTTCCACCAGATCGAATAGTTAGGGCCTAAGAAGTGAACGCCAGAAGCATAAAATGCAATAAAAATACAACAGTTTTTCCATCGTATAGCAGGAATAATTTGCAACCAGTGTGATAGTAGTGGTCATTTCTACGTTCCGGGCAACCCAGGTTTCACTCCAGGGCGTTGCTCCATCTGATCGAATAGTTACGGCCTAAGAAGTCAACGCCAGAAGCATAAAATACGATGAAGATGCAACAGTTTTTCCATCGTATAAAACGAATAATTGCAATCAGTGTGAAAGTTATGGTCATTTCTACATTCCGAGCAACCTAGGCTTCACTCTAGGGCGATGCTCCACCAGATCGGATAGTTAGGTCCTTAGAAGTCAACGCCAGAAGCATAAATTACGATATAAGTACAACAGCTTTTCCATCGTATAAAAGGAATAATTGCAAACAGTGTGAAGGTAATGGTCATTTCTACGTTCGGGCAACCTAGGCTTCACTCTACGGCGTTGTTCCACCAGATCGAATAATTAGGGCCTGAGAAGTCAACGCCAGAAGCATAAAATACAATATAAATACAACAGTTTTTCCATCGTATAAAACGAATAATTGCTACGAGTGTAAAAGCTATGGTCATTTCTACGTTCCGGGCAACCTAGGCTTGACACTAGGGCGTTGTTCCACCAGATCCAATAGTTAGGGCCTAAGAAGTGAACACCAGAAGCATAAAATACGATATAAGTACAACAGCTTTTCCATCGTATAAAAGGAATAATTGCAAACAGTGTAAAGGTAATGGTCATTTCTACGTTACGGGCAACCTAGGCTTCACTGTCGGGCGTTGCTCCACCAGATCGAAATGTTAGGGCCTAAGAAGTCAACGCCCGAAGCATAAAATACGATATAAATACAACAGCATTTCCATCGTATTAAATGAATAATTGCAAACAGTGTGAAAGTAGTGGTCATTTCTACGTTCCGGGCAACCTAGGCTTCACTGTATGGCTTTCTTCCACCACATCGAATAGCTACGGCCTCAGAAGTCCACGCCTGAAGCATAAAATACAATAAAAATACAACAGTCTTTCCATCGCATAACAGGAATAAATGCAACAAGCGTGAAAGCAATGATCATTTCTACGTTCCAGGCAACCTAGGCTTCACTCTAGGGCGTTGTTCCACAAGATCGAATAGTTAGTGCCTAAGTAGTCAACGCCAGAAGCATAAAATACAATATAAATACAACAGTTTCTCCATCGTATAAAACGAATAATTGCAACCAGTATGAAACTTATGGTCATTTCTACTTTACGAGCAAGCTAGGCTTCACCCTAGGGCGTTGCTCCAACAGATTGAATAGTTAGGGCCTTAGAAGTCAACGCCCCAAGCATAAAATACAAAATAAATAGAACGGTTTTTAAATTGTATAAAACGAATAATTGCTACCAGTGTAAAAGCTATGGTCATTTCTACGTTCCGGGCAACCTAGGCTTCACCCTAGGGCGATGCTCCACCAGATCGAATAGTTAGGGCCTAAGAAGTGAACGCCAGAAGCATAAAATACAATATAAATACAACAGTTTTTCCATCGTGTAAACCGAATAATTGCAACCAGTATGAAACTTATGGTCATTTCTACGTTCCGGGCAACCTAGGCTTCAGTGTATGGCGTTCTTCCACCACATCGAATAGCTACGGCCTCAGAAGTCAACGCCTGAAGTATAAAATACAATAAAAATACAACAGTCTTAACATTCTATAACACGAATAATTGCAACCCGTGTGAAAGTGATGGTCATTTCTACGTTCCAGGCAACCTAGGCTTCACTCTAGGGCGTTGTTCCACAAGATCGAATAGTTAGGGCCTAAGTAGTCAACGCCAGAAGCATAACATACAATATAAATAGAACAGTTTTTCCAATGTATAGAACGAATAATTGCTACCAGTGTGAAAGTTATGGTCATTTCTACGTTCCGCGCAACCTGGGCTTTACTCTAGGGCGTTGTTCCACCAGATGGAATAGTTAGGGCCTAAGAAGTCAACGCCAGAAGCATAAAATACGATATAAATACAACAGCTTTTCCATCGTATAAAACAAATAATTGCAACCAGTGTGAAAGTTATGGTCATTTCTACGTTCCGGGCAACGTAGGCCTCACCCTAGGCCGTTGTTCCACCAGATCGAATAGTTAGGGCCTAAGAAGTGAACGCCAGAAGCATAAAATGCAATAAAAATACAACAGTTTTTCCATCGTATAGCAGGAATAATTTGCAACCAGTGTGATAGTAGTGGTCATTTCTACGTTCCGGGCAACCCAGGTTTCACTCCAGGGCGTTGCTCCATCTGATCGAATAGTTACGGCCTAAGAAGTCAACGCCAGAAGCATAAAATACGATGAAGATGCAACAGTTTTTCCATCGTATAAAACGAATAATTGCAATCAGTGTGAAAGTTATGGTCATTTCTACATTCCGAACAACCTAGGCTTCACTCTAGGGCGATGCTCCACCAGATCGGATAGTTAGGTCCTTAGAAGTCAACGCCAGAAGCATAAAATACGATATAAGTACAACAGCTTTTCCATCGTATAAAAGGAATAATTGCAAACAGTGTGAAGGTAATGGTCATTTCTACGTTCCGGGCAACCCAGGTTTCACTCCAGGGCGTTGCTCCACCAGATCGAATATTTACGGCCTAAGAAGGCAACGCCAGGAGAACAAAATACAATATGAATAGAAGAGTTTTTCCATCGCATAAAATGAATAACTGCAACCAGTATGAAACTTATGGTCATTTCTACGTTCCGGGCAACCTAGGCTTCAGTGTATGGCGTTCCTCCACCACATCGAATAGCTACGGCCTCAGAAGTCAACGCCTGAAGTATAAAATACAACAAAAATACAACAGTCTTAACATTCTATAACACGAATAATTGCAACCCGTGTGAAAGTGATGGTCATTTCTACGTTCCAGGCAACCTAGGCTTCACTCTAGGGCGTTGTTCCACAAGATCGAATAGTTACGGCCTAAGAAGTCAACGCCAGAAGCATAAAATACGATGAAGATGCAACAGTTTTTCCATCGTATAAAACGAATAATTGCAAACAGTGTGAAAGTAATGGTCATTTCTACGTTCCGGGCAACCTAGGCTTCACTCTACGGCGTTGTTCCACCAGATCGAATAGTTAGGGCCTGAGAAGTCAACGGCCGAAGCATAAAATACGATATAAATACAACAGCATTTCCATCGTATTAAATGAATAATTGCAAACAGTGTGAAAGTAGTGGTCATTTCTACGTTCCGGGCAACCTAGGCTTCACTGTATGGCGTTCTTCCACCACATCGAATAGCTATGGCCTCAGAAGTCCACGCCTGAAGCATAAAATACAATAAAAATACAACAGTCTTTTCATCGCATAACAGGAATAATTGCAACAAGCGTGAAAGTTATGATCATTTCTACGTTCCGCGCAACCTGGGCTTTACTCTAGGGCGTTGTTCCACCAGATGGAATAGTTAGGGCCTAAGAAGTCAACGCCAGAAGCATAAAATACGATATAAATACAACAGCTTTTCCATCGTATAAAACAAATAATTGCAACCAGTGTGAAAGTTATGGTCATTTCTACGTTCCGGGCAACGTAGGCCTCACCCTAGGCCGTTGTTCCACCAGATCGAATAGTTAGGGCGTAAGAAGTGAACGCCAGAAGCATAAAATGCAATAAAAATACAACAGTTTTTCCATCGTATAGCAGGAATAATTTGCAACCAGTGTGATAGTAGTGGTCATTTCTACGTTCCGGGCAACCCAGGTTTCACTCCAGGGCGTTGCTCCATCTGATCGAATAGTTACGGCCTAAGAAGTCAACGCCAGAAGCATAAAATACGATGAAGATGCAACAGTTTTTCCATCGTATAAAACGAATAATTGCAATCAGTGTGAAAGTTATGGTCATTTCTACATTCCGAGCAACCTAGGCTTCACTCTAGGGCGATGCTCCACCAGATCGGATAGTTAGGTCCTTAGAAGTCAACGCCAGAAGCATAAATTACGATATAAGTACAACAGCTTTTCCATCGTATAAAAGGAATAATTGCAAACAGTGTGAAGGTAATGGTCATTTCTACGTTCGGGCAACCTAGGCTTCACTCTACGGCGTTGTTCCACCAGATCGAATAATTAGGGCCTGAGAAGTCAACGCCAGAAGCATAAAATACAATATAAATACAACAGTTTTTCCATCGTATAAAACGAATAATTGCTACGAGTGTAAAAGCTATGGTCATTTCTACGTTCCGGGCAACCTAGGCTTGACACTAGGGCGTTGTTCCACCAGATCCAATAGTTAGGGCCTAAGAAGTGAACGCCAGAAGCATAAAATACGATATAAGTACAACAGCTTTTCCATCGTATAAAAGGAATAATTGCAAACAGTGTGAAGGTAATGGTCATTTCTACGTTACGGGCAACCTAGGCTTCACTGTCGGGCGTTGCTCCACCAGATCGAAATGTTAGGGCCTAAGAAGTCAACGCCCGAAGCATAAAATACGATATAAATGCAACAGCATTTCCATCGTATTAAATGAATAATTGCAAACAGTGTGAAAGTAGTGGTCATTTCTACGTTCCGGGCAACCTAGGCTTCACTGTATGGCGTTCTTCCACCACATCGAATAGCTACGGCCTCAGAAGTCCACGCCTGAAGCATAAAATACAATAAAAATACAACAGTCCTTCCATCGCATAACAGGAATAAATGCAACAAGCGTGAAAGCAATGATCATTACTGCGTTCCAGGCAACCTAGGCTTCACTCTAGGGCGTTGTTCCACAAGATCGAATAGTTAGTGCCTAAGTAGTCAACGCCAGAAGCATAAAATACAATATAAATACAACAGTTTCTCCATCGTATAAAACGAATAATTGCAACCAGTATGAAACTTATGGTCATTTCTACTTTACGAGCAAGCTAGGCTTCACCCTAGGGCGTTGCTCCAACAGATTGAATAGTTAGGGCCTTAGAAGTCAACGCCCCAAGCATAAAATACAAAATAAATAGAACGGTTTTTCCATTGTATAAAACGAATAATTGCTACCAGTGTAAAAGCTATGGTCATTTCTACGTTCCGGGCAACCTAGGCTTCACCCTAGGGCGATACTCCACCAGATCGAATAGTTAGGGCCTAAGAAGTGAACGCCAGAAGCATAAAATACAATATAAATACAAGAGTTTTTCCATCGTGTAAACCGAATAATTGCAACCTGTATGAAACTTATGGTCATTTCTACGTTCCGGGCAACCTAGGCTTCAGTGTATGGCGTTCTTCCACCACATCGAATAGCTACGGCCTCAGAAGTCAACGCCTGGAGTATAAAATACAATAAAAATACAACAGTCTTAACATTCTATAACACGAATAATTGCAACCCGTGTGAAAGTGATGGTCATTTCTACGTTCCAGGCAACCTAGGCTTCACTCTAGGGCGTTGTTCCACAAGATCGAATAGTTAGGGCCTAAGTAGTCAACGCCAGAAGCATAACATACAATATAAATAGAACAGTTTTTCCAATGTATAGAACGAATAATTGCTACCAGTGTGAAAGTTATGGTCATTTCTACGTTCCGCGCAACCTGGGCTTTACTCTAGGGCGTTGTTCCACCAGATGGAATAGTTAGGGCCTAAGAAGTCAACGCCAGAAGCATAAAATACGATATAAATACAACAGCTTTTCCATCGTATAAAACAAATAATTGCAACCAGTGTGAAAGTTATGGTCATTTCTACGTTCCGGGCAACGTAGGCCTCACCCTAGGCCGTTGTTCCACCAGATCGAATAGTTAGGGCCTAAGAAGTGAACGCCAGAAGCATAAAATGCAATAAAAATACAACAGTTTTTCCATCGTATAGCAGGAATAATTTGCAACCAGTGTGATAGTAGTGGTCATTTCTACGTTCCGGGCAACCCAGGTTTCACTCCAGGGCGTTGCTCCATCTGATCGGATAGTTACGGCCTAAGAAGTCAACGCCAGAAGCATAAAATACGATGAAGATGCAACAGTTTTTCCATCGTATAAAACGAATAATTGCAATCAGTGTGAAAGTTATGGTCATTTCTACATTCCGAGCAACCTAGGCTTCACTCTAGGGCGATGCTCCACCATATCGGATAGTTAGGTCCTTAGAAGTCAACGCCAGAAGCATAAAATACGATATAAGTACAACAGCTTTTCCATCGTATAAAAGGAATAATTGCAAACAGTGTGATGGTAATGGTCATTTCTACGTTCGGGCAACCTAGGCTTCACTCTACGGCGTTGTTCCACCAGATCGAATAATTAGGGCCTGAGAAGTCAACGCCAGAAGCATAAAATACAATATAAATACAACAGTTTTTCCATCGTATAAAACGAATAATTGCTACGAGTGTAAAAGCTATGGTCATTTCTACGTTCCGGGCAACCTAGGCTTGACACTAGGGCGTTGTTCCACCAGATCCAATAGTTAGGGCCTAAGAAGTGAACGCCAGACGCATAAAGTGCAATAAAAATACAACAGTTTTTCCATCGTATAAAACGACTAATTGCAACCAGTATGAAACTTATGGTCATTTCTACGTTCCGGGAAACCTAGGCTTCAGTGTATGGCGTTCCTCCACCACATCGAATAGCTACGGCCTCAGAAGTCAACGCCTGAAGTATAAAATACAATAAAAATACAACAGTCTTAACATTCTATAACACGAATAATTGCAACCCGTGTGAAAGTGATGGTCATTTCTACGTTCCAGGCAACCTAGGCTTCACTCTAGGGCGTTGTTCCACAAGATCGAATAGTTACGGCCTAAGAAGTCAACGCCAGAAGCATAAAATACGATGAAGATGCAACAGTTTTTCCATCGTATAAAACGAATAATTGCAACCAGTATGAAACTTATGGTCATTTCTACGTTCCGGGCAACCTAGGCTTCAGTGTATGGCGTTCTTCCACCACATCGAATAGCTACGGCCTCAGAAGTCCACGCCGGAAGCATAAAATACAATAAAAATACAACAGTTTTTCCATCGTATAGCAGGAATAATTTGCAACCAGTGTGATAGTAGTGGTCATTTCTACGTTCCGGGCAACCCATGTTTCACTCCAGGGCGTTGCTCCACCAGATCGAATAGTTACGGCCTAAGAAGTCAACGCCAGAAGCATAAAATACGATGAAGATGCAACAGTTTTTCCATCGTATAAAACGAATGATTGCAATCAGTGTGAAAGTTATGGTCATTTCTACATTCCGAACAACCTAGGCTTCACTCTAGGGCGTTGCTCCACCAGATCGAATAGTTAGGTCCTTAGAAGTCAACGCCAGAAGCATAAAATACGATATAAATACAACAGCTTTTCCATCGTGTAAAAGGAATAATTGAAAACAGTGTGAAAGTAATGGTCATTTCTACGTTCGGGAAACCTAGGCTTCACTCTAGGTCGTTGCTCCACCAGATCAAATAGCTAGCGACTTAGAATTAAACGCCAGAAGCATAGAATACAATAAAAATACAACAGTTTTTCCATCGTATAACAGGAATAATTGCAACCAGTGTGAAAGATATGGTCATTTCTACGTTCCGCGCAACCTGGGCTTTACTCTAGGGCGTTGTTCCACCAGATGGAATAGTTAGGGCCTAAGAAGTCAACGCCAGAAGCATAAAATACGATATAAATACAACAGCTTTTCCATCGTATAAAACAAATAATCGCTACCAGTGTGAAAGTTATGGTCATTTCTACGTTCCGTGCAACGTAGGCTTCACCCTAGGCCGTTGTTCCTCCAGATCGAATAGTTAGGGCCTAAGAAGTGAACGCCAGAAGCATAAAATGCAATAAAAATACAACAGTTTCTCCATCGTATAGCAGGAATAGTTTGCAACCAGTGTGATAGTAGTGGTCATTTCTACGTTCCGGGCAACCCAGGTTTCACTCCAGGGCGTTGCTCCACCAGATCGAATAGTTACGGCCTAAGAAGTCAACGCCAGAAGCATAAAATGCAATAAAAATACAACGTTTCTCCATCGTATAGCAGGAATAATTTGCAACCAGTGTGATAGTAGTGGTCATTTCTCCGTTCCGGGCAACCCAGGTTTCACTCCAGGGCGTTGCTCCACCAGATCGAATAGTTACGGCCTAAGAAGTCAACGCCAGAAGCATAAAATACGATGAAGATGCAACAGTTTTTCCATCGTATAAAACGAATAATTGCAATCAGTGTGAAAGTTATGGTCATTTCTACATTCCGAGCAACCTAGGCTTCACTCTAGGGCGTTGCTCCACCAGATCGAATAGTTAGGTCCTTAGAAGTCAACGCCAGAAGCATAAAATACGATATAAATACAACAGCTTTTCCATCGTATAAACCGAATAATTGCAACCAGTATGAAACTTCTGGTCATTTCTACGTTCCGGGCAACCTAGGCTTCAGTGTATGGCGTTCTTCCACCACATCGAATAGCTACGGCGTCAGAAGCCAACGCCTGAAGTATAAAATACAATAAAAATACAACAGTCTTAACATTCTATAACACGAATAATTGCAACCCGTGTGAAAGTGATGGTCATTTCTACGTTCGAGGCAACCTAGGCTTCACTCTAGGGCGTTGTACCACAAGATCGAATTGTTAGGGCCTAAGAAGTCAACGCCAGAGGCATAAAATACAAAATAAATATAACAGTTTTTCCATCGTATAAAACGAATAATTGCAATCAGTGTGAAAGTTATGGTCATTTCTACATTCCGAACAACCTAGGCTTCACTCTAGGGCGATGCTCCACCAGATCGGATAGTTAGGTCCTTAGAAGTCAACGCCAGAAGCATAAAATACGATATAAGTACAACAGCTTTTCCATCGTATAAAAGGAATAATTGCAAACAGTGTGAAGGTAATGGTCATTTCTACGTTCCGGGCAACCCAGGTTTCACTCCAGGGCGTTGCTCCACCAGATCGAATATTTACGGCCTAAGAAGGCAACGCCAGGAGAATAAAATACAATATGAATAGAAGAGTTTTTCCATCGCATAAAATGAATAACTGCAACCAGTATGAAACTTATGGTCATTTCTACGTTCCGGGCAACCTAGGCTTCAGTGTATGGCGTTCCTCCACCACATCGAATAGCTACGGCCTCAGAAGTCAACGCCTGAAGTATAAAATACAACAAAAATACAACAGTCTTAACATTCTATAACACGAATAATTGCAACCCGTGTGAAAGTGATGGTCATTTCTACGTTCCAGGCAACCTAGGCTTCACTCTAGGGCGTTGTTCCACAAGATCGAATAGTTACGGCCTAAGAAGTCAACGCCAGAAGCATAAAATACGATGAAGATGCAACAGTTTTTCCATCGTATAAAACGAATAATTGCAAACAGTGTGAAAGTAATGGTCATTTCACCGTTCCGGGCAACCTAGGCTTCACTCTACGGCGTTGTTCCACCAGATCGAATAGTTAGGGCCTGAGAAGTCAACGGCAGAAGCATAAAATACGATATAATTACAACAGCTTTTCCATCGTATAAAAGGAATAATTGCAAACAGTGTGAAAGTAATGGTCATTTCTACGTTACGGGCAACCTAGGCTTCACTGTCGGGCGTTGCTCCACCAGATCGAAATGTTAGGGCCTAAGAAGTCAACGCCCGAAGCATAAAATACGATATAAATACAACAGCATTTCCATCGTATTAAATGAATAATTGCAAACAGTGTGAAAGTAGTGGTCATTTCTACGTTCCGGGCAACCTAGGCTTCACTGTATGGCGTTCTTCCACCACATCGAATAGCTATGGCCTCAGAAGTCCACGCCTGAAGCATAAAATACAATAAAAATACAACAGTCTTTTCATCGCATAACAGGAATAATTGCAACAAGCGTGAAAGTTATGATCATTTCTACGTTCCGCGCAACCTGGGCTTTACTCTAGGGCGTTGTTCCACCAGATGGAATAGTTAGGGCCTAAGAAGTCAACGCCAGAAGCATAAAATACGATATAAATACAACAGCTTTTCCATCGTATAAAACAAATAATTGCAACCAGTGTGAAAGTTATGGTCATTTCTACGTTCCGGGCAACGTAGGCCTCACCCTAGGCCGTTGTTCCACCAGATCGAATAGTTAGGGCGTAAGAAGTGAACGCCAGAAGCATAAAATGCAATAAAAATACAACAGTTTTTCCATCGTATAGCAGGAATAATTTGCAACCAGTGTGATAGTAGTGGTCATTTCTACGTTCCGGGCAACCCAGGTTTCACTCCAGGGCGTTGCTCCATCTGATCGAATAGTTACGGCCTAAGAAGTCAACGCCAGAAGCATAAAATACGATGAAGATGCAACAGTTTTTCCATCGTATAAAACGAATAATTGCAATCAGTGTGAAAGTTATGGTCATTTCTACATTCCGAGCAACCTAGGCTTCACTCTAGGGCGATGCTCCACCAGATCGGATAGTTAGGTCCTCAGAAGTCAACGCCAGAAGCATAAATTACGATATAAGTACAACAGCTTTTCCATCGTATAAAAGGAATAATTGCAAACAGTGTGAAGGTAATGGTCATTTCTACGTTCGGGCAACCTAGGCTTCACTCTACGGCGTTGTTCCACCAGATCGAATAATTAGGGCCTGAGAAGTCAACGCCAGAAGCATAAAATACAATATAAATACAACAGTTTTTCCATCGTATAAAACGAATAATTGCTACGAGTGTAAAAGCTATGGTCATTTCTACGTTCCGGGCAACCTAGGCTTGACACTAGGGCGTTGTTCCACCAGATCCAATAGTTAGGGCCTAAGAAGTGAACGCCAGAAGCATAAAATACGATATAAGTACAACAGCTTTTCCATCGTATAAAAGGAATAATTGCAAACAGTGTGAAGGTAATGGTCATTTCTACGTTACGGGCAACCTAGGCTTCACTGTCGGGCGTTGCTCCACCAGATCGAAATGTTAGGGCCTAAGAAGTCAACGCCCGAAGCATAAAATACGATATAAATGCAACAGCATTTCCATCGTATTAAATGAATAATTGCAAACAGTGTGAAAGTAGTGGTCATTTCTACGTTCCGGGCAACCTAGGCTTCACTGTATGGCGTTCTTCCACCACATCGAATAGCTACGGCCTCAGAAGTCCACGCCTGAAGCATAAAATACAATAAAAATACAACAGTCCTTCCATCGCATAACAGGAATAAATGCAACAAGCGTGAAAGCAATGATCATTACTGCGTTCCAGGCAACCTAGGCTTCACTCTAGGGCGTTGTTCCACAAGATCGAATAGTTAGTGCCTAAGTAGTCAACGCCAGAAGCATAAAATACAATATAAATACAACAGTTTCTCCATCGTATAAAACGAATAATTGCAACCAGTATGAAACTTATGGTCATTTCTACTTTACGAGCAAGCTAGGCTTCACCCTAGGGCGTTGCTCCAACAGATTGAATAGTTAGGGCCTTAGAAGTCAACGCCCCAAGCATAAAATACAAAATAAATAGAACGGTTTTTCCATTGTATAAAACGAATAATTGCTACCAGTGTAAAAGCTATGGTCATTTCTACGTTCCGGGCAACCTAGGCTTCACCCTAGGGCGATACTCCACCAGATCGAATAGTTAGGGCCTAAGAAGTGAACGCCAGAAGCATAAAATACAATATAAATACAAGAGTTTTTCCATCGTGTAAACCGAATAATTGCAACCTGTATGAAACTTATGGTCATTTCTACGTTCCGGGCAACCTAGGCTTCAGTGTATGGCGTTCTTCCACCACATCGAATAGCTACGGCCTCAGAAGTCAACGCCTGGAGTATAAAATACAATAAAAATACAACAGTCTTAACATTCTATAACACGAATAATTGCAACCCGTGTGAAAGTGATGGTCATTTCTACGTTCCAGGCAACCTAGGCTTCACTCTAGGGCGTTGTTCCACAAGATCGAATAGTTAGGGCCTAAGTAGTCAACGCCAGAAGCATAACATACAATATAAATAGAACAGTTTTTCCAATGTATAGAACGAATAATTGCTACCAGTGTGAAAGTTATGGTCATTTCTACGTTCCGCGCAACCTGGGCTTTACTCTAGGGCGTTGTTCCACCAGATGGAATAGTTAGGGCCTAAGAAGTCAACGCCAGAAGCATAAAATACGATATAAATACAACAGCTTTTCCATCGTATAAAACAAATAATTGCAACCAGTGTGAAAGTTATGGTCATTTCTACGTTCCGGGCAACGTAGGCCTCACCCTAGGCCGTTGTTCCACCAGATCGAATAGTTAGGGCCTAAGAAGTGAACGCCAGAAGCATAAAATGCAATAAAAATACAACAGTTTTTCCATCGTATAGCAGGAATAATTTGCAACCAGTGTGATAGTAGTGGTCATTTCTACGTTCCGGGCAACCCAGGTTTCACTCCAGGGCGTTGCTCCATCTGATCGGATAGTTACGGCCTAAGAAGTCAACGCCAGAAGCATAAAATACGATGAAGATGCAACAGTTTTTCCATCGTATAAAACGAATAATTGCAATCAGTGTGAAAGTTATGGTCATTTCTACATTCCGAGCAACCTAGGCTTCACTCTAGGGCGATGCTCCACCATATCGGATAGTTAGGTCCTTAGAAGTCAACGCCAGAAGCATAAAATACGATATAAGTACAACAGCTTTTCCATCGTATAAAAGGAATAATTGCAAACAGTGTGATGGTAATGGTCATTTCTACGTTCGGGCAACCTAGGCTTCACTCTACGGCGTTGTTCCACCAGATCGAATAATTAGGGCCTGAGAAGTCAACGCCAGAAGCATAAAATACAATATAAATACAACAGTTTTTCCATCGTATAAAACGAATAATTGCTACGAGTGTAAAAGCTATGGTCATTTCTACGTTCCGGGCAACCTAGGCTTGACACTAGGGCGTTGTTCCACCAGATCCAATAGTTAGGGCCTAAGAAGTGAACGCCAGACGCATAAAGTGCAATAAAAATACAACAGTTTTTCCATCGTATAAAACGACTAATTGCAACCAGTATGAAACTTATGGTCATTTCTACGTTCCGGGCAACCTAGGCTTCAGTGTATGGCGTTCCTCCACCACATCGAATAGCTACGGCCTCAGAAGTCAACGCCTGAAGTATAAAATACAATAAAAATACAACAGTCTTAACATTCTATAACACGAATAATTGCAACCCGTGTGAAAGTGATGGTCATTTCTACGTTCCAGGCAACCTAGGCTTCACTCTAGGGCGTTGTTCCACAAGATCGAATAGTTACGGCCTAAGAAGTCAACGCCAGAAGCATAAAATACGATGAAGATGCAACAGTTTTTCCATCGTATAAAACGAATAATTGCAACCAGTATGAAACTTATGGTCATTTCTACGTTCCGGGCAACCTAGGCTTCAGTGTATGGCGTTCTTCCACCACATCGAATAGCTACGGCCTCAGAAGTCCACGCCGGAAGCATAAAATACAATAAAAATACAACAGTTTTTCCATCGTATAGCAGGAATAATTTGCAACCAGTGTGATAGTAGTGGTCATTTCTACGTTCCGGGCAACCCATGTTTCACTCCAGGGCGTTGCTCCACCAGATCGAATAGTTACGGCCTAAGAAGTCAACGCCAGAAGCATAAAATACGATGAAGATGCAACAGTTTTTCCATCGTATAAAACGAATGATTGGAATCAGTGTGAAAGTTATGGTCATTTCTACATTCCGAACAACCTAGGCTTCACTCTAGGGCGTTGCTCCACCAGATCGAATAGTTAGGTCCTTAGAAGTCAACGCCAGAAGCATAAAATACGATATAAATACAACAGCTTTTCCATCGTGTAAAAGGAATAATTGCAAACAGTGTGAAAGTAATGGTCATTTCTACGTTCGGGAAACCTAGGCTTCACTCTAGGTCGTTGCTCCACCAGATCAAATAGCTAGCGACTTAGAATTAAACGCCAGAAGCATAGAATACAATAAAAATACAACAGTTTTTCCATCGTATAACAGGAATAATTGCAACCAGTGTGAAAGATATGGTCATTTCTACGTTCCGCGCAACCTGGGCTTTACTCTAGGGCGTTGTTCCACCAGATGGAATAGTTAGGGCCTAAGAAGTCAACGCCAGAAGCATAAAATACGATATAAATACAACAGCTTTTCCATCGTATAAAACAAATAATCGCTACCAGTGTGAAAGTTATGGTCATTTCTACGTTCCGTGCAACGTAGGCTTCACCCTAGGCCGTTGTTCCTCCAGATCGAATAGTTAGGGCCTAAGAAGTGAACGCCAGAAGCATAAAATGCAATAAAAATACAACAGTTTCTCCATCGTATAGCAGGAATAGTTTGCAACCAGTGTGATAGTAGTGGTCATTTCTACGTTCCGGGCAACCCAGGTTTCACTCCAGGGCGTTGCTCCACCAGATCGAATAGTTACGGCCTAAGAAGTCAACGCCAGAAGCATAAAATGCAATAAAAATACAACGTTTCTCCATCGTATAGCAGGAATAATTTGCAACCAGTGTGATAGTAGTGGTCATTTCTCCGTTCCGGGCAACCCAGGTTTCACTCCAGGGCGTTGCTCCACCAGATCGAATAGTTACGGCCTAAGAAGTCAACGCCAGAAGCATAAAATACGATGAAGATGCAACAGTTTTTCCATCGTATAAAACGAATAATTGCAATCAGTGTGAAAGTTATGGTCATTTCTACATTCCGAGCAACCTAGGCTTCACTCTAGGGCGTTGCTCCACCAGATCGAATAGTTAGGTCCTTAGAAGTCAACGCCAGAAGCATAAAATACGATATAAATACAACAGCTTTTCCATCGTATAAACCGAATAATTGCAACCAGTATGAAACTTCTGGTCATTTCTACGTTCCGGGCAACCTAGGCTTCAGTGTATGGCGTTCTTCCACCACATCGAATAGCTACGGCGTCAGAAGCCAACGCCTGAAGTATAAAATACAATAAAAATACAACAGTCTTAACATTCTATAACACGAATAATTGCAACCCGTGTGAAAGTGATGGTCATTTCTACGTTCGAGGCAACCTAGGCTTCACTCTAGGGCGTTGTACCACAAGATCGAATTGTTAGGGCCTAAGAAGTCAACGCCAGAGGCATAAAATACAAAATAAATATAACAGTTTTTCCATCGTATAAAACGAATAATAGCAAACAGTGTGAAAGTAATGGTCATTTCTACGTTCGGGCAAACTAGGCTTCACTCTACGGCGTTGTTCCACCAGATCGAATAATTAGGGCCTGAGAAGTCAACGCCAGAAGCATAAAATACAATATAAATACAACAGTTTTTCCATCGTATAAAACGAATAATTGCAACCAGTATGAAACTTATGGTCATTTCTCCTTTCCGAGCAACCTAGGCTTCACCCTAGGGCTTTGCTCCAACAGATTGAATAGTTAGGGCCTTAGAAGTCAACGCCCGAAGCATAAAATACAAAATAAATAGAACGGTTTTTCCATTGTATAAAACGAATAATTGCTACCAGTGTAAAAGCTATTGTCATTTCTACGTTCCGGGCAACCTAGGCTTCACCCTAGAGCGTTGTTCCACCAGATGGAATAGTCAGGGCCTAAGAAGTGAACGCCAGAAGCATAAAATACAATATAAATACAACAGTTTTTCCATCGTATAAACCGAAAAATTACAACCAGTATGAAACTTATGGTCATTTCTACGTTCCGGGCAACCTAGGCTTCAGTGTATGGCGTTCTTCCACCACATCGAATAGATACGGCCTCAGAAGTCCACGCCTGAAGCATAAAATACAATAAAAATACAACAGTTTTTCCATCGTATAGCAGGAATAATTTGCAACCAGTGTGATAGTAGTGGTCATTTCTACGTTCCGGGCAACCTAGGCTTCAGTGTATGGCGTTCTTCCACCACATCGAATAGCTACGGCGTCAGAAGCCAACGCCTGAAGTATAAAATACAATAAAAATACAACAGTCTTAACATTCTATAACACGAATAATTGCAACCCGTGTGAAAGTGATGGTCATTTCTACGTTCGAGGCAACCTAGGCTTCACTCTAGGGCGTTGTTCCACAAGATCGAATTGTTAGGGCCTAAGAAGTCAACGCCAGAGGCATAAAATACAAAATAAATATAACAGTTTTTCCATCGTATAAAACGAATAATAGCAAACAGTGTGAAAGTAATGGTCATTTCTACGTTCGGGCAAACTAGGCTTCACTCTACGGCGTTGTTCCACCAGATCGAATAATTAGGGCCTGAGAAGTCAACGCCAGAAGCATAAAATACAATATAAATACAACAGTTTTTCCATCGTATAAAACGAATAATTGCAACCAGTATGAAACTTATGGTCATTTCTCCTTTCCGAGCAACCTAGGCTTCACCCTAGGGCTTTGCTCCAACAGATTGAATAGTTAGGGCCTTAGAAGTCAACGCCCGAAGCATAAAATACAAAATAAATAGAACGGTTTTTCCATTGTAAAAACGAATAATTGCTACCAGTGTAAAAGCTATTGTCATTTCTACGTTCCGGGAACCTAGGCTTCACCCTAGGGCGTTGTTCCACCAGATCGGATGGTTAGGGCCTAAGAAGTGAACGCCAGAAGCATAAAATACAATATAAATACAACAGTTTTTCCATCGTATAAACCGAATAATTGCAACCAGTATGAAACTTATGGTCATTTCTACGTTCCGGGCAACCTAGGCTTCAGTGTATGGCGTTCTTCCACCACATCGAATAGCTACGATCTCAGAAGTCCACGCCTGAAGCATAAAATACAATAAAAATACAACAGTTTTTCCATCGTATAGCAGGAATAATTTGCAACCAGTGTGATAGTAGTGGTCATTTCTACGTTCCCGGCAACCCATGTTTCACTCCAGGGCGTTGCTCCACCAGATCGAATAGTTACGGCCTAAGAAGTCAACGCCAGAAGCATAAAATACGATGAAG
Organism: Calliopsis andreniformis; assembly: GCF_051401765.1. NCBI lineage: Eukaryota > Metazoa > Arthropoda > Insecta > Hymenoptera > Andrenidae > Calliopsis > Calliopsis andreniformis. The sequence continues at coordinate 2,169,324 of NW_027480472.1, read as the reverse complement.
ATGCAACAGTTTTTCCATCGTATAAAACGAATGATTGCAATCAGTGTGAAAGTTATGGTCATTTCTACATTCCGAACAACCTAGGCTTCACTCTAGGGCGTTGCTCCACCAGATCGAATAGTTTGGTCCTTAGAAGTCAACGCCAGAAGCATAAAATACGATATAAATACAACAGCTTTTCCATCGTGTAAAAGGAATAATTGCAAACAGTGTGAAAGTAATGGTCATTTCTACGTTCGGGAAACCTAGGCTTCACTCTAGGTCGTTGCTCCACCAGATCAAATAGCTAGCGACTTAGAATTAAACGCCAGAAGCATAGAATACAATAAAAATACAACAGTTTTTCCATCGTATAACGGGAATAATTGCAACCAGTGTGAATGTGATGGTCATTTCTAGGTTCCGGGCAACCTAGGTTTCACTCTAGGGCGTTGCTCCTCCAGGTCTAGTAGTTAGGGCCTAAGAAGTCAACGTCAGAAGCATAAAATACGATATAAATACAACAGCTTTTACATCGTATAAAACGAATAATTGCAACCAGTGTGGAAGTTATGGTCATTTCTACGTTCCGGGCAACCTAGGCTTCTCTCTACGGCGTTGCTCGACCAGATCGAATAGCTAGGGCCTTAGAAGTCAACGCCCGAAGCATAAAATACAAAATAAATAGAACAATTTTTCCATCGTATGAAACGAATAATTGCTACCAGTGTGAAAGATATGGTCATTTCTACGTTCCGCGCAACCTGGGCTTTACTCTAGGGCGTTGTTCCACCAGATGGAATAGTTAGGGCCTAAGAAGTCAACGCCAGAAGCATAAAATACGATATAAATACAACAGCTTTTCCATCGTGTAAAACAAATAATCGCAACCAGTGTGAAAGTTATGGTCATTTCTACGTTCCGGGCAACGTAGGCTTCACCCTAGGCCGTTGTTCCTCCAGATCGAATAGTTAGGGCCTAAGAAGTGAACGCCAGAAGCATAAAATGCAATAAAAATACAACAGTTTCTCCATCGTATAGCAGGAATAGTTTGCAACCAGTGTGATAGTAGTGGTCATTTCTACGTTCCGGGCAACCCAGGTTTCACTCCAGGGCGTTGCTCCACCAGATCGAATAGTTACGGCCTAAGAAGTCAACGCCAGAAGCATAAAATGCAATAAAAATACAACAGTTTCTCCATCGTATAGCAGGAATAATTTGCAACCAGTGTGATAGTAGTGGTCATTTCTCCGTTCCGGGCAACCCAGGTTTCACTCCAGGGCGTTGCTCCACCAGATCGAATAGTTACGGCCTAAGAAGTCAACGCCAGAAGCATAAAATACGATGAAGATGCAACAGTTTTTCCATCGTATAAAACGAATAATTGCAATCAGTGTGAAAGTTATGGTCATTTCTACATTCCGAGCAACCTAGGCTTCACTCTAGGGCGTTGCTCCACCAGATCGAATAGTTAGGTCCTTAGAAGTCAACGCCAGAAGCATAAAATACGATATAAATACAACAGCTTTTCCATCGTGTAAAACAAATAATCGCAACCAGTGTGAAAGTTATGGTCATTTCTACGTTCCGGGCAACGTAGGCTTCACCCTAGGCCGTTGTTCCTCCAGATCGAATAGTTAGGGCCTAAGAAGTGAACGCCAGAAGCATAAAATGCAATAAAAATACAACAGTTTCTCCATCGTATAGCAGGAATAGTTTGCAACCAGTGTGATAGTAGTGGTCATTTCTACGTTCCGGGCAACCCAGGTTTCACTCCAGGGCGTTGCTCCACCAGATCGAATAGTTACGGCCTAAGAAGTCCACGCGAGAAGCATAAAATACGATGAAGATGCAACAGTTTTTCCATCGTATAAAACGAATAATTGCAATCAGTGTGAAAGTTATGGCCATTTCTACATTCCGAGCAACCTAGGCTTCACTCTAGGGCGTTGCTCCACCAGATCGAATAGTTAGGTCCTTAGAAGTCAACGCCAGAAGCATAAAATACGATATAAATACAACAGCTTTTCCATCGTATATAACAAATAATTGCAATCAGTGTGAAAGTTATGGTCATTTCTACGTTCCGGGCAAACTAGGCTTCACTCTACGGCGTTGTTCCACCAGATCGAATAGTTAGGGCCTAAGAAGACAACGCCAGAAGCATAAAATACGATATAAATACAACAGCTTTTCCATCGTATAAATGGAATAATTGCAAACAGTGTGAAAGTAATGGTCATTTCTACGTTCGAGGCAACCTAGGCTTCACTCTAGGGCGTTGTTCCACAAGATCGAATTGTTAGGGCCTGAGAAGTCAACGCCAGAAGCATAAAATACAATATAAATACAACAGTTTTTCCATCGTATAAAACGAATAATTGCAACCAGTATGAAACTTATGGTCATTTCTCCTTTCCGAGCAACCTAGGCTTCACCCTAGGGCTTTGCTCCAACAGATTGAATAGTTAGGGCCTTAGAAGTCAACGCCCGAAGCATAAAATACAAAATAAATAGAACGGTTTTTCCATTGTATAAAACGAATAATTGCTACCAGTGTAAAAGCTATGGTCATTTCTACGTTCCGGGCAACCTAGGCTTCACCCTAGAGCGTTGTTCCACCAGATCGAATAGTTAGGGCCTAAGAAGTGAACGCCAGAAGCATAAAATACAATATAAATACAACAGTTTTTCCATCGTATAAACCGAATAATTACAACCAGTATGAAACTTATGGTCATTTCTACGTTCCGGGCAACCTAGGCTTCAGTGTATGGCGTTCTTCCACCACATCGAACAGCTACGGCCTCAGAAGTCCACGCCTGAAGCATAAAATACAATAAAAATTCAACAGTTTTTCCATCGTATAGCAGGAATAATTTGCAACCAGTGTGATAGTAGTGGTCATTTCTACGTTTCGGGCAACCCATGTTTCTCTCCAAGGGCGTTGCTCCACCAGATCGGATAGTTACGGCCTAAGAAGTCAACGCCAGAAGCATAAAATACGATGAAGATGCAACAGTTTTTCCATCGTATAAAACGAATAATTGCAATCAGTGTGAAAGTTATGGTCATTTCTACATTCCGAGCAACCTAGGCTTCACTCTAGGGCGTTGCTCCACCAGATCGAATAGTTAGGTCCTTAGAAGTCAACGTCAGAAGCATAAAATACGATATAAATACAACAGCTTTTCCATCGTGTAAAGGGAATAATTGCAAACAGTGTGAAAGTAATGGTCATTTCTACGTTCGGGCAACCTAGGCTTCACTCTAGGTCGTTGCTCCACCAGATCAAATAGCTAGCGACTTAGAATTAAACGCCAGAAGCATAGAATACAATAAAAATACAACAGTTTTTCCATCGTATTACAGGAATAATTGCAACCAGTGTGAATGTAATGGTCATTTCTAGGTTCCGGGCAACCTAGGTTTCACTCTAGGGCGTTGCTCCTCCAGGTCGAGTAGTTAGGGTCTAAGAAGTCAACGTCAGAAGCATAAAATACGATATAAATACAACAGCTTTTACATCGTATAAAACGAATAATTGCAACCAGTGTGGAAGTTATGGTCATTTCTACGTTCCGGGCAACCTAGGCTTCACTCTACGGCGTTGCTCGACCAGATCGAATAGCTAGGGCCTTAGAAGTCAACGCCCGAAGCATAAAATACAAAATAAATAGAACAATTTTTCCATCGTATAAAACGAATAATTGCTACCAGTGTGAAAGATATGGTCATTTCTACGTTCCGCGCAACCTGGGCTTTACTCTAGGGCGTTGTTCCACCAGATGGAATAGTTAGGGCCTAAGAAGTCAACGCCAGAAGCATAAAATACGATATAAATACAACAGCTTTTCCATCGTATAAAACAAATAATCGCAACCAGTGTGAAAGTTATGGTCATTTCTACGTTCCGGGCAACGTAGGCTTCACCCTAGGCCGTTGTTCCTCCAGATCGAATAGTTAGGGCCTAAGAAGTGAACGCCAGAAGCATAAAATGCAATAAAAATACAACAGTTTCTCCATCGTATAGCAGGAATAGTTTGCAACCAGTGTGATAGTAGTGGTCATTTCTACGTTCCGGGCAACCCAGGTTTCACTCCAGGGCGTTGCTCCACCAGATCGAATAGTTACGGCCTAAGAAGTCAACGCCAGAAGCATAAAATGCAATAAAAATACAACAGTTTCTCCATTGTATAGCAGGAATAATTTGCAACCAGTGTGATAGTAGTGGTCATTTCACCGTTCCGGGCAACCCAGGTTTCACTCCAGGGCGTTGCTCCACCAGATCGAATAGTTACGGCCTAAGAAGTCAACGTCAGAAGCATAAAATACGATGAAGATGCAACAGTTTTTCCATCGTATAAAACGAATAATTGCAATCAGTGTGAAAGTTATGGTCATTTCTACATTCCGAGCAACCTAGGCTTCACTCTAGGGCGTTGCTCCACCAGATCGAATAGTTAGGTCCTTAGAAGTCAACGCCAGAAGCATAAAATACGATATAAATACAACAGCTTTTCCATCGTATAAACCGAATAATTGCAACCAGTATGAAACTTCTGGTCATTTCTACGTTCCGGGCACCCTAGGCTTCAGTGTATGGCGTTCTTCCACCACATCGAATAGCTACGGCGTAAGAAGCCAACGCCTGAAGTATAAAATACAATAAAAATACAACAGTCTTAACATTCTATAACACGAATAATTGCAACCCGTGTGAAAGTGATGGTCATTTCTACGTTCGAGGCAACCTAGGCTTCACTCTAGGGCGTTGTTCCACAAGATCGAATTGTTAGGGCCTAAGAAGTCAACGCCAGAGGCATAAAATACAAAATAAATATAACAGTTTTTCCATCGTATAAAACGAATAATAGCAAACAGTGCGAAAGTAATGGTCATTTCTACGTTCGGGCAAACTAGGCTTCACTCTACGGCGTTGTTCCACCAGATCGAATAATTAGGGCCTGAGAAGTCATCGCCAGAAGCATAAAATACATTATAAATACAACAGTTTTTCCATCGTATAAAACGAATAATTGCAACCAGTATGACTCTTATGGTCATTTCTCCTTTCCGAGCAACCTAGGCTTCACCCTAGGGCTTTGCTCCAACAGATTGAATAGTTAGGGCCTTAGAAGTCAACGCCCGAAGCATAAAATACAAAATAAATAGAACGGTTTTTCCATTGTAAAAACGAATAATTGCTACCAGTGTAAAAGCTATGGTCATTTCTACGTTCCGGGCAACCTTGGCTTCACCCTAGAGCGTTGTTCCACCAGATCGAATAGTTAGGGCCTAAGAAGTGAACGCCAGAAGCATAAAATACAATATAAATACAACAGTTTTTCCATCGTATAAACCGAATAGTTACAACCAGTATGAAACTTATGGTCATTTCTACGTTCCGGGCAACCTAGGCTTCAGTGTATGGCGTTCTTCCACCACATCGAATAGCTACGGCCTCAGAAGTCCACGCCTGAAGCATAAAATACAATAAAAATACAACAGTTTTTCCATCGTATAGCAGGAATAATTTGCAACCAGTGTGGTAGTAGTGGTCATTTCTACGTTCCGGGCAACCCATGTTTCACTCCAGGGCGTTGCTCCACCAGATCGGATAGTTACGGCCTAAGAAGTCAACGCCAGAAGCATAAAATGCAATAAAAATACAACAGCTTCTCCATCGTATAGCAGGAATAATTTGCAACCAGTGTGATAGTAGTGGTCATTTCTACGTTCCGGGCAACCCAGGTTTCACTCCAGGGCGTTGCTCCACCAGATCGAATAGTTACGGCCTAAGAAGTCAACGCCAGAAGCATAAAATACGATGAAGATGCAACAGTTTTTCCATCGTATAAAATGAATAATTGCAATCAGTGTGAAAGTTATGGTCATTTCTACATTCCGAGCAACCTAGGCTTCACTCTAGGGCGTTGCTCCACCAGATCGAATAGTTAGGTCCTTAGAAGTCAACGCCAGAAGCATAAAATACGATATAAATACAACAGCTTTTCCATCGTATATAACAAATAATTGCAATCAGTGTGAAAGTTATGGTCATTTCTACGTTCCGGGCAACCTAGGCTTCACTCTACGGCGTTGTTCCACCAGATCGAATAGTTAGGGCCTAACAAGACAACGCCAGAAGCATAAAATACGATATAAATACAACAGCTTTTCCATCGTATAAAAGGAATAATTGCAAACAGTGTGAAAGTAATGGTCATTTCTACGTTCCGGGCAACCTAGGCTTCACTGAACGGCGTTCTTCCACCACATCGAATAGCTACGGCCTCAGCAGTCCACGCCTGAAGCATAAAATACAATAAAAATACAACAGTCTTTTCATCGCATAACAGGAATAATTGCAACAAGCGTGAAAGTAATGATCATTTCTACGTTCCAGGCAACCTAGACTTCACTCTAGGGCGTTGTTCCACAAGATCGAATAGTTAGTGCCTAAGTAGTCAACGCCAGAAGCATAAAATACAATATAAATACAACAGTTTTTCCATCGTATAAAAAGAATAATTGCAACCAGTATGAAGCTTATGGTCATTTCTACTTTACGAGCAACCTAGGCTTCACCCTAGGGCGTTGCTCCAACAGATTGAATAGTTAGGGCCTTAGAAGTCAACGCCCGAAGCATAAAATACAAAATAAATAGAACGGTTTTTCCATTGTATAAAACGAATAATTGCTACAGGTGTAAAAGCTATGGTCATTTCTACGTTCCGGGCGACCTAGGCTTCACCCTAGGGCGTTGTTCCACCAGATCGAATAGTTAGGGCCTAAGAAGTGAACGCCAGAAGCATAAAATACGATATAAATACAACAGCTTTTCCATCGTATAAAACAAATAATTGCAAGCAGTGTGAAAGTTATGGTCATTTCTACGTTCCGGGCAACCTAGGCTTCACTGTATGGCGTTCTTCCACCACATCGGATAGCTACGGCCTCAGAAGTCAACGCCTGAAGTATAAAATACTATAAAAATACAACAGCCTTTCCATCCTATAACAGGAATAATTGCAACCCGTGTGAAAGGGATGGTCATTTCTACGTTCCAGGCAACCTAGGCTTCACTCTAGGGCGTTGCTCCACCAGATCAAACAGTTGGGGCCTTAGAAGTCAACGCCCGAAGCATTAAATACAAAATAAATAGAACAGTTTTTCCATTGTATAAAACGAATAATTGCTACCAGTGTAAAAGTTATGGTCATTTCTACGTTCCGGGCAACCTAGACTTCACCCTAGGCCGTTGTTCCACCAGATCGAATAGTTAGGGCCTAAGAAGTGAACGCCAGAAGCATGAAATACAATATAAATACAACAGTTTTTCAATCATATAAAACGAATGATAGCAACCAGTGTGATAGTTATGGTCATTTCTACGTTCCGGGCAATCTAGGCTGCACTCTAGGGCGTTGCTCCACCAGATCGAATAGTTAGGGTCTTAGAAGTCAACGCCCGAAGCATAAAATACAAAATAAATAAAACAGTTTTTCCATCGTATAAAACGAAAAATTGCAAACAGTGTGAAAGATATGGACATTTCTACGAGCCGGGCTACCTAGGTTTCACTCAATGGCGTTCTTCCACTACATCGAATAGCAACGGCCTCAGAAGTCAACGCCAGAAGCTTAAATACAATATAAATATAACAGTTTTTCCATCGTATAAAACGAATAATAGCAACCAGTGTGAAAGTTATGGTCATTTCTACGTTCCGGGCAACCTAGGCTTCACTCTACGGCGTTGTTCCACCAGATCGAATAGTTAGGTCCTAAGAAGTCAACACCAGAAGAATAAAATACAAAATAAGTACAACAGCCTTTACACCGTATAAAACGAATAATTGCAACCTGTGTGAAGGTTATGGTCATATCTACGTTCCGTGCAACCTAGGCTTCACTGTCGGGCGTTGCTCCACCAGATCGAAATGTTAGGGCCTAAGAAGTCAACGCCCGAAGCATAAAATACGATATAAATACAACAGCATTTCCATCGTATTAAATGAATAATTGCAAACAGTGTGAATGTAGTGGTCATTTCTACGTTCCGGGCAACCTAGGCTTCACTGTATGGCGTTCTTCCACCACATCGAATAGCTACGGCCTCAGAAGTCCACGCATGAAGCATAAAATACAATAAAAATACAACAGTCTTTTCATCGCATAACAGGAATAATTGCAACAAGCGTGAAAGTAATGATCATTTCGGCGTTACGGGCATCCTAGACTTAACTCTGAGGCATTGCTCCACCAGATCGAATAATTAGGTCCTGAGAAGTCAACGCCAGAAGCATAAAATACAATATAAATACAACAGTTTTTCTATCGTATAAAACGAATAATTGCAACCAGTATGAAACTTATGGTCATTTCTACTTTCCGAGCAACCTAGGCTTCACCCTAGGGCTTTGCTCCAACAGATTGAATAGTTAGGGCCTAAGAAGTCAACGCCAGAAGCATAAAATACGGTTTAATACAACAGCTGTTCCATCGTATAAAAGGAATAATTGCAAACAGTGTGAAAGTAATGGTCATTTCTACGTTCCGGGCAACCTGGGCTTTACCGTAGGGCGTTGTTCCACGAGATGTAATAGCTAGGGACTTAGAATTCAACGCCATAAGAATAAAATACAATATACGTACAACCGTTTTTCCATCGTATAAAATGAATAGTTGCAAACATTGTAAAAGTAATGGTCATTTCTATTTTCCGAGCAACCTGGGCTTCACCCTAGGGCTTTGCTCCAACAGATTGAATAGTTAGGGCCTAAGAAGTCAACGCCAGAAGCATAAAATACGATTTAATACAACAGCTGTTCCATCGTATAAAAGGAATAATTGCAAACACTGTGAAAGTTATGGTCATTTCTACATTCCGGCCAACCTAGGCTTCACCCTAGGGCGTTGCTCCACCAGATCGAATAGTTAGGGCCTTAGAAGTCAACGCCAGAAGCTTAAAATACAATAAAGATGCAACAGTTTTTCCATCGTTTTACAGGAATAACTGCAACCAGTGTGAATGTACTGGTCATTTCTACGTTCCGGATAACCTAGGCTTTACTCTAGGGCGTTGTTCCACCAGATCGAACAGTTAGGGCCTAAGAAGTCAACGCCAGAAGTATAAAATACAATGTAAGAATAACAGTTTTTCCATCGTATAAATCGAATGATAGCAACCAGTGTGAAAGTTATGGTCATTTCTACGTTCCGGGCAACCTAGGCTTCACTCTAGGGCGTTGCTCCACCAGATCGAATAGTTAGGGCCTTAGAAGTCAACGCTCAAAGCATAAAATACAAGATAAATAAAACAGTTTTTCCATCGTATAAAACGAAAAATTGCTACCAGTGTGAAAGTTATGGTCATTTCTACGTTCCGCGCAACCTGGGCTTTACCGTAGGGCGTTGTTCCACGAGATGTAATAGCTAGGGACTTAGAATTCAACGCCATAAGAATAAAATACAATATAAGTACAACCGTTTTTCAATCGTATAAAATGAATAGTTGCAAACATTGTAAAAGTAATGGTCATTTCTACGTTCCGGGCAACCTAGGCGTCACTCTAGGGCGATGCTCCACCACATCTAATAGCTACGGCCTTAGAAGTCAACGCCAGAAGGATAAAATACAATATAAATACAACAGCTTTTCCATCGTACTAAATGAATAATAGCAAACAGTGTGAAAGTAATTGTCATTCCTACGTTCCGGGCAAACTAGGCTTCACTCTAGGTCGTTGCTCCACCAGATCAAATAGCTAGCGACTTAGAATTAAACGCCAGAAGCATAGAATACAATAAAAATACAACAGTTTTTCCATCGGATAACAGGAATAATTGCAACCAGTGTGAATGTAATGGTCATTTCTAGGTTCCGGGCAACCTAGGTTTCACTCTAGGGTGTTGCTCCTCCAGATCGAATAGCTAGGGCCTAAGAAGTCAACGCCAGAAGCATAAAATACGATATAAATACAACAGCTTTTCCATCGCATAAAGCAAATAATTGCAACCAGTGTGAAAGTTATGGTCATTTCTACGTTCCGGGCAACCTAGGCTTCACTCTACGGCGTTGTTCCACCAGATCGAATAGTTAGGGCCTAAGAAGACAACGCCAGAAGCATAAAATACAATATAAATACAACAGTTTTTCCATCGTATAAACCGAATAGTTACAACCAGTATGAAACTTATGGTCATTTCTACGTTCCGGGCAACCTAGGCTTCAGTGTATGGCGTTCCTCCACCACATCGAATAGCTACGGCCTCAGAAGTCAACGCCTGAAGTATAAAATACAATGAAAATACAACAGTCTTAACATTCTATAACACGAATAATTGCAACCCGTGTGAAAGTGATGGTCATTTCTACGTTCCAGGCAACCTAGGCTTCACTCTAGGGCGTTGTTCCACAAGATCGAATAGTTACGGCCTAAGAAGTCAACGCCAGAAGCATAAAATACGATATAAATACAACAGCTTTTCCATCGTATAAAACAAATAATTGCAACCAGTTTGATAGTGATGGTCATTTCTACGTACCGGGCAACCTACGCTTCACTCTAGGGCGTTGCTCCACCAGATCGTATAGTTAGGGCCTTAGAAGTCAATGCCCGAAGCATAAAATGCAATAAAGATACAACAGGTTTTCCATCGTATAGCAGGAATAATTTGCAACCAGTGTGATAGTAGTGGTCATTTCTACGTTCCGGGCAACCTAGGCTTCACTCCAGGGCGGTGCTCCACCAGATCGAATAGTTACGGCCTAAGAAGTCAACGCCAGAAGCACAAAATACGATAAAGATGCAACAGTTTTTCCATCGTATAAAAAGAATAATTGCAATCAGTGTGAAAGTAATGGTCATTTCTACGTTCCGTGCAACCTAGGCTTCACTCTACGGCGTTGTTCCACCAGATCGAATAGTTAGGGCCTAAGAAGTCAACGGCAGAAGCATAAAATACGATACAATTACAACAGCTTTTCCATCGTATAAAAGGACTAATTGCAAACAGTGTGAAAGTAATGGTCATTTCTACGTTACGGGCAACCTATGCTTCACTGTCGGGCGTTGCTCCACCAGATCGAAATGTTAGGGCCTAAGAAGTCAACGCCCGAAGCATAAAATACGATATAAATACAACAGCAGTTCCATCGTATTAAATGAATAATTGCAAACAGTGTGAAAGTAGTGGTCATTTCTACGTTCCGGGCAACCTAGGCTTCACTGTATGGCGTTCTTCCACCACATCGAATAGCTACGTCCTCAGAAGTCCACGCCTGAAGCATAAAATACAATAAAAATACAACAGTCTTTTCATCGCATAACAGGAATAATTGCTACAAGCGTGAAAGTAATGATCATTTCTACGTTCCAGGCAACCTAGGCTTCACTCTAGGGCGTTGTTCCACAAGATCGAATAGGTAGTGCCTAAGTAGTCAACGCCAGAAGCATAAAATACAATATAAATACAACAGTTTTTCCATCGTATAAAACGAATAATTGCAACCAGTATGAAACTTATGGTCATTTCTACTTTACGAGCAACCTAGGCTTCACCCTAGGGCGTTGCTCCAACAGATTGAATAGTTAGGGCCTTAGAAGTCAACGCACGGAGCATATAATACAAAATAAATAGAACGGTTTTTCCATTGTATAAAACGAATAATTGCTACCAGTGTAAAAGCTATGGTCATTTCTACGTTCCGGGCAACCTAGGATTCACCCTAGGGCGTTGTTCCACCAGATCGACTAGTTAGGGCCTAAGAAGTGAACGCCAGAAGCATAAAATACAATATAAATACAACAGTTTTTCCATCGTATAAACCGAATAATTGCAACCAGTATGAAACTTATGGTCATTTCTACGTTCCGGGCAACCTAGGCTTCAGTGTATGGCGTTCTTCCACCACATCGAATAGCTACGGCCTCAGAAGTCCACGCCTGAAGCATAAAATACAATAAAAATACAACAGTTTTTCCATCGTATAGCAGGAATAATTTGCAACCAGTGTGATAGTAGTGGTCATTTCTACGTTCCGGGCAACCCATGTTTCACTCCAGGGCGTTGCTCCACCAGATCAAATAGTTACGGCCTAAGAAGTCAACGCCAGAAGCATAAAATACGATGAAGATGCAACAGTTTTTCCATCGTATAAAACGAATAATGGCAATCAGTGTGAAAGTTATGGTCATTTCTACATTCCGAACAACCTAGGCTTCACTCTAGGGCGTTGCTCCACCAGATCGAATAGTTAGGTCCTTAGAAGTCAACGCCAGAAGCATAAAATACAATATAAATACAACAGTTTTTCCATCGTATAAAACGAATAATTGCAACCAGTATGAAACTTATGGTCATTTCTCCTTTCCGAGCAACCTAGGCTTCACCCTAGGGCTTTGCTCCAACAGATTGAATAGTTAGGGCCTTAGAAGTCAACGCCCGAAGCATAAAATACAAAATAAATAGAACGGTTTTTCCATTGTAAAAACGAATAATTGCTACCAGTGTAAAAGCTATGGTCATTTCTACGTTCCGGGCAACCTAGGCTTCACCCTAGAGCGTTGTTCCACCAGATCGAATAGTTAGGGCCTAAGAAGTGAACGCCAGAAGCATAAAATACAATATAAATACAACAGTTTTTCCATCGTATAAACCGAATAGTTACAACCAGTATGAAACTTATGGTCATTTCTACGTTCCGGGCAACCTAGGCTTCAGTGTATGGCGTTCTTCCACCACATCGAATAGCTACGGCCTCAGAAGTCCACGCCTGAAGCATAAAATACAATAAAAATACAACAGTTTTTCCATCGTATAGCAGGAATAATTTGCAACCAGTGTGATAGTAGTGGTCATTTCTACGTTCCGGGCAACCCATGTTTCACTCCAGGGCGTTGCTCCACCAGATCGGATAGTTACGGCCTAAGAAGTCAACGCCAGAAGCATAAAATGAAATAAAAATACAACAGCTTCTCCATCGTATAGCAGGAATAATTTGCAACCAGTGTGATAGTAGTGGTCATTTCTACGTTCCGGGCAACCCAGGTTTCACTCCAGGGCGTTGCTCCACCAGATCGAATAGTTACGGCCTAAGAAGTCAACGCCAGAAGCATAAAATACAATATAAATACAACAGTTTTTCCATCGTATAAAACGAATAATTGCTACGAGTGTAAAAGCTATGGTCATTTCTACGTTCCGGGCAACCTAGGCTTGACACTAGGGCGTTGTTCCACCAGATCGAATAGTTAGGGCCTAAGAAGACAACGCCAGAAGCATAAAATACGATATAAATACAACAGCTTTTCCATCGTATATAACAAATAATTGCAATCAGTGTGAAAGTTATGGTCATTTCTACATTCCGAGCAACCTAGGCTTCACTCTAGGGCGTTGCTCCACCAGATCGAATAGTTAGGTCCTTAGAAGTCAACGCCAGAAGCATAAAATACGATATAAATACAACAGCTTTTCCATCGTATAAAACGAATAATTGCAACCAGTATGAAACTTATGGTCATTTCTACGTACCGGGCAACCTAGGATTCACTCTAGGGCGTTGCTCTACCAGATCGAATAGTTAGGGCCTTAGAAGTCAACGCCCGAAGCATAAAATACAAAATAAATACAACAGTTTTTCCATCGTATAAAACGAATAATTGCTACCAGTGTGAAAGTTATGGTCATTTCTACTTTCCGGGCAACCTAGACTTCACCCTAGGGCGTTGTTCCACCAGATGGAATAGCTTGGGCCTAAGAAGTCAACGCCAGAAGCATAAAATACGATATAAATACAACAGCTTTTCCATCGTATAAAACGAATAATTGCAACCAGTGTGAAAGTTATGGTCATGTCTACGTTCCGGGCAACCTAGGCTTCACCATAGAGCGTTGCTCCAACAGATTGAATAGTTAGGGCCTTAGAAGTCAATGCCCGAAGCATAAAATGCAATAAAGATACAACAGGTTTTCCATCGTATAGCAGGAATAATTTGCAACCAGTGTGATAGTAGTGGTCATTTCTACGTTCCGGGCAACCTAGGCTTCACTCCAGGGCGGTGCTCCACCAGATCGAATAGTTACGGCCTAAGAAGTCAACGCCAGAAGCACAAAATACGATAAAGATGCAACAGTTTTTCCATCGTATAAAAAGAATAATTGCAATCAGTGTGAAAGTAATGGTCATTTCTACGTTCCGTGCAACCTAGGCTTCACTCTACGGCGTTGTTCCACCAGATCGAATAGTTAGGGCCTAAGAAGTCAACGGCAGAAGCATAAAATACGATATAATTACAACAGCTTTTCCATCGTATAAAAGGAATAATTGCAAACAGTGTGAAAGTAACGGTCATTTCTACGTTACGGGCAACCTATGCTTCACTGTCGGGCGTTGCTCCACCAGATCGAAATGTTAGGGCCTAAGAAGTCAACGCCCGAAGCATAAAATACGATATAAATACAACAGCATTTCCATCGTATTAAATTAATAATTGCAAACAGTGTGAAAGTAGTGGTCATTTCTACGTTCCGGGCAACCTAGGCTTCACTGTATGGCGTTCTTCCACCACATCGAATAGCTACGTCCTCAGAAGTCCACGCCTGAAGCATAAAATACAATAAAAATACAACAGTCTTTTCATCGCATAACAGGAATAATTGCTACAAGCGTGAAAGTAATGATCATTTCTACGTTCCAGGCAACCTAGGCTTCACTCTAGGGCGTTGTTCCACAAGATCGAATAGTTAGTGCCTAAGTAGTCAACGCCAGAAGCATAAAATACAATATAAATACAACAGTTTTTCCATCGTATAAAACGAATAATTGCATCCAGTATGAAACTTATGGTCATTTCTACTTTACGAGCAACCTAGGCTTCACCCTAGGGCGTTGCTCGAACAGATTGAATAGTTAGGGCCTTAGAAGTCAACGCCCGGAGCATAAAATACAAAATAAATAGAACGGTTTTTCCATTGTATAAAACGAATAATTGCTACCAGTGTAAAAGCTATGGTCATTTCTACGTTCCGGGCAACCTAGGCTTCACCCTAGGGCGTTGTTCCACCAGATCGACTAGTTAGGGCCTAAGAAGTGAACGCCAGAAGCATAAAATACGATATAAATACAACAGTTTTTCCATCGTATAAACCGAATAATTGCAACCAGTATGAAACTTATGGTCATTTCTACGTTCCGGGCAACCTAGGCTTCAGTGTATGGCGTTCTTCCACCACATCGAATAGCTACGGCCTCAGAAGTCCACACCTGAAGCATAAAATACAATAAAAATACAACAGTTTTTCCATCGTATAGCAGGAATAATTTGCAACCAGTGTGATAGTAGTGGTCATTTCTACGTTCCGGGCAACCCATGTTTCACTCCAGGGCGTTGCTCCACCAGATCAAATAGTTACGGCCTAAGAAGTCAACGCCAGAAGCATAAAATACGATGAAGATGCAACAGTTTTTCCATCGTATAAAACGAATAATGGCAATCAGTGTGAAAGTTATGGTCATTTCTACATTCCGAACAACCTAGGCTTCACTCTAGGGCGTTGCTCCACCAGATCGAATAGTTAGGTCCTTAGAAGTCAACGCCAGAAGCATAAAATACGATATAAATACAACAGCTTTTCCATCGTGTAAAAGGAATAATTGCAAACAGTGTGAAAGTAATGGTCATTTCTACGTTCGGGAAACCTAGGCTTCACTCTAGGTCGTTGCTCCACCAGATCAAATAGCTAGCGACTTAGAATTAAACGCCAGAAGCATAGAATACAATAAAAATACAACAGTTTTTCCATCGTATAACAGGAATAATTGCAACCAGTGTGAATGTAATGGTCATTTCTAGGTTCCGGGCAACCTAGGTTTCACTCTAGGGCGTTGCTCCTCCAGGTCGAGTAGTTAGGACCTAAGAAGTCAACGTCAGAAGCATAAAATACGATATAAATACAACAGCTTTTACATCGTATAAAACGAATAATTGCAACCAGTGTGGAAGTTATGGTCATTTCTACGTTCCGGGCAACCTAGGCTTCACTCTACGGCGTTGCTCGACCAGATCGAATAGTTAGGTCCTTAGAAGTCAACGCCAGAAGCATAAAATACGATATAAATACAACAGCTTTTCCATCGTATATAACAAATAATTGCAATCAGTGTGAAAGTTATGGTCATTTCTACGTTCCGGGCAACCTAGGCTTCACTCTACGGCGTTGTTCCACCAGATCGAATAGTTAGGGCCTAAGAAGTCGACACCAGAAGAATAAAATATAAAATAAATACAACAGCCTTTACACCGTATAAAACGAATAATTGCAATCTGTGTGAAGGTTATGGTCATATCTACGTTCCGGGCAACCTAGGCTTCACTGTATGGCGCTCTTCCACCACATCGATTAGCTACTGCCTCAGAAGTCCACGCCTGAAGCATAAAATACAATAAAAATACAACAGTCTTTTCATCGTATAACAGGAATAATTGCAACAAGCGTGAAAGTAATTATCATTTCGGCGTTTCGGGCATCCTAGACTTAACTCTGAGGCATTGCTCCACCAAATCGAATAATTAGGGCCTTAGAAGTCAACGCCAGAAGCATAAAATACAATATAAATAGAACAGTTTTTCAAATGTATAAACGAATAATTGCTACCAGTGTGAAAGTTATGGTCATTTCTACGTTCCGCGCAACCTGGGCTTTACTCTAGGGCGTTGCTCCACCAGATCGAATAGTTAGTACCTTAGAAGTCAACGCCAGAAGCATAAAATACGATATAAATACAACAGCTGTTCCATCGTATAAAAGGAATAATTGCAAACAGTGTGAAAATAATGGTCATTTCTACGTTCGGGCAACCTAGGCTTCATTCTACGGCGTTGTTCCACCAGATCGAATAATGAGGGCAGGAGAAGTCAACGCCAGAAGCATAAAATACAATATAAATACAACAGTTTTTCCATCGTATAAAACGAATAATTGCAACCAGTATGGAACTTATGGTCATTTCTACGTACCGGGCAACCTAGGCTTCACTCTAGGGCGGTGCTCTACCAGATCGAATAGTTAGGGCCTTAGAAGTCAACGCCCGAAGCATAAAATACAAAATAAATACAACAGTTTTTCCATCGTATAAAACGCATAATTGCTACCAGTGTGAAAGTTATGGTCATTTCTACTTTCCGGGCAACCTAGGCTTCACCCTAGGGCGTTGCTCCAACAGATTGAATAGTTAGGGCCTTAGAAGTCAACGCC
This sequence comes from Calliopsis andreniformis, assembly GCF_051401765.1. NCBI lineage: Eukaryota > Metazoa > Arthropoda > Insecta > Hymenoptera > Andrenidae > Calliopsis > Calliopsis andreniformis. The sequence continues at coordinate 2,152,078 of NW_027480472.1, read as the reverse complement.
CGGAGCATAAAATACAAAATAAATAGAACGGTTTTTCCATTGTATAAAACGAATAATTGCTACCAGTGTAAAAGCTATGGTCATTTCTACGTTCCGGGCAACCTAGGCTTCACCCTAGGGCGTTGTTCCACCAGATCGACTAGTTAGGGCCTAAGAAGTGAACGCCAGAAGCATAAAATACGATATAAATACAACAGTTTTTCCATCGTATAAACCGAATAATTGCAACCAGTATGAAACTTATGGTCATTTCTACGTTCCGGGCAACCTAGGCTTCAGTGTATGGCGTTCTTCCACCACATCGAATAGCTACGGCCTCAGAAGTCCACACCTGAAGCATAAAATACAATAAAAATACAACAGTTTTTCCATCGTATAGCAGGAATAATTTGCAACCAGTGTGATAGTAGTGGTCATTTCTACGTTCCGGGCAACCCATGTTTCACTCCAGGGCGTTGCTCCACCAGATCAAATAGTTACGGCCTAAGAAGTCAACGCCAGAAGCATAAAATACGATGAAGATGCAACAGTTTTTCCATCGTATAAAACGAATAATGGCAATCAGTGTGAAAGTTATGGTCATTTCTACATTCCGAACAACCTAGGCTTCACTCTAGGGCGTTGCTCCACCAGATCGAATAGTTAGGTCCTTAGAAGTCAACGCCAGAAGCATAAAATACGATATAAATACAACAGCTTTTCCATCGTGTAAAAGGAATAATTGCAAACAGTGTGAAAGTAATGGTCATTTCTACGTTCGGGAAACCTAGGCTTCACTCTAGGTCGTTGCTCCACCAGATCAAATAGCTAGCGACTTAGAATTAAACGCCAGAAGCATAGAATACAATAAAAATACAACAGTTTTTCCATCGTATAACAGGAATAATTGCAACCAGTGTGAATGTAATGGTCATTTCTAGGTTCCGGGCAACCTAGGTTTCACTCTAGGGCGTTGCTCCTCCAGGTCGAGTAGTTAGGACCTAAGAAGTCAACGTCAGAAGCATAAAATACGATATAAATACAACAGCTTTTACATCGTATAAAACGAATAATTGCAACCAGTGTGGAAGTTATGGTCATTTCTACGTTCCGGGCAACCTAGGCTTCACTCTACGGCGTTGCTCGACCAGATCGAATAGTTAGGTCCTTAGAAGTCAACGCCAGAAGCATAAAATACGATATAAATACAACAGCTTTTCCATCGTATATAACAAATAATTGCAATCAGTGTGAAAGTTATGGTCATTTCTACGTTCCGGGCAACCTAGGCTTCACTCTACGGCGTTGTTCCACCAGATCGAATAGTTAGGGCCTAAGAAGTCGACACCAGAAGAATAAAATATAAAATAAATACAACAGCCTTTACACCGTATAAAACGAATAATTGCAATCTGTGTGAAGGTTATGGTCATATCTACGTTCCGGGCAACCTAGGCTTCACTGTATGGCGCTCTTCCACCACATCGAATAGCTACTGCCTCAGAAGTCCACGCCTGAAGCATAAAATACAATAAAAATACAACAGTCTTTTCATCGTATAACAGGAATAATTGCAACAAGCGTGAAAGTAATTATCATTTCGGCGTTTCGGGCATCCTAGACTTAACTCTGAGGCATTGCTCCACCAAATCGAATAATTAGGGCCTTAGAAGTCAACGCCAGAAGCATAAAATACAATATAAATAGAACAGTTTTTCAAATGTATAAAACGAATAATTGCTACCAGTGTGAAAGTTATGGTCATTTCTACGTTCCGCGCAACCTGGGCTTTACTCTAGGGCGTTGCTCCACCAGATCGAATAGTTAGGACCTTAGAAGTCAACGCCAGAAGCATAAAATACGATATAAATACAACAGCTGTTCCATCGTATAAAAGGAATAATTGCAAACAGTGTGAAAATAATGGTCATTTCTACGTTCGGGCAACCTAGGCTTCATTCTACGGCGTTGTTCCACCAGATCGAATAATGAGGGCAGGAGAAGTCAACGCCAGAAGCATAAAATACAATATAAATACAACAGTTTTTCCATCGTATAAAACGAATAATTGCAACCAGTATGAAACTTATGGTCATTTCTACGTACCGGGCAACCTAGGCTTCACTCTAGGGCGGTGCTCTACCAGATCGAATAGTTAGGGCCTTAGAAGTCAACGCCCGAAGCATAAAATACAAAATAAATACAACAGTTTTTCCATCGTATAAAACGCATAATTGCTACCAGTGTGAAAGTTATGGTCATTTCTACTTTCCGGGCAACCTAGGCTTCACCCTAGGGCGTTGTTCCACCAGATGGAATAGTTAGGGCCTAAGAAGTCAACGCCAGAAGCATAAAATACGATATAAATACAACAGCTTTTCCATCGTATAAAACAAATAATTGCAACCAGTTTGATAGTGATGGTCATTTCTACGTACCGGGCAACCTACGCTTCACTCTAGGGCGTTGCTCCACCAGATCGTATAGTTAGGGCCTTAGAAGTCAACGGCCGAAGCATAAAATATAAAATAAATAGAACAGTTTTTCCATCGGATAAAACGAATAATTGCTACCAGTGTGAAAGTTATGGTCATTTCTACTTTCCGGGCAACCTAGACTTCACCCTAGGGCGTCGTTCCACCAGATGGAATAGTTTGGGCCTAAGAAGTCAACGCCAGAAGCATAAAATGCAATAAAGATACAACAGGTTTTCCATCGTATAGCGGGAATAATTTGCAACCAGTGTGATAGTAGTGGTCATTTCTACGTTCCGGGCAACCTAGGCTTCACTCCAGGGCGGTGCTCCACCAGATCGAATAGTTACGGCCTAAGAAGTCAACGCCAGAAGCACAAAATACGATAAAGATGCAACAGTTTTTCCATCGTATAAAAAGAATAATTGCAATCAGTGTGAAAGTTATGGTCATTTCTACATTCCGAGCAACCTAGGCTTCACTCTAGGGCGTTGCTCCACCAGATCGAATAGTTAGGTCCTTAGAAGTCAACGCCAGAAGCATAAAATACGATATAAATACAACAGCTTTTCCATCAGATAAAAGGAATAATTGCAAACAGTGTGAAAGTAATGGTCATTTCTACGTTCGGGCAACCTAGGCTTCACTCTACGGCGTTGTTCCACCAGATCGAATAGTTAGGTCCTAAGAAGTCAACACCAGAAGAATAAAATACAAAATAAATACAACAGCCTTTACACCGTATAAAACGAATAATTGCAACCTGTGTGAAGGTTATGGTCATATCTACGTTCCGGGCAACCTAGGCTTCACTGTCGGGCGTTGCTCCACCAGATCGAAATGTTAGGGCCTAAGAAGTCAACGCCCGAAGCATAAAATACGATATAAATACAACAGCATTTCCATCGTATTAAATGAATAATTGCAAACAGTGTGAAAGTAGTGGTCATTTCTACGTTCCGGGCAACCTAGGCTTCACCCTAGGGCTTTGCTCCAACAGATTGAATAGTTAGGGCCTTAGAAGTCAAAGCCCGAAGCATAAAATACAAAATAAGTAGAACGGTTTTTCCATTGTATAAAACGAATAATTGCTACCAGTGTAAAAGCTATGGTCATTTCTACGTTCCGGGCAACCTAGGCTTCACCCTAGGGCGTTGTTCCACCAGATCGAATAGTTAGGGCCTAAGAAGTGAACGCCAGAAGCATAAAATACAATATAAATACAACAGTTTTTCCATCGTATAAACCGAATAATTACAACCAGTATGAAACTTATGGTCATTTCTACGTTCCGGGCAACCTAGGCTTCAGTGTATGGCGTTCTTCCACCACATCGAATAGCTACGGCCTCAGAAGTCCACGCCTGAAGCATAAAATACAATAAAAATACAACAGTTTTTCCATCGTATAGCAGGAATAATTTGCAACCAGTGTGAAAGTTATGGTCATTTCTACATTCCGAGCAACCTAGGCTTCACTCTAGGGCGTTGCTCCACCAGATCGAATAGTTAGGTCCTTAGAAGTCAACGCCAGAAGCATAAAATACTATATAAATACAACAGCTTTTCCATCGTATAAAACAAATAATCGCAACCAGTGTGAAAGTTATGGTCATTTCTACGTTCCGGGCAACGTAGGCTTCACCCTAGGCCGTTGTTCCTCCAGATCGAATAGTTAGGGCCTAAGAAGTGAACGCCAGAAGCATAAAATGCAATAAAAATACAACAGTTTCTCCATCGTGTAGCAGGAATAGTTTGCAACCAGTGTGATAGTAGTGGTCATTTCTACGTTCCGGGCAACCCAGGTTTCACTCCAGGGCGTTGCTCCACCAGATCGAATAGTTACGGCCTAAGAAGTCAACGCCAGAAGCATAAAATGCAATAAAAATACAACAGTTTCTCCATCGTATAGCAGGAATAATTTGCAACCAGTGTGATAGTAGTGGTCATTTCTACGTTCCGGGCAACCCAGGTTTCACTCCAGGGCGTTGCTCCACCAGATCGAATAGTTACGGCCTGAGAAGTCAACGCCAGAAGCATAAAATACAATATAAATACAACAGTTTTTCCATCGTATAAAACGAATAATTGCAACCAGTATGAAACTTATGGTCATTTCTCCTTTCCGAGCAACCTAGGCTTCACCCTAGGGCTTTGCTCCAACAGATTGAATAGTTAGGGCCTAAGAAGTCAACGCCAGAAGCATAAAATACGATATAAATACAACAGCTTTTACATCGTATAAAACGACTAATTGCAACCAGTGTGGAAGTTATGGTCGTTTCTACGTTCCGGGCAACCTAGGCTTCACTCTACGGCGTTGCTCGACCAGACCGAATAGCTAGGTCCTTAGAAGTCAACGCCAGAAGCATAAAATACGATATAAATACAACAGCTTTTCCATCGTATAAAACAAATAATTGCAACCAGTTTGATAGTGATAGTCATTTCTACGTACCGGGCAACCTAGGCTTCACTCTAGGGCGTTGCTCCACCAGATCGTATAGTTAGGGCCTTAGAAGTCAACGCCCGAAGCGTAAAATATAAAATAAATAGAACAGTTTTTCCATCGGATAAAACGAATAATTGCTACCAGTGTGAAAGTTATGGTCATTTCTACCTTCCGGACAACCTAGACTTCACCCTAGGGCGTCGTTCCACCAGATGGAATAGTTTGGGCCTAAGAAGTCAACGCCAGAAGCATAAAATACGATATAAATACAACAGCTTTTCCATCGTATAAAAGGAATAATTGCAAACAGTGTGAAAGTAATGGTCATTTCTACGTTCGGGCAACCTAGGCTTCGCTCTACGGCGTTGTCCCACCAGATCGAATAGTTACGGCCTAAGAAGTCAACGCCAGAAACACAAAATACGATAAAGATGCAACAGTTTTTCCATCGTATAAAAAGAATAATTGCAATCAGTGTGAAAGTTATAGTCATTTCTACATTCCGAGCAACCTAGGCTTCACTCTAGGGCGTTGCTCCACCAGGTCGAATAGTTAGGTCCTTAGAAGTCAACGCCAGAAGCATAAAATACGATATAAATACAACAGCTTTTCCATCGTATAAAAGGAATAATTGCAAACAGTGTGAAAGTAATGGTCATTTCTACGTTCTGGCAACCTAGGCTTCACTCTAGGGCGTTGCTCCACCAGGTCGAATAGTTAGGTCCTTAGAAGTCAACGCCAGAAGCATAAAATACGATATAAATACAACAGCTTTTCCATCGTATAAAAGGAATGATTGCAACAAGCGTGAAAGTAATGATCATTTCGGCGTTACGGGCAACCTAGACTTAACTCTGAGGCATTGCTCCACCGGATCGAATAATTAGGGCCTGAGATGTCAACGCCAGAAGCATAAAATACAATATAAATACAACAGTTTTTCTATCGTATAAAACGAATAATTGCAACCAGTATGAAACTTATGGTCATTTCTACTTTCCGAACAACCTAGGCTTCACCCTAGGGCTTTCCTCCAACAGATGGAATAGTTAGGGCCTTAGAAGTCAACGCCCGAAGCATAAAATACAAAATAAATAGAACGGTTTTTCCATTGTATAAAACGAATAATTGCTACCAGTGTAAAAGCTATGGTCATTTCTACGTTCCGGGCGACCTAGGCTTCACCCTAGGGCGTTGTTCCACCAGATCGAATAGTTAGGGCCTAAGAAGTGAACGCCAGAAGCATAAAATACAATATAAATACAACAGTTTTTCCATCGTATAAACCGAATAATTGCAACCAGTATGAAACTTATGGTCATTTCTACGTTCCGGGCAACCTAGGCTTCAGTGTATGGCGTTCTTCCACCACATCGAATAGCTACGGCCTCAGAAGTCAACGCCTGAAGTATAAAATACAATAAAAATACAACAGTCTTAACATTCTATAACACGAATAATTGCAACCCGTGTGAAAGTGATGGTCATTTCTACGTTCGAGGCAACCTAGGCTTCACTCTAGGGCGTTGTTCCACAAGATCGAATAGTTAGGGCCTAAGAAGTCAACGCCAGAAGCAAAAAATACAATATAAATATAACAGTTTTTCCATCGTATAAAACGAATAATATCAAACAGTGTGAAAGTAATGGTCATTTCTACGTTCGGGCAACCTAGGCTTCACTCTACGGCGTTGTTCCACCAGATCGAATAATTAGGGCCTGAGAAGTCAACGCCAGAAGCATAAAATACAATATAATAACAACAGTTTTTCCATCGTATAAAACGAATAATTGCAACCAGTGTGAAAGTTATGGTCATTTCTACATTCCGAGCAACCTAGGCTTCACTCTAGGGCGTTGCTCCACCAGACCGAATAGCTAGGTCCTTAGAAGTCAACGCCAGAAGCATAAAATACGATATAAATACAACAGCTTTTCCATCGTATAAAACAAATAATTGCAACCAGTGTGAAAGTTATGGTCATTTCTACGTTCCGGGCAACCTAGGCTTCACCCTAGGCCGGTGTCCCACCAGATCGAATAGTTAGGGCCTAAGAAGTGAACGCCAGAAGCATAAAATGCAATAAAAATACCACAGTTTTTCCATCGTATAGCAGGAATAATTGCAACAAGCGTGAAAGTAATGATCATTTCTACGTTCCAGGCAACCTAGACTTCACTCTAGGGCATTGCTCCACAAGATCGAATAGTTAGTGCCTAAGTAGTCAACGCCAGAAGCATAAAATACAATATAAATACAACAGCTTTTCCATCGTATAAAAGGAATAATTGCAAACAGTGTGAAAGTAATGGTCATTTCTACGTTCGGGCAACCTAGGCTTCACTCTACGGCGTTGTTCCACCAGATCGAATAGTTAGGTCCTAAGAAGTCAACACCAGAAGAATAAAATACAAAATAAATACAACAGCCTTTACACCGTATAAAACGAATAATTGCAACCTGTGTGAAGGTTATGTTCATATCTACGTTCCGGGCAACCTAGGCTTCACTGTCGGGCGTTGCTCCACAAGATCGAAATGTTAGGGCCTAAGAAGTCAACGCCCGAAGCATAAAATACGATATAAATACAACAGCATTTCCATCGTATTAAATGAATAATTGCAAACAGTGTGAAAGTAGTGGTCATTTCTACGCTCCGGGCAACCTAGGCTTCACTGTATGGGGTTCTTCCACCACATCGAATAGCTACGGCCTCAGAAGTCCACGCCTGAAGCATAAAATACAATAAAAATACAACAGTCTTTTCATCGCATAACAGGAATAATTGCAACAAGCGTGAAAGTAATGATCATTTCTACGTTTCAGGCAACCTAGGCTTCACTCTAGGGCGTTGCTCCACCAGATCGAATAGTTAGGGCCATAGAAGTCAACGCCCGAAGAATAAAATACAAAATAAGTAAAACAGATTTTCCATCGTATTAAATGAATAATTGCAAACAGTGTGAAAGTAGTGGTCATTTCTACGTTCCGGGCAACCTAGGCTTCACTGTATGGCGTTCTTCCACCACATCGAATAGCTACGGCCTCAGAAGTCCACGCCTGAAGCATAAAATACAATAAAAATACAACAGTCTTTTCATCGCATAACAGGAATAATTGCAACAAGCGTGAAAGTAATGATCATTTCTACGTTCCAGGCAACCTAGACTTCACTCTAGGGCGTTGTTCCACAAGATCGAATAGTGAGTGCCTAAGTAGTCAACGCCAGAAGCATAAAATACAATATAAATACAACAGTTTTTCCATCGTATAAAACGAATAATTGCAACCAGCATGAAACTCATGGTCATTTCTAATTTTCGAGCAACCTAGGCTTCACCCTAGGGCGTTGCTCCAACAGATCGAACAGTTAGGGCCTAAGAAGTCAACGCCAGAAGTATAAAATACAATGTAAATATAACAGTTTTTCCATCGTATAAATCGAATGATAGCAACCAGTGAGAAAGTTATGGTCATTTCTACGTTCCGGGCAACCTAGGCTTCACTCTAGGGCGTTGCTCCACCAGATCGAATAGTTAAAGCCTTAGAAGTCAACGCTCAAAGCATAAAATACAAAATAAATAAAACAGTTTTTCCATCGTATAAAACGAATAATTGCTACCAGTGTGAAAGTTATGGTCATTTCTACGTTCCGCGCAACCTGGGCTTTACCCTGGGGCGTTGTTCCACGAGATGGAATAGCTAGGGACTTAGAATTCAACGCCATAAGAATAAAATACAATATAAGTACAACAGTTTTTCCATCGTATAAAATGAATAATTGCAACCAGTGTGAAAGTTATGGTCATTTCTACGTTCCGGGCAACCTAGGCTTCACTCTACGGCGTTGTTCCACCAGATCGAATAGTTAGGGCCTAAGAAGTCAACGCCAGAAGCATAAAATACGATATAAATACAACAGCTTTTCTATCGTATAAAAGGAATAATTGCAAACAGTGTGAAAGTAATGGTCATTTCTACGTTCCTGGCAACCTAGGCTTCACTGTCGGGCGTTGCTCCACCAGATCGAAATGTTAGGGCCTAAGAAGTCAACGCCCGAAGCATAAAATACGATATAAATACAACAGCATTTCCATCGTATTAAATGAATAATTGCAAACAGTGTGAAAGTAGTGGTCATTTCTACGTTCCGGTCAACCTAGGCTTCACTGCATGGCGTTCTTCCACCACATCCAATAGCTACGGCCTCAGAAGTCCACGCCTGAAGCATAAAATACAATAAAAATACAACAGTCTTTTCATCGCATAACAGGAATAATTGCAACAAGCGTGAAAGTAATGATCATTTCTTCGTTCCAGGCAACCTAGGCTTCACTCTAGGGCGTTGCTCCACCAGATCGAATAGTTAGGGCCTTAGAAGTCAACGCCAGAAGCATAAAATACGATATAAATACAACAGCTTTTCCATCGTATAAAAGGAATAATTGCAAACAGTGTGAAAGTAATGGTCATTTCTACATTCGGGCAACCTAGGCTTCACTCTACGGCGTTGTTCCACCAGATCGAATAATTAGGGCCGGAGAAGTCAACGCCAGAAGCATAAAATACAATATAAATACAACAGTTTTTCCATCGTATAAAACGAATAATTGCAACCAGTATGAAACTTATGGTCATTTCTACTTTCCGAGCAACCTAGGCTTCACCCTAGGGCTTTGCTCCAACAGATTGAATAGTTAGGGCCTTAGAAGTCAACGCCCGAAGCATAAAATGCAATAAAAATACAACAGTTTTTCCATCGTATAGCAGGAATAATTTGCAACCAGTGTGATAGTAGTGGTCATTTCTACGTTCCGGGCAACCTAGGCTTCACTCCAGGGCGGTGCTCCACCAGATCGAATAGTTACGGCCTAAGAAGTCAACGCCAGAAGCACAAAATACGATAAAGATGCAACAGCTTTTCCATCGTATAAAACGAATAATTGCAACCAGTGTGAAAGTTATGGTCATTTCTACATTCCGAGCAACCTAGGCTTCACTCTAGGGCGTTGCTCCACCAGACCGAATAGCTAGGTCCTTAGAAGTCAACGCCAGAAGCATAAAATACGATATAAATACAACAGCTTTTCCATCGTATAAAACAAATAATTGCAACCAGTGTGAAAGTTATGGTCATTTCTACGTTCCGGGCAACCTAGGCTTCACCCTAGGTCGTTGTCCCACCAGATGGAATAGTTAGGGCCTAGGAAGTGAACGCCAGAAGCATATAATGCAATAAAAATACAACAGTTTTTCCATCGCATAGCAGAAATAATTTGCAACCAGTGTGATAGTAGTGGTCATTTCTACGTTCCGGGCAACCCAGGTTTCACTCCAGGGCATTGCTCCACCAGATCGAATAGTTACGGCCTAAGAAGTCAACGCCAGAAGCATAAAATACGATGAAGATGCAACAGTTTTTCCATCGTATAAAAAGAATAATTGCAATCAGTGTGAAAGTTATGGTCATTTCCTCATTCCGAGCAACCTAGGCTTCACTCTAGGGCGTTGCTCCACCAAATCGAATAGTTTGGTCCTTAGAAGTCAACGCCAGAAGCATAAAATACGATATAAAGACAACAGCTTTTCCATCGTATAAAAGGAATAATTGCAAACAGTTTGAAAGTAATGGTCATTTCTACGTTCGGGCAACCTAGGCTTCACTCTACGGCGTTGTTCCACCAGATCGAATAGTTAGGTCCTAAGAAGTCAACACCAGAAGAATAAAATACAAAATAAATACAACAGCCTTTACACCGTATAAAACGAATAATTGCAACCTGTGTGAAGGTTATGGTCATATCTACGTTCCGGGCAACCTAGGCTTCACTGTCGGGCGTTGCTCCACCAGATCGAAATGTTAGGGCCTATGAAGTCAACGCCCGAAGCATAAAATACGATATAAATACAACAGCATTTCCATCGTATTAAATGAATAATTGCAAACAGTGTGAATGTAGTGGCCATTTCTACGTTCCGGGCAACCTAGGCTTCACTGTATGGCGTTCTTCTACCACATCGAATAGCTACGGCCTCAGAAGTCCACGCCTGAAGCATAAAATACAATAAAAATACAACAGTCTTTTCATCGCATAACAGGAATAATTGCAACAAGCGTGAAAGTAACGATCATTTCGGCGTTACGGGCATCCTAGACTTAACTCTGAGGCATTGCTCCACCAGATCGAATAATTAGGCCCTGAGAAGTCAACGCCAGAAGCATAAAATACAATATAAATACAACAGTTTTTCTATCGTATAAAACTAATAATTGCAACCAGTATGAAACTTATGGTCATTTCTACTTTCCGAGCAACCTAGGCTTCACCCTAGGGCTTTGCTCCAACAGATTGAAGAGTTAGGGCCTTAGAAGTCAACGCCCGAAGCATAAAATACAAAATAAATAGAACGGTTTTTCCATTGTATAAAACGAATAATTGCTTCGAGTGTAAAAGCTATGGTCATTTCTACGTTCCGGGCAACCTAGGCTTCACCCTAGGGCGTTGATCCACCAGATCGAATAGTTAGGACCTTAGAAGTCAGCGCCAGAAGCATAAAATACGATATAAATACAACAGCTGTTCCATCGTATAAAAGGAATAATTGCAAACAGTGTGAAAGTAATGGTCATTTCTACGTTCCGGGCAACCTAGGCTTCACCCTAGGCCGTTGTTCCACCAAATCGAATAGTTAGGGCCTAAGAAGTGAACGCCAGAAGCATAAAATGCAATAAAAATACAACAGTTTTTCCATCGTATAGCAGGAATAATTTGCAACCAGTGTGATAGTAGTGGTCATTTCTACGTTCCGGGCAACCCAGGTTTCACTCCAGGGCGTTGCTCCACCGGATCGAATAGTTACGGCCTAAGAAGTCAACGCCAGAAGCATAAAATACGATGAAGATGCAACAGTTTTTCAATCGCACAAAACGAATAATTGCAATCAGTGTGAAAGTTATGGTCATTTCTACATTCCGAGCAACCTAGGCTTCACTCTAGGGCGTTGCTCCACCAGATCGAATAGTTAGGTCCTTAGAAGTCAACGCCAGAAGCATAAAATACGATATAAATACAACAGCTTTTCCATCGTATAAAAGGAATAATTGCAAACAGTGTGAAAGTAATGGTCATTTCTACATTCGGGCAACCTAGGCTTCACTCTACGGCGTTGTTCCACCAGATCGAATAATTAGGGCCGGAGAAGTCAACGCCAGAAGCATAAAGTACAATATAAATACAACAGTTTTTCCATCGTATAAAACGAATAATTGCAACCAGTATGAAACTTATGGTCATTTCTACTTTCCGAGCAACCTAGGCTTCACCCTAGGGCTTTGCTCCAACAGATTGAATAGTTAGGGCCTTAGAAGTCAACGCCCGAAGCATAAAATGCAATAAAAATACAACAGCTTTTCCATCGTATAGCAGGAATAATTTGCAACCAGTGTGATAGTAGTGGTCATTTCTACGTTCCGTGCAACCTAGGCTTCACTCCAGGGCGGTGCTCCACCAGATCGAATAGTTACGGCCTAAGAAGTCAACGCCAGAAGCACAAAATACGATAAAGATGCAACAGTTTTTCCATCGTATAAAACGAATAATTGCAACCAGTGTGAAAGTTATGGTCATTTCCTCATTCCGAGCAACCTAGGCTTCACTCTAGGGCGTTGCTCCACCAGATCGAATAGTTTGGTCCTTAGAAGTCAACGCCAGAAGCATAAAATACGATATAAATACAACAGCTTTTCCATCGTATAAAAGGAATAATTGCAAACAGTGTGAAAGTAATGGTCATTTCTACGTTCCGGGCAACCTAGGCTTCACTCTAGGGCGTTGTCCCACAAGATCGAATAGTTAGGACCTTAGAAGTCAACGCCAGAAGCATAAAATACGATATAAATACAACAGCTGTTCCATCGTATAAAAGGAATAATTGCAAACAGTGTGAAAATAATGGTCATTTCTACGTTCGGGCAACCGAGGCTTCACTCTACGGCGTTGTTCCACCAGATCGAATAATTAGGGCCTTAGAAGTCAACGCCCGAAGCATAAAATATAAAATAAATACAACAGTTTTTCTATCGTATAAAACGAATAATTGCAACCAGTATGCAACTTATGGTCATTTCTACTTTCCGAGCAACCTAGGCTTCACCCTAGGGCTTTGCTCCAACAGATTGAATAGTTAGGGCCTTAGAAGTCAACGCCCGAAGCATAAAATACAAAATAAATAGAACGGTTTTTCCATTGTATAAAACGAATAATTGCTACGAGTGTAAAAGCTATGGTCATTTCTACGTTCCGGGCAACCTAGGCTTCACCCTAGGGCGTTGTTCCACCAGATCGAATAGCTAGGGCCTAAGAAGTGAACGCCAGACGCATAAAATGCAATAAAAATACAACAGCTTTTCCATCGTATAGCAGGAATAATTTGCAACCAGTGTGATAGTAGTGGTCATTTCTACGTTCCGGGCAACCCAGGTTTAACTCCAGGGCGTTGCTCCACCAGATCGGATAGTTACGGCCTAAGAAGTCAACGCCAGAAGCATAAAATACGATAAAGGTGCAACAGTTTTTCCATCGTATAAAGCGAATAATTGCAACCCGTGTGAAAGTGATGGTCATTTCTACGTTCCAGGCAACCTAGGCTACACTCTAGGGCGTTGTTCCACAAGATCGAATAGTTAGGGCCTAAGTAGTCAACGCCAGAAGCATTGAATACAATATAAATAGAACAGTTTTTCCAATATATAAAACGAATAATTGCTACCAGTGTGAAAGATATGGTCATTTCTACGTTCCGAGCAACCTGGGCTTTACTCTACGGCGTTGTTCCACCAGATCGAATAATTAGTGCCTAAGAAGTCAACGCCAGAAGCATAAAATACAATATAAATACAACAGTTTTTCCATCGTATAAAACGAATAATTGCAACCAGTATGAAACTTATGGTCATTTCTACTTTCCGAGCAACCTAGGCTTCACCCTAGGGCTTTGCTCCAACAGATTGAATAGTTAGGGCCTTAGAAGTCAACGCCCGAAGCATAAAATACAAAATAAATAGAACGGTTTTTCCATTGTATAAAACGAATAATTGCTACGAGAGTAAAAGCTATGGTCATTTCTACGTTCCGGGCAACCTAGGCCTGACCCTAGGGCGTTGTTCCACCGGATCCAATAGTTAGGGCCTAAGAAGTGAACGCCAGACGCATAAGATGCAATAAAAATACAACAGTTTTTCCATCGTATAAAACGAATAATTGCAAACAGTGTGAAAGTAATGGTCATTTCTACAATCCGGGCAACCTAGGCTTCACTCTACGGCGTTGTTCCACCAGATCGAATAGTTAGGGCCTAAGAAGTCAACGCCAGAAGCATAAAATACGATATAAATACAACAGGTTTTCCATCGTATAAAAGGAATAATTGCAAACAGTGTGAAAGTAGTGGTCATTTCTACGCTCCGTGCAACCTAGGCTTCACTGTATGGCGTTCTTCCACCACATCGAATAGCTACGGCCTCAGAAGTCCACGCCTGAAGCATAAAATACAATAAAAATACAACAGTCTTTTCATCGCATAACAGGAATAATTGCAAACAGTGTGAAAGTAATGGTCATTTCTACGTTCCGGGCAACCTAGGCTTCACTCTAGGGCGTTGTTCCACAAGATCGAATAGTTAGTGCCTAAGTAGTCAACGCCAGAAGCATAAAATACAATATAAATACAACAGTTTTTCCATCGTATAAAACGAATAATTGCAACCAGTATGAAACTTATGGTCATTTCTACTTTACGAGCAACCTAGGCTTCACCCTAGGGCTTTGCTCCAACAGATTGAATAGTTAGGGCCTTAGAAGTCAACGCCCGAAGCATAAAATACAAAATAAATAGAACGGTTTTTCCATTGTATAAAACGAATAATTGCTACGAGAGTAAAAGCTATGGTCATTTCTACGTTACGAGCAACCTAGGCTTCACCCTAGGCCGTTGTCCCACCAGATAGAATAGTTAGGGCCTCAGAAGTCCACGCCTGAAGCATAAAATACAATAAAAATACAGCAGTTTTTCAATCGTATAGCAGGAATAATTTGCAACCAGTGTGATAGTAGTGGTCATTTCTACGTTCCAGGCAACCCATGTTTCACTCCAGGGCGTTGCTCCACCAGATCGAATAGTTAGGTCCTTAGAAGTCAACGCCAGAAGCATAAAATACGATATAAATACAACAGCTTTTCCATCGTGTAAAAGGAATAATTGCAAACAGGGTGAAAGTAATGGTCATTTCTACGTTCGGCCAACCTAGGCTTCAGTCTAGGTCGTTGCTCCACCAGATCAAATAGCTAGCGACTTAGAATTAAACGCCAGAAGCATAGAATACAACAAACATACAACAGTTTTTCCATCGTATAACAGGAATAATTGCAACCAGTGTGAATGTAATGGTCTTTTCTAGGTTCCGGGCAACCTAGGTTTCACTCTAGGGCGTTGCTCCTCCAGGTCGAGTAGTTAGGGCCTAAGAAGTCAACGTCAGAAGCATAAAATACGATATAAATACAACAGCTTTTACATCGTATAAAACGAATAATTGCAACCAGTGTGGAAGTTATGGTCATTTCTACGTTCCGGGCAACCTAGGCTTCACTCTACGGCCTTGCTCGACCAGACCGAATAGCTAGGTCCTTAGAAGTCAGCGCCAGAAGCATAAAATACGATATAAATACAATAGCTGTTCCATCGTATAAAACAAATAATTGCAACCAGTGTGAAAGTTATGGTCATTTCTACGTTCCGGGCAACCTAGGCTTCACCCTAGGCCGTTGTCCCACCAGATAGAATAGTTAGGGCCTAAGAAGTGAACGCCATAAGCATAAAATGCAATAAAAATACAACAGTTTTTCCATCGTATAGCAGGAATAATTTGCAACCAGTGTGATAGTAGTGGTCATTTCTACGTTCCGGGCAACCCAGGTTTCACTCCAGGGCATTGCTCCACCAGATCGAATAGTTACGGCCTAAGAAGTCAACGCGAGAAGCATAAAAGACGATGAAGATGCAACAGTTTTTCCATCGTATAAAAAGAATAATTGCAATCAGTGTGAAAGTTATGGTCATTTCTACATTCCGAGCAACCTAGGCTTCACTCTAGGGCGTTGCTCCTCCAGGTCGAGTAGTTAGGGCCTAAGAAGTCAACGTCAGAAGCATAAAATACGATATAAATACAACAGCTTTTACATCGTATAAAACGAATAATTGCAACCAGTATGCAACTTATGGCCATTTCTACATTCCGAGCAACCTAGGCTTTACTCTAGGGCGTTGCTCCACCAGATCGAATAGTTAGGACCTTAGAGGTCAACGCCAGAAGCATAAAATACGATATAAATACAACAGCTGTTCCATCTTATAAAAGGAATAATTGCAAACAGTGTGAAAGTAATGGTCATTTCTACGTTCCAGGCAACCTAGGCTTCACTCTAGGGCGTTGCTCCACCAGATCGAATAGTTACGGCCTAAGAAGTCAACGCCAGAAGCACAAAATACGATAAAGATGCAACAGTTTTTCCATCCTATAAAACGAATAATTGCAACCAGTGTGAAAGTTATGGTCATTTCCTCATTCAGAGCAACCTAGGCTTCACTCTAGGGCGTTGCTCCACCAGATCGAATAGTTTGGTCCTTAGAAGTCAACGCCAGAAGCATAAAATACGATATAAATACAACAGCTTTTCCATCGTATAAAAGGAATAATTGCAACCAGTGTGAAAGTTATGGTCATTTCTACATTCCGAGCAACCTAGGCTTCACTCTAGGGCGTTGCTCCACCAGACCGAATAGCTAGGTCCTTAGAAGTCAACGCCAGAAGCATAAAATACGATATAAATACAACAGCTTTTCCATCGTATAAAACAAATAATTGCAACCAGTGTGAAAGTTATGGTCATTTCTACGTTCCGCGCAACCTAGGCTTCACCCTAGGTCGTTGTCCCACCAGATGGAATAGTTAGGGCCTAGGAAGTGAACGCCAGAAGCATATAATGCAATAAAAATACAACAGTTTTTCCATCGCATAGCAGAAATAATTTGCAACCAGTGTGATAGTAGTGGTTATTTCTACGTTCCGGGCAACCCAGGTTTCACTCCAGGGCATTGCTCCACCAGATCGAATAGTTACGGCCTAAGAAGTCAACGCCAGAAGCATAAAATACGATGAAGATGCAACAGTTTTTCCATCGTATAAAAAGAATAATTGCAATCAGTGTGAAAGTTATGGTCATTTCCTCATTCCGAGCAACCTAGGCTTCACTCTAGGGCGTTGCTCCACCAAATCGAATAGTTTGGTCCTTAGAAGTCAACGCCAGAAGCATAAAATACGATATAAAGACAACAGCTTTTCCATCGTATAAAAGGAATAATTGCAAACAGTTTGAAAGTAATGGTCATTTCTACGTTCGGGCAACCTAGGCTTCACTCTACGGCGTTGTTCCACCAGATCGAATAGTTAGGTCCTAAGAAGTCAACACCAGAAGAATAAAATACAAAATACATACAACAGCCTTTACACCGTATAAAACGAATAATTGCAACCTGTGTGAAGGTTATGGTCATATCTACGTTCCGGGCAACCTAGGCTTCACTGTCGGGCGTTGCTCCACCAGATCGAAATGTTAGGGCCTATGAAGTCAACGCCCGAAGCATAAAATACGATATAAATACAACAGCATTTCCATCGTATTAAATGAATAATTGCAAACAGTGTGAATGTAGTGGCCATTTCTACGTTCCGGGCAACCTAGGCTTCACTGTATGGCGTTCTTCTACCACATCGAATAGCTACGGCCTCAGAAGTCCACGCCTGAAGCATAAAATACAATAAAAATACAACAGTCTTTTCATCGCATAACAGGAATAATTGCAACAAGCGTGAAAGTAACGATCATTTCGGCGTTACGGGCATCCTAGACTTAACTCTGAGGCATTGCTCCACCGGATCGAATAATTAGGCCCTGAGAAGTCAACGCCAGAAGCATAAAATACAATATAAATACAACAGTTTTTCTATCGTATAAAACTAATAATTGCAACCAGTATGAAACTTATGGTCATTTCTACTTTCCGAGCAACCTAGGCTTCACCCTAGGGCTTTGCTCCAACAGATTGAATAGTTAGGGCCTTAGAAGTCAACGCCCGAAGCATAAAATACAAAATAAATAGAACGGTTTTTCCATTGTATAAAACGAATAATTGCTTCGAGTGTAAAAGCTATGGTCATTTCTACGTTCCGGGCAACCTAGGCTTCACCCTAGGGCGTTGATCCACCAGATCGAATAGTTAGGACCTTAGAAGTCAGCGCCAGAAGCATAAAATACGATATAAATACAACAGCTGTTCCATCGTATAAAAGGAATAATTGCAAACAGTGTGAAAGTAATGGTCATTTCTACGTTCCGGGCAACCTAGGCTTCACCCTAGGCCGTTGTTCCACCAAATCGAATAGTTAGGGCCTAAGAAGTGAACGCCAGAAGCATAAAATGCAATAAAAATACAACAGTTTTTCCATCGTATAGCAGGAATAATTTGCAACCAGTGTAATAGTAGTGGTCATTTCTACGTTCCGGGCAACCCAGGTTTCACTCCAGGGCGTTGCTCCACCGGATCGAATAGTTACGGCCTAAGAAGTCAACGCCAGAAGCATAAAATACGATGAAGATGCAACAGTTTTTCAATCGCACAAAACGAATAATTGCAATCAGTGTGAAAGTTATGGTCATTTCTACATTCCGAGCAACCTAGGCTTCACTCTAGGGCGTTGCTCCACCAGATCGAATAGTTAGGTCCTTAGAAGTCAACGCCAGAAGCATAAAATACGATATAAATACAACAGCTTTTCCATCGTATAAAAGGAATAATTGCAAACAGTGTGAAAGTAATGGTCATTTCTACATTCGGGCAACCTAGGCTTCACTCTACGGCGTTGTTCCACCAGATCGAATAATTAGGGCCGGAGAAGTCAACGCCAGAAGCATAAAGTACAATATAAATACAACAGTTTTTCCATCGTATAAAACGAATAATTGCAACCAGTATGAAACTTATGGTCATTTCTACTTTCCGAGCAACCTAGGCTTCACCCTAGGGCTTTGCTCCAACAGATTGAATAGTTAGGGCCTTAGAAGTCAACGCCCGAAGCATAAAATGCAATAAAAATACAACAGCTTTTCCATCGTATAGCAGGAATAATTTGCAACCAGTGTGATAGTAGTGGTCATTTCTACGTTCCGTGCAACCTAGGCTTCACTCCAGGGCGGTGCTCCACCAGATCGAATAGTTACGGCCTAAGAAGTCAACGCCAGAAGCACAAAATACGATAAAGATGCAACAGTTTTTCCATCGTATAAAACGAATAATTGCAACCAGTGTGAAAGTTATGGTCATTTCCTCATTCCGAGCAACCTAGGCTTCACTCTAGGGCGTTGCTCCACCAGATCGAATAGTTTGGTCCTTGGAAGTCAACGCCAGAAGCATAAAATACGATATAAATACAACAGCTTTTCCATCGTATAAAAGGAATAATTGCAAACAGTGTGAAAGTAACGGTCATTTCTACGTTCGGGCAACCTAGGCTTCACTCTACGGCGTTGTTAAACCAGATCGAATAGTCAGGGCCGAAGAAGTCAATACCAGAAGAATAAAATACAAAATAAATACAACAGCCTTTACACCGTATAAAACGAATAATTGCAACCAGTGTGAAGGTTATGGTCATATCTACGTTCCGGGCAACCTAGGCTTCACTGTCGGGCGTTGCTCCACCAGATCGAAATGTTAGGGCCTAAGAAGTCAACGCCCGAAGCATAAAATACGATATAAATACAACAGCATTTCCATCGTATTAAATGAATAATTGCAAACAGTGTGAAAGTAATGGTCATTTCTACGTTCCGGGCAACCTAGGCTTCTCTGTATGGCGTTCTTCCACCACATCGAATATCTACGGCCTCAGAAGTCCACGCCTGAAGCATAAAATACAATAAAAATACAACAGTCTTTTCATCGTATAACAGGAATAATTGCAACAAGCGTGAAAGTAATGATCATTTCAGCGTTTCGGGCATCCTAGACTTAATTCTGAGGCATTGCTCCACCAGATAGAATATTTAGGGCCTTAGAAATCAACCCCAGAAGCATAAAATACAATATAAACACAACAGATTTTCCATCGTATAAAACGAATAATTGCAACCAGTATGCAACTTATGGTCATTTCTACATTCCGAGCAACCTAGGCTTTACTCTACGGCGTTGCTCCACCAGAACGAATAGTTAGGACCTTAGAAGTCAACGCCAGAAGCATAAAATACGATATAAATACAACGGCTGTTCCATCGTATAAAAGGAATAATTGCAAACAGTGTGAAAGTAATGGTCATTTCTACGTTCCGGGCAACCTAGGCTTCACTCTAGGGCGTTGTCCCACAAGATCGAATAGTTAGGACCTTAGAAGTCAACGCCAGAAGCATAAAATACGATATAAATACAACAGCTGTTCCATCGTATAAAAGGAATAATTGCAAAGAGTGTGAAAATAATGGTCATTTCTACGTTCGGGCAACCGAGGCTTCACTCTACGGCGTTGTTCCACCAGATCGAATAATTAGGGCCTTAGAAGTCAACGCCCGAAGCATAAAATATAAAATAAATACAACAGTTTTTCTATCGTATAAAACGAATAATTGCAACCAGTATGCAACTTATGGTCATTTCTACTTTCCGAGCAACCTAGGCTTCACCCTAGGGCTTTGCTCCAACAGATTGAATAGTTAGGGCCTTAGAAGTCAACGCCCGAAGCATAAAATACAAAATAAATAGAACGGTTTTTCCATTGTATAAAACGAATAATTGCTACGAGTGTAAAAGCTATGGTCATTTCTACGTTCCGGGCAACCTAGGCTTCACCCTAGGGCGTTGTTCCACCAGATCGAATAGCTAGGGCCTAAGAAGTGAACGCCAGACGCATAAAATGCAATAAAAATACAACAGCTTTTCCATCGTATAGCAGGAATAATTTGCAACCAGTGTGATAGTAGTGGTCATTTCTACGTTCCGGGCAACCCAGGTTTAACTCCAGGGCGTTGCTCCACCAGATCGGATAGTTACGGCCTAAGAAGTCAACGCCAGAAGCATAAAATACGATAAAGATGCAACAGTTTTTCCATCGTATAAAACGAATAATTGCAACCAGTCTGCAACTTATGGTCATTTCTACATTCCGAGCAACCTAGGCTTCACTCTAGGGCGTTGCTCCTCCAGGTCGAGTAGTTAGGGCCTAAGAAGTCAACGTCAGAAGCATAAAATACGATATAAATACAACAGCTTTTACAACGTATAAAACGAATAATTGCAACCAGTATGCAACTTATGGCCATTTCTACATTCCGAGCAACCTAGGCTTTACTCTAGGGCGTTGCTCCACCAGATCGAATAGTTAGGACCTTAGAAGTCAACGCCAGAAGCATAAAATACGATATAAATACAACAGCTGTTCCATCGTATAAAAGGAATAATTGCAAACAGTGTGAAGGTAATGGTCATTACTACGTTCCAGGCAACCTAGGCTTCACTCTAGGGCGTTGCTCCACCAGTTCAAACAGTTAGGGCCTTAGAAGTCAACGCCCGAAGCATTAAGTACAAAATAAAGAGAACAGTTTTTCCATTGTATAAAACGAATAATTGCTACCAGTGTAAAAGTTACGGTCATTTCTACGTTGCGGGCAACCTAGACATCACCCTAGGCCGTTGTTCCACCAGATCGAATAGTTAGGGCCTAAGAAGTGAACGCCAGAAGCATGAAATACAATATAAATACAACAGTTTTTCAATCATATAAAACGAATGATAGCAACCAGTGTGAAAGTTATGGTCATTTCTACGTTCCGGGCAACCTAGGCTTCACTCTAGGGCGTTGTTCCACAAGATCGAATAGTTAGGGCCTAAGAAGTCAACGCCAGAAGCATAAAATACGATGAAGATGCAACAGTTTTTCCATCGTATAAAACGAATAATTGCAACCCGTGTGAAAGTGATGGTCATTTCTACGTTCCAGGCAACCTAGGCTTCACTCCAGGGCGTTGTTCCACAAGATCGAATAGTTAGGGCCTAAGTAGTCAACGCCAGAAGCATAAAATACAATATAAATAGAACAGTTTTTCCAATGTATAAAACGAATAATTGCTACCAGTGTGAAAGTTATGGTCATTTCTACGTTCCGCGCAACCTGGGCTTTACTCTACGGCGTTGTTCCACCAGATCGAATAACTAGGCCCTGAGAAGTCAACGCCAGAAGCATAAAATACAATATAAATACAACAGTTTTTCTATCGTATAAAACGAATAATTGCAACCAGTATGAAACTTATG
The DNA here is from genome assembly GCF_051401765.1 of Calliopsis andreniformis. Lineage (NCBI taxonomy): Eukaryota > Metazoa > Arthropoda > Insecta > Hymenoptera > Andrenidae > Calliopsis > Calliopsis andreniformis. Next base: position 2,129,755 of record NW_027480472.1, on the reverse strand, counting down.
GTCATTTCTACTTTCCGAGCAACCTAGGCTTCACCCTAGGGCTTTGCTCCAACAGATTGAATAGTTAGGGCCTTAGAAGTCAACGCCCGAAGCATAAAATACAAAATAAATAGAACGGTTTTTCCATTGTATAAAACGAATAATTGCCACGAGAGTAAAAGCTATGGTCATTTCTACGTTCCGGGCAACCTAGGCTTCACTCTAGGGCGTTGTTCCACAAGATCGAATAGTTAGTGCCTAAGTAGTCAACGCCAGAAGCATAAAATACAATATAAATCCAACAGTTTTTCCATCGTATAAACCGAATAATTGCAACCAGTATTCAACTTATGGTCATTTCTACGTTCCGGGCAACCTAGGCTTCAGTGTATGGCGTTCTTCCACCACATCGAATAGCTACGGCCTCAGAAGTCCACGCCTGAAGCATAAAATACAATAAAAATACAGCAGTTTTTCCATCGTATAGCAGGAATAATTTGCAACCAGTGTGATAGTAGTGGTCATTTCTACGTTCCGGGCAACCCATGTTTCACTCCAGGGCGCTGCTCCACCAGATCGAATAGTTACGGCCTAAGAAGTCAACGCCAGAAGCATAAAATACGATGAAGATGCAACAGTTTTTCCATCGTATAAAACGAATAATTGCAATCAGTGTGAAAGTTATGGTCATTTCTACATTCCGAGCAACCTAGGCTTCACTCTAGGGCGTTGATCCACCAGATCGAACAGTTAGGTCCTTAGAAGTCAACGCCAGAAGCATAAAATACGATATAAATACAACAGCTTTTCCATCGTGTAAAAGGAATAATTGCAAACAGGGTGAAAGTAATGGTCATTTCTACGTTCGGGCAACCTAGGCTTCACCCTAGGCCGTTGTCCCACCAGATAGAATAGTTAGGGCCTAAGAAGTGAACGCCATAAGCATAAAATGCAATAAAAATACAACAGTTTTTCCATCGTATAGCAGGAATAATTTGCAACCAGTGTGATAGTAGTGGTCATTTCTACGTTCCGGGCAAACCAGGTTTCACTCCAGGGCATTGCTCCACCAGATCGAATAGTTACGACCTAAGAAGTCAACGCCAGAAGCATAAAATACGATGAAGATGCAACAGTTTTTCCATCGTATAAAAAGAATAATTGCAATCAGTGTGAAAGTTATGGTCATTTCTACATTCCGAGCAACCTAGGCTTCACTCTAGGGCGTTGCTCCTCCAGGTCGAGTAGTTAGGGCCTAAGAAGTCAACGTCAGAAGCATAAAATACGATATAAATACAACAGCTTTTACATCGTATAAAACGAATAATTGCAATCAGTATGCAACTTATGGCCATTTCTACATTCCGAGCAACCTAGGCTTTACTCTAGGGCGTTGCTCCACCAGATCGAATAGTTGGGAACTTAGAAGTCAACGCCAGAAGCATAAAATACGATATAAATACATCAGCTGTTCCATCGTATAAAAGGAATAATTGCAAACAGTGTGAAAGTAATGGTCATTTCTACGTTCCAGGCAACCTAGGCTTCACTCTAGGGCGTTGCTCCACCAGATCAAACAGTTAGGGCCTTAGAAGTCAACGCCCGAAGCATTAAATACAAAATAAATAGAACAGTTTTTCCATTGTATAAAACGAATAATTGCTACCAGTGTAAAAGTTACGGTCATTTCTACGTTCCGGGCAACCTAGACATCACCCTAGGCCGTTGTTCCACCAGATCGAATAGTTAGGGCCTAAGAAGTGAACGCCAGAAGCATGAAATACAAAATAAATACAACAGTTTTTCAATCATATAAAACGAATGATAGCAACCAGTGTGATAGTTATGGTCATTTCTACGTTCCGGGCAATCTAGGCTTCACTCTAGGGCGTTGCTCCACCAGATCGAATAGTTAGGGCCTTAGAAGTCAACGCCCGAAGCATAAAATACAATATAAATACAACAGTTTTTCCATCGGATAAAACGAATAATTGCAACCAGTGTGAAAGTTATGGTCATGTCTACGTTCCGGGCAACCTGGGCTTCACAATAGAGCGTTGCTCCAACAGATTGAATAGTTAGGGCCTTAGAAGTCAATGCCCGAAGCATAAAATGCAATAAAGATATATCAGGTTTTCCATCGTATAGCAGGAATAATTGCTACCAGTGTGAAAGTTATGGTCATTTCTACGTTCCGCGCAACCTGGGCTTTACTCTAGCGCGATGTTCCACCAGATGGAATAGTTAGGGCCTAAGAAGTCAACGCCAGAAGCATAAAATAGAATATAAATACAACAGTTTTTCTATCGTATAAAACGAATAATTGCAACCAGTATGAAACTTATGGTCATTACTACTTTCCGCGCAACCTAGGCTTCACCCTAGGGCTTTGCTCCAACAGATTGAATAGTTAGGGCCTTAGAAGTCAACGCCCGAAGCATAAAATACAAAATAAATAGAACGGTTTTTCCATTGTATAAAACGAATAATTGCTACGAGTGTAAAAGCTATGGTCATTTCTACGTTCCGGGCAACCTAGGCTTCACTCTACGGCGTTGTTCCACCACATCGAATAGTTAGGGCCTAAGAAGTCAACGCCAGAAGCATAAAATACGATATAAATACAACAGCTTTTGCATCGTATAAAAGGAATAATTGCAAACAGTGTGAAAGTAATGGTCATTTCTACGTTCCGGGCAACCTAGGCTCCACTCTACGGCGTTTTTAAACCAGATCGAATAGTGAGGGCCTAAGAAGTCAACACCAGAAGAATAAAATACAAAATAAATACAACAGCCTTTACACCGTATAAAACTGTTACGTACGGAGAATATTTTCCGTCTACTCTCCCAAATATTCAAGTCTCTGCCTGTTAAGAGAAAACGCCCTAGCACTCTCGTTTTTTTTTCGTTATCTTAATGTAAACGCGACTCCGAGCAGCTGGGTAGCAACCACGACGCTGTACCAACCGTGAGAAATTTCCTTATATGGAAATTTCTAACGAACCCCCACTCATTTTTCGGCCTATATAAACTCAGAGATTTTAGCCCTAACGGGTTCAGAACAGTACCGTCACGTTGATAGTTAAGTTCGTCAGAGTTGGTTGCTATCCAGTTAGATCGGGCTAAAGTTCCCTTTCGAGTCTACAGTTAACCTCATAGAATCCGCGAGTCGGCATAAATTCTATCTGGCAATTCCTACGACCACTCTGTAAGTCCCCGCATCGCCAGTGCGTTAACACCGTGCATTAAAATCATACACTTTACGCGACAACACTACACTGTACACTTGTACGTAAAGACTGATTTAGAATATATTCAAGTATTCATTGTAATTTTGCGTAGATTGCTTACAAACCTATAACTACCTTAAGCGATCCCATTCGAAGTTGACAGATCCACCACGATACAGCTTAACCGCTCAAGTTGTATCAATTAATAATTTAAAAAGTTACGAGACTCACTAACATCTCCTGCGGCTCACTGATCTTACATCAGTTTCGTCCGCTTACCCTTACTTCCAAAGAAACTGCATTCAACCTAGTGGCTCCTCGATTTATTCGAGTTCGTCCACGAAAGCTAACCTATCCTGTAGCTAACTGATTTTTACATCAGTTTCGTCTACTTCCTACAGCTACCTGATGCCAGGTTCGTCTGTACATTATCCAACTTCCTTACAGCACCCTGATTTCGCATCAGGCTCGTCTGTTCGAATTCGCCAACCTCCTTAACAGCACCTCAATTTAATTTGAGTTCGTCTGTAAAACTGATCCTAGTGACTCCCTGATTTCGCATCAGGTACGTTCACAAACTCACTCTCCTGCGGCTCACTGATCATCGATCAGTTTCGTCCGCAAGCACACCTATCCTCAGAGGCTACCTGATTTTACATCAGGTCCGTCCTCGTCTACAATAATCCTAACGGCTCACTGATCTCGCATCAGTTTCGTCCGTGTACCAATCAACACATCAACCACTATATTCTTTGGAATTATACCTATCTTCGACGGTCTCTCGCGCTGCTCGCCTCCCGTCTCGTAACAAAACGAATAATTGCAACCTGTGTGAAGGTTATGGTCATATCTACGTTCCGGGCAACCTAGGCTTCACTGTCGGGCGTTGCTCCACCAGATCGAAATGTTAGGGTCTAAGAAGTCTACGTACGAAGCATAAAATACGATATAAATACAACAGCATTTCCAACGTATTAAATGAATAATTGCAAACAGTGTGAAAGTAGTGGTCACTTCTACGTTCCGGGCAACCCAGGTTTAACTCCAGGGCGTTGCTCCACCAGATCGGATAGTTACGGCCTAAGAAGTCAACGCCAGAAGCATAAAATACGATAAAGATGCAACAGTTTTTCCATCGTATAAAACGAATAATTGCAACCAGTATGCAACTTATGGTCATTTCTACATTCCGACCAACCTAGGCTTCACTCTAGGGCGTTGCTCCACCTGATCGAATAGTTAGGACCTTAGAAGTCAGCGCCAGAAGCATAAAATACGATATAAATACAACAGCTGTTCCATCGTATAAAAGGAATAATTGCAAACAGTGTGAAAGTAATGGTCATTTCTACGTTCCGGGCAACCTAGGCTTCACCCTAGGCCGTTGTTCCACCAAATCGAATAGTTAGGGCCTAAGAAGTGAACGCCAGAAGCATAAAATGCAATAAAAATACAACAGTTTTTCCATCGTATAGCAGGAATAATTTGCAACCAGTGTGATAGTAGTGGTCATTTCTACGTTCCGGGCAACCCAGGTTTCACTCCAGGGCGTTGCTCCACCGGATCGAATAGTTACGGCCTAAGAAGTCAACGCCAGAAGCATAAAATACGATGAAGATGCAACAGTTTTTCAATCGTATAAAACGAATAATTGCAATCAGTGTGAAAGTTATGGTCATTTCTACATTCCGAGCAACCTAGGCTTCAGTCTAGGGCGTTGCTCCACCAGATCGAATAGTTAGGGCCTAAGTAGTCAACGCCAGAAGCATAAAATACAATATAAATAGAACAGGTTTGCCAATGTATAAAACGAATAATTGCTACCAGTGTGAAAGTTATGGTCATTTCTACGTTCCGCGCAACCTGGGCTTTACTCTAGCGCGATGTTCCACCAGATGGAATAGTTAGGGCCTAAGAAGTCAACGCCAGAAGCATAAAATACGATATAAATACAACAGCTTTTCCATCGTATAAAACAAATAATTATAACCAGTGTGAAAGTTATGGTCATTTCTACGTTCCGGGCAACCTAGGCTTCACTCTAGGGCGTTGTTCCACAAGATCGAATAGTTAGGGCCTAAGAAGTCAACGCCAGAAGCATAAAATACGATGAAGATGCAACAGTTTTTCCATCGTATAAAACGAATAATTGCAACCCGTGTGAAAGTGATGGTCATTTCTACATTCCAGGCAACCTAGGCTTCACTCTAGGGCGTTGTTCCACAAGATCGAATAGTTAGGGCCTAAGTAGTCAACGCCAGAAGCATAAAATACAATATAAATAGAACAGTTTTTCCAATGTATAAAACGAATAATTGCTGCCAGTGTGAAAGTTATGGTCATTTCTACGTTCCGCGCCACCTGGGCTTTACTCTACGGCGTTGTTCCACCAGATCGAATAATTAGGCCCTGAGAAGTCAACGCCAGAAGCATAAAATACAATATAAATACAACAGTTTTTCTATCGTATAAAACGAATAATTGCAACCAGTATGAAACTTATGGTCATTACTACTTTCCGCGCAACCTAGGCTTCACCCTAGGGCTTTGCTCCAACAGATTGAATAGTTAGGGCCTTAGAAGTCAACGCCCGAAGCATAAAATACAAAATAAATAGAACGGTTTTTCCATTGTATAAAACGAATAATTGCTACGAGTGTAAAAGCTATGGTCATTTCTACGTTCCGGGCAACCTAGGCTTCACTCTACGGCGTTGTTCCACCACATCGAATAGTTAGGGCCTAAGAAGTCAACGCCAGAAGCATAAAATACGATATAAATACAACAGCTTTTGCATCGTATAAAAGGAATAATTGCAAACAGTGTGAAAGTAATGGTCATTTCTACGTTCCGGGCAACCTAGGCTCCACTCTACGGCGTTTTTAAACCAGATCGAATAGTGAGGGCCTAAGAAGTCAACACCAGAAGAATAAAATACAAAATAAATACAACAGCCTTTACACCGTATAAAACTGTTACGTACGGAGAATATTTTCCGTCTACTCTCCCAAATATTCAAGTCTCTGCCTGTTAAGAGAAAACGCCCTAGCACTCTCGTTTTTTTTTCGTTATCTTAATGTAAACGTGACTCCGAGCAGCTGGGTAGCAACCACGACGCTGTACCAACCGTGAGAAATTTCCTTATATGGAAATTTCTAACGAACCCCCACTCATTTTTCGGCCTATATAAACTCAGAGATTTTAGCCCTAACGGGTTCAGAACAGTACCGTCACGTTGATAGTTAAGTTCGTCAGAGTTGGTTGCTATCCAGTTAGATCGGGCTAAAGTTCCCTTTCGAGTCTACAGTTAACCTCATAGAATCCGCGAGTCGGCATAAATTCTATCTGGCAATTCCTACGACCACTCTGTAAGTCCCCGCATCGCCAGTGCGTTAACACCGTGCATTAAAATCATACACTTTACGCGACAACACTACACTGTACACTTGTACGTAAAGACTGATTTAGAATATATTCAAGTATTCATTGTAATTTTGCGTAGATTGCTTACAAACCTATAACTACCTTAAGCGATCCCATTCGAAGTTGACAGATCCACCACGATACAGCTTAACCGCTCAAGTTGTATCAATTAATAATTTAAAAAGTTACGAGGCTCACTAACATCTCCTGCGGCTCACTGATCTTACATCAGTTTCGTCCGCTTACCCTTACTTCCAAAGAAACTGCATTCAACCTAGTGGCTCCTCGATTTATTCGAGTTCGTCCACGAAAGCTAACCTATCCTGTAGCTAACTGATTTTTACATCAGTTTCGTCTACTTCCTACAGCTACCTGATACCAGGTTCGTCTGTACATTATCCAACTTCCTTACAGCACCCTGATTTCGCATCAGGCTCGTCTGTTCGAATTCGCCAACCTCCTTAACAGCACCTCAATTTAATTTGAGTTCGTCTGTAAAACTGATCCTAGTGACTCCCTGATTTCGCATCAGGTACGTTCACAAACTCACTCTCCTGCGGCTCACTGATCATCGATCAGTTTCGTCCGCAAGCACACCTATCCTCAGAGGCTACCTGATTTTACATCAGGTCCGTCCTCGTCTACAATAATCCTAACGGCTCACTGATCTCGCATCAGTTTCGTCCGTGTACCAATCAACACATCAACCACTATATTCTTTGGAATTATACCTATCTTCGACGGTCTCTCGCGCTGCTCGCCTCCCGTCTCGTAACAAAACGAATAATTGCAACCTGTGTGAAGGTTATGGTCATATCTACGTTCCGGGCAACCTAGGCTTCACTGTCGGGCGTTGCTCCACCAGATCGAAATGTTAGGGTCTAAGAAGTCTACGTACGAAGCATAAAATACGATATAAATACAACAGCATTTCCATCGTATTAAATGAATAATTGCAAACAGTGTGAAAGTAGTGGTCACTTCTACGTTCCGGGCAACCCAGGTTTAACTCCAGGGCGTTGCTCCACCAGATCGGATAGTTACGGCCTAAGAAGTCAACGCCAGAAGCATAAAATACGATAAAGATGCAACAGTTTTTCCATCGTATAAAACGAATAATTGCAACCAGTATGCAACTTATGGTCATTTCTACATTCCGAGCAACCTAGGCTTCACTCTAGGGCGTTGCTCCACCAGATCGAATTGTTAGGACCTTAGAAGTCAACGCCAGAAGCATAAAATACGATATAAATACAACAGCTGTTCCATCGTATAAAAGGAATAATTGCAAACAGTGTGAAAGTAATGGTCATTTCTACGTTCCGGGCAACCTAGGCTTCACCCTAGGCCGTTGTTCCACCAAATCGAATAGTTAGGGCCTAAGAAGTGAACGCCAGAAGCATAAAATGCAATAAAAATACAACAGTTTTTCCATCGTATAGCAGGAATAATTTGCAACCAGTGTGATAGTAGTGGTCATTTCTACGTTCCGGGCAACCCAGGTTTCACTCCAGGGCGTTGCTCCACCGGATCGAATAGTTACGGCCTAAGAAGTCAACGCCAGAAGCATAAAATACGATGAAGATGCAACAGTTTTTCAATCGTATAAAACGAATAATTGCAATCAGTGTGAAAGTTATGGTCATTTCTACATTCCGAGCAACCTAGGCTTCACTCTAGGGCGTTGCTCCACCAGATCGAAGAGTTAGTTCCTTAGAAGTCAACGCCAGAGGCATAAAATACGATGTAAATACAACAGCTTTTCCATCGTATAAAAGGAATAATTGCAAACAGTGTGAAAGTAATGGTCATTTCTACGTTCGGGCAACCTGGGCTTCACTCTACGGCGTTATTCCACCAGATCGAATAATTAGGGCCGGAGAAGTCAACGCCAGCAGCATAAAATACAATATAAATACAACAGTTTTTCCATCGTATAAAACGAATAATTGCAACCAGTATGATACTTATGGTCATTTCTACTTTCCGAGCAACCTAGGCTTCACCCTAGGGCTTTGCTCCAACAGACTGAATAGTTAGGGCCTTAGATGTCAACGCCCGAAGCATAAAATGCAATAAAAATACAACATTTTTTCCATCGTATAGCAGGAATAATTTGCAACCAGTGTGATAGTAGTGGTCATTTCTACGTTCCGGGCAACCTAGGCTTCACACCAGGGCGGTGCTCCACCAGATCGAATAGTTACGGCCTAAGAAGTCAACGCCAGAAGCACAAAATACGATAAAGATGCAACAGTTCTTCCATCGTATAAAACGAATAATTGCAACCAGTGTGAAAGTTATGGTCATTTCTACATTCCGAGCAACCTAGGCATCACTCTAGGGCGTTGCTCCACCAGACCGAATAGCTAGGTCCTTAGAAGTCAACGCCACAAGCATAAAATACGATATAAATACAACAGCTTTTCCATCGTATAAAACAAATAATTGCAACCAGTGCGAAAGTTATGGTCATTTCTACGTTCCGGGCAACCTAGGCTTCACCCTAGGCCGTTGTCCCACCAGATAGAATAGTTAGGGCCTAAGAAGTGAACGCCGAAGCATAAAATGCAATAAAAATACAACAGTTTTTCCATCGTATAGCAGGAATAATTTGCAACCAGTGTGATAGTAGTGCTCATTTCTACGTTCCGGGCAACCCAGGTTTCACTCCAGAGCATTGCTCCACCAGATCGAATAGTTACGGCCTAAGAAGTCAACGCCAGAAGCATAAAATACGATGAAGATGCAACAGTTTTTCCATCGTATAAAACGAATAATTGCAACCAGTATGCAACTTATGGTCATTTCTACATTCCGAGCAACCTAGGCTTTACTCTAGGGCGTTGCTCCACCAGATCGAATTGTTAGGACCTTAGAAGTCAACGCCAGAAGCATAAAATACGATATAAATACAACAGCTGTTCCATCGTATAAAAGGAATAATTGCAAACAGTGTGAAAGTAATGGTCATTTCTACGTTCCGGGCAACCTAGGCTTCACTCTAGGGCGTTGTCCCACAAGATCGAATAGTTAGGGCCTAAGTAGTCAACGCCAGAAGCATAAAATACAATATAAATAGAACAGTTTTTCCAATGTATAAAACGAATAATTGCTACCAGTGTGAAAGTTATGGTCATTTCTACGTTCCGCGCAACCTGGGCTTTACTCTAGGGCGTTGCTCCACCAGATCGAATCGTTAGGACCTTAGAAGTCAACGCCAGAAGCATAATATACGATATAAATACAACAGCTGTTCCATCGTATAAAAGGAATAATTGCAAACAGTGTGAAAATAATGGTCATTTCTACGTTCGGGCAACCTAGGCTTCACTCTACGGCGTTGTTCCACCAGATCGAATAATTAGGGCCGGAGAAGTCAACGCCAGAAGCATAAAATACAATATAAATACAACACTTTTTCCATCGTATAAAACGAATAATTGCAACCAGTATGAAACTTATGGTCATTTCTACGTACCGGGCAACCTAGGCTTCACCATAGAGCGTTGCTCCAACAGATTGAATAGTTAGGGCCTTAGAAGTCAATGCCCGAAGCATAAAATGCAATAAAGATACAACAGGTTTTCCATCGTATAGCAGGAATAATTTGCAACCAGTGTGATAGTAGTGGTCATTTCTACGTTCCGGGCAACCTAGGCCTCACTCCAGGGCGGTGCTCCACCAGATCGAATAGTTACGGCCTAAGAAGTCAACGCCAGAAGCACAAAATACGATATAAATACAACAGCATTTCCATCGTATTAAATGAATAATTGCAAACAGTGTGAAAGTAGTGGTCATTTCTACGTTCCGGGCAACCTAGACTTCACTGTATGGCGCTCTTCCACCACGTCGAATTGCTACGGCCTCAGAAGTCCACGCCTGAAGCATAAAATACAATAAAATTACAACAGTCTTTTCATCGCATAACAGGAATAATTGCAACAAGCGTGAAAGTAATGATCATTTCGGCGTTACGGGCAACCTAGACTTAACTCTGAGGCATTGCTCCACCAGATCGAATAATTAGGGCCTGAGAAGTCAACGCCAGAAGCATAAAATACAATATAAATACAACAGTTTTTCTATCGTATAAAACGAATAATTGCAACCAGTATGAAACTTATGGTCATTTCCACTTTCCGAGCAACCTAGGCTTCACCCTAGGGCTTTGCTCCAACAGATTGAATAGTTAGGGCCTTAGAAGTCAACGCCCGAAGCATAAAATACAAAATAAATAGAACGGTTTTTCCATTGTATAAAACGAATAATTGCTACGAGTGTAAAAGCTATGGTCATTTCTACGTTCCGGGCAACCTAGGCTTCAACCTAGGGCGTTGTTCCACCAGATCGAATAGTTAGGTCCTAAGAAGTGAACGCCAGACGCATAAAATGCAATAAAAATACAACAGTTTTTCCATCGTATAGCAGGAATAATTTGCAACCAGTGTGATAGTAGTGGTCATTTCTTCGTTCCGAGCAACCTAGGCTTCACTCTAGGGCGTTGCTCCACCAGATCGAATAGTTAGGACCTTAGAAGTCAACGCCAGAAGCATAAAATACGATATAAATACAACAGCTGTTCCATCGTATAAAAGGAATAATTGCAAACAGTGTGAAAGTAATGGTCATATCTACGTTCCGGGCAACCTACGCTTCACTCTACGGCGTTGTTCCACCAAATCGAATACTTAGGGCCTAAGAAGTCAACACCAGGAGAATAAAATACAATATAAATACAACAGTTTTTCCATTGTATAAAACGAATAATTGCAACCAGTATGAAACTTATGGTCATTTCTACGTTCCGGGCAACCTACGCTTCACTCTACGGCGTTGTTCCACCAAATCGAATACTTAGGGCCTAAGAAGTCAACACCAGGAGAATAAAATACAATATAAATACAACAGTTTTTCAATTGTATAGAACGAATAATTGCAACCAGTATGAAACTTATGGTCATTTCTACGTACCGTGCGACCTAGGCTTCACTCTAGGGCGTTGCTCTACCACATCGAATAGTTAGGGCCTTAGAAGTCAACGCCCGAAGCATACAATACAAAATAAATACAACAGTCTTTCCATCGTACAAAACGAATAATTGCTACCAGTCTGAAAGTTATGGTCATTTCTACTTTCCGGGCAACCTAGGCTTCACTCTAGGGCGTTGTTCCTCCAGATGGAATAGTTAGGGCCTAAGAAGTCAACGCCAGAAGCATAAAATACGACATAAATACAACAGCTTTTCCATCGTATAAAACAAATAATTGCAACCAGTGCGAAAGTTATGGTCATTTCTACGTTCCGGGCAACCTAGGCTTCACCCTAGGCCGTTGTCCCAACAGATAGAATAGTTAGGGCCTAAGAAGTGAACGCCGAAGCATAAAATGCAATAAAAATACAACAGTTTTTCCATCGTATAGCAGGAATAATTTGCAACCAGTGTGATAGTAGTGGTCATTTATTCGTTCCGGGCAACCCAGGGTTAACTCCAGGGCGTTGCTCCACCAGATCGGATAGTTACGGCCTAAGAAGTCAACGCCAGAAGCATAAAATACGATATAAATACAACAGCTGTTCCATCGTATAAAACGAATAATTGCAACCAGTATGCAACTTATGGTCATTTCTACATTCCGAGCAACCTAGGCTTCACTCTAGGGCGTTGCTCCACCAGATCGAATAGTTAGGACCTTAGAAGTCAACGCCAGAAGCATAAAATACGATATAAATACAACAGCTGTTCCATCGTATAAAAGGAATAATTGCAAACAGTGTGAAAGTAATGGTCATTTCTACGTTCCGGGCAACCTACGCTTCACTCTACGGCGTTGTTCCACCAAATCGAATACTTAGGGCCTAAGAAGTCAACACCAGGAGAATAAAATACAATATAAATACAACAGTTTTTCCATTGTATAAAACGAATAATTGCAACCAGTATGAAACTTATGGTCATTTCTACGTTCCGGGCAACGTACGCTTCACTCTACGGCGTTGTTCCACCAAATCGAATACTTAGGGCCTAAGAAGTCAACACCAGGAGAATAAAATACAATATAAATACAACAGTTTTTCCATTGTATAGAACGTATAATTGCAACCAGTATGAAACTTATGGTCATTTCTACGTACCGGGCGACCTAGGCTTCACTCTAGGGCGTTGCTCTACCACATCGAATAGTTAGGGCCTTAGAAGTCAACGCCCGAAGCATACAATACAAAATAAATACAACAGTCTTTCCATCGTATAAAACGAATAATTGCTACCAGTCTGAAAGTTATGGTCATTTCTACTTTCCGGGCAACCTAGGCTTCACCCTAGGGCGTTGTTCCACCAGATGGAATAGTTAGGGCCTAAGAAGTCAACGCCAGAAGCATAAAATACGACATAAATACAACAGCTTTTCCATCGTATAAAACAAATAATTGCAACCAGTGCGAAAGTTATGGTCATTTCTACGTTCCGGGCAACCTAGGCTTCACCCTAGGCCGTTGTCCCACCAGATAGAATAGTTAGGGCCTAAGAAGTGAACGCCGAAGCATAAAATGCAATAAAAATACAACAGTTTTTCCATCGTATAGCAGGAATAATTTGCAACTAGTGTGATAGTAGTGCTCATTTCTACGTTCCGGGCAACCCAGTATTCACTCCAGGGCATTGCTCCACCAGATCGAATAGTTACGGCCTAAGAAGTCAACGCCAGAAGCATAAAATACGATGAAGATGCAACAGTTTTTCCATCGTATAAAAAGAATAATTGCAATCAGTGTGAAAGTTATGGTCATTTCTACATTCCGAGCAACCTAGGCTTCACTCTAGGGCGTTGCTCCACCAGATCGAATAGTTTGGTCCTTAGAAGTCAACGCCAGAAGCATAAAATACGATATAAATACAACAGCTTTTCCATCGTATAAAAGGAATAATTGCAAACAGTGTGAAAGTAATGGTCATTTCTACGTTCGGGCAACCTAGGCTTCACTCTACGGCGTTGTTAAACCAGATCGAATAGTCAGGGCCTAAGAAGTCAATACCAGAAGAATAAAATACAAAATAAATACAACAGCCTTTACACCGTATAAAACGAATAATTGCAACCTGTGTGAAGGTTATGGTCATATCTACGTTCCGGGCAACCTAGGCTTCACTGTCGGGCGTTGCTCCACCAGATCGAAATGTTAGGGCCTCAGAAGTCAACGCCAGAAGCATAAAATACGATATAAATACAACAGCTTTTCCATCGTATAAAACAAATAATTATAACCAGTGTGAAAGTTATGGTCATTTCTACGTTCCGGGCAACCTAGGCTTCACTCTAGGGCGTTGTTCCACAAGATCGAATAGTTAGGGCCTAAGAAGTCAACGCCAGAAGCATAAAATACGATGAAGATGCAACAGTTTTTCCATCGTATAAAACGAATAATTGCAACCCGTGTGAAAGTGATGGTCATTTCTACGTTCCAGGCAACCTAGGCTTCACTCTAGGGCGTTGTTCCACAAGATCGAATAGTTAGGGCCTAAGTAGTCAACGCCAGAAGCATAAAATACAATATAAATAGAACAGTTTTTCCAATGTATAAAACGAATAATTGCTACCAGTGTGAAAGTTATGGTCATTTCTACGTTCCGCGCAACCTGGGCTTTACTCTAGGGCGTTGCTCCACCAGATCGAATAGTTAGGACCTTAGAAGTCAACGCCAGAAGCATAAAATACGATATAAATACAACAGCTTTTCCATCGTATAAAACAAATAATTGCAACCAGTTTGATAGTGATGGTCATTTCTACGTACCGGACAACCTAGGCTTCACTCTAGGGCGTTGCTTCACCACATCTAATAGCTACGGCCTTCAAAGTCAATGCCAGAAGCATAAAATACGATACAAATACAACAGCTTTTCCATCATATAAAACGAATAATGGTAACCAGTGTGAAAGTTATGGTCCTTTCTACATTTCGAGCAACCTAGGCTTCACTCTAGGGCGTTGCTCCACCTGATCGAATAGTTAGGGCCCAAGAAGTCAACGCCAGAAGCTTAAATACAATATAAATATAACAGTTTTTCCGTCGTATACAACGAATAATAGGAACCAGTGTGAAAGTTATGGTCATTTCTACGTTCCGGGCAACCTAGGCTTCACTCTACGGCGATGCTCCACCAGATCTAACAGTTGGGGCCTTAGACGTCAACGCCCGAAGCATAAAATACAAAATAAATAGAACGGTTTTTCCATTGTATAAAACGAATAATTGCTGCCAGTGTAAAAGTTATGGTCATTTCTACGTTCCGGGCAACCTAGGCTTCACCCTCGGGCGTTGTACTACCAGATCGAATAGTTAGGGCCTAAGAAGTGAACGCCAGAAGCATAAAATACGATATAAATACAACAGCTTTTCCACCATATAAAACGAATGATAGCAACCAGTGTGAAAGTTATGGTCATTTCGACGTTCCGGGCAACCTAGGCTGCACTCAAGGCGTTGCTCAACCAGATCGAATAGTTAGGGCCTTAGAAGTCAACGCCCGAAGCGTAAAATACAAAATAAATAAAACAGTTTTTCCATCGTATAAAACGAAAAATTGAAATCAGTGTGAAAGATATGGACATTTCTACGATCCGGGCTACCTAGGCTTCCCTCTATGGCGATCTTCCACCACATCGAATAGCAACGGCCTCAGAAGTCAACGCCAGAAGCATAAAATATGATATAAATACAACAGCTTTTCCATCCTATAAAACGAATGATAGCAACCAGTGTGAAAGTTAAGGTCATTTCTACGTTCCGGGCAACCTAGGCTGTACTCTAGGGCGTTGCTCCACCTGATCGAATAGTTAGGGCCTTAGAAGTCAACGCCAGAAGCATAAAATACAATATAAATACAACAGTTTTTCCATCATATAAAACGAATGATAGCAACCAGTGTGAAAGTTATGGTCATTTCTACGTTCCGCGTAATCTTGGCTTTACCCTAGGTCGTTGTTCCACCAGATGGAATAGTTAGGGCCTATGAAGTCAACGCCAGAAGCATAAAATACGATATAAATACAACAGCTTTTCCATCGTATAAAACGAATAATTGCAACCAGTGTGAAAGTTATGGTCCTTTCTACATTTCGAGCAACCTAGGCTTCACTCTAGGGCGTTGCTCCACCTGATCGAATAGTTAGGGCCTTAGAAGTCAACGCCAGAAGCATAAAATACAATATAAATACTACAGTTTTTCCACCATATGAAACGAATAATTGCAACCAGTATGAAAGTTATGGTCATTTCTGCTTTCCGGGCAACCTAGGCTTCACACTAGGGCGTTGTTCCACCAGATGGAATAGTTAGGGCCCAAGAAGTCAACGCCAGAAGCATAAAATGCGATATAAATACAACAGCTTTTCCATCGTATAAAACAAATAATTGCAACCAGTTTGATAGTGATGGTCATTTCTACGTACCGGGCAACCTAGCCTTCACTCTAGGGCGTTGCTCCACCAGAAGGAATAGTTAGGGCCTTAGAAGTCAACGCCCGAAGCATAAAGTACAGAATAAATAGAACAGTTTTTCCATCGTATAAAACGAATAATTGCTACCTGTGTGAAAGTTATGGTCATTTCTACGTTCCGGGCAACCTAGGTTTCACTCCAGGGCGTTGCTCCACCAGATCGAATAGTTACGGCCTATGAAGTCAACGCCAGAACCATAAAATACAATATAAATACAACAGTTTTTCCATCATATAAAATGAATGATAGCAACCAGTGTGAAAGTTATGGTCATTTCTACGTTCCGCGCAATCTTGGCTTTACCCTAGGGCGTTGTTCCACCAGATGGAATAGTTAGGGCCCAAGAAGTCAACGCCAGAAGCATAAAATACGATATAAATACAACAGCTTTTCCATCGTATAAAACAAATAATTGCAACCAGTTTGATAGTGATGGTCATTTCTACGTACCGGGCAACCTAGGCTTCACTCTAGGGCGTTGCTCCACCAGATCGAATAGTTAGGTCCTTAGAAGTCAACGCCAGAAGCATAAAATACAATATAAATACAACAGTTTTTCCATCGTATAAAACGAATAATTGCAACCAGTTTGAAAGTGATGGTCATTTCTACGTTCCGGGTAACCTAGGCTTCACTCTAGGGCGTTGCTCCAACAGATTGAATAGTTAGGGCCTTAGAAGTCAGCGCCCGAAGCATAAAATGCAATAAAAATACAAGAGTTTTTCCATCGTATAACAGGATTAATTGCAACCAGTTTGAAAGTGATGGTCATTTCTACGTTCCGGGCAACCTTGGCTTCACCCTAGGGCGTTGTTCCACCAGATCGAATAGTTAGGTCCTAAGAAGTGAACGCCAGACGCATAAAATGCAATAAAAATACAACAGTTTTTCCATCGTATAGCAGGAATAATTTGCAACCAGTGTGATAGTAGTGGTCATTTCTTCGTTCCGGGCAACCCAGGTTTAACTCCAGGTCGTTGCTCCACCAGATCGGATAGTTACGGCCTAAGAAGTCAACGCCAGAAGCATAAAATACGATATAAATACAACAGCTGTTCCATCGTATAAAACGAATAATTGCAACCAGTATGCAACTTATGGTCATTTCTACATTCCGAGCAACCTAGGCTTCACTCTAGGGCGTTGCTCCACCAGATCGAATAGTTAGGACCTTAGAAGTCAACGCCAGAAGCATAAAATACGATATAAATACAACAGCTGTTCCATCGTATAAAAGGAATAATTGCAAACAGTGTGAAAGTAATGGTCATTTCTACGTTCCGGGCAACCTACGCTTCACTCTACGGCGTTGTTCCACCAAATCGAATACTTAGGGCCTAAGAAGTCAACACCAGGAGAATAAAATACAATATAAATACAACAGTTTTTCCATTGTATAAAACGAATAATTGCAACCAGTATGAAACTTATGGTCATTTCTACGTTCCGGGCAACGTACGCTTCACTCTACGGCGTTGTTCCACCAAATCGAATACTTAGGGCCTAAGAAGTCAACACCAGGAGAATAAAATACAATATAAATACAACAGTTTTTCCATTGTATAGAACGTATAATTGCAACCAGTATGAAACTTATGGTCATTTCTACGTACCGGGCAACCTAGGCTTCACTCTAGGGCGTTGCTCTACCACATCGAATAGTTAGGGCCTTAGAAGTCAACGCCCGAAGCATACAATACAAAATAAATACAACAGTCTTTCCATCGTATAAAACGAATAATTGCTACCAGTCTGAAAGTTATGGTCATTTCTACTTTCCGGGCAACCTAGGCTTCACCCTAGGGCGTTGTTCCACCAGATGGAATAGTTAGGGCCTAAGAAGTCAACGCCAGAAGCATAAAATACGACATAAATACAACAGCTTTTCCATCGTATAAAACAAATAATTGCAACCAGTGCGAAAGTTATGGTCATTTCTACGTTCCGGGCAACCTAGGCTTCACCCTAGGCCGTTGTCCCACCAGATAGAATAGTTAGGGCCTAAGAAGTGAACGCCGAAGCATAAAATGCAATAAAAATACAACAGTTTTTCCATCGTATAGCAGGAATAATTTGCAACCAGTGTGATAGTAGTGCTCATTTCTACGTTCCGGGCAACCCAGGTTTCACTCCAGGGCATTGCTCCACCAGATCGAATAGTTACGGCCTAAGAAGTCAACGCCAGAAGCATAAAATACGATGAAGATGCAACAGTTTTTCCATCGTATAAAAAGAATAATTGCAATCAGTGTGAAAGTTATGGTCATTTCTACATTCCGAGCAACCTAGGCTTCACTCTAGGGCGTTGCTCCACCAGATCGAATAGTTTGGTCCTTAGAAGTCAACGCCAGAAGCATAAAATACGATATAAATACAACAGCTTTTCCATCGTATAAAAGGAATAATTGCAAACAGTGTGAAAGTAATGGTCATTTCTACGTTCGGGCAACCTAGGCTTCACTCTACGGCGTTGTTAAACCAGATCGAATAGTCAGGGCCTAAGAAGTCAATACCAGAAGAATAAAATACAAAATAAATACAACAGCCTTTACACCGTATAAAACGAATAATTGCAACCTGTGTGAAGGTTATGGTCATATCTACGTTCCGGGCAACCTAGGCTTCACTGTCGGGCGTTGCTCCACCAGATCGAAATGTTAGGGCCTCAGAAGTCAACGCCAGAAGCATAAAATACGATATAAATACAACAGCTTTTCCATCGTATAAAACAAATAATTATAACCAGTGTGAAAGTTATGGTCATTTCTACGTTCCGGGCAACCTAGGCTTCACTCTAGGGCGTTGTTCCACAAGATCGAATAGTTAGGGCCTAAGAAGTCAACGCCAGAAGCATAAAATACGATGAAGATGCAACAGTTTTTCCATCGTATAAAACGAATAATTGCAACCCGTGTGAAAGTGATGGTCATTTCTACGTTCCAGGCAACCTAGGCTTCACTCTAGGGCGTTGTTCCACAAGATCGAATAGTTAGGGCCTAAGTAGTCAACGCCAGAAGCATAAAATACAATATAAATAGAACAGCTTTTCCAATGTATAAAACGAATAATTGCTACCAGTGTGAAAGTTATGGTCATTTCTACGTTCCGCGCAACCTGGGCTTTACTCTAGGGCGTTGCTCCACCAGATCGAACAGTTAGGACCTTAGAAGTCAACGCCAGAAGCATAAAATACGATATAAATACAACAGCTTTTCCATCGTATAAAACAAATAATTGCAACCAGTTTGATAGTGATGGTCATTTCTACGTACCGGACAACCTAGGCTTCACTCTAGGGCGTTGCTCCACCAGATCGAATAGTTACGGCCTAAGAAGTCAACGCCAGAAGCATAAAATACGATGAAGATGCAACAGTCTTTCCATCGTATAAAAAGAATAATTGCAATCAGTGTGAAAGTTATGGTCATTTCTACATTCCGAGCAACCTAGGCTTCACTCTAGGGCGTTGCTCCACCAGATCGAATAGTTTGGTCCTTAGAAGTCAACGCCAGAAGCATAAAATACGATATAAATACAACAGCTTTTCCATCGTATAAAACAAATAATTGCAACCCGTGTGAAAGTGATGGTCATTTCTACGTTCCAGGCAACCTAGGCTTCACTCTAGGGCGTTGTTCCACCAGATGGAATAGTTAGGGCCTTAGAAGTCAACGCCAGAAGCATAAAATACAATATAAATACAACAGTTTTTCCATCATATAAAACGAATGATAGCAACCAGTGTGAAAGTTATGGTCATTTCTACGTTCCGCGTAATCTTGGCTTTACCCTAGGGCGTTGTTCCACCAGATGGAATAGTTAGGGCCTAAGAAGTCAACGCCAGAAGCATAAAATACGATATAAATACAACAGCTTTTCCATCGTATAAAACGAATAATTGCAACCAGTGTGAAAGTTATGGTCCTTTCTACATTTCGAGCAACCTAGGCTTCACTCTAGGGCGTTGCTCCACCTGATCGAATAGTTAGGGAATTAGAAGTCAACGCCAGAAGCATAAAATACAATATAAATACTACAGTTTTTCCACCATATAAAACGAATAATTGCAACCAGTATGAAAGTTATGGTCATTTCTGCTTTCCGGGCAACCTAGGCTTCACACTAGGGCGTTGTTCCACCAGATGGAATAGTTAGGGCCCAAGAAGTCAACGCCAGAAGCATAAAATGCGATATAAATACAACAGCTTTTCCATCGTATAAAACAAATAATTGCAACCAGTTTGATAGTGATGGTCATTTCTACGTACCGGGCAACCTAGCCTTCACTCTAGGGCGTTGCTCCACCAGAAGGAATAGTTAGGGCCTTAGAAGTCAACGCCCGAAGCATAAAGTACAGAATAAATAGAACAGTTTTTCCATCGTATA
This sequence comes from Calliopsis andreniformis, assembly GCF_051401765.1. Taxonomy (NCBI): domain Eukaryota; kingdom Metazoa; phylum Arthropoda; class Insecta; order Hymenoptera; family Andrenidae; genus Calliopsis; species Calliopsis andreniformis. The sequence continues at coordinate 2,109,231 of NW_027480472.1, read as the reverse complement.
AAACGAATAATTGCTGCCTGTGTGAAAGTTATGGTCATTTCTACGTTCCGGGCAACCTAGGTTTCACTCCAGGGCGTTGCTCCACCAGATCGAATAGTTACGGCCTATGAAGTCAACGCCAGAACCATAAAATACAATATAAATACAACAGTTTTTCCATCATATAAAATGAATGATAGCAACCAGTGTGAAAGTTATGGTCATTTCTACGTTCCGCGCAATCTTGGCTTTACCCTAGGGCGTTGTTCCACCAGATGGAATAGTTAGGGCCCAAGAAGTCAACGCCAGAAGCATAAAATACGATATAAATACAACAGCTTTTCCATCGTATAAAACAAATAATTGCAACCAGTTTGATAGTGATGGTCATTTCTACGTACCGGGCAACCTAGGCTTCACTCTAGGGCGTTGCTCCACCAGATCGAATAGTTAGGTCCTTAGAAGTCAACGCCAGAAGCATAAAATACAATATAAATACAACAGTTTTTCCATCGTATAAAACGAATAATTGCAACCAGTTTGAAAGTGATGGTCATTTCTACGTTCCGGGTAACCTAGGCTTCACTCTAGGGCGTTGCTCCAACAGATTGAATAGTTAGGGCCTTAGAAGTCAGCGCCCGAAGCATAAAATGCAATAAAAATACAAGAGTTTTTCCATCGTATAACAGGATTAATTGCAACCAGTTTGAAAGTGATGGTCATTTCTACGTTCCGGGCAACCTTGGCTTCACCCTAGGGCGTTGTTCCACCAGATCGAATAGTTAGGTCCTAAGAAGTGAACGCCAGACGCATAAAATGCAATAAAAATACAACAGTTTTTCCATCGTATAGCAGGAATAATTTGCAACCAGTGTGATAGTAGTGGTCATTTCTTCGTTCCGGGCAACCCAGGTTTAACTCCAGGGCGTTGCTCCACCAGATCGGATAGTTACGGCCTAAGAAGTCAACGCCAGAAGCATAAAATAGGATATAAATACAACAGCTGTTCCATCGTATAAAACGAATAATTGCAACCAGTATGCAACTTATGGTCATTTCTACATTCCGAGCAACCTAGGCTTCACTCTAGGGCGTTGCTCCACCAGATCGAATAGTTAGGACCTTAGAAGTCAACGCCAGAAGCATAAAATACGATATAAATACAACAGCTGTTCCATCGTATAAAAGGAATAATTGCAAACAGTGTGATAGTAATGGTCATTTCTACGTTCCGGGCAACCTACGCTTCACTCTACGGCGTTGTTCCACCAAATCGAATACTTAGGGCCTAAGAAGTCAACACCAGGAGAATAAAATACAATATAAATACAACAGTTTTTCCATTGTATAAAACGAATAATTGCAACCAGTATGAAACTTATGGTCATTTCTACGTTCCGGGCAACGTACGCTTCACTCTACGGCGTTGTTCCACCAAATCGAATACTTAGGGCCTAAGAAGTCAACACCAGGAGAATAAAATACAATATAAATACAACAGTTTTTCCATTGTATAGAACGTATAATTGCAACCAGTATGAAACTTATGGTCATTTCTACGTACCGGGCGACCTAGGCTTCACTCTAGGGCGTTGCTCTACCACATCGAATAGTTAGGGCCTTAGAAGTCAACGCCAGAAGCATAATATGCGATGAAGATGCAACAGTTTTTCCATCGTATAAATAGAATAATTGCCATCAGTGTGAAAGTTATGGTCATTTCTACATTCCGAGCAACCTAGGCTTCACTCTAGGGCGTTGCTCCACCAGATCGAAATGTTAGGGCCTCAGAAGTCAACGCCAGAAGCATAAAATACGATATAAATACAACAGCTTTTCCATCGTATAAAACAAATAATTATAACCAGTGTGAAAGTTATGGTCATTTCTACGTTCCGGGCAACCTAGGCTTCACTCTAGGGCGTTGTTCCACAAGATCGAATAGTTAGGGCCTAAGAAGTCAACGCCAGAAGCATAAAATACGATGAAGATGCAACAGTTTTTCCATCGTATAAAACGAATAATTGCAACCCGTGTGAAAGTGATGGTCATTTCTACGTTCCTGGCAACCTAGGCTTCACTCTAGGGCGTTGTTCCACAAGATCGAATAGTTAGGGCCTAAGTAGTCAACGCCAGAAGCATAAAATACAATATAAATAGAACAGTTTTTCCAATGTATAAAACGAATAATTGCTACCAGTGTGAAAGTTATGGTCATTTCTACGTTCCGCGCAACCTGGGCTTTACTCTAGGGCGTTGCTCCACCAGATCGAATAGTTAGGACCTTAGAAGTCAACGCCAGAAGCATAAAATACGATATAAATACAACAGCTTTTCCATCGTATAAAACAAATAATTGCAACCAGTTTGATAGTGATGGTCATTTCTACGTACCGGACAACCTAGGCTTCACTCTAGGGCGTTGCTCCACCAGATCGAATAGTTACGGCCTAAGAAGTCAACGCCAGAAGCATAAAATACGATGAAGATGCAACAGTCTTTCCATCGTATAAAAAGAATAATTGCAATCAGTGTGAAAGTTATGGTCATTTCTACATTCCGAGCAACCTAGGCTTCACTCTAGGGCGTTGCTCCACCAGATCGAATAGTTTGGTCCTTAGAAGTCAACACCAGAAGCATAAAATACGATATAAATACAACAGCTGTTCCATCGTATAAAAGGAATAATTGCAAACAGTGTGAAAGTAATGGTTATTTCTACGTTCCGGGCAACCTAGGCTTCACTCTAGGGCGTTGTCCCACAAGTTCGAATAGTTAGGGCCTAAGTAGTCAACGCCAGAAGCATAAAATACAATATAAATAGAACAGTTTTTCCAATGTATAAAACGAATAATTGCTACCAGTGTGAAAGTTATGGTCATTTCTACGTTCCGCGCAACCTGGGCTTTACTCTAGGGCGTTGCTCCACCAGATCGAATAGTTAGGACCTTAGAAGTCAACGCCAGAAGCATAAAATACGATATAAATACAACAGCTGTTCCATCGTATAAAAGGAATAATTGCAAACAGTGTGAAAATAATGGTTATTTCTACGTTCCGGGCAACCTAGGCTTCACTCTAGGGCGTTGTCCCACAAGATCGAATAGTTAGGGCCTAAGTAGTCAACGCCAGAAGCATAAAATACAATATAAATAGAACAGTTTTTCCAATGTATAAAACGAATAATTGCTACCAGTGTGAAAGTTATGGTCATTTCTACGTTCCGGTCAACCTAGACTTCACTCTAGGACGCTGCTCCACCAGATCGAATAGTTAGGGCCTATGAAGTCAACGCCAGAAGCTAAAATAGAATAAAGGTGCAACAGTTTTTCCATCGTATAACAGGAATAATTGCAACCAGTGTGAAGGCAATGGTATGTTCTACGTTCCGGGCAACCTAGGCTTCACTCTAGGGCGGTGCTCCACCAGATCAAATAGTTAGGGCCTAAGAAGTCAACGCCAGAAACATAAATTACAATATAAGTACAACAGCTTTTCCATCGTATATAATGTATATTTGCAAACAGTGTGGAAGTAATGGTCACTTCTACGTTCCGGGCAACCTAGGCGTCACTCTAGGGTGTTGCTCCACCAGATGGATTTGCTAGGGACTGAGAATTCAATGCCAGAAGCATAAAATGCAATATAAATTTAACAGCTTTTCCATCGTATAGAAGGAATAATAGCAATCAGTGTGAAAGTTATGGTCATTTCAACGTTCCGGGCAACCTAGGCATCACGTTAGGGTGTTGCTCCACCAGATGGAATAGCTAGGGACATTGAATTCAATGCCAGAAGCATAATATGCAATATAAATATAACAGCTTTTCCATCGTATAAATCGAATAATAGCAACCAGTGTGAAAGTTATGGTCATTTCTACTTCCCGGGCAGCCTAGGCTTCACTCTAGGGCGTTGCTCCACCAGATCGAATAGTTAGGTCCTTAGAAGTCAACGCCCGAAGCGTAAAATACAAAATAAATAAAACAGTTTTTCCATCGTATAAAACGAAAAATTGAAATCAGTGTGAAAGATATGGACATTTCTACGATCCGGGCTACCTAGGCTTCCCTCTATGGCGATCTTCCACCACATCGAATAGCAACGGCCTCAGAAGTCAACGCCAGAAGCATAAAATATGATATAAATACAACAGCTTTTCCATCCTATAAAACGAATGATAGCAACCAGTGTGAAAGTTAAGGTCATTTCTACGTTCCGGGCAACCTAGGCTGTACTCTAGGGCGTTGCTCCACCAGATCGAATAGTTAAGGCCTATGAAGTCAACGCCAGAACCATAAAATACAATATAAATACAACAGTTTTTCCATCATATAAAATGAATGATAGCAACCAGTGTGAAAGTTATGGTCATTTCTACGTTCCGCGCAATCTTGGCTTTACCCTAGGGCGTTGTTCCACCAGATGGAATAGTTAGGGCCCAAGAAGTCAACGCCAGAAGCATAAAATACGATATAAATACAACAGCTTTTCCATCGTATAAAACAAATAATTGCAACCAGTTTGATAGTGATGGTCATTTCTACGTACCGGGCAACCTAGGCTTCACTCTAGGGCGTTGCTCCACCAGATCGAATAGTTAGGTCCTTAGAAGTCAACGCCAGAAGCATAAAATACAATATAAATACAACAGTTTTTCCATCGTATAAAACGAATAATTGCAACCAGTTTGAAAGTGATGGTCATTTCTACGTTCCGGGTAACCTAGGCTTCACTCTAGGGCGTTGCTCCAACAGATTGAATAGTTAGGGCCTTAGAAGTCAGCGCCCGAAGCATAAAATGCAATAAAAATACAAGAGTTTTTCCATCGTATAACAGGATTAATTGCAACCAGTTTGAAAGTGATGGTCATTTCTACGTTCCGGGCAACCTTGGCTTCACCCTAGGGCGTTGTTCAACCAGATCGAATAGTTAGGGCCTTGGAAGTCAACGCCCGAAGCATAAAATACAAAATCAATAGAACGGTTTTTCCATTGTATAAAACGAATAATTGCTGCCAGTGTGAAAGTTATGGTCATTTCTACTTTCCGGACGACCTACGCTTCACCCTAGGGCGTTGTTCCACCAGATGGAATAGTTAGGGCCTAAGAGGTCAACGCCAGAAGCATAAAATACGATATAAATGCAACAGCTTTTCCATCGTATAAAACAAATAATTGTAACCAGTTTGATAGTGATGGTCATTTCTACGTACCGGGCAACCTAGGCTTCACTCTAGGGCGTTGCTCCACCAGATCGAATAGCTAGGGCCTAAGAAGTCAACGCCAGAAGCATAAAATACGATATAAATACAACAGCTTTTCCATCCTATAAAACGAATGATAGCAACCAGTGTGAAAGTTATGGTCATTTCTACGTTCCGGGCAACCTAGGCTGCACTCTAGGGCGTTGCTCTACCAGATCGAATAGTTAGGGCCTTAGAAGTCAACGCCAGAGGCATAAAATACAAAATAAATAGAACAGTTTTTCCATCGTATAAAACGAATAATTGCTACCAGTGTGTAAGTTATGGACATTTCTACGTTCCGGGCAACCTAGGCTGCACTCTAGGGTGTTGCTCCACCAGTTGGAATAGCTAGGGCCTTAGAAGTCAACGCCCGAGGCATAAAGTATAAAATAAATAGAACAGTTTTTCCATCGTATAAAACGAATAATTGCTACCAGTGTGAAAGTTATGGTCATTTCTACTTTCCGGGCACGCTAGACTTCACCCTAGGGCGTTGTTCCACCAGATTGAATAGTTAGGGCCTTAGAAGTCAGCGCCCGAAGCATAAAATGCAATAAAAATACAAGAGTTTTTCCATCGTATAACAGGATTAATTGCAACCAGTTTGAAAGTGATGGTCACTTCTACGTTCCGGGCAACCTTGGCTTAACCCTAGGGCGTTGTTCAACCAGATCGAATAGTTAGGGCCTTGGAAGTCAACGCCCGAAGCATAAAATACAAAATCAATAGAACGGTTTTTCCATTGTATAAAACGAATAATTGCTGCCAGTGTGAAAGTTATGGTCATTTCTACTTTCCGGACAACCTAGGCTTCACCCTAGGGCGTTGTTCCACCAGATGGAATAGTTAGGGCCTAAGAGGTCAACGCCAGAAGCATAAAATACGATATAAATGCAACAGCTTTCCCATCGTATAAAACAAATAATTGTAACCAGTTTGATAGTGATGGTCATTTCTACGTACCGGGCAACCTAGGCTTCACTCTAGGGCGTTGCTCCACCAGATCGAATAGCTAGGGCCTTAGAAGTCAACGCCAGAAGCATAAAATACAATAAAGATGCAAAAGTTTTTTCATCGTATAACAGGAATATCTGCAAACAGTATGAAAGTACTTGTCATTTCTACGTTCCGGGTAACTTAGGTTTCACTCTAGGGCGTTGTTCCACCAGATCGAATAGTTAGGTCCTAAGAAGTGAACGCCAGAAGCATAAAATACGATATAAATACAACAGCTTTTCCATCATATAAAACGAATGATAATAACCAGTGTGTAAGTTATGGTCATTTCTACGTTCCGGGCACCCTAGGTTTCACTCCAGGGCGTTGCTCCACCAGAGCGAATAGTTACGGCCTATGAAGTCAACGCCAGAAGCATAAAACACAATATAAATACAACAGTCTTTGCATCATATAAAACGAATGATAGCAACCAGTGTGAAAGTTACGGTCATTTCTACGTTCCGCGCAATCATGGCTTTACGCGAGCGCGTTTTTCCACCAGATGGAATAGTTAGGGCCTAAGAAGTCAACGCCAGAAGCATAAAATGCGATATAAATACAACAGCTTTTCCATCGTATAAAACGAATAATAGCAACCAGTGTGAAAGTTATGGTCATTTCTACTTTCCGAGCAACCTAGGCTTCACTCTGGGGCGTTGCTCCACCAGATCGAATAGTTAGGGCCTTAGAAGTCAACGCCCGAAGCATAAAGTACAAAATAAATAGAACAGTTTTTCCATCGTATAAAACGAATAATAGCAACCAGTGTGAAAGTTATGGTCATTTCTACGTTCCGGGCAACATAGGCTTCACTCTACGGCGATGCTCCACCAGATCAAACAGTTAGCGCCTTAGAAGTCAACGCCCGAAGCATAAAATACAAAATAAATAGAACGGTTTTTCCATCGTATAAAACGAATAATTGCAACCAGTGTGAAAGTTATGGTCCTCTCTACATTTCGAGCAACCTAGGCTTCACTCTAGGGCGTTGCTCCACCTGATCGAATAGTTAGGGCCTTAGAAGTCAACGCCAGAAGCATAAAATACAATATAAATACTACAGTTTTTTCACCATATAAAACGATTAATTGCAACCAGTATGAAGGTTATGGTCATTTCTGCTTTCCGGGAAACCTAGGCTTCACACTAGGGCGTTGCTCCACCAGATCGAATAGTTAGGGCCTTAGAAGTCAACGTCCGAGGCATAAAGTATAAAATAAATAGAACAGTTTTTCCATCGTATAAAACGAATAATTGCTACCTGTGTGAAAGTTATGGTCATTTCTACGTTCCGGGCAACCTAGGTTTCACTCCAGGGCGTTGTTCCACCAGATCAAACAGTTAGGGCCTAAGAAGTGAACGCCAGAAGCATAAAATACAATATAAATACAACAGTTTTTCCATCGTATAAAACGAATAATTGCTACCAGTGTAAAAGTTATGGTCATTTCTACGTTCCGGGCAACCTAGGCTTCACTCTAGGGCGTTGCTCCACTAGATCGAATAGCTAGGGCCTTAGAAGTCAACGCCAGAAGCATAAAATACGATATAAATACAACAGCTTTTCCATCGTATAAAACGAATAATTGCAACCAGTGTGAAAGTTATGGTCATTTCTACGTTCCAGGCACCCTAGGTTTCACTCCAGGGCGTTGCTCCACCAGAGCGAATAGTTACGGCCTATGAAGTCAACGCCAGAAGCATAAAACACAATATAAATACAACAGTCTTTGCATCATATAAAACGAATGATAGCAACCAGTGTGAAAGTTACGGTCATTTCTACGTTCCGCGCAATCATGGCTTTACCCGAGCGCGTTTTTCCACCAGATGGAATAGTTAGGGCCTAAGAAGTCAACGCCAGAAGCATAAAATGCGATATAAATACAACAGCTTTTCCATCGTATAAAACGAATAATAGCAACCAGTGTGAAAGTTATGGTCATTTCTACTTTCCGAGCAACCTAGGCTTCACTCTGGGGCGTTGCTCCACCAGATCGAATAGTTAGGGCCTTAGAAGTCAACGCCCGAAGCATAAAGTACAAAATAAATAGAACAGTTTTTCCATCGTATAAAACGAATAATAGCAACCAGTGTGAAAGTTATGGTCATTTCTACGTTCCGGGCAACATAGGCTTCACTCTACGGCGATGCTCCACCAGATCAAACAGTTAGCGCCTTAGAAGTCAACGCCCGAAGCATAAAATACAAAATAAATAGAACGGTTTTTCCATCGTATAAAACGAATAATTGCAACCAGTGTGAAAGTTATGGTCCTCTCTACATTTCGAGCAACCTAGGCTTCACTCTAGGGCGTTGCTCCACCTGATCGAATAGTTAGGGCCTTAGAAGTCAACGCCAGAAGCATAAAATACAATATAAATACTACAGTTTTTTCACCATATAAAACGATTAATTGCAACCAGTATGAAGGTTATGGTCATTTCTGCTTTCCGGGCAACCTAGGTTTCACTCCAGGGCGTTGCTCCACCAGATCGAATAGTTACGGCCTATGAAGTCAACGCCAGAACCATAAAATACAATATAAATACAACAGTTTTTACATCATATAAAACGAATGATAGCAACCAGTGTGAAAGTTATGGTCATTTCTACGTTCCGCGCAATCTTGGCTTTACCCTAGGGCGTTGTTCCACCAGATGGAATAGTTAGGGCCCAAGAAGTCAAGGCCAGAAGCATAAAATACGATATAAATACAACAGCTTTTCCATCGTATAAAACAAATAATTGCAACCAGTTTGATAGTGATGGTCATTTCTCCGTACCGGGCAACCTAGGCTTCACTCTAGGGCGTTGCTCCACCAGATCGAATAGTTAGGGCCTTAGAAGTCAACGCCCGAGGCATAAAGTATAAAATAAATAGAACAGTTTTTCCATCGTATAAAACGAATAATTGCTACCAGTGTGAAAGTTATGGTCATTTCTACGTTCCGGGCAACCTAGGCTTCACTCTAGGGCGTTGTTCCACCAGATCAAACAGTTAGGGCCTAAGAAGTGAACGCCAGAAGCATAAAATACAATATAAATACAACAGTTTTTCCATCGTATAAAACGAATAATTGCTACCAGTGTAAAAGTTATGGTCATTTCTACGTTCCGGGCAACCTAGGCTTCACTCTAGGGCGTTGCTCCACTAGATCGAATAGCTAGGGCCTTAGAAGTCAACGCCAGAAGCATAAAATACGATATAAATACAACAGCTTTTCCATCGTATAAAACGAATAATTGCAACCAGTGTGAAAGTTATGGTCATTTCTACATTCCGAGCAACCTAGGCTTCACTCTAGGGCGTTGCTCCAACAGATTGAATAGTTAGGGACTTAGAAGTCAACGCCCGAAGCATAAAATGCAATAAAAATACAACAGTTTTTCCATCGTATAAATCGAATATTTGCAACCATTATGAAACCTATGGTCATTTCTACGTTCCGGGCAACCTAGGCTTCACTCTATGGCGTTCTTCCACCACATCGAATAGCTACGGCCTCAGAAGTCAACGCCTGAAGCATAAAATACAATAAAAATGCAACAGTCTTTCCATCCTATAACAGGAATAATTGCAACCCGTGTGAAAGTGATGGTCATTTCTACGTTCCAGGCAACCTAGGCTTCACTCTAGGGCGTTGTTCCACCAGATCGAATAGTTAGGGCCTTAGAAGTCGACGCCCGAAGCATAAAATACAAAATAAATACAACAGTTTTTACATTGTATAAAACGAATAACTGCTACCAGCGTAAAAGTTATGGTCATTTCTACGTTCCGGGCAACCTAGGCTTCACCCTAGGGCGTTGCTCCAACAGATTGAATAGTTAGGGACTTAGAAGTCAGCGCCCGAAGCATAAAATGCAATAAAAATACAACAGTTTTTCCATCGTATAAAACGAATAATTGCTACCAGTGTGAAAGCTGTGGTCATTTCTACTTTCCGAGCAACCTAGGCTTCACCCTAGGTCGTTGTACCACCAGATCGAATAGTTAGGGCCTAAGAAGTTAACGCCAGAAGCATAAAATACGATATAAATACAACAGCTTTTACATCGTATAAAACAAATAATTGCAACCAGTTTGATAGTGATGGTCATTTCTACGTACCGGGCAACCTAGGCTTCACTCTAGGGCGTTGCTCCACCAGGTCGAATAGTTAGGGCCTTAGAAGTCAACGCCCGAAGCATAAAATACAATATAAATACAACAGTTTTTCCATCGTATAAAACGAATAATTGCAACCAGTGTGAAAGTAATGGTCATTTCTACGTTCCGGGCAACCTAGGCTTCACTCTACGGCGTTGTTCCACCAGATCGAATAGTCAGGGCGTAAGAAGTCAACACCAGAAGATTAAAATACAAAATAAATACAACAGCCTTTACACCGTATAAAACGAATAATTGCAACCTGTGTGAAGGTTATGGTCATATCTACGTTCCGGGCAACCTAGGCTTCACTGTAGGGCGTTGCTCCACCAGATTGAAGTGTTAGGGCCTAAGAAGTCAAAGCTCGAAGCATAAAATACAATAGAAATACAACAGTTTTTCCATCGTATAAATCGAATAATTGCAACCATTATGAAACCTATGGTCATTTCTACGTTCCGGGCAACCTAGGCTTCACTCTATGGCGTTCTTCCACCACATCGAATAGCTACGGCCTCAGAAGTCAACGCCTGAAGCATAAAATACAATAAAAATGCAACAGTCTTTCCATGCTATAACAGCAATAATTGCAACCCGTGTGAAAGTGATGGTCATTTCTACGTTCCAGGCAACCTAGGCTTCACTCAAGGGCGTTGTTCCACCAGATCGAATAGTTAGGGCTTAAGAAGTCAACGCCAGAAGCATAAAATACAATATAAATATGACAGTTTTTCCATCGTATAAAACGAATAATAGCAGCCAGTGTGAAAGTTATGGTCATTTCTACGTTCGGGGCAACCTAGGCTTCAGCCTAGGGCGTTGTTCCACCAGGTCGAATAGTTAGGGCCTAAGAAGTGAACACCAGAAGAATAAAATACAAAATAAATACAACAGCCTTTACACCATATAAAACGAATAATTGCAACCTGTGTGAAGGTTATGGTCATATCAACGTTCCGGGCAACTTAGGCTTCACTGTAGGGCGTTGCTCCACCAGATCGAAGTGTTAGGGCCTAAGAAGTCAACGCCCGGAGCATAAAATACAATAGAAATACAACAGTTTTTCCATCGTATAAAACGAATAATTGCGACCATTATGAAACTTATGGTAATTTCTATGTTCCGGGCAACCTAGGCTTCACCCTAGGGCGTTGTTCCACCAGATCGAATAGTTAGGGCCTAAGAAGTGGACGCCACAAGCATAAAACGCAATAAAAATACAACAGCCTTTCCATCCTATAACAGGAATAATTGCAACCCGTGTGAAAGTGATGGTCATTTCTACGTTCCAGGCAACCTAGGCTTCGCTCTAGGGCGTTGCTCCACCAGATCGAATTGTTAGGGCCAAAGAAGTCAACGCCCGAAGCATAAAATACAAAATACATAGAACAGTTTTTCCATCGTATAAAAGGAATAATTGCAAACAGTGTGAAAGTAATGGTCATTTCTACGTTCCGGGCAACCTAGGCTTCACTCTAGGGCGTTGCTCCACCAGATGAAACAGTTAGGGCCTTAGAAGTCAACGCCCGAAGCATAAAATACAAAATAAATAGAACAGTTTTTCCATTGTATAAAACGAATAATTGCTACCAGTGTAAAAGTTATGGTCATTTCTGCTTTCCGGGCAACCTGGGGTACACCCTAGGGCGTTGTTCTACCAGATGGAATAGTTAGGGCCTAAGAAGTCAACGCCAGAACCATAAAATACGATATAAATACAACAGCTTTTCCATCGTATAAAACAAATAATTGCAACCAGTTTGATAGTGATGGTCATTTCTACGTACCGGGCAACCTAGGCTTCACTCTAGGGCGTCGCTCCACCAGATCGAATAGTTAGGGCCTTAGAAGTCAACGCCCGAAGCATAAAGTATAAAATAAATGGAACAGTTTTTCCATCGTATAAAACGAATAATTGCTACCAGTGTGAAAGTTATGGTCATTTCTACTTTCCGGGCAACCTAGATTTCACCCTCGGGCGTTGTTCCACCAGATGGAATAGTTAGGGCCTAAGAAGTCAACGCCAGAAGCATAAAATACGATATAAATACATCAGCTTTTCCATCGTATGAAACGAATAATTGCAACCAGTGTGAAAGTTATGGTCATTTCTACGTTCCGGACAACCTAGGCTTCCCCCTAGGGCGTTGCTCCAACAGATTGCATAGTTAGGGCCTTAGAAGTCAACGCCCGAAGCATAAAATATAAAATAAATAGAACAGTTTTTCCATTGTATAAAACGAATAATTGCTACCAGTGTAAAAGTTATGGTCATTTCTACGTTCCGGGCAACCTAGGCTTCATCCTAGGGCATTGTTCCATCAGATCGAACAGTTAGGCCCTAAGAAGTGAACGCCAGACGCATAAAATACAATATAAATACAACAGTTTTTCCATCGTAGAAAACGAATAATTGCAACCAGTGTGAAAGCTATGGTCATTTGTATATTCCGAGCAACCTAGGCTTCACTCTAGGGCGGTGCTCCACCATATCGAATAGCTACGGCCTTAGTAGCCTACGCCTGAAGCATAAAATACAATAAAAATACAACGGTCTTTTCATCGTATAACAGGAATAATTGCAACAAGCGTGAAAGTAATGATCATTTCGGCGTTTCGGGCATCCTAGACTTATCTCTGAGGCATTGCTGCACCAGATCGAATAGTTAGGGCCTAAGAAGTGAACGCCAGAAGCATAAAATACAATATAAATACAACAGTTTTTCCATCGTATAAAACGAATAATTGCTACCAGTGTAAAAGTTATGGTCATTTCTACGTTCCGGGCAACCTAGGCTTCACTCTAGGGCGTTGCTCCACTAGATCGAATAGCTAGGGCCTTAGAAGTCAACGCCAGAAGCATAAAATACGATATAAATACAACAGCTTTTCCATCGTATAAAACGAATAATTGCAACCAGTGTGAAAGTTATGGTCATTTCTACGTTCCGGGCACCCTAGGTTTCACTCCAGGGCGTTGCTCCACCAGAGCGAATAGTTACGGCCTATGAAGTCAACGCCAGAAGCATAAAACACAATATAAATACAACAGTCTTTGCATCATATAAAACGAATGATAGCAACCAGTGTGAAAGTTACGGTCATTTCTACGTTCCGCGCAATCATGGCTTTACCCGAGCGCGTTTTTCCACCAGATGGAATAGTTAGGGCCTAAGAAGTCAACGCCAGAAGCATAAAATGCGATATAAATACAACAGCTTTTCCATCGTATAAAACGAATAATAGCAACCAGTGTGAAAGTTATGGTCATTTCTACTTTCCGAGCAACCTAGGCTTCACTCTGGGGCGTTGCTCCACCAGATCGAATAGTTAGGGCCTTAGAAGTCAACGCCCGAAGCATAAAGTACAAAATAAATAGAACAGTTTTTCCATCGTATAAAACGAATAATAGCAACCAGTGTGAAAGTTATGGTCATTTCTACGTTCCGGGCAACATAGGCTTCACTCTACGGCGATGCTCCACCAGATCAAACAGTTAGCGCCTTAGAAGTCAACGCCCGAAGCATAAAATACAAAATAAATAGAACGGTTTTTCCATCGTATAAAACGAATAATTGCAACCAGTGTGAAAGTTATGGTCCTCTCTACATTTCGAGCAACCTAGGCTTCACTCTAGGGCGTTGCTCCACCTGATCGAATAGTTAGGGCCTTAGAAGTCAACGCCAGAAGCATAAAATACAATATAAATACTACAGTTTTTTCACCATATAAAACGATTAATTGCAACCAGTATGAAGGTTATGGTCATTTCTGCTTTCCGGGCAACCTAGGTTTCACTCCAGGGCGTTGCTCCACCAGATCGAATAGTTACGGCCTATGAAGTCAACGCCAGAACCATAAAATACAATATAAATACAACAGTTTTTACATCATATAAAACGAATGATAGCAACCAGTGTGAAAGTTATGGTCATTTCTACGTTCCGCGCAATCTTGGCTTTACCCTAGGGCGTTGTTCCACCAGATGGAATAGTTAGGGCCCAAGAAGTCAACGCCAGAAGCATAAAATACGATATAAATACAACAGCTTTTCCATCGTATAAAACAAATAATTGCAACCAGTTTGATAGTGATGGTCATTTCTCCGTACCGGGCAACCTAGGCTTCACTCTAGGGCGTTGCTCCACCAGATCGAATAGTTAGGGCCTTAGAAGTCAACGCCCGAGGCATAAAGTATAAAATAAATAGAACAGTTTTTCCATCGTATAAAACGAATAATTGCTACCAGTGTGAAAGTTATGGTCATTTCTACGTTCCGGGCAACCTAGGCTTCACTCTAGGGCGTTGTTCCACCAGATCAATCAGTTAGGGCCTAAGAAGTGAACGCCAGAAGCATAAAATACAATATAAATACAACAGTTTTTCCATCGTATAAAACGAATAATTGCTACCAGTGTAAAAGTTATGGTCATTTCTACGTTCCGGGCAACCTAGGCTTCACTCTAGGGCGTTGCTCCACTAGATCGAATAGCTAGGGCCTTAGAAGTCAACGCCAGAAGCATAAAATACGATATAAATACAACAGCTTTTCCATCGTATAAAACGAATAATTGCAACCAGTGTGAAAGTTATGGTCATTTCTACATTCCGAGCAACCTAGGCTTCACTCTAGGGCGTTGCTCCAACAGATTGAATAGTTAGGGACTTAGAAGTCAACGCCCGAAGCATAAAATGCAATAAAAATACAACAGTTTTTCCATCGTATAAATCGAATATTTGCAACCATTATGAAACCTATGGTCATTTCTACGTTCCGGGCAACCTAGGCTTCACTCTATGGCGTTCTTCCACCACATCGAATAGCTACGGCCTCAGAAGTCAACGCCTGAAGCATAAAATACAATAAAAATGCAACAGTCTTTCCATCCTATAACAGGAATAATTGCAACCCGTGTGAAAGTGATGGTCATTTCTACGTTCCAGGCAACCTAGGCTTCACTCTAGGGCGTTGTTCCACCAGATCGAATAGTTAGGGCCTTAGAAGTCGACGCCCGAAGCATAAAATACAAAATAAATACAACAGTTTTTACATTGTATAAAACGAATAACTGCTACCAGCGTAAAAGTTATGGTCATTTCTACGTTCCGGGCAACCTAGGCTTCACCCTAGGGCGTTGCTCCAACAGATTGAATAGTTAGGGACTTAGAAGTCAGCGCCCGAAGCATAAAATGCAATAAAAATACAACAGTTTTTCCATCGTATAAAACGAATAATTGCTACCAGTGTGAAAGCTATGGTCATTTCTACTTTCCGAGCAACCTAGGCTTCACCCTAGGTCGTTGTACCACCAGATCGAATAGTTAGGGCCTAAGAAGTTAACGCCAGAAGCATAAAATACGATATAAATACAACAGCTTTTACATCGTATAAAACAAATAATTGCAACCAGTTTGATAGTGATGGTCATTTCTACGTACCGGGCAACCTAGGCTTCACTCTAGGGCGTTGCTCCACCAGGTCGAATAGTTAGGGCCTTAGAAGTCAACGCCCGAAGCATAAAATACAATATAAATACAACAGTTTTTCCATCGTATAAAACGAATAATTGCAACCAGTGTGAAAGTAATGGTCATTTCTACGTTCCGGGCAACCTAGGCTTCACTCTACGGCGTTGTTCCACCAGATCGAATAGTCAGGGCGTAAGAAGTCAACACCAGAAGATTAAAATACAAAATAAATACAACAGCCTTTACACCGTATAAAACGAATAATTGCAACCTGTGTGAAGGTTATGGTCATATCTACGTTCCGGGCAACCTAGGCTTCACTGTAGGGCGTTGCTCCACCAGATTGAAGTGTTAGGGCCTAAGAAGTCAAAGCTCGAAGCATAAAATACAATAGAAATACAACAGTTTTTCCATCGTATAAATCGAATAATTGCAACCATTATGAAACCTATGGTCATTTCTACGTTCCGGGCAACCTAGGCTTCACTCTATGGCGTTCTTCCACCACATCGAATAGCTACGGCCTCAGAAGTCAACGCCTGAAGCATAAAATACAATAAAAATGCAACAGTCTTTCCATGCTATAACAGGAATAATTGCAACCCGTGTGAAAGTGATGGTCATTTCTACGTTCCAGGCAACCTAGGCTTCACTCAAGGGCGTTGTTCCACCAGATCGAATAGTTAGGGCTTAAGAAGTCAACGCCAGAAGCATAAAATACAATATAAATATGACAGTTTTTCCATCGTATAAAACGAATAATAGCAGCCAGTGTGAAAGTTATGGCCATTTCTACGTTCCGGGCAACCTAGGCTTCACTCTAGGGCGTTGCTCCACCAGATCAAACAGTTAGGGCCTTAGAAGTCAACGCCCGAAGCGTAAAATACAAAATAAATAGAACAGTTTTTCCATTCTTTAAAACGAATAATTGCTGCCAGTGTAAAAGTTATGGTCATTTCTACGATCCGGGCAACCTAGGCTTCACTCTAGGGCGGTGCTGCACCATATCGAATAGCTACGGCCTTAGAAGCCTACGCCTGAAGCATAAAATACAATAAAAATACAACAGTTTTTCCATTGTATAAAACGAATAATTGCTACCAGTGTAAAAGTTATGGTCATTTCTACGTTCCGGGCAACCTAGGCTTCAGCCTAGGGCGTTGTTCCACCAGGTCGAATAGTTAGGGCCTAAGAAGTGAACACCAGAAGAATAAAATACAAAATAAATACAACAGCCTTTACACCATATAAAACGAATAATTGCAACCTGTGTGAAGGTTATGGTCATATCAACGTTCCGGGCAACTTAGGCTTCACTGTAGGGCGTTGCTCCACCAGATCGAAGTGTTAGGGCCTAAGAAGTCAACGCCCGGAGCATAAAATACAATAGAAATACAACAGTTTTTCCATCGTATAAAACGAATAATTGCGACCATTATGAAACTTATGGTAATTTCTATGTTCCGGGCAACCTAGGCTTCACCCTAGGGCGTTGTTCCACCAGATCGAATAGTTAGGGCCTAAGAAGTGGACGCCACAAGCATAAAACGCAATAAAAATACAACAGCCTTTCCATCCTATAACAGGAATAATTGCAACCCGTGTGAAAGTGATGGTCATTTCTACGTTCCAGGCAACCTAGGCTTCCCTCTAGGGCGTTGCTCCACCAGATCGAATTGTTAGGGCCAAAGAAGTCAACGCCCGAAGCATAAAATACAAAATACATAGAACAGTTTTTCCATCGTATAAAAGGAATAATTGCAAACAGTGTGAAAGTAATGGTCATTTCTACGTTCCGGGCAACCTAGGCTTCACTCTAGGGCGTTGCTCCACCAGATGAAACAGTTAGGGCCTTAGAAGTCAACGCCCGAAGCATAAAATACAAAATAAATAGAACAGTTTTTCCATTGTATAAAACGAATAATTGCTACCAGTGTAAAAGTTATGGTCATTTCTGCTTTCCGGGCAACCTGGGGTACACCCTAGGGCGTTGTTCTACCAGATGGAATAGTTAGGGCCTAAGAAGTCAACGCCAGAACCATAAAATACGATATAAATACAACAGCTTTTCCATCGTATAAAACAAATAATTGCAACCAGTTTGATAGTGATGGTCATTTCTACGTACCGGGCAACCTAGGCTTCACTCTAGGGCGTCGCTCCACCAGATCGAATAGTTAGGGCCTTAGAAGTCAACGCCCGAAGCATAAAGTATAAAATAAATGGAACAGTTTTTCCATCGTATAAAACGAATAATTGCTACCAGTGTGAAAGTTATGGTCATTTCTACTTTCCGGGCAACCTAGATTTCACCCTCGGGCGTTGTTCCACCAGATGGAATAGTTAGGGCCTAAGAAGTCAACGCCAGAAGCATAAAATACGATATAAATACATCAGCTTTTCCATCGTATGAAACGAATAATTGCAACCAGTGTGAAAGTTATGGTCATTTCTACGTTCCGGACAACCTAGGCTTCCCCCTAGGGCGTTGCTCCAACAGATTGCATAGTTAGGGCCTTAGAAGTCAACGCCCGAAGCATAAAATATAAAATAAATAGAACAGTTTTTCCATTGTATAAAACGAATAATTGCTACCAGTGTAAAAGTTATGGTCATTTCTACGTTCCGGGCAACCTAGGCTTCATCCTAGGGCATTGTTCCATCAGATCGAACAGTTAGGCCCTAAGAAGTGAACGCCAGACGCATAAAATACAATATAAATACAACAGTTTTTCCATCGTAGAAAACGAATAATTGCAACCAGTGTGAAAGCTATGGTCATTTGTATATTCCGAGCAACCTAGGCTTCACTCTAGGGCGGTGCTCCACCATATCGAATAGCTACGGCCTTAGTAGCCTACGCCTGAAGCATAAAATACAATAAAAATACAACGGTCTTTTCATCGTATAACAGGAATAACTGCAACAAGCGTGAAAGTAATGATCATTTCGGCGTTTCGGGCATCCTAGACTTATCTCTGAGGCATTGCTGCACCAGATCGAATAGTTAGGGCCTAAGAAGTCAACGCCTGAAGCATAAAATACAATATAAATACAACAGTTTTTCCATTGTATAAAACGAATAATTGCTACCAGTGTAAAAGTTATGGTCATTTCTACGTTCCGGGCAACCTAGGCTTCACCCTAGGGCGCTGTTCCACCAGATCGAATAGTTAGGGCCTAAGAAGTCAACGCCAGGAGCATAAAATACGATATAAATACAACAGCTTTTCCATCGTATGAAACGAATAATTGCAACCAGTGTGAAAGTTATGGTCATTTCTACGTTCCGGGCAACCTAGGCTTCCCCCTAGGGCGTTGCTACAACAGATTGCATAGTTAGGGCCTTAGAAGTCAATGCCCGAAGCATAAAATGCCATAAAAATACAACAGTTCTTCCATCGTATAGTAGGAATAATTTGCAACCAGTGTGAGGGTTATGGTCATATCTACGTTCCGCGCCACCTAGGCATCACTGTAGGGCGTTGCTCCACCATATCGAATAGTTAGGTCCTTAGAAGTCAACGCCAGAAGCATAAAATACGTTATAAATACAACAGCTTTTCCATCGTATAAAAGGAATAATTGCAAACAGTGTGAAAGTAATGGTCATTCCTACGTCCCGGGCAACCTAGGCATCTCTCTACGGCGTTGTTCAACCAGATCGAATAGTTAGGGCCTCAGAAATCAACACCAGAAGAATAAAATACAAAATAAGTACAACAGCCTTTACACCGTATAAAACGAATAATTGCAACCTGTGTGAAGGTTATGGTCATATCTACGTTACGGGCAACCTAGGCTTCACTGTAGGGCGTTGCTCCACCAGATCGAAATGTTAGGGCCTAAGAAGTCAACGCCCGAAGCATAAAATACGATATAAATACAACAGCTTTTCCATCGTATAAAATGAATAATTGCAAACAGTGTGAAAGTAGTGGTCATTTCTACGTTCCGAGCAACCTAGGACTCAATCTAGGGCGGTGCTCTACCATATCGAATAGCTACGGCCTTAGAAGCCTACGCCTGAAGCATAAAATACAATAAAAATACAACGGTCTTTTCATCGTATAACAGGAATAATTGCATCAAGCGTGAAAGTAATGATCATTTCGGCGTTTCGGGCATCCTAGACTTAACTGTGAGGAATTGCTCCACCAGATCGAATAGTTAGGGCCTTAGAAGTCAACGCCCGAGGCATAAAGTATAAAATAAATAGAACAGTTTTTCCATCGTATAAAACGAATAATTGCTACCAGTGTAAAAGTTATGGTCATTTCTACGTTCCGGGCAACCTAGGCTTCACTCTAGGGCGGTGCTCCACCAGAAGGAATAGTTAGGGCCTTAGAAGTCAACGCCCGAAGCATAAAGTACAAAATAAATAGAACAGTTGTTCCATCGTATAAAACGAATAATTGCTACCTGTGTGAAAGTTATGGTCATTTCTACGTTCCGGGCAACCTAGGTTTCACTCCAGGGCGTTGCTCCACCAGATCGAATAGTTACGGCCTATGAAGTCAACGCCAGAACCATAAAATACAATATAAATACAACAGTTTTTCCACCATATAAAACGAATGATAGCAACCGGTGTGAAAGTTATGGTCATTTCTACGTTCCGCGCAATCTCGGCTTTACCCTAGGGCGTTGTTCCACCAGATGGAATAGTTAGGGCCCAAGAAGTCAACGCCAGAAGCATAAAATACGATATAAATACAACAGCTTTTCCATCGTATAAAAGGAATAATTGCAAACAGTGTGAAAGTAATGGTCATTTCTACGTTCCGGGCAACCTAGGCTTCACTCTAGGGCGTTGCTCCACCAGATCAAACAGTTAGGGCCTTAGAAGTCAACGCCCGAAGCATAAAATACAAAACAAATAGAACATTTTTTCCATTGTATTAAACGAATAATTGCTACCAGTGTAAAAGTTATGGTCATTTCTACGTTCCGGGCAACCTAGGCTTCACCCTAGGGAGTTGCTCCACCAGATTAAACAGTTAGGGCCTTAGAGGTCAACGCCCGAAGCATAAAATACAAAATAAATAGAACGGTTTTTCCATCGCAGAAAACGAATAATTGCAACCAGTGTGAAAGTTATGGTCATTTCTATATTCCGAGCAACCTAGGCTTCACTGTAGGGCGTTGCTCTACCAGGTCGAATAGTTGGGGCCTAAGAAGTGACCGCCAGAAGCATAAAATACAATATAAATACAACAGTTTTTCCATCGTATAAAACGAATAATTGCAACCAGTGTGAAAGTAATGATCATTTCTACATTCCGAGCAACCTAGGCTTCACTCTAGGGCGTTGCTCCAACAGATTGAATAGTTAGGGCCTTAGAAGTGAACGCCCGAAGCATAAAATGCAATAAAAATACAACAGCTTTTCCATCGTATAACAGGAATAATTGCAACCAGTTTGAAAGTGACGGTCATTTCTACGTTCCGGGCAACCTAGGCTTCACTCTAGGGCGTTGCTCCACTAGATCGAATAGCTAGGGCCTTAGAAGTCAACGCCAGAAGCATAAAATACGATATAAATACAACAGCTTTTCCATCGTATAAAAGGAATAATTGCTACCAGTGTAAAAGTTATGGTCATTTCTACGTTCGGGTCAACCTAGGGTTCACTCTAGGGCGTTGCTCCACCAGATCAAACAGTTAGGTCCTTAGAAGTCAACGCCCGAAGCATAAAATACAAAATAAATAGAACAGTTTTTCCATTGTATAAAACGAATAATTGCTACCAGTGTAAAAGTTATGGTCATTTCTACGTTCCGGGCAACCTAGGCTTCACCCTAGGGCGTTGTTCCACCAGATCGAATAGTCAGGGCCTAAGAAGTGATCGCCAGAAGCATAAAATGCAATAAAAATACAACAGTCTTTCCATCCTATAACAGGAATAATTGCAACCCGTGTGAAAGCGATGGTCATTTGTACGTTCCAGGGAACCTAGGCTTCACTCTAGGGCGTTGCTCCACCAGATCGAATAGTTAGGGCCTTAGAAGTCAACGCCCGAGGCATAAAGTATAAAATAAATAGAACAGTTTTTCCATCGTATAAAACGAATAATTGCTACCAGTGTGAAAGTTATGGTCATTTCTACGTTCCGGGCAACCTAGGCTTCACTCTAGGGCGTTGCTCCACCAGATCAAACAGTTAGGGCCTAAGAAGTGAACGCCAGAAGCATAAAATACAATATAAATACAACAGTTTTTCCATCGTATAAAACGAATAATTGCTACCAGTGTAAAAGTTATGGTCATTTCTACGTTCCGGGCAACCTAGGCTACACTCTAGGGCGGTGCTCCACCAAATCGAATAGCTACGGCCTTAGAAGCCTACGCCTGAAGCATAAAATACAATAAAAATACAACGGTCTTTTCATCGTATAAAACGAATAATTGCTACCTGTGTGAAAGTTGTGGTCATTTCTACGTTCCGGGCAACCTAGGTTTAACTCCAGGGCGTTGCTCCACCATATCGAATAGCTACGGCCTTAGAAGCCTACGCCTGAAGCATAAAATACAATAAAAATACAACAGTTTTTCCATTGTATAAAACGAATAATTGCAACCAGTGTGAAAGTTATGGTCATGTCTACATTCCGAGCAACCTAGGCTTCACTCTAGGGCGTTGCTCCACCAGATCGAATAGTTAGGTCCTTAGAAGCCAACACCAGAAGAATAAAATACAAAATAAATACAACAGCCTTTACACCATATAAAACGAATAATTGCAACCTGTGTGAAGGTTATGGTCATATCAACGTTCCGGGCAACTTAGGCTTCACTGTAGGGCGTTGCTCCACCAGATCGAAGTGTTAGGGCCTAAGAAGTCAACGCCCGGAGCATAAAATACAATAGAAATACAACAGTTTTTCCATCGTATAAAACGAATAATTGCGATCATTATGAAACTTATGGTAATTTCTATGTTCCGGGCAACCTAGGCTTCACCCTAGGGCGTTGTTCCACCAGATCGAATAGTTAGGGCCTAAGAAGTGGACGCCACAAGCATAAAGCGCAATAAAAATACAACAGCCTTTCCATCCTATAACAGGAATAATTGCAACCCGTGTGAAAGTGATGGTCATTTCTACGTTCCAGGCAACCTAGGCTTCCCTCTAGGGCGTTGCTCCACCAGATCGAATTGTTAGGGCCAAAGAAGTCAACGCCCGAAGCATAAAATACAAAATAAATAGAACAGTTTTTCCATCGTATAAAAGGAATAATTGCAAACAGTGTGAAAGTAATGGTCATCTCTACGTTCCGGGCACTCTAGGCTTCACTCTAGGGCGTTGCTCCACCAGATGAAACAGTTAGGGCCTTAGAAGT
Source organism: Calliopsis andreniformis (assembly GCF_051401765.1). Classification (NCBI taxonomy): domain Eukaryota; kingdom Metazoa; phylum Arthropoda; class Insecta; order Hymenoptera; family Andrenidae; genus Calliopsis; species Calliopsis andreniformis. The sequence goes on along the minus strand of NW_027480472.1, from coordinate 2,086,043 downwards.
CAACGCCCGAAGCATAAAATACAAAATAAATAGAACAGTTTTTCCATTGTATAAAACGAATAATTGCTACCAGTGTAAAAGTTATGGCCATTTCTGCTTTCCGGGCAACCTAGGGTTCACCCTAGGGCGTTGTTCTACCAGATGGAATAGTTAGGGCCTAAGAAGTCAACGCCAGAACCATAAAATACGATATAAATACAACAGCTTTTCCATCGTATAAAACAAATAATTGCAACCAGTTTGATAGTGATGGTCATTTCTACGTACCGGGCAACCTAGGCTTCACTCTAGGGCGTTGCTCCACCAGATCGAATAGTTAGGGCCTTAGAAGTCAACGCCCGAAGCATAAAGTATAAAATAAATGGAACAGTTTTTCCATCGTATAAAACGAATAATTGCTACCAGTGTGAAAGTTATGGTCATTTCTACTTTCCGGGCAACCTAGGGTTCACCCTAGGGCGTTGTTCTACCAGATGGAATAGTTAGGGCCTAAGAAGTCAACGCCAGAACCATAAAATACGATATAAATACAACAGCTTTTCCATCGTATAAAACAAATAATTGCAACCAGTTTGATAGTGATGGTCATTTCTACGTACCGGGCAACCTAGGCTTCACTCTAGGGCGTTGCTCCACCAGATCGAATAGTTAGGGCCTTAGAAGTCAACGCCCGAAGCATAAAGTATAAAATAAATGGAACAGTTTTTCCATCGTATAAAACGAATAATTGCTACCAGTGTGAAAGTTATGGTCATTTCTACTTTCCGGGCAACCTAGATTTCACCCTCGGGCGTTGTTCCACCAGATGGAATAGTTAGGGCCTAAGAAGTCAACGCCAGAAGCATAAAATACGATATAAATACATCAGCTTTTCCATCGTATGAAACGAATAATTGCAACCAGTGTGAAAGTTATGGTCATTTCTACGTTCCGGACAACCTAGGCTTCCCCCTAGGGCGTTGCTCCAACAGATTGCATAGTTAGGGCCTTAGAAGTCAACGCCCGAGGCATAAAGTATAAAATAAATAGAACAGTTTTTCCATCGTATAAAACGAATAATTGCTACCAGTGTAAAAGTTATGGTCATTTCTACGTTCCGGGCAACCTAGGCTTCACTCTAGGGCGGTGCTCCACCAGAAGGAATAGTTAGGGCCTTAGAAGTCAACGCCCGAAGCATAAAGTACAAAATAAATAGAACAGTTGTTCCATCGTATAAAACGAATAATTGCTACCTGTGTGAAAGTTATGGTCATTTCTACGTTCCGGGCAACCTAGGTTTCACTCCAGGGCGTTGCTCCACCAGATCGAATAGTTACGGCCTATGAAGTCAACGCCAGAACCATAAAATACAATATAAATACAACAGTTTTTCCACCATATAATACGAATGATAGCAACCAGTGTGAAAGTTATGGTCATTTCTACGTTCCGCGCAATCTTGGCTTTACCCTAGGGCGTTGTTCCACCAGATCGAATAGTTAGGGCCCAAGAAGTGAACGCCAGAAGCATAAAATGCAATAAAAATACAACAGTTTTTCCATCGTATAACAGGATTAATTGCAACCAGTTTGATAGTGAAGGTCATTTCTACGTTCCGGGCAACCTAGGCTTCACTCTAGGGCGTTGCTCCACTAGATCGAATAGCTAGGGCCTTAGAAGTCAACGCCAGAAGCATAAAATACGATATAAATACAACAGCTTTTCCATCGTATAAAAGGAATAATTGCTACCAGTGTAAAAGTTATGGTCATTTCTACGTTCCGGGCAACCTAGGCTACACTCTAGGGCGGTGCTCCACCAAATCGAATAGCTACGGCCTTAGAAGCCTACGCCTGAAGCATAAAATACAATAAAAATACAACGGTCTTTTCATCGTATAAAACGAATAATTGCTACCTGTGTGAAAGTTGTGGTCATTTCTACGTTCCGGGCAACCTAGGTTTAACTCCAGGGCGTTGCTCCACCATATCGAATAGCTACGGCCTTAGAAGCCTACGCCTGAAGCATAAAATACAATAAAAATACAACAGTTTTTCCATTGTATAAAACGAATAATTGCAACCAGTGTGAAAGTTATGGTCATGTCTACATTCCGAGCAACCTAGGCTTCACTCTAGGGCGTTGCTCCACCAGATCGAATAGTTAGGTCCTTAGAAGCCAACACCAGAAGAATAAAATACAAAATAAATACAACAGCCTTTACACCATATAAAACGAATAATTGCAACCTGTGTGAAGGTTATGGTCATATCAACGTTCCGGGCAACTTAGGCTTCACTCTAGGGCGTTGCTCCACCAGATCGAAGTGTTAGGGCCTAAGAAGTCAACGCCCGGAGCATAAAATACAATAGAAATACAACAGTTTTTCCATCGTATAAAACGAATAATTGCGATCATTATGAAACTTATGGTAATTTCTATGTTCCGGGCAACCTAGGCTTCACCCTAGGGCGTTGTTCCACCAGATCGAATAGTTAGGGCCTAAGAAGTGGACGCCACAAGCATAAAGCGCAATAAAAATACAACAGCCTTTCCATCCTATAACAGGAATAATTGCAACCCGTGTGAAAGTGATGGTCATTTCTACGTTCCAGGCAACCTAGGCTTCCCTCTAGGGCGTTGCTCCACCAGATCGAATTGTTAGGGCCAAAGAAGTCAACGCCCGAAGCATAAAATACAAAATAAATAGAACAGTTTTTCCATCGTATAAAAGGAATAATTGCAAACAGTGTGAAAGTAATGGTCATCTCTACGTTCCGGGCAACCTAGGCTTCACTCTAGGGCGTTGCTCCACCAGATGAAACAGTTAGGGCCTTAGAAGTCAACGCCCGAAGCATAAAATACAAAATAAATAGAACAGTTTTTCCATTGTATAAAACGAATAATTGCTACCAGTGTAAAAGTTATGGCCATTTCTGCTTTCCGGGCAACCTAGGGTTCACCCTAGGGCGTTGTTCTACCAGATGGAATAGTTAGGGCCTAAGAAGTCAACGCCAGAACCATAAAATACGATATAAATACAACAGCTTTTCCATCGTATAAAACAAATAATTGCAACCAGTTTGATAGTGATGGTCATTTCTACGTACCGGGCAACCTAGGCTTCACTCTAGGGCGTTGCTCCACCAGATCGAATAGTTAGGGCCTTAGAAGTCAACGCCCGAAGCATAAAGTATAAAATAAATGGAACAGTTTTTCCATCGTATAAAACGAATAATTGCTACCAGTGTGAAAGTTATGGTCATTTCTACTTTCCGGGCAACCTAGGGTTCACCCTAGGGCGTTGTTCTACCAGATGGAATAGTTAGGGCCTAAGAAGTCAACGCCAGAACCATAAAATACGATATAAATACAACAGCTTTTCCATCGTATAAAACAAATAATTGCAACCAGTTTGATAGTGATGGTCATTTCTACGTACCGGGCAACCTAGGCTTCACTCTAGGGCGTTGCTCCACCAGATCGAATAGTTAGGGCCTTAGAAGTCAACGCCCGAAGCATAAAGTATAAAATAAATGGAACAGTTTTTCCATCGTATAAAACGAATAATTGCTACCAGTGTGAAAGTTATGGTCATTTCTACTTTCCGGGCAACCTAGATTTCACCCTCGGGCGTTGTTCCACCAGATGGAATAGTTAGGGCCTAAGAAGTCAACGCCAGAAGCATAAAATACGATATAAATACATCAGCTTTTCCATCGTATGAAACGAATAATTGCAACCAGTGTGAAAGTTATGGTCATTTCTACGTTCCGGACAACCTAGGCTTCCCCCTAGGGCGTTGCTCCAACAGATTGCATAGTTAGGGCCTTAGAAGTCAACGCCCGAAGCATAAAATATAAAATAAATAGAACAGTTTTTCCATTGTATAAAACGAATAATTGCTACCAGTGTAAAAGTTATGGTCATTTCTACGTTCCGGGCAACCTAGGCTTCATCCTAGGGCATTGTTCCATCAGATCGAACAGTTAGGCCCTAAGAAGTGAACGCCAGACGCATAAAATACAATATAAATACAAACAGTTTTTCCATCGTAGAAAACGAATAATTGCAACCAGTGTGAAAGCTATGGTCATTTGTATATTCCGAGCAACCTAGGCTTCACTCTAGGGCGGTGCTCCACCATATCGAATAGCTACGGCCTTAGTAGCCTACGCCTGAAGCATAAAATACAATAAAAATACAACGGTCTTTTCATCGTATAACAGGAATAATTGCAACAAGCGTGAAAGTAATGATCATTTCGGCGTTTCGGGCATCCTAGACTTATCTCTGAGGCATTGCTGCACCAGATCGAATAGTTAGGGCCTAAGAAGTCAACGCCTGAAGCATAAAATACAATATAAATACAACAGTTTTTCCATTGTATAAAACGAATAATTGCTACCAGTGTAAATGTTGTGGTCATTTCTACGTTCCGGGCAACCTAGGCTTCACCCTAGGGCGTTGTTCCACCAGATCGAATAGTTAGGGCCCAAGAAGTGAACGCCAGAAGCATAAAATACAATATAAATACAACAGTTTTTCCATCGTATAAAACGAATAATTGCAACCATTATGAAACTTATGGTCATTTCTACGTTCCGGGCAACCTAGGCTTCACCCTATGTCGTTGTTCCACCAGATCGAACAGTTAGGGCCTTAGAAGTCAACGCCCGAAGCATAAAATACAAAATAAAAAGAACAGTTTTTCCATCGTATAAAACGAATAATTTTAACCATTATGAAACTTATGGTCATTTCTACGTTCCGGGCAACCTAGGCTTCGCCCTAGGGCGTTGTTCCACCAGATCGAATAGTTAGGGCCCAAGAAGTGAACGCCAGAAGCATAAAATGCAATAAAAATACAACAGTTTTTCCATCGTATAACAGGATTAATTGCAACCAGTTTGATAGTGAAGGTCATTTCTACGTTCCGGGCAACCTAGGCTTCACTCTAGGGCGTTGCTCCACTAGATCGAATAGCTAGGGCCTTCGAAGTCAATGCCAGAAGCATAAAATACGATATAAATACAACAGCTTTTCCATCGTATAAAAGGAATAATTGCTACCAGTGTAAAAGTTATGGTCATTTCTACGTTCGGGTCAACCTAGGGTTCACTCTAGGGCGTTGCTCCACCAGATCAAACAGTTAGGTCCTTAGAAGTCAACGCCCGAAGCATAAAATACAAAATAAATAGAACAGTTTTTCCATTGTATAAAACGAATAATTGCTACCAGTGTAAAAGTTATGGTCATTTCTACGTTCCGGGCAACCTAGGCTTCACCCTAGGGCGTTGTTCCACCAGATCGAATAGTCAGGGCCTAAGAAGTGATCGCCAGAAGCATAAAATGCAATAAAAATACAACAGTCTTTCCATCCTATAACAGGAATAATTGCAACCCGTGTGAAAGCGATGGTCATTTGTACGTTCCAGGGAACCTAGGCTTCACTCTAGGGCGTTGCTCCACCAGATCGATTTGTTAGGGCCAAAGAAGTCAACGCCCGAAGCATAAAATACAAAATAAATAGAACAGTTTTTCCATTGTATAAAACGAATAATTGCTACCAGTGTAAAAGTTATGGTCATTTCTACGTTCCGGGCAACCTAGGCTTCATCCTAGGGCATTGTTCCATCAGATCGAACAGTTAGGCCCTAAGAAGTGAACGCCAGACGCATAAAATACAATATAAATACAACAGTTTTTCCATCGTAGAAAACGAATAATTGCAACCAGTGTGAAAGTTATGGTCATTTGTATATTCCGGGCAACCTAGGCTTCACTCTAGGGCGGTGCTCCACCATATCGAATAGCTACGGCCTTAGTAGCCTACGCCTGAAGCATAAAATACAATAAAAATACAACGGTCTTTTCATCGTATAACAGGAATAATTGCAACAAGCGTGAAAGTAATGATCATTTCGGCGTTTCGGACATCCTAGACTTATGTCTGAGGCATTGCTCCACCAGATCGAATAGTTAGGGCCTAAGAAGTCAACGCCTGAAGCATAAAATACAATATAAATACAACAGTTTTTCCATTGCATAAAACGAATAATTGCTACCAGTGTAAAAGTTATGGTCATTTCTACGTTCCGGGCAACCTAGCTTCACTCTAGGGCGGTGCTCCACCAGAAGGAATAGTTAGGGCCTTAGAAGTCAACGCCCGAAGCATAAAGTACAAAATAAATAGAACAGTTTTTCCATCGTATAAAACGAATAATAGCAACCAGTGTGAAAGTTATGGTCATTTCTACGTTCCGGGCAACCTAGGCTTCACTCTAGGGCGTTGCTCCACTAGATCGAATAGCTAGGGCCTTCGAAGTCAACGCCAGAAGCATAAAATACGATATAAATACAACAGCTTTTCCATCGTATAAAAGGAATAATTGCTACCAGTGTAAAAGTTATGGTCATTTCTACGTTCGGGTCAACCTAGGGTTCACTCTAGGGCGTTGCTCCACCAGATCAAACAGTTAGGTCCTTAGAAGTCAACGCCCGAAGCATAAAATACAAAATAAATAGAACAGTTTTTCCATTGTATAAAACGAATAATTGCTACCAGTGTAAAAGTTATGGTCATTTCTACGTTCCGGGCAACCTAGGCTTCACCCTAGGGCGTTGTTCCACCAGATCGAATAGTCAGGGCCTAAGAAGTGATCGCCAGAAGCATAAAATGCAATAAAAATACAACAGTCTTTCCATCCTATAACAGGAATAATTGCAACCCGTGTGAAAGCGATGGTCATTTGTACGTTCCAGGGAACCTAGGCTTCACTCTAGGGCGTTGCTCCACCAGATCGATTTGTTAGGGCCAAAGAAGTCAACGCCCGAAGCATAAAATACAAAATAAATAGAACAGTTTTTCCATTGTATAAAACGAATAATTGCTACCAGTGTAAAAGTTATGGTCATTTCTACGTTCCGGGCAACCTAGGCTTCATCCTAGGGCATTGTTCCATCAGATCGAACAGTTAGGCCCTAAGAAGTGAACGCCAGACGCATAAAATACAATATAAATACAACAGTTTTTCCATCGTAGAAAACGAATAATTGCAACCAGTGTGAAAGTTATGGTCATTTGTATATTCCGGGCAACCTAGGCTTCACTCTAGGGCGGTGCTCCACCATATCGAATAGCTACGGCCTTAGTAGCCTACGCCTGAAGCATAAAATACAATAAAAATACAACGGTCTTTTCATCGTATAACAGGAATAATTGCAACAAGCGTGAAAGTAATGATCATTTCGGCGTTTCGGACATCCTAGACTTATGTCTGAGGCATTGCTCCACCAGATCGAATAGTTAGGGCCTAAGAAGTCAACGCCTGAAGCATAAAATACAATATAAATACAACAGTTTTTCCATTGCATAAAACGAATAATTGCTACCAGTGTAAAAGTTATGGTCATTTCTACGTTCCGGGCAACCTAGCTTCACTCTAGGGCGGTGCTCCACCAGAAGGAATAGTTAGGGCCTTAGAAGTCAACGCCCGAAGCATAAAGTACAAAATAAATAGAACAGTTTTTCCATCGTATAAAACGAATAATTGCTACCTGTGTGAAAGTTATGGTCATTTCTACGTTCCGGGCAACCTAGGTTTCACTCCAGGGCGTTGCTCCACCAGATCGAATAGTTGCGGCCTATGAAGTCAACGCCAGAACCATAAAATACAATATAAATACAACAGTTTTTCCACCATATAAAACGAATGATAGCAACCAGTGTGAAAGTTATGGTCATTTCTACGTTCCGCGCAATCTTGGCTTTACCCTAGGGCGTTGTTCCACCAGATGGAATAGTTAGGGCCCAAGAAGTCAACGCCAGAAGCATAAAATACGATATAAATACAACAGCTTTTCCATCGTATAAAACAAATAATTGCATCCAGTTTGATAGTGATGGTCATTTCTCCGTACCGGGCAACCTAGGCTTCACTCTAGGGCGTTGCTCCACCAGATCGAATAGTTAGGGCCTTAGAAGTCAACGCCCGAGGCATAAAGTATAAAATAAATAGAACAGTTTTTCCATCGTATAAAACGAATAATTGCTACCAGTGTGAAAGTTATGGTCATTTCTACGTTCCGGGCAACCTAGGCTTCACTCTAGGGCGTTGCTCGACCAGATCAAACAGTTAGGGCCTAAGAAGTGAACGCCAGAAGCATAAAATACAATATAAATACAACAGTTTTTCCATCGTATAAAACGAATAATTGCTACCAGTGTAAAAGTTATGGTCATTTCTACGTTCCGGGCAACCTAGGCCACACTCTAGGGCGGTGCTCCACCAAATCGAATAGCTACGGCCTTAGAAGCCTACGCCTGAAGCATAAAATACAATAAAAATACAACGGTCTTTTCATCGTATAACAGGAATAATTGGAACAGGCGTGAAAGTAACGATCATTTCGGCGTTTCGGGCATCCTAGACTTAACTCTGAGGCATTGCTCCACCAGATCGAATAGTTAGGGCCTAAGAAGTCTACGCCAGAAGCATAAAATACCATATAAATACAACAGCTTTTCCATAGTATTAAATGAATTATTGCAAACAGTGTGAAAGTAGTGGTCATTTCTACGTTCCGGGCAACCTAGGCTTCACTCTACGGCGTTGTTCCACCAGATCGAATAGTCAGGGCCTAAGAAGTCAACACCAGAAGAATAAAATACAAAATAAATACAACAGCCTTTACACCGTATAAAACGAATAATTGCAACCTGTGTGAAGGTTATGGTCATATCTACGTTCCGGGCAACCTAGCTTCACTCTAGGGCGGTGCTCCACCAGAAGGAATAGTTAGGGCCTTAGAAGTCAACGCCCGAAGCATAAAGTACAAAATAAATAGAACAGTTTTTCCATCGTATAAAACGAATAATTGCTACCTGTGTGAAAGTTATGGTCATTTCTACGTTCCGGGCAACCTAGGTTTCACTCCAGGGCGTTGCTCCACCAGATCGAATAGTTGCGGCCTATGAAGTCAACGCCAGAACCATAAAATACAATATAAATACAACAGTTTTTCCACCATATAAAACGAATGATAGCAACCAGTGTGAAAGTTATGGTCATTTCTACGTTCCGCGCAATCTTGGCTTTACCCTAGGGCGTTGTTCCACCAGATGGAATAGTTAGGGCCCAAGAAGTCAACGCCAGAAGCATAAAATACGATATAAATACAACAGCTTTTCCATCGTATAAAACAAATAATTGCATCCAGTTTGATAGTGATGGTCATTTCTCCGTACCGGGCAACCTAGGCTTCACTCTAGGGCGTTGCTCCACCAGATCGAATAGTTAGGGCCTTAGAAGTCAACGCCCGAGGCATAAAGTATAAAATAAATAGAACAGTTTTTCCATCGTATAAAACGAATAATTGCTACCAGTGTGAAAGTTATGGTCATTTCTACGTTCCGGGCAACCTAGGCTTCACTCTAGGGCGTTGCTCGACCAGATCAAACAGTTAGGGCCTAAGAAGTGAACGCCAGAAGCATAAAATACAATATAAATACAACAGTTTTTCCATCGTATAAAACGAATAATTGCTACCAGTGTAAAAGTTATGGTCATTCCTACGTTCCGGGCAACCTAGGCCACACTCTAGGGCGGTGCTCCACCAAATCGAATAGCTACGGCCTTAGAAGCCTACGCCTGAAGCATAAAATACAATAAAAATACAACGGTCTTTTCATCGTATAACAGGAATAATTGCAACAGGCGTGAAAGTAACGATCATTTCGGCGTTTCGGGCATCCTAGACTTAACTCTGAGGCATTGCTCCACCAGATCGAATAGTTAGGGCCTAAGAAGTCTACGCCAGAAGCATAAAATACCATATAAATACAACAGCTTTTCCATAGTATTAAATGAATTATTGCAAACAGTGTGAAAGTAGTGGTCATTTCTACGTTCCGGGCAACCTAGGCTTCACTCTACGGCGTTGTTCCACCAGATCGAATAGTCAGGGCCTAAGAAGTCAACACCAGAAGAATAAAATACAAAATAAATACAACAGCCTTTACACCGTATAAAACGAATAATTGCAACCTGTGTGAAGGTTATGGTCATATCTACGTTCCGGGCAACCTAGGCTTCACTGTAGGGCGTTGCTCCACCAGATTGAAGTGTTAGGGCCTAAGAAGTCAAAGCTCGAAGCATAAAATACAATAGAAATACAACAGTCTTTCCATCGTATAAATCGAATAATTGCAACCGTTATGAAACCTATGGTCATTTCTACGTTCCGGGCAACCTAGGCTTCACTCTATGGCGTTCTTCCACCACATCGAATAGCTACGGCCTCAGAAGTCAACGCCTGAAGCATAAAATACAATAAAAATGCAACAGTCTTTCCATCCTATAACAGGAATAATTGCAACCCGTGTGAAAGTGATGGTCATTTCTACGTTCCAGGCAACCTAGGCTTCACTCTAGGGCGTTGTTCCACCAGATCGAATAGTTAGGGCCTTAGAAGTCGACGCCCGAAGCATAAAATACAAAATAAATACAACAGTTTTTACATTGTATAAAACGAATAACTGCTACCAGCGTAAAAGTTATGGTCATTTCTACGTTCCGGGCAACCGAGGCTTCACCCTAGGGCGTTGTTCCACCAGATCGAAGTGTTAGGGCCTAAGAAGTCAACGCCCGAAGCATAAAATACGATATAAATACAACAGCTTTTCCATCGTATTAAATGAATTATTGCAAACAGTGTGAAAGTAGTGGTCATTTCTGCGTTCCGAGCAACCTAGGCTTCACTCTAGGGCGTTGCTCCACCAGATCAAACAGTTAGGGCCTAAGAAGTGAACGCCAGAAGCATAAAATACAATATAAATACAACAGTTTTTCCATCGTATAAAACGAATAATTGCTACCAGTGTAAAAGTTATGGTCATTTCTACGTTCCGGGCAACCTAGGCTACACTCTAGGGCGGTGCTCCACCAAATCGAATAGCTACGGCCTTAGAAGCCTACGCCTGAAGCATAAAATACAATAAAAATACAACCGTCTTTTCATCGTATAACAGGAATAATTGCAACAGGCGTGAAAGTAATGATCATTTCGGCGTTTCGGGCATCCTAGACTTAACTCTGAGGCATTGCTCCACCAGATCGAATAGTTAGGGCCTAAGAAGTCTACGCCAGAAGCATAAAATACCATATAAATACAACAGATTTTCCATTGTATAAAACGAATAATTGCTACCAGTGTAAAAGTTATGGTCATTTCTACGTTCCGGGCAACCTAGGCTACACCCTAGGACGTTGTTCCACCAGATTGAATAGTTAGGGCCTAAGAAGTGAACGCCAGAAGCATAAAATACAATATAAATACAACAGTTTTTCCATCGTATAAAACGAATAATTGCAACCAGTGTGAAAGTTATGGTCATTTCTACATTCCGAGCAACCTAGGCTTCACTCTAGGGCGTTGCTCCAAAAGATTGAATAGTTAGGGACTTAGAAGTCAACGCCCGAAGCATAAAATGCAATAAAAATACAACAGTTTTTCCATCGTATAAAACGAATAATTGCTACCAGTGTGAAAGCTATGGTCATTTCTACTTTCCGAGCAACCTAGGCTTCACCCTAGGTCGTTGTACCACCAGATCGAATAGTTAGGGCCTAAGAAGTGAACGCCAGAAGCATAAAATACGATATAAATACAACAGCTTTTCCATCGTATAAAACAAATAATTGCAACCAGTTTGATAGTGATGGTCATTCCTACGTACCGGGCAACCTAGGCTTCACTCTAGGGCGTTGCTCCACCAGATCGAATAGTTAGGGCCTTAGAAGTCAACGCCCGAAGCATAAAATACAAAATAAATAGAACAGTTTTTCCATCGTATAAAACGAATAATTGCTACCAGTGTGAAAGTTATGGTCATTTCTACTTCCCGGGCAACCTAGGCTTCACCCTAGGGCGTTGTTCCACCAGATGGAATAGTTAGGGCCTAAGAAGTCAACGCCAGAAGCATAAAATACGATATAAATACAACAGCTTTTCCATCGTATGAAACAAATAATTGCAACGAGTTTGATAGTGATGGTCACTTCTACGTACCGGGCAACCTAGGCTTCACTCTAGGGCGTTGCTCCACCAGATCGAATAGTTAGGGCCTTAGAAGTCAACGCCCGAAGCATAAAATACAATATAAATACAACAGTTTTTCCATCGTATAAAACGAATAATTGCAACCAGTGTGAAAGTAATGGTCATTTCTACGTTCCGGGCAACCTAGGCTTCACTCTACGGCGTTGTTCCACCAGATCGAATAGTCAGGGCCTAAGAAGTCAACACCAGAAGAATAAAATACAAAATAAATACAACAGCCTTTACACCGTATAAAACGAATAATTGCAACCTGTGTGAAGGTTATGGTCATATCTACGTTCCGGGCAACCTAGGCTTCACTGTAGGGCGTTGCTCCACCAGATTGAAGTGTTAGGGCCTAAGAAGTCAAAGATCGAAGCATAAAATACAATAGAAATACAACAGTTTTTCCATCGTATAAATCGAATAATTGCAACCGTTATGAAACCTATGGTCATTTCTACGTTCCGGGCAACCTAGGCTTCACTCTATGGCGTTCTTCCACCACATCGAATAGCTACGGCCTCAGAAGTCAACGCCTGAAGCATAAAATACAATAAAAATGCAACAGTCTTTCCATCCTATAACAGGAATAATTGCAACCCGTGTGAAAGTGATGGTCATTTCTACGTTCCAGGCAACCTAGGCTTCACTCTAGGGCGTTGTTCCACCAGATCGAATAGTTAGGGCCTTAGAAGTCGACGCCCGAAGTATAAAATACAAAATAAATACAACAGTTTTTACATTGTATAAAACGAATAACTGCTACCAGCGTAAAAGTTATGGTCATTTCTACGTTCCGGGCAACCTAGGCTTCACCCTAGGGCGTTGTTCCACCAGATCGAAGTGTTAGGGCCTAAGAAGTCAACGCCCGAAGCATAAAATGCGATATAAATACAACAGCTTTTCCATCGTATTAAATGAATTATTGCAAACAGTGTGAAAGTAGTGGTCATTTCTGCGTTCCGAGCAACCTAGGCTTCACTCTAGGGCGGTGCTCCACCATATCGAATAGCTACAGCCTTAGAAGCCTACGCCTGATGCATAAAATACAATAAAAATACAACAGACTTTTCATCGTATAACAGGAATAATTGCAACATGCGTGAAAGTAATGATCATTTCGGCGTTTCGGGCATCCTAGACTTAACTCTGAGGCATTGCTCCACCAGATCAAACAGTTAGGGCCTAAGAAGTGAACGCCAGAAGCATAAAATACAATATAAATACAACAGTTTTTCCATCGTATAAAACGAATAATTGCTACCAGTGTAAAAGTTATGGTCATTTCTACGTTCCGGGCAACCTAGGCTACACTCTAGGGCGGTGCTCCACCAAATCGAATAGCTACGGCCTTAGAAGCCTACGCCTGAAGCATAAAATACAATAAAAATACAACCGTCTTTTCATCGTATAACAGGAATAATTGCAACAGGCGTGAAAGTAATGATCATTTCGGCGTTTCGGGCATCCTAGACTTAACTCTGAGGCATTGCTCCACCAGATCGAATAGTTAGGGCCTAAGAAGTCTACGCCAGAAGCATAAAATACCATATAAATACAACAGATTTTCCATTGTATAAAACGAATAATTGCTACCAGTGTAAAAGTTATGGTCATTTCTACGTTCCGGGCAACCTAGGCTACACCCTAGGACGTTGTTCCACCAGATTGAATAGTTAGGGCCTAAGAAGTGAACGCCAGAAACATAAAATACAATATAAATACAACAGTTTTTCCATCGTATAAAACGAATAATTGCAACCAGTGTGAAAGTTATGGTCATTTCTACATTCCGAGCAACCTAGGCTTCACTCTAGGGCGTTGCTCCAAAAGATTGAATAGTTAGGGACTTAGAAGTCAACGCCCGAAGCATAAAATGCAATAAAAATACAACAGTTTTTCCATCGTATAAAACGAATAATTGCTACCAGTGTGAAAGCTATGGTCATTTCTACTTTCCGAGCAACCTAGGCTTCACCCTAGGTCGTTGTACCACCAGATCGAATAGTTAGGGCCTAAGAAGTGAACGCCAGAAGCATAAAATACGATATAAATACAACAGCTTTTCCATCGTATAAAACAAATAATTGCAACCAGTTTGATAGTGATGGTCATTCCTACGTACCGGGCAACCTAGGCTTCACTCTAGGGCGTTGCTCCACCAGATCGAATAGTTAGGGCCTTAGAAGTCAACGCCCGAAGCATAAAATACAAAATAAATAGAACAGTTTTTCCATCGTATAAAACGAATAATTGCTACCAGTGTGAAAGTTATGGTCATTTCTACTTCCCGGGCAACCTAGGCTTCACCCTAGGGCGTTGTTCCACCAGATGGAATAGTTAGGGCCTAAGAAGTCAACGCCAGAAGCATAAAATACGATATAAATACAACAGCTTTTCCATCGTATGAAACAAATAATTGCAACGAGTTTGATAGTGATGGTCACTTCTACGTACCGGGCAACCTAGGCTTCACTCTAGGGCGTTGCTCCACCAGATCGAATAGTTAGGGCCTTAGAAGTCAACGCCCGAAGCATAAAATACAATATAAATACAACAGTTTTTCCATCGTATAAAACGAATAATTGCAACCAGTGTGAAAGTAATGGTCATTTCTACGTTCCGGGCAACCTAGGCTTCACTCTACGGCGTTGTTCCACCAGATCGAATAGTCAGGGCCTAAGAAGTCAACACCAGAAGAATAAAATACAAAATAAATACAACAGCCTTTACACCGTATAAAACGAATAATTGCAACCTGTGTGAAGGTTATGGTCATATCTACGTTCCGGGCAACCTAGGCTTCACTGTAGGGCGTTGCTCCACCAGATTGAAGTGTTAGGGCCTAAGAAGTCAAAGATCGAAGCATAAAATACAATAGAAATACAACAGTTTTTCCATCGTATAAATCGAATAATTGCAACCGTTATGAAACCTATGGTCATTTCTACGTTCCGGGCAACCTAGGCTTCACTCTATGGCGTTCTTCCACCACATCGAATAGCTACGGCCTCAGAAGTCAACGCCTGAAGCATAAAATACAATAAAAATGCAACAGTCTTTCCATCCTATAACAGGAATAATTGCAACCCGTGTGAAAGTGATGGTCATTTCTACGTTCCAGGCAACCTAGGCTTCACTCTAGGGCGTTGTTCCACCAGATCGAATAGTTAGGGCCTTAGAAGTCGACGCCCGAAGTATAAAATACAAAATAAATACAACAGTTTTTACATTGTATAAAACGAATAACTGCTACCAGCGTAAAAGTTATGGTCATTTCTACGTTCCGGGCAACCTAGGCTTCACCCTAGGGCGTTGTTCCACCAGATCGAAGTGTTAGGGCCTAAGAAGTCAACGCCCGAAGCATAAAATGCGATATAAATACAACAGCTTTTCCATCGTATTAAATGAATTATTGCAAACAGTGTGAAAGTAGTGGTCATTTCTGCGTTCCGAGCAACCTAGGCTTCACTCTAGGGCGGTGCTCCACCATATCGAATAGCTACAGCCTTAGAAGCCTACGCCTGATGCATAAAATACAATAAAAATACAACAGACTTTTCATCGTATAACAGGAATAATTGCAACATGCGTGAAAGTAATGATCATTTCGGCGTTTCGGGCATCCTAGACTTAACTCTGAGGCATTGCTCCACCAGATCGAATAGTTAGGGCCTAAGGAGTCAACGCCAGAAGCATAAAATACAATATAAATGCAACAGCTTTGCCACCGTATAAAATGAATAATTGCAAGCAGTGTGAAAGATATGGACATTTCTACGTTCCGGGCAACCTAGGCTTCACTCTAGGGCGTTGCTCCACCAGATCGAATAGTTAGGTCCTTAGAAATCAACGTCAGAAGCATAAAATACGATATAAATACAACAGCTTTTGCATCGTATAAAAGGAATAATTGCAAACAGTGTGAAAGTAATTGCGATTTCTACGTTCCGGGCAACCTAGGCTACACTCTAGGGCGTTGCTCCACCAGATCAACCAGTTAGGGCCTTAGAAGTCAACGCCCGAAGCAGAAAATACAAAATAAAAAGAACAGTTTTTCCATTGTATAAAACGAATAATTGCTACCAGTGTAAATGTTATGGTCATTTCTACGTTCCGGGCAATCTAGGCTTCACCCTAGGGCGTTGTTCCACCAGATCGAATAGCTAGGTCCTTAGAAGTCAACGCCAGGGGCATAAAATACAATATAAATACAACAGCTTTTCCATCGTATAAAATGAATAATAGCAAACAGTGTGAAGGTAATGGCCATTTCTACGTTCCGAGCAACCTAGGCTTCGCTCTAGGGCGGTGCTCCACCAGATCAAATAGTTAGGGCCTAACAAGTCAACGCCAGAAGCATAAATTACGATATGAGTACAACAGCTTTTACATCGTATATAATGTATATTTGCAAACAGTGTGGAAGTAATGGTCACTTCTACGTTCCGGGCAACCTAGGCTTCACTGTAGGGCGTTGCTCCACCAAATCGAATAGTTAGGGCCTTAGAAGTCAACGCCCGAAGCATAAAATACAATATAAATACAACAGCTTTGCCATCTTTTAAAATGAATAATTGCAGACATTGTGAAAGTAATGGTCATTTCTACGTTCCGGGCAACCAAGGCTTCACTGTAGGGCGTTGCTCCACCCAAATCGAATAGTTAGGGCCTTAGAAGTCAACGCCCGAAGCATAAAATACAATATAAGTACAACAGCTTTGCCATCGTATAAAATGAATAATTGCAAACAGTGTGAAGGTAATGGCCATTTCTACGTTCCAAGCAACCTAGGCTTCACTCTAGGGCGTTGCTCCACCAGAGCGAATAGTTAGGGCCTTAGAAGTCAACGCCAGAAGCATAAAATACGATAAAGATGCAATAGCTTTCCATCGTATAACAGGAATAACTGCAAACAGTGTGATAGTACTAGTCATTACTACGTTCCGGGTAATCTAGGCTTCACTCTAGGGCGTTGCTCCACCAGATCGAATAGTTAGTGCCTTAGAAGTCAACGCCAGAAGCATAAAATACAATATAAATACAACAGTTTTTCCATCGTATAAAACGAATAATTGCTACCCGTATGGAAGTGATGGTCATTTCTACGTTCCGGGCAACCTAGGCCTCACTCTAGGGTGTTGTTCCACCAGATTGAATGGTTAGGGCCTAAGAAATCAACGCCAGAAGCATAAAATACAATATAAATATAACAGTTTTTCCATCGTATAAAACGAATAATAGCAACCAGCGTGAAAGTTATGGTCATTTCTACGTTTCGGGCAACCTAGGCTTCACCTCAGGGCGTTGTTCCACCAGATCGAATAGTTAGGGCCGAAGAAGTGAACGCCAGCAGCATAAAATACAATATAAATATAACAGTTTTTCCATCGTATAAAACGAATAATAGGAACCAGCGTGAAAGTTATGGTCATTTCTACGTTTCGGGCTACCTAGGCTTCACCCCAGGGCGTTGTTCCACCAGATCGAATAGTTAGGGCCGAAGAAGTGAACCCCAGCAGCATAAAATACAATATAAATCCAACAGTTTTTCCATCATATAAAACGAATAATTGCAACCAGTATGAAAGTTCTGGTCATTTCTACGTTCCGGGCAACCTAGGCTTCACTCTATGGCGTTCTTCCACCACATCGAATAGCTACGGCCTCAGAAGTCAACGCCTGAAGCATAAAATACAATAAAAATACAACAGTCTTTCCATCCTATAACAGGAATAATTGCAACCCGTGTGAAAGTGATGGTCCTTTCTACGTTCCGGGCGACCTCGGCTTCACTCTAGGGCGTTACTCCACCAGATCAAACAGTTAGGGCCTTAGAAGTCAACGCCCGAAGCATAAAATACAAAATAAATAGAACAGTTTTTCCATCGTATAAAACGAATAATAGCAACCAGTGTGAAAGTTATTGTCATTTCTACGTTCCGGGCAACCTAGGCTTCACCCCAGGGCGTTGTTCCACCAGATTGAATAGTTAGGTCCTAAGAAGTGAACGCCAGCAGCATAAAATACAATATAAATACAACAGTTCTTCCATCATATAAAACGAATGATTGCAACCAGTATGAAAGTTATGGTCATTTCTTCGTTCCGAGCAACCTATGCTTCACTCTATGGCGTTCATCCACCACATCGAATAGCTACGGCCTCAGAAGTCAACGCCCGAAGCATAAAATGCAATAAAAGTACAACAGTGTTTCCATCATATAACAGGAATAATTGCAAACAGTGTGAAGGTAATGGTCATTTCTACGTTCCGTGCAACCTAGGCTTCACTCTAGGGCGTTGCTCCACCAGATCGAATAGTCGGGGCCTAAGAAGTCAACGCCAGAAGCGTGAAATACGATATATATACAACAGCTTTTCCATCGTAGAAAACGGTTAATGGCAACCAGTGTGAATGTTATGGTCATTTCTACGTTCCGGGCAACCTAGGCTTCAGTGTAGGGCCTTGCTCCACCAGCTCGAATAGTTAGGGCCTTAGAAGTCAACGCCAGAAGCATAAAATACGATAAAGATGCAAGAGCTTTTCATCGTATTACAGGAATAACTGCAAACAGTGTGATAGTACTGGACATTACTACGTTCCGGGTAATCTAGGCTTCACTCTAGGGCGCTGCTCCACCGGATCGAATAGCTAGGGACTTAGAATTCAACGCCAGAAGAATAAAATGCAATATAAGTACAACAGTTTTTCCATCGTATAAAATGAATAATTGCTACCAGTGTGAAAGTTATGGTCATTTCTACCTCCCGGGCAACCTAGGCTTCACTCTAGGACGTTGCTCCACCAGATCGAATAGTTAGGGCCTGTGAAGTCAACGCCAGAAGCATTAAATACAATAAAGGTGCAACAGTTTTTCCATCGTATAACAGGAATAATTGCAACCAGTGTGAAGGTAATGGTATGTTCTACGTTCCGGGCAACCTAGGCTTCACTCTAGGGCGGTGCTCCACCAGATCAAATAGTTACGGCCTAAGAAGTCAACGCAAGAAGAATAAAATACAATAAATGTGCAACAGTTTTTCCATCGTATAACAGGAATAATTGCAACCAGTGTGAAGGTAATGGATGTTCTACGTTCCGGGCAACCTAGGCTTCACTCTAGGGCGTTGTTCCACCAGATCGAATAGTTAGGGCCTTAGAAGTCGACGCCCGAAGTATAAAATACAAAATAAATACAACAGTTTTTACATTGTATAAAACGAATAACTGCTACCAGCGTAAAAGTTATGGTCATTTCTACGTTCCGGGCAACCTAGGCTTCACCCTAGGGCGTTGTTCCACCAGATCGAAGTGTTAGGGCCTAAGAAGTCAACGCCCGAAGCATAAAATGCGATATAAATACAACAGCTTTTCCATCGTATTAAATGAATTATTGCAAACAGTGTGAAAGTAGTGGTCATTTCTGCGTTCCGAGCAACCTAGGCTTCACTCTAGGGCGGTGCTCCACCATATCGAATAGCTACAGCCTTAGAAGCCTACGCCTGATGCATAAAATACAATAAAAATACAACAGACTTTTCATCGTATAACAGGAATAATTGCAACATGCGTGAAAGTAATGATCATTTCGGCGTTTCGGGCATCCTAGACTTAACTCTGAGGCATTGCTCCACCAGATCAAACAGTTAGGGCCTAAGAAGTGAACGCCAGAAGCATAAAATACAATATAAATACAACAGTTTTTCCATCGTATAAAACGAATAATTGCTACCAGTGTAAAAGTTATGGTCATTTCTACGTTCCGGGCAACCTAGGCTACACTCTAGGGCGGTGCTCCACCAAATCGAATAGCTACGGCCTTAGAAGCCTACGCCTGAAGCATAAAATACAATAAAAATACAACCGTCTTTTCATCGTATAACAGGAATAATTGCAACAGGCGTGAAAGTAATGATCATTTCGGCGTTTCGGGCATCCTAGACTTAACTCTGAGGCATTGCTCCACCAGATCGAATAGTTAGGGCCTAAGAAGTCTACGCCAGAAGCATAAAATACCATATAAATACAACAGATTTTCCATTGTATAAAACGAATAATTGCTACCAGTGTAAAAGTTATGGTCATTTCTACGTTCCGGGCAACCTAGGCTACACCCTAGGACGTTGTTCCACCAGATTGAATAGTTAGGGCCTAAGAAGTGAACGCCAGAAACATAAAATACAATATAAATACAACAGTTTTTCCATCGTATAAAACGAATAATTGCAACCAGTGTGAAAGTTATGGTCATTTCTACATTCCGAGCAACCTAGGCTTCACTCTAGGGCGTTGCTCCAAAAGATTGAATAGTTAGGGACTTAGAAGTCAACGCCCGAAGCATAAAATGCAATAAAAATACAACAGTTTTTCCATCGTATAAAACGAATAATTGCTACCAGTGTGAAAGCTATGGTCATTTCTACTTTCCGAGCAACCTAGGCTTCACCCTAGGTCGTTGTACCACCAGATCGAATAGTTAGGGCCTAAGAAGTGAACGCCAGAAGCATAAAATACGATATAAATACAACAGCTTTTCCATCGTATAAAACAAATAATTGCAACCAGTTTGATAGTGATGGTCATTCCTACGTACCGGGCAACCTAGGCTTCACTCTAGGGCGTTGCTCCACCAGATCGAATAGTTAGGGCCTTAGAAGTCAACGCCCGAAGCATAAAATACAAAATAAATAGAACAGTTTTTCCATCGTATAAAACGAATAATTGCTACCAGTGTGAAAGTTATGGTCATTTCTACTTCCCGGGCAACCTAGGCTTCACCCTAGGGCGTTGTTCCACCAGATGGAATAGTTAGGGCCTAAGAAGTCAACGCCAGAAGCATAAAATACGATATAAATACAACAGCTTTTCCATCGTATGAAACAAATAATTGCAACGAGTTTGATAGTGATGGTCACTTCTACGTACCGGGCAACCTAGGCTTCACTCTAGGGCGTTGCTCCACCAGATCGAATAGTTAGGGCCTTAGAAGTCAACGCCCGAAGCATAAAATACAATATAAATACAACAGTTTTTCCATCGTATAAAACGAATAATTGCAACCCGTGTGAAAGTGATGGTCATTTCTACGTTCCAGGCAACCTAGGCTTCACTCTAGGGCGTTGTTCCACCAGATCGAATAGTTAGGGCCTTAGAAGTCGACGCCCGAAGTATAAAATACAAAATAAATACAACAGTTTTTACATTGTATAAAACGAATAACTGCTACCAGCGTAAAAGTTATGGTCATTTCTACGTTCCGGGCAACCTAGGCTTCACCCTAGGGCGTTGTTCCACCAGATCGAAGTGTTAGGGCCTAAGAAGTCAACGCCCGAAGCATAAAATGCGATATAAATACAACAGCTTTTCCATCGTATTAAATGAATTATTGCAAACAGTGTGAAAGTAGTGGTCATTTCTGCGTTCCGAGCAACCTAGGCTTCACTCTAGGGCGGTGCTCCACCATATCGAATAGCTACAGCCTTAGAAGCCTACGCCTGATGCATAAA
The DNA here is from genome assembly GCF_051401765.1 of Calliopsis andreniformis. Classification (NCBI taxonomy): domain Eukaryota; kingdom Metazoa; phylum Arthropoda; class Insecta; order Hymenoptera; family Andrenidae; genus Calliopsis; species Calliopsis andreniformis. The sequence goes on along the minus strand of NW_027480472.1, from coordinate 2,064,449 downwards.
ATACAATAAAAATACAACAGACTTTTCATCGTATAACAGGAATAATTGCAACATGCGTGAAAGTAATGATCATTTCGGCGTTTCGGGCATCCTAGACTTAACTCTGAGGCATTGCTCCACCAGATCGAATAGTTAGGGCCTAAGGAGTCAACGCCAGAAGCATAAAATACAATATAAATGCAACAGCTTTGCCACCGTATAAAATGAATAATTGCAAGCAGTGTGAAAGATATGGACATTTCTACGTTCCGGGCAACCTAGGCTTCACTCTAGGGCGTTGCTCCACCAGATCGAATAGTTAGGTCCTTAGAAATCAACGTCAGAAGCATAAAATACGATATAAATACAACAGCTTTTGCATCGTATAAAAGGAATAATTGCAAACAGTGTGAAAGTAATTGCGATTTCTACGTTCCGGGCAACCTAGGCTACACTCTAGGGCGTTGCTCCACCAGATCAACCAGTTAGGGCCTTAGAAGTCAACGCCCGAAGCAGAAAATACAAAATAAAAAGAACAGTTTTTCCATTGTATAAAACGAATAATTGCTACCAGTGTAAATGTTATGGTCATTTCTACGTTCCGGGCAATCTAGGCTTCACCCTAGGGCGTTGTTCCACCAGATCGAATAGCTAGGTCCTTAGAAGTCAACGCCAGGGGCATAAAATACAATATAAATACAACAGCTTTTCCATCGTATAAAATGAATAATAGCAAACAGTGTGAAGGTAATGGCCATTTCTACGTTCCGAGCAACCTAGGCTTCGCTCTAGGGCGGTGCTCCACCAGATCAAATAGTTAGGGCCTAACAAGTCAACGCCAGAAGCATAAATTACGATATGAGTACAACAGCTTTTACATCGTATATAATGTATATTTGCAAACAGTGTGGAAGTAATGGTCACTTCTACGTTCCGGGCAACCTAGGCTTCACTGTAGGGCGTTGCTCCACCAAATCGAATAGTTAGGGCCTTAGAAGTCAACGCCCGAAGCATAAAATACAATATAAATACAACAGCTTTGCCATCTTTTAAAATGAATAATTGCAGACATTGTGAAAGTAATGGTCATTTCTACGTTCCGGGCAACCAAGGCTTCACTGTAGGGCGTTGCTCCACCCAAATCGAATAGTTAGGGCCTTAGAAGTCAACGCCCGAAGCATAAAATACAATATAAGTACAACAGCTTTGCCATCGTATAAAATGAATAATTGCAAACAGTGTGAAGGTAATGGCCATTTCTACGTTCCAAGCAACCTAGGCTTCACTCTAGGGCGTTGCTCCACCAGAGCGAATAGTTAGGGCCTTAGAAGTCAACGCCAGAAGCATAAAATACGATAAAGATGCAATAGCTTTCCATCGTATAACAGGAATAACTGCAAACAGTGTGATAGTACTAGTCATTACTACGTTCCGGGTAATCTAGGCTTCACTCTAGGGCGTTGCTCCACCAGATCGAATAGTTAGTGCCTTAGAAGTCAACGCCAGAAGCATAAAATACAATATAAATACAACAGTTTTTCCATCGTATAAAACGAATAATTGCTACCCGTATGGAAGTGATGGTCATTTCTACGTTCCGGGCAACCTAGGCCTCACTCTAGGGTGTTGTTCCACCAGATTGAATGGTTAGGGCCTAAGAAATCAACGCCAGAAGCATAAAATACAATATAAATATAACAGTTTTTCCATCGTATAAAACGAATAATAGCAACCAGCGTGAAAGTTATGGTCATTTCTACGTTTCGGGCAACCTAGGCTTCACCTCAGGGCGTTGTTCCACCAGATCGAATAGTTAGGGCCGAAGAAGTGAACGCCAGCAGCATAAAATACAATATAAATATAACAGTTTTTCCATCGTATAAAACGAATAATAGGAACCAGCGTGAAAGTTATGGTCATTTCTACGTTTCGGGCTACCTAGGCTTCACCCCAGGGCGTTGTTCCACCAGATCGAATAGTTAGGGCCGAAGAAGTGAACCCCAGCAGCATAAAATACAATATAAATCCAACAGTTTTTCCATCATATAAAACGAATAATTGCAACCAGTATGAAAGTTCTGGTCATTTCTACGTTCCGGGCAACCTAGGCTTCACTCTATGGCGTTCTTCCACCACATCGAATAGCTACGGCCTCAGAAGTCAACGCCTGAAGCATAAAATACAATAAAAATACAACAGTCTTTCCATCCTATAACAGGAATAATTGCAACCCGTGTGAAAGTGATGGTCCTTTCTACGTTCCGGGCGACCTCGGCTTCACTCTAGGGCGTTACTCCACCAGATCAAACAGTTAGGGCCTTAGAAGTCAACGCCCGAAGCATAAAATACAAAATAAATAGAACAGTTTTTCCATCGTATAAAACGAATAATAGCAACCAGTGTGAAAGTTATTGTCATTTCTACGTTCCGGGCAACCTAGGCTTCACCCCAGGGCGTTGTTCCACCAGATTGAATAGTTAGGTCCTAAGAAGTGAACGCCAGCAGCATAAAATACAATATAAATACAACAGTTCTTCCATCATATAAAACGAATGATTGCAACCAGTATGAAAGTTATGGTCATTTCTTCGTTCCGAGCAACCTATGCTTCACTCTATGGCGTTCATCCACCACATCGAATAGCTACGGCCTCAGAAGTCAACGCCCGAAGCATAAAATGCAATAAAAGTACAACAGTGTTTCCATCATATAACAGGAATAATTGCAAACAGTGTGAAGGTAATGGTCATTTCTACGTTCCGTGCAACCTAGGCTTCACTCTAGGGCGTTGCTCCACCAGATCGAATAGTCGGGGCCTAAGAAGTCAACGCCAGAAGCGTGAAATACGATATATATACAACAGCTTTTCCATCGTAGAAAACGGTTAATGGCAACCAGTGTGAATGTTATGGTCATTTCTACGTTCCGGGCAACCTAGGCTTCAGTGTAGGGCCTTGCTCCACCAGCTCGAATAGTTAGGGCCTTAGAAGTCAACGCCAGAAGCATAAAATACGATAAAGATGCAAGAGCTTTTCATCGTATTACAGGAATAACTGCAAACAGTGTGATAGTACTGGACATTACTACGTTCCGGGTAATCTAGGCTTCACTCTAGGGCGCTGCTCCACCGGATCGAATAGCTAGGGACTTAGAATTCAACGCCAGAAGAATAAAATGCAATATAAGTACAACAGTTTTTCCATCGTATAAAATGAATAATTGCTACCAGTGTGAAAGTTATGGTCATTTCTACCTCCCGGGCAACCTAGGCTTCACTCTAGGACGTTGCTCCACCAGATCGAATAGTTAGGGCCTGTGAAGTCAACGCCAGAAGCATTAAATACAATAAAGGTGCAACAGTTTTTCCATCGTATAACAGGAATAATTGCAACCAGTGTGAAGGTAATGGTATGTTCTACGTTCCGGGCAACCTAGGCTTCACTCTAGGGCGGTGCTCCACCAGATCAAATAGTTACGGCCTAAGAAGTCAACGCAAGAAGAATAAAATACAATAAATGTGCAACAGTTTTTCCATCGTATAACAGGAATAATTGCAACCAGTGTGAAGGTAATGGATGTTCTACGTTCCGGGCAACCTAGGCTTCACTCTAGGGCGTTGCTCCACCAGATCAAATAGTTAGGGCCTAAGAAGTCGACGCCAGAAGCATAAATTACAATATAAGTACAACAGCTTTTCCATCGTATGTAATGTATATTTGCAAACAGTGTGGAAGTAATGGTCATTTCTACGTTCCGGGCAGCCTGGGCTTCTCGCTAGGGTGTTGCTCCACCAGATGGAATAGCTAGGGCCTTAGAAGTCGACGCCCGAAGCATAAAATGCAAAATAAATAGGACAGTTTTTCCATTGTATAAAACGAATATTTGCAACCAGTCTGAAAGTACTGGTCATCTCTACGTTCCGGGTAACCTAGGTTTCACATTAGGGCGTTGGTCCACCAGATCGAATAGCTAGGGACTTCGACTTCAACGCCAGAAGGATAAAATACAATATAAGAAGAAAGGTTTTTCCATCGTATAAAATGAATAATTGCAGACATTGTGAAAGTAATGGTCATTTCTACGTTCCGGTCAACCTAGGTGTCACTCTAGGGCGTTGCTCCACCACATCTAATAGCTACGGCTTTAGAAGTCAACGCCAGGAGCATAAAATACAATATAAATACAACAGCTTTTCCATCGTATAAAATGAATAATTGCAAACAGTGTGATAGTAATGGTCATTTCTACGTTCCGGGCAACCTAGGCTGCACTCTAGGGTGTTGCTCCACCAGATGGAATAACTAGGGCCTTAGAAGTCAACGCCCGAAGCATAAAATGCAAAATAAATATAACAGCTTTTCCATCGTATGAAACGAATAACAGCAACCAGTCTGAAAGTACTGGACATTTCTACGTTCCGGGTAACCTAGGTTTCACACTAGGGCGTTGCTCCACCAGATCGAATAGCTAGGGACTTAGAAGTCAACGCCAGGGGCATAAAATACAATATAAATATAACAGTTTTTCCATCGTATAAAACGAATAATAGGAACCAGCGTGAAAGTTATGGTCATTTCTACGTTTCGGGCAACCTAGGCTTCACCCCAGGGCGCTGTTCCACCAGATCGAATATTTAGGGCCGAAGAAGTCAACGCCTGAAGCATAAAATACAATAAAAATACAACAGTCTTTCCATCCTAAAACAGGAATAATTGCAACCCGTGTGAAAGTGATGGTCCTTTCAACGTTCCGGGCGACCTCGGCTTCACTCCAGGGCGTTACTCCACCAGATCAAACAGTTAGGGCCTTAGAAGTCAACGTCCGAAGCATAAAATACAAAATAAATAGAACAGTTTTTCCATCGTATAAAACGAATAATAGCAACCAGTGTGAAAGTTATGGTCATTTCTACGTTCCGGGCAACCTAGGCTTCACCCTAGGTCGTTGTACCACCAGATCGAATAGTTAGGGCCTAAGAAGTGAACGCCAGAAGCTTAAATACGATATAAATACAACAGCTTTTCCATCGTATAAAACAAATAATTGCAACCAGTTTGATAGTGATGGTCATTCCTACGTACCGGGCAACCTAGGCTTCACTCTAGGGCGTTGCTCCACCAGATCGAATAGTTAGGGCCTTAGAAGTCAACGCCCGAAGCATAAAATACAAAATAAATAGAACAGTTTTTCCATCGTATAAAACGAATAATTGCTACCAGTGTGAAAGTTATGGTGATTTCTACTTCCCGGGCAACCTAGGCTTCACCCTAGGGCGTTGTTCCACCAGATGGAATAGTTAGGGCCTAAGAAGTCAACGCCAGAAGCATAAAATACGATATAAATACAACAGCTTTTCCATCGTATGAAACAAATAATTGCAACGAGTTTGATAGTGATGGTCACTTCTACGTACCGGGCAACCTAGGCTTCACTCTAGGGCGTTGCTCCACCAGATCGAATAGTTAGGGCCTTAGAAGTCAACGCCCGAAGCATAAAATACAATATAAATACAACAGTTTTTCCATCGTATAAAACGAATAATTGCAACCAGTGTGAAAGTAATGGTCATTTCTACGTTCCGGGCAACCTAGGCTTCACTCTACGGCGTTGTTCCACCAGATCGAATAGTCAGGGCCTAAGAAGTCAACACCAGAAGAATAAAATACAAAATAAATACAACAGCCTTTACACCGTATAAAACGAATAATTGCAACCTGTGTGAAGGTTATGGTCATATCTACGTTCCGGGCAACCTAGGCTTCACTGTAGGGCGTTGCTCCACCAGATTGAAGTGTTAGGGCCTAAGAAGTCAAAGATCGAAGCATAAAATACAATAGAAATACAACAGTTTTTCCATCGTATAAATCGAATAATTGCAACCGTTATGAAACCTATGGTCATTTCTACGTTCCGGGCAACCTAGGCTTCACTCTATGGCGTTCTTCCACCACATCGAATAGCTACGGCCTCAGAAGTCAACGCCTGAAGCATAAAATACAATAAAAATGCAACAGTCTTTCCATCCTATAACAGGAATAATTGCAACCCGTGTGAAAGTGATGGTCATTTCTACGTTCCAGGCAACCTAGGCTTCACTCTAGGGCGTTGTTCCACCAGATCGAATAGTTAGGGCCTTAGAAGTCGACGCCCGAAGTATAAAATACAAAATAAATACAACAGTTTTTACATTGTATAAAACGAATAACTGCTACCAGCGTAAAAGTTATGGTCATTTCTACGTTCCGGGCAACCTAGGCTTCACCCTAGGGCGTTGTTCCACCAGATCGAAGTGTTAGGGCCTAAGAAGTCAACGCCCGAAGCATAAAATACGATATAAATACAACAGCTTTTCCATCGTATTAAATGAATTATTGCAAACAGTGTGAAAGTAGTGGTCATTTCTGCGTTCCGAGCAACCTAGGCTTCACTCTAGGGCGGTGCTCCACCATATCGAATAGCTACAGCCTTAGAAGCCTACGCGTGATGCATAAAATACAATAAAAATACAACAGACTTTTCATCGTATAACAGGAATAATTGCAACATGCGTGAAAGTAATGATCATTTCGGCGTTTCGGGCATCCTAGACTTAACTCTGAGGCATTGCTCCACCAGATCGAATAGTTAGGGCCTAAGGAGTCAACGCCAGAAGCATAAAATACAATATAAATGCAACAGCTTTGCCACCGTATAAAATGAATAATTGCAAGCAGTGTGAAAGATATGGACATTTCTACGTTCCGGGCAACCTAGGCTTCACTCTAGGGCGTTGCTCCACCAGATCGAATAGTTAGGTCCTTAGAAATCAACGTCAGAAGCATAAAATACGATATAAATACAACAGCTTTTGCATCGTATAAAAGGAATAATTGCAAACAGTGTGAAAGTAATTGTGATTTCTACGTTCCGGGCAACCTAGGCTACACTCTAGGGCGTTGCTCCACCAGATCAACCAGTTAGGGCCTTAGAAGTCAACGCCCGAAGCAGAAAATACAAAATAAAAAGAACAGTTTTTCCATTGTATAAAACGAATAATTGCTACCAGTGTAAATGTTATGGTCATTTCTACGTTCCGGGCAACCTAGGCTTCACCCTAGGGCGTTGTTCCACCAGATCGATTAGCTAGGTCCTTAGAAGTCAACGCCAGGGGCATAAAATACAATATAAATACAACAGCTTTTCCATCGTATAAAATGAATAATAGCAAACAGTGTGAAGGTAATGGCCATTTCTACGTTCCGAGCAACCTAGGCTTCGCTCTAGGGCGGTGCTCCACCAGATCAAATAGTTAGGGCCTAACAAGTCAACGCCAGAAGCATAAATTACGATATGAGTACAACAGCTTTTACATCGTATATAATGTATATTTGCAAACAGTGTGGAAGTAATGGTCACTTCTACGTTCCGGGCAACCTAGGCTTCACTGTAGGGCGTTGCTCCACCAAATCGAATAGTTAGGGCCTTAGAAGTCAACGCCCGAAGCATAAAATACAATATAAATACAACAGCTTTGCCATCTTTTAAAGTGAATAATTGCAGACATTGTGAAAGTAATGGTCATTTCTACGTTCCGGGCAACCAAGGCTTCACTGTAGGGCGTTCCTCCACCCAAATCGAATAGTTAGGGCCTTAGAAGTCAACGCCCGAAGCATAAAATACAATATAAGTACAACAGCTTTGCCATCGTATAAAATGAATAATTGCAAACAGTGTGAAGGTAATGGCCATTTCTACGTTCCAAGCAACCTAGGCTTCACTCTAGGGCGTTGCTCCACCAGAGCGAATAGTTAGGGCCTTAGAAGTCAACGCCAGAAGCATAAAATACGATAAAGATGCAACAGCTTTCCATCGTATAACAGGAATAACTGCAAACAGTGTGATAGTACTAGTCATTACTACGTTCCGGGTAATCTAGGCTTCACTCTAGGGCGTTGCTCCACCAGATCGAATAGTTAGTGCCTTAGAAGTCAACGCCAGAAGCATAAAATACAATATAAATACAACAGTTTTTCCATCGTATAAAACGAATAATTGCTACCCGTATGGAAGTGATGGTCATTTCTACGTTCCGGGCAACCTAGGCCTCACTCTAGGGTGTTGTTCCACCAGATTGAATAGTTAGGGCCTAAGAAATCAACGCCAGAAGCATAATATACAATATAAATATAACAGTTTTTCCATCGTATAAAACGAATAATAGCAACCAGCGTGAAAGTTATGGTCATTTCTACGTTTCGGGCAACCTAGGCTTCACCTCAGGGCGTTGTTCCACCAGATCGAATAGTTAGGGCCGAAGAAGTGAACGCCAGCAGCATAAAATACAATATAAATATAACAGTTTTTCCATCGTATAAAACGAATAATAGGAACCAGCGTGAAAGTTATGGTCATTTCTACGTTTCGGGCTACCTAGGCTTCACCCCAGGGCGTTGTTCCACCAGATCGAATAGTTAGGGCCGAAGAAGTGAACCCCAGCAGCATAAAATACAATATAAATCCAACAGTTTTTCCATCATATAAAACGAATAATTGCAACCAGTATGAAAGTTCTGGTCATTTCTACGTTCCGGGCAACCTAGGCTTCACTCTATGGCGTTCTTCCACCACATCGAATAGCTACGGCCTCAGAAGTCAACGCCTGAAGCATAAAATACAATAAAAATACAACAGTCTTTCCATCCTATAACAGGAATAATTGCAACCCGTGTGAAAGTGATGGTCCTTTCTACGTTCCGGGCGACCTCGGCTTCACTCTAGGGCGTTACTCCACCAGATCAAACAGTTAGGGCCTTAGAAGTCAACGCCCGAAGCATAAAATACAAAATAAATAGAACAGTTTTTCCATCGTATAAAACGAATAATAGCAACCAGTGTGAAAGTTATTGTCATTTCTACGTTCCGGGCAACCTAGGCTTCACCCCAGGGCGTTGTTCCACCAGATTGAATAGTTAGGTCCAAAGAAGTGAACGCCAGCAGCATAAAATACAATATAAATACAACAGTTCTTCCATCATATAAAACGAATGATTGCAACCAGTATGAAAGTTATGGTCATTTCTTCGTTCCGAGCAACCTATGCTTCACTCTATGGCGTTCATCCACCACATCGAATAGCTACGGCCTCAGAAGTCAACGCCCGAAGCATAAAATGCAATAAAAGTACAACAGTGTTTCCATCATATAACAGGAATAATTGCAACCAGTTTGAAAGTGATGGCCGATTCTACGTTCCGGGCAACCTAGGCTTCACTCTAGGGCGTTGCTCCACCAGTTCGAATAGTTAGGGCCTTAGAAGTCAACGCCCGACGCATAATATGCAAAATAAATAGAACAGTTTTTCCATTGTATAAAACGAATAACTGTAACCAGTGTGAAAGTACTGGTCATTTCTACGTTCCGGGCAACATAGGCTTCACTGTAGGGCGTTGCTCCACCAAATCGAATAGTTAGGGCCTTAGAAGTCAACACCCGAAGCATAAAATACAATATAAATACAACAGCTTTGCCATCTGATAAAATGAATAATTGCAACCAGTGTGAATGTTATGGTCATTTCTACGTTCCGGGAAACCTAGGCTTCAGTCTAGGGCCTTCCTCCACCAGATCGAATAGTTAGGGCCCTAGAAGTCAACGCCAGAGGCATAAAATTCCATAAAGATGCAACAGCTTTGCATCGTATAACAGGAATAACTGCAAACAGTGTGATAGTACTGGTCATTACTACGTTCCGGGTAATCTAGGCTTCACTGTAGGGCGTTGCTCCACCAAATCGAATAGTTAGGGCCTTAGAAGTCAACGCCCGAAGCATAAAATACAATATAAATACAACAGCTTTTCCATCGTATAAAATGAATAATTGCAAACAGTGTGAAAGTAATGGTCATTTCTACGTTCCGGGCAACCTAGGCTGCACTCGAGGGTGTTGCTCCACCAGATGGAATAGCTAGGGCCTTAGAAGTCAACGCCTGAAGCATAAAATGCAAAATAAATAGGACAGTTTTTCCATTGTATAAAACGAATAACTGCAACCAGTCTGAAAGCACTGGTCATTTCTACGCTCCGGGTAACCTAGGTTTCACACTAGGGCGTTGCTCCACCAGATCGAATAGCTAGGGACTTCGACTTCAACGCCAGAAGGATAAAATACAATATAAGAACAAAAGTTTGTCAATCGTATAAAATGAATAATTGCAGACATTGTGAAAGTAATGGTCATTTCTACGTTCCAGTCAACCTAGGTATCACTCTAGGGCGTGGCTCCACCACATGTAATAGCTACGGCTTTAGAAGTCAACGCCAGGAGCATAAAATACAATATAAATACAACAGCTTTTCCATCGTATAAAATGAATCATTGCAAACAGTGTGAAAGTAATGGTCATTTCTACGTTCCGGGCAACCTAGGCTGCACTCTAGGGTGTTGCTCCACCAGATGGAATAGCTAGGGCCTTAGAAGTCAACGCCCGAAGCATAAAATGCAAAATAAATATAACAGCTTTTCCATCGTATGAAACGAATAACAGCAACCAGTCTGAAAGTACTGGTCATTTCTACGTTCCGGGTAACCTAGGTTTCACACCAGGGCGTTGCTCCACCAGATCGAATAGCTAGGGTCTTAGAATTCAACGCCAGAAGGATAAAATACAGTATAAGTACAACAGTTTTTCCATCGTATGAAATGAATAATTGCAGACATTGTGAAACTAATGGTCATTTCTACGTTCCGAGCAACCTAGGCTTCACTCTAGGGCGTTGCTCCACCAGTTCGAATAGTTAGGGAATTAGAAGTCAACGCCCGAAGCATAATATGCAAAATAAATAGAACAGTTTTTCCATTCTATAAAACGAATAACTGTAACCAGTGTGAAAGTACTGGTCATTTCTACGTTCCGGGCAACCTAGGCTTCACTGTAGGGCGTTGCTCCACCAAATCGAATAGTTAGGGCCTTAGAAGTCAACGCCCGAAGCATAAAATACAATATAAATACAACAGCTTTTCCATCGTATAAAATGAATAATTGCAAACAGTGTGAAAGTAATGGTCATTTCTACGTTCCGAGCAACCTAGGCTGCACTCTAGGGTGTTGCTCCACCAGATGGAATAGCTAGGGCCTTAGAAGTCAACGCCCGAAGCATAAAATGCAAAATAAATATAACAGCTTTTCCATCGTATGAAACGAATAACAGCAACCAGTCTGAAAGTACTGGACATTTCTACGTTCCGGGTAACCTAGGTTACACACTAGGGCGTTGCTCCACCAGATCGAATAGCTAGGGACTTAGAAGTCAACGCCAGGGGCATAAAATACAATATAAATACAACAGCTTTTCCATCGTATAAAATGAATAATTGCAAACAGTGTGAAGGTAATGGCCATTTCTACGTTCCGAGCAACCTAGGCTTCACTCTAGGGCGGTGCTCCACCAGATCAAATAGTTAGGGCCTAACAAGTCAACGCCAGAAGCATAAATTACAATATGAGTACAACAGCTTTTACATCGTATATAATGTATATTTGCAAACAGTGTGGAAGTAATGGTCACTTCTACGTTCCGGGCAACCTAGGCTTCACTGTAGGGCGTTGCTCCACCAAATCGAATAGTTAGGGCCTTAGAAGTCAACGCCCGAAGCATAAAATACAATATAAATACAACAGCTTTGCCATCTTTTAAAATGAATAATTGCAGACATTGTGAAAGTAATGGTCATTTCTACGTTCCGGGCAACCAAGGCTTCACTGTAGGGCGTTGCTCCACCCAAATCGAATAGTTAGGGCCTTAGAAGTCAACGCCCGAAGCATAAAATACAATATAAGTACAACAGCTTTGCCATCGTATAAAATGAATAATTGCAAACAGTGTGAAGGTAATGGCCATTTCTACGTTCCGAGCAACCTAGGCTTCACTCTAGGGCGTTGCTCCACCAGAGCGAATAGTTAGGGCCTTAGAAGTCAACGCCAGAAGCATAAAATACGATAAAGATGCAACAGCTTTCCATCGTATAACAGGAATAACTGCAAACAGTGTGATAGTACTAGTCATTACTACGTTCCGGGTAATCTAGGCTTCACTCTAGGGCGTTGCTCCACCAGATCGAATAGTTAGTGCCTTAGAAGTCAACGCCAGAAGCATAAAATACAATATAAATACAACAGTTTTTCCATCGTATAAAACGAATAATTGCTACCCGTATGGAAGTGATGGTCATTTCTACGTTCCGGGCAACCTAGGCCTCACTCTAGGGTGTTGTTCCACCAGATTGAATAGTTAGGGCCTAAGAAATCAACGCCAGAAGCATAAAATACAATATAAATATAACAGTTTTTCCATCGTATAAAACGAATAATAGCAACCAGCGTGAAAGTTATGGTCATTTCTACGTTTCGGGCAACCTAGGCTTCACCTCAGGGCGTTGTTCCACCAGATCGAATAGTTAGGGCCGAAGAAGTGAACGCCAGCAGCATAAAATACAATATAAATATAACAGTTTTTCCATCGTATAAAACGAATAATAGGAACCAGCGTGAAAGTTATGGTCATTTCTACGTTTCGGGCTACCTAGGCTTCACCCCAGGGCGTTGTTCCACCAGATCGGATAGTTAGGGCCGAAGAAGTGAACCCCAGCAGCATAAAATACAATATAAATACAACAGTTTTTCCATCATATAAAACGAATAATTGCAACCAGTATGAAAGTTCTGGTCATTTCTACGTTCCGGGCAACCTAGGCTTCACTCTATGGCGTTCTTCCACCACATCGAATAGCTACGGCCTCAGAAGTCAACGCCTGAAGCATAAAATACAATAAAAATACAACAGTCTTTCCATCCTATAACAGGAATAATTGCAACCCGTGTGAAAGTGATGGTCCTTTCTACGTTCCGGGCGACCTCGGCTTCACTCTAGGGCGTTACTCCACCATATCAAACAGTTAGGGCCTTAGAAGTCAACGCCCGAAGCATAAAATACAAAATAAATAGAACAGTTTTTCCATCGTATAAAACGAATAATAGCAACCAGTGTGAAAGTTATTGTCATTTCTACGTTCCGGGCAACCTAGGCTTCACCCCAGGGCGTTGTTCCACCAGATTGAATAGTTAGGTCCTAAGAAGTGAACGCCAGCAGCATAAAATACAATATAAATACAACAGTTCTTCCATCATATAAAACGAATGATTGCAACCAGTATGAAAGTTATGGTCATTTCTTCGTTCCGAGCAACCTAGGCTTCACTCTATGGCGTTCATCCACCACATCGAATAGCTACGGCCTCAGAAGTCAACGCCCGAAGCATAAAATGCAATAAAAGTACAACAGTGTTTCCATCATATAACAGGAATAATTGCAACCAGTTTGAAAGTGATGGCCGATTCTACGTTCCGGGCAACCTAGGCTTCACTCTAGGGCGTTGCTCCTACAGATTGAATAGTTAGGACCTAAGACGTCAATGCCCGAAGCATAAAATGCAATAAAAATACAACAGTTTTTCCATCATATAACAGGAATAATTGCAAACAGTGTGAAGGTAATGGTCATTTCTACGTTCCGTGCAACCTAGGCTTCACTCTAGGGCGTTGATCCACCAGATCGAATAGTCGGGGCCTAAGAAGTCAACGCCAGAAGCATGAAATACGATATATATACAACAGCTTTTCCATCGTAGAAAACGGTTAATGGCAACCAGTGTGAATGTTATGGTCATTTCTACGTTCCGGGCAACCTAGGCTTCAGTGTAGGGCCTTGCTCCACCAGCTCGAATAGTTAGGGCCTTAGAAGTCAACGCCAGAAGCATAAAATACGATAAAGATGCAAGAGCTTTTCATCGTATAACAGGAATAACTGCAAACAGTGTGATAGTACTGGACATTACTACGTTCCGGGTAATCTAGGCTTCACTCTAGGGCGCTGCTCCACCGGATCGAACAGCTAGGGACTTAGAATTCAACGCCAGAAGAATAAAATGCAATATAAGTACAACAGTTTTTCCATCGTATAAAATGAATAATTGCTACCAGTGTGAAAGTTATGGTCATTTCTACGTCCCGGGCAACCTAGGCTTCACTCTAGGACGTTGCTCCACCAGATCGAATAGTTAGGGCCTGTGAAGTCAACGCCAGAAGCATTAAATACAATAAAGGTGCAACAGTTTTTCCATCGTATAACAGGAATAATTGCAACCAGTGTGAAGGTAATGGTATGTTCTACGTTCCGGGCAACCTAGGCTTCACTCTAGGGCGGTGCTCCACCAGATCAAATAGTTACGGCCTAAGAAGTCAACGCCAGAAGCATAAATTACAATATAAGTACAACAGCTTTTCAACCGTATATAATGTATATTTGCAAACAGTGTGGAAGTAATGGTCACTTCTACGTTCCGGGCAACCTAGGCTTCACTCTAGGGTGTTGCTCCACCAGATTGAATTGCTAGGGACTTAGAATTCAACGCCCGAAGCATAAAATGCAAAATAAATAGAACAGTTTTTCCATTGTATAAAACGAATAACTGCAACCAGTCTGAAAGTACTGGTCATTTCTACGTTCCGGGCAACCTAGGCTTCAGTGTAGAGCCTTGCTCCACCAGCTCGAATAGTTAGTGCCTTAGAAGTCAACGCAAGAAGCATAAAATTCAATAAAGATGCAACAGCTTTTGCATCGTATAAAAGGAATAACTGCAAACAGTGTGAAAGTACAGGTCATTTCTACGTTCCGGGTAACCTAGGCTGCACTCTAGGGTGTTGCTCCACCAGATGGAATAACTAGGGCCTTAGAAGTCAACGCCCGAAGCATAAAATGCAAAATAAATATAACAGCTTTTCCATCGTATGAAACGAATAACAGCAACCAGTCTGAAAGTACTGGACATTTCTACGTTCCGGGTAACCTAGGTTTCACACTAGGGCGTTGCTCCACCAGATCGAATAGCTAGGGACTTAGAAGTCAACGCCAGGGGCATAAAATACAATATAAATACAACAGCTTTTCCATCGTATAAAACGAATAATAGCAACCCGCGTGAAAGTTATGGTCATTTCTACGTTTCGGGCAACCTAGGCTTCACCCCAGGGCGCTGTTCCACCAGATCGAATATTTAGGGCCGAAGAAGTCAACGCCTGAAGCATAAAATACAATAAAAATACAACAGTCTTTCCATCCTAAAACAGGAATAATTGCAACCCGTGTGAAAGTGATGGTCCTTTCTACGTTCCGGACGACCTCGGCTTCACTCCAGGGCGTTACTCCACCAGATCAAACAGTTAGGGCCTTAGAAGTCAACGTCCGAAGCATAAAATACAAAATAAATAGAACAGTTTTTCCATCGTATAAAACGAATAATAGCAACCAGTGTGAAAGTTATGGTCATTTATACGTTCCGGGCAACCTAGGCTTCACCCCAGGGCGTTGTTCCACCAGATTGAATAGTTAGGTCCTAAGAAGTGAGCGCCAGCAGCATAAAATACAATATAAATACAACAGTTCTTCCATCATATAAAACGAATGATTGCAACCAGTATGAAAGTTATGGTCACTTCTTCGTTCCGAGCAACCTAGGCTTCACTCTATGGCGTTCATCCACCACATCGAATAGCTACGGCCTCAGAAGTCAACGTCCGAAGCATAAAATGCAATAAAAGTACAACAGTGTTTCCATCATATAACAGGAATAATTGCAACCAGTTTGAAAGTGATGTCCGATTCTACGTTCCGGGCAACCTAGGCATCACTCTAGAGCGTTGCTCCACCAGATAGGATAGTTAGGGCCTTAGAAGTCAATGCCAGAAGCATCAAATGCAATATAAGTATAACAGCATTTCCATCGTATAAAACGAATAATAGCAACCAGTTTGAAAGTTATGGTCATTTCCACTTTCCGGGCAACCTAGGCTTCACTCTAGGGCGTTGCTCCACCAGTTCGAATAGTTAGGGCCTTAGAAGTCAACGCCCGACGCATAATATGCAAAATGAATAGAACAGTTTTTCCATTGTATAAAACGGATAACTGAAACCAGTGTGAAAGTACTGGTCATTTCTACGTTCCGGGCAACCTAGGCTTCACTGTAGGGCGTTGCTCCACCAAATCGAATAGTTAGGGCCTTAGAAGTCAACACCCGAAGCATAAAATACAATATAAATACAACAGCTTTGCCATCTTATAAAATGAATAATTGCAACCAGTGTGAATGTTATGGTCATTTCTACGTTCCGGGAAACCTAGGCTTCAGTCTAGGGCCTTCCTCCACCAGATCGAATAGTTAGGGCCTTAGAAGTCAACGCCAGGGGCATAAAATTCCATAAAGATGCAACAGCTTTGCATCGTATAACAGGAATAACTGCAAACAGTGTGAAAGTAATGGTCATTTCTACGTTCCGGGCAACCTCGGCTGCACTCGAGGGAGTTGCTCCACCAGATGGAATAGCTAGGGCCTTAGAAGTCAACGCCCGAAGCATAAAATGCAAAATAAATAGGACAGTTTTTCCATTGTATAAAACGAATAACTGCAACCAGTCTGAAAGCACTGGTCATTTCTACGTTCCGGGTAACCTAGGTTTCACACTAGGGCGTTGCTCCACCAGATCGAATAGCTAGGGACTTCGACTTCAACGCCAGAAGGATAAAATACAATATAAGAACAAAAGTTTGTCCATCGTATAAAATGAATAATTGCAGACATTGTGAAAGTAATGGTCATTTCTACGTTCCAGTCAACCTAGGTATCACTCTAGGGCGTGGCTCCACCACATGTAATAGCTACGGCTTTAGAAGTCAACGCCAGGAGCATAAAATACAATATAAGTACAACAGTTTTTCCATCGTATGAAATGAATAATTGCAGACATTGTGAAACTAATGGTCATTTCTACGTTCCGGGCAACCTAGGCTGCACTCTAGGGTGTTGCTCCACCAGATGGAATAGATAGGGACTTAGAATTCAATGCCAGAAGCATAAAATGCAATATAAATATAACAGCTTTTCCATCGTATAAAACGAATAATAGCAACCAGTCTGAAAGTTATGGTCATTTCCACTTTCCAGGCAACCTAGGCTTCACTCTAGGGCGTTGCTCCACCAGTTCGAATAGTTAGGGCCTTAGAAGTCAACGCCCGAAGCATAAAATGCAAAATAAATATAACAGCTTTTCCATCGTATGAAACGAATAACAGCAACCAGTCTGAAAGTACTGGACATTTCTACGTTCCGGGTAACCTAGACTTCACACTAGGGCGTTGCTCCACCAGATCGAATAGCTGGGGCCTTAGAAGTCAACGCCCGAAGCATAAAATACAATATAAGTACAACAGCTTTGCCATCGTATAAAACGAATAATTGCAAACAGTGTGAAGGTAATGGCCATTTCTACGTTCCGAGCAACCTAGGCTTCACTCTAGGGCGTTGCTCCACCAGATCGAATTGTTAGGGCTTAAGAAGTCAACGCCAGAAGCATAAAATACGATATAAATACAACAGCTTTTCCATCGTAGAAAACGATTAATGGCAACCAGTGTGAATGTTATGGTCATTTCTTCGTTCCGGTCAACCTAGACTTCACTCTAGGACGTTGCTCCACCAGATCGAGTAGTTAGGGCCTATGAAGTCAACGCCAGAAGCTAAAATAGAATAAAGGTGCAACAGTTTTTCCATCGTATAACAGGAATAATTGCAACCAGTGTGAAGGCAATGGTATGTTCTACGTTCCGGGCAACCTAGGCTTCACTCTAGGGCGGTGCTCCACCAGATCAAATAGTTAGGGCCTAAGAAGTCAACGCCAGAAACATAAATTACAATATAATTACAACAGCTTTTCCATCGTATATAATGTATATTTGCAAACAGTGTGGAAGTAATGGTCACTTCTACGTTCCGGGCAACCTAGGCGTCACTCTAGGGTGTTGCTCCACCAGATGGAAATGCTAGGGTCTGAGAATTCAATGCCAGAATCATAAAATGCAATATAAATTTAACAGCTTTTCCATCGTATAAAAGGAATAATAGCAACCAGTGTGAAAGTTATGGTCATTTCAACGTTCCGGGCAACCTAGGCATCACGCTAGGGTGTTGCTCCACCAGATGGAATAGCTAGGGACATTGAATTCAATGCCAGAAGCATAATATGCAATATAAATATAACAGCTTTTCCATCGTATAAATCGAATAATTGCAAACAGTGTGAAGGTAATGGTCATTTCTACGTTCCGTGCAACCTAGGCTTCACTCTAGGGCGTTGATCCACCAGATCGAATAGTCGGGGCCTAAGAAGTCAACGCCAGAAGCATGAAATACGATATATATACAACAGCTTTTCCATCGTAGAAAACGGTTAATGGCAACCAGTGTGAATGTTATGGTCATTTCTACGTTCCGGGCAACCTAGGCTTCAGTGTAGGGCCTTGCTCCACCAGCTCGAATAGTTAGGGCCTTAGAAGTCAACGCCAGAAGCATAAAATACGATAAAGATGCAAGAGCTTTTCATCGTATAACAGGAATAACTGCAAACAGTGTGATAGTACTGGACATTACTACGTTCCGGGTAATCTAGGCTTCACTCTAGGGCGCTGCTCCACCGGATCGAACAGCTAGGGACTTAGAATTCAACGCCAGAAGAATAAAATGCAATATAAGTACAACAGTTTTTCCATCGTATAAAATGAATAATTGCTACCAGTGTGAAAGTTATGGTCATTTCTACGTCCCGGGCAACCTAGGCTTCACTCTAGGACGTTGCTCCACCAGATCGAATAGTTAGGGCCTGTGAAGTCAACGCCAGAAGCATTAAATACAATAAAGGTGCAACAGTTTTTCCATCGTATAACAGGAATAATTGCAACCAGTGTGAAGGTAATGGTATGTTCTACGTTCCGGGCAACCTAGGCTTCACTCTAGGGCGGTGCTCCACCAGATCAAATAGTTACGGCCTAAGAAGTCAACGCCAGAAGCATAAATTACAATATAAGTACAACAGCTTTTCAACCGTATATAATGTATATTTGCAAACAGTGTGGAAGTAATGGTCACTTCTACGTTCCGGGCAACCTAGGCTTCACTCTAGGGTGTTGCTCCACCAGATTGAATTGCTAGGGACTTAGAATTCAACGCCCGAAGCATAAAATGCAAAATAAATAGAACAGTTTTTCCATTGTATAAAACGAATAACTGCAACCAGTCTGAAAGTACTGGTCATTTCTACGTTCCGGGCAACCTAGGCTTCAGTGTAGAGCCTTGCTCCACCAGCTCGAATAGTTAGTGCCTTAGAAGTCAACGCAAGAAGCATAAAATTCAATAAAGATGCAACAGCTTTTGCATCGTATAAAAGGAATAACTGCAAACAGTGTGAAAGTACAGGTCATTTCTACGTTCCGGGTAACCTAGGCTGCACTCTAGGGTGTTGCTCCACCAGATGGAATAACTAGGGCCTTAGAAGTCAACGCCCGAAGCATAAAATGCAAAATAAATATAACAGCTTTTCCATCGTATGAAACGAATAACAGCAACCAGTCTGAAAGTACTGGACATTTCTACGTTCCGGGTAACCTAGGTTTCACACTAGGGCGTTGCTCCACCAGATCGAATAGCTAGGGACTTAGAAGTCAACGCCAGGGGCATAAAATACAATATAAATACAACAGCTTTTCCATCGTATAAAACGAATAATAGCAACCCGCGTGAAAGTTATGGTCATTTCTACGTTTCGGGCAACCTAGGCTTCACCCCAGGGCGCTGTTCCACCAGATCGAATATTTAGGGCCGAAGAAGTCAACGCCTGAAGCATAAAATACAATAAAAATACAACAGTCTTTCCATCCTAAAACAGGAATAATTGCAACCCGTGTGAAAGTGATGGTCCTTTCTACGTTCCGGACGACCTCGGCTTCACTCCAGGGCGTTACTCCACCAGATCAAACAGTTAGGGCCTTAGAAGTCAACGTCCGAAGCATAAAATACAAAATAAATAGAACAGTTTTTCCATCGTATAAAACGAATAATAGCAACCAGTGTGAAAGTTATGGTCATTTATACGTTCCGGGCAACCTAGGCTTCACCCCAGGGCGTTGTTCCACCAGATTGAATAGTTAGGTCCTAAGAAGTGAGCGCCAGCAGCATAAAATACAATATAAATACAACAGTTCTTCCATCATATAAAACGAATGATTGCAACCAGTATGAAAGTTATGGTCACTTCTTCGTTCCGAGCAACCTAGGCTTCACTCTATGGCGTTCATCCACCACATCGAATAGCTACGGCCTCAGAAGTCAACGTCCGAAGCATAAAATGCAATAAAAGTACAACAGTGTTTCCATCATATAACAGGAATAATTGCAACCAGTTTGAAAGTGATGTCCGATTCTACGTTCCGGGCAACCTAGGCATCACTCTAGAGCGTTGCTCCACCAGATAGGATAGTTAGGGCCTTAGAAGTCAATGCCAGAAGCATCAAATGCAATATAAGTATAACAGCATTTCCATCGTATAAAACGAATAATAGCAACCAGTTTGAAAGTTATGGTCATTTCCACTTTCCGGGCAACCTAGGCTTCACTCTAGGGCGTTGCTCCACCAGTTCGAATAGTTAGGGCCTTAGAAGTCAACGCCCGACGCATAATATGCAAAATGAATAGAACAGTTTTTCCATTGTATAAAACGAATAACTGAAACCAGTGTGAAAGTACTGGTCATTTCTACGTTCCGGGCAACCTAGGCTTCACTGTAGGGCGTTGCTCCACCAAATCGAATAGTTAGGGCCTTAGAAGTCAACACCCGAAGCATAAAATACAATATAAATACAACAGCTTTGCCATCTTATAAAATGAATAATTGCAACCAGTGTGAATGTTATGGTCATTTCTACGTTCCGGGAAACCTAGGCTTCAGTCTAGGGCCTTCCTCCACCAGATCGAATAGTTAGGGCCTTAGAAGTCAACGCCAGGGGCATAAAATTCCATAAAGATGCAACAGCTTTGCATCGTATAACAGGAATAACTGCAAACAGTGTGAAAGTAATGGTCATTTCTACGTTCCGGGCAACCTCGGCTGCACTCGAGGGAGTTGCTCCACCAGATGGAATAGCTAGGGCCTTAGAAGTCAACGCCCGAAGCATAAAATGCAAAATAAATAGGACAGTTTTTCCATTGTATAAAACGAATAACTGCAACCAGTCTGAAAGCACTGGTCATTTCTACGTTCCGGGTAACCTAGGTTTCACACTAGGGCGTTGCTCCACCAGATCGAATAGCTAGGGACTTCGACTTCAACGCCAGAAGGATAAAATACAATATAAGAACAAAAGTTTGTCCATCGTATAAAATGAATAATTGCAGACATTGTGAAAGTAATGGTCATTTCTACGTTCCAGTCAACCTAGGTATCACTCTAGGGCGTGGCTCCACCACATGTAATAGCTACGGCTTTAGAAGTCAACGCCAGGAGCATAAAATACAATATAAGTACAACAGTTTTTCCATCGTATGAAATGAATAATTGCAGACATTGTGAAACTAATGGTCATTTCTACGTTCCGGGCAACCTAGGCTGCACTCTAGGGTGTTGCTCCACCAGATGGAATAGATAGGGACTTAGAATTCAATGCCAGAAGCATAAAATGCAATATAAATATAACAGCTTTTCCATCGTATAAAACGAATAATAGCAACCAGTCTGAAAGTTATGGTCATTTCCACTTTCCAGGCAACCTAGGCTTCACTCTAGGGCGTTGCTCCACCAGTTCGAATAGTTAGGGCCTTAGAAGTCAACGCCCGAAGCATAAAATGCAAAATAAATATAACAGCTTTTCCATCGTATGAAACGAATAACAGCAACCAGTCTGAAAGTACTGGACATTTCTACGTTCCGGGTAACCTAGACTTCACACTAGGGCGTTGCTCCACCAGATCGAATAGCTGGGGCCTTAGAAGTCAACGCCCGAAGCATAAAATACAATATAAGTACAACAGCTTTGCCATCGTATAAAACGAATAATTGCAAACAGTGTGAAGGTAATGGCCATTTCTACGTTCCGAGCAACCTAGGCTTCACTCTAGGGCGTTGCTCCACCAGATCGAATTGTTAGGGCTTAAGAAGTCAACGCCAGAAGCATAAAATACGATATAAATACAACAGCTTTTCCATCGTAGAAAACGATTAATGGCAACCAGTGTGAATGTTATGGTCATTTCTTCGTTCCGGTCAACCTAGACTTCACTCTAGGACGTTGCTCCACCAGATCGAGTAGTTAGGGCCTATGAAGTCAACGCCAGAAGCTAAAATAGAATAAAGGTGCAACAGTTTTTCCATCGTATAACAGGAATAATTGCAACCAGTGTGAAGGCAATGGTATGTTCTACGTTCCGGGCAACCTAGGCTTCACTCTAGGGCGGTGCTCCACCAGATCAAATAGTTAGGGCCTAAGAAGTCAACGCCAGAAACATAAATTACAATATAATTACAACAGCTTTTCCATCGTATATAATGTATATTTGCAAACAGTGTGGAAGTAATGGTCACTTCTACGTTCCGGGCAACCTAGGCGTCACTCTAGGGTGTTGCTCCACCAGATGGAAATGCTAGGGTCTGAGAATTCAATGCCAGAATCATAAAATGCAATATAAATTTAACAGCTTTTCCATCGTATAAAAGGAATAATAGCAACCAGTGTGAAAGTTATGGTCATTTCAACGTTCCGGGCAACCTAGGCATCACGCTAGGGTGTTGCTCCACCAGATGGAATAGCTAGGGACATTGAATTCAATGCCAGAAGCATAATATGCAATATAAATATAACAGCTTTTCCATCGTATAAATCGAATAATAGCAACCAGTGTGAAAGTTATGGTCATTTCTACTTCCCGGGCAGCCTAGGCTTCACTCTAGGGCGTTGCTCCACCAGATCGAATAGTTAGGTCCTTAGAAGTCAACGCCCGAAGCATAAAATGCAAAATACATAGATCGGTTATTCCATTGTATAAAACGGATAACTGCAACCAGTGTGAAAGTAATGGTCATGTCTACGTTCCGGGTAACCTAGGTATCACTGTGGGGCGTTGCTCGACCAGGTAGAATAGCTAGGGACTTAGAATTCAACGCCAGAAGAATAAAATACAATATAAGTACAACAGTTTTGCCATCTTATAAAATGAATAATTGCAGACAGTGTGAAGGTAATGGCCATTTCTACGTTCCGAGCAACCTAGGCTTCACTCTAGGGCGTTGCTCCACCAGATCGAATAGTTAGGGCCTAAGAAGTCAACGCCCGAAGCATAAAATACAATATAAATACAACAGCTTTTCCATCGTATAAAACGAATAATTGCAAACAGTGTGAAAGTAATGGTCATTTCTACGTTCCGCGCAACCTAGGCTGCACTCTAGGGTGTTGCTCCACCAGTTGGAATAGCTAGGGCCTTAGAAGTCAACGCCCGAAGCATAAAATGCAAAATAAATATAACAGCTTTTCCATCGTATGAAACGAATAACAGCAACCAGTCTGAAAGTACTGGTCATTTCTACGTTCCGGGTAACCTAGGTTTCACACTAGGGCGTTGCTCCACCAGATCGAATAGCTCGGGACTTAGAATTCAACGCCAGAAGGATAAAATACAATATAAGTACAACAGTTTTTCCATCGTATCAAATGAATAATTGCAGACATTGTGAAAGTAATGGTCATTTCTACGTTCCGGGAACCCTAGGCTGCACTCTAGGGTGTTGCTCCACCAGATGGAATAGATAGGGACTTAGAATTCAATGCCAGAAGCATAAAATGCAATATAAATATAACAGCTTTTCCATCGTATAAAACGAATAATAGCAACCAGTGTGAAAGTTATGGTCATTTCCACTTTCCGGGCAACCTAGGCTTCACTCTAGGGCGTTGCTCCACCAGTTCGAATAGTTAGGGCCTTAGAAGCCAACGCCCGAAGCATAAAATACAATATAAGTACAACAGCTTTTCCATCGTATAAAATGAATGATTGCGAACATTGTGAAAGTAATGGTCATTTCTACGTGCCTGGCAACCTACGTGTAACTCTAGGGCGTTGCTGCTCCACATCTGATAGCTACGGCCTTAGAAGTTAACGCCGGAAGCATAAAATACAATATAAATACAACAGCTTTGCAATCTTATAAAATGAATAATTGCAACCAGTGTGAATGTTATGGTCATTTCTACGTTCCGGGAAACCTAGGCTTCAGTCTAGGGCCTTCCTCCACCAGATCGAATAGTTAGGGCCTTAGAAGTCAACGCCAGAAGCATAAAATTCCATAAAGATGCAACAGCTTTGCATCGTATAACAGGAATAACTGCAAACAGTGTGATAGTACTGGTCATTGCTACGTTCCGGGTAATCTAAGCTTCACTGTAGGGCGTTGCTCCACCAAATCGAATAGTTAGGGCCTTAGAAGTCAACGCCCGAAGCATAAAATACAATATAAGTACAACAGTTTTTCCATCGTATAAAATGAATGATTGCGAACATTGTGAAAGTAATGGTCATTTCTAATTTCCGGGCAACCTAGGCTGCACTCTAGGGTGTTGCTCCACCAGATGGAATAGCTAAGGCCTTAGAAGTCAACGCCCGAAGCATAAAATGCAAAATAAATATAACAGCTTTTCCATCGTATGAAACGAATAACAGCAACCAGTTTGAAAGTACTGGTCATTTCTACGTTCCGGGTAACCTAGGTTTCACACTAGGGCGTTTCCCCACCAGATCGAATAGCTAGGGACTTCGACTTCAACGCCAGAAGGATAAAATACAATATACGAACAAAAGTTTTTCCATCGTATAAAATGAATAATTGCAAACAGTGTGAAAGTAATGGTCATTTCTACGTTCCGGGTAACCTAGGTTTCACACTAGGGCGTTGCTCCACCAGATCGAATAGCTAGGGACTTAGATTTCAACGCCAGAAGGATAAAATACAATATAAGTACAACAGTTTTTCCATCGTATGAAATGAATAATTGCAGACATTGTGAAAGTAATGGTCATTTCTACGTTCCGGGCAACCTAGGCTGCACTCTAGGGTGTTGCTCCACCAGATGGAATAGATAGGGACTTAGAATTCAATGCCAGAAGCATAAAATGCAATATAAATATAACAGCTTTTCCATCGTATAAAACGAATAATAGCAACCAGTGTGAAAGTTATGGTCATTTCCACTTTCCGGGCAACCTAGGCTTCACTCTAGGGCGTTGCTCCACCAGTTCGAATAGTTAGGGCCTTAGAAGCCAACGCCCGAAGCATAATATGCAAAATAAATAGAACAGTTTTTCCATTGTATAAAACGAATAACTGTAACCAGTGTGAAAGTACTGGTCATTTCTACGTTCCGGGCAACCTAGGCTTCACTGTAGGGCGTTCCTCCACCAAATCGAATAGTTAGGGCCTTAGAAGACAACGCCCGAAGCATAAAATACAATATAAGTACAACAGCTTTTCCATCGTATAAAATGAATGATTGCGAACATTGTGAAAGTAATGGTCATTTCTACGTGCCTGGCAACCTACGTGTCACTCTAGGGCGTTGCTGCTCCACATCCGATAGCTACGGCCTTAGAAGTTAACGCCGGAAGCATAAAATACAATATAAATACAACAGCTTTGCCATCTCATAAAATGAATAATTGCAACCAGTGTGAATGTTATGGTCATTTCTACGTTCCGGGAAACCTAGGCTTCAGTCTAGGGCCTTCCTCCACCAGATCGAATAGTTAGGGCCTTAGAAGTCAACGCCAGAAGCATAAAATTCCAGAAAGATGCAACAGCTTTGCATCGTATAACAGGAATAACTGCAAACAGTGTGATAGTACTGGTCATTGCTACGTTCCGGGTAATCTAGGCTTCACTGTAGGGCGTTGCTCCACCAAATCGAATAGTTAGGGCCTTAGATGTCAACGCCCGAAGCATAAAATACAATATAAGTACAACAGTTTTTCCATCGTATAAAATGAATGATTGCGAACATTGTGAAAGTAATGGTCATTTCTACGTTCCGGGCAACCTAGGCTGCACTCTAGGGTGTTGCTCCACCAGATGGAGTAGCTAAGGCCTTAGAAGTCAACGCCCGAAGCATAAAATGCAAAATAAATATAACAGCTTTTCCATCGTATGAAACGAATAACAGCAACCAGTCTGAAAGTACTGGTCATTTCTACGTTCCGGGTAACCTAGGTTTCACACTAGGGCGTTGCTCCACCAGACCGAATAGCTAGGGACTTAGAATTCAACGCCAGAAGGATAAAATACAATATAAGTACAACAGTTTTTCCATCGTATGAAACGAATAATTGCAGACATTGTGAAAGTAATGGTCATTTCTACGTTCCGGGTAACCTAGGTTTCACACTAGGGCGTTGCTCCACCAGACCGAATAGCTAGGGACTTAGAACTCAACGCCAGAAGGATAAAATACAATATAAGTACAACAGTTTTTCCATCGTATGAAATGAATAATTGCAGACATTGTGAAAGTAATGGTCATTTCTACGTTCCGAGCAACCTAGGCTTCACTCTAGGGCGTTGCTCCACCAGATCGAATAGTTAGGGCCTAAGAAGTCATCGCCAGAAGCATAAAATACGATATAAATACAACAGCTTTTCCATCGTAGAAAACGATTAATGGCAACCAGTGTGAATGTTATGGTCATTTCTACGTTCCGGGCAACCTAGGCTTCACTCTAGGGCGGTGCTCCACCAGATCAAATAGTTACGGCCTAAGAAGTCAACGCCAGAAGCATAAATTACAATATAAGTACAACAGCTTTTCCATCGTATATAATGTATATTTGCAAACAGTGTGGAAGTAATGGTCACTTCTACGTTTCGGGCAACCTAGGCTTCACTCTAGGGTGTTGCTCCACCAGATGGAATTGCTAGGGACTTAGAAATCAACGCCCGAAGCATAAAATGCAAAATAAATAGAACAGTTTTTCCATTGTATAAAACGAATAACTGCAACCAGTCTGAAAGTACTGGTCATTTCTACGATCCGGGTAACCTAGGCTTCACTCTAGGGTGTTGCTCCACCAGATGGAATTGCTAGGGACTTAGAATTCAATGCCAGAAGCATAAACTGCAATATAAATTTAACAGCTTTTCCATCGTATAAAAGGAATAATAGCATCAGTGTGAAAGTTATGGTCATTTCAACGTACCGGGCAACTTAGGCTTCACTCTAGGGCGTTGCGCCACCAGATCAAATAGCCAGGGCCTAAGAAGTCAACGCCAGAAGCATAAATTACAATATAAGTACAACAGCTTTTCCATCGTATGTAATGTATATTTACAACCAGTGTGGAAGTAATGGACATTTCTGCGTTCCGGGCAACCTAGGCTTAACGCTAGGGTGTTGCTCCACCAGATGGAATAGCTAGGGACTTAGAATTCAATGCCAGAAGCATAATATGCAATATAAATCTAACAGCTTTTCCACCGTATAAAACGAATAATAGCAACCAGTGTGAAGGTTATGGTCATTTCTACTTCCCGGGCAACCTAGGCTTCACCCTAGGGCGTTGTTCCACCAAATGGAATAGTTAGGGCCTAAGAAGTCAACGCCAGAAGCATAAAATACGATATAAATACAACAGCATTTCCATCGTATAAAACGTATAATGGTAACCAGTGTGAAAGTTATGGTCATTTCTACGTTCCGGTCAACCTAGGTGTCACTCTAGGGCGTTGCTCCACCAGATCGAATAGTTAGGGCCTGTGAAGTCAACGCCAGAAGCATTAAATACAATAAAGGTGCAACAGTTTTTCCATCGTATAACAGGAATAATTGCAACCAGTGTGAAGGTAATGGTATGTTCTACGTTCCGGGCAACCTAGGCTTCACTCTAGGGCGGTGCTCCACCAGATCAAATAGTTACGGCCTAAGAAGTCAACGCCAGAAGCATAAATTACAATATAAGTACAACAGCTTTTCCATCGTATATAATGTATATTTGCAAACGGTGTGGAAGTAATGGTCACTTCTACGTTTCGGGCAACCTAGGCTTCACTCTATGGTGTTGCTCCACCAGATGGAATTGCTAGGGACTTAGAAATCAACGCCCGAAGCATAATATGCAAAATAAATACAACAGTTTTTCCATTGTATAAAACGAATAACTGTAACCAGTGTGAAAGTGCTGGTCATTTCTACGTTCCGGGCAAGCTAGGCTTCACTGTAGGGCGTTGCTCCACCAAATCGAATAGTTAGGGCCTTAGAAGTCAACGCCCGAAGCATAAAATACAATATAAGTACAACAGTTTTTCCATCGTATAAAATGAATGATTATGAACATTGTGAAAGTAACGGTCATTTCAACGTGCCTGGCAACCTACGTGTCACTCTAGGGCGTTGCTGCTCCACATCTGATAGCTACGGCCTTAGAAGTTAACGCCGGAAGCATAAAATACAATATAAATACAACAGCTTTGCCATCTTATAAAATGAATAATTGCAACCAGTGTGAATGTTATGGTCATTTCTACGTTCCGGGAAACCTAGGCTTCAGTCTAGGGCCTTCCTCCACCAGATCGAATAGTTAGGGCCTTAGAAGACAACGCCAGAAGCATAAAATTCCATAAAGATGCAACAGCTTTGCATCGTATAACAGGAATAACCGCAAACAGTGTGATAGTACTGGTCATTACTACGTTCCGGGTAATCTAGGCTTCACTGTAGGGCGTTGCTCCACCAAATCAAATAGTTAGGGCCTTAGAAGTCAACGCCCGAAGCATAAAATACAATATAAGTACAACAGTTTTTCCATCGTATAAAATGAATGATTGCGAACGTTGTGAAAGTAATGGTCGTTTCTACGTTCCGGGCAACCTAGGCTGCACTCTAGGGTGTTGCTCCACCAGATGGAATAGCTAAGGCCTTAGAAGTCAACGCCCGAAGCATAAAATGCAAAATAAATATAACAGCTTTTCCATCGTATGAAACGAATAACAGCAACCAGTCTGAAAGTACTGGTCATTTCTACGTTCCGGGTAACCTAGGTTTCACACTAGGGCGTTGCTCCACCAGACCGAATAGCTAGGGAACTTAGAATTCAACGCCAGAAGGATAAAATACAATATAAGTACAACAGTTTTTCCATCGTATGAAATGAATAATTGCAGACATTGTGAAAGTAATGGTCATTTCTACGTTCCGGGTAACTTAGGTTTCACACTAGGGCGTTGCTCCACCAGATCGAATAGCGAGGGACTTAGAATTCAACGCCAGAAGGATAAAATACAATATAAGTACAACAGTTTTTCCATCGTATGAAATGAATAATTGCAGACATTGTGAAAGTAATGGTCATTTCTACGTTCCGTGCAACCTAGGCTGCACTCTAGGGTGTTGCTCCACCAGATGGAATAGATAGGGACTTAGAATTCAATGCCAGAAGCATAAAATGCAATATAAATATAACAGCTTTTCCATCGTATAAAACGAATAATAGCAACCAGTGTGAAAGTTATGGTCATTTCCACTTTCCGGGCAACCTAGGCTTCACTCTAGGGCGTTGCTCCACCAGTTCGAATAGTTAGGGCCTTAGAAGTCAACGCCCGAAACATAATATGCAAAATAAATAGAACAGTTTTTCCATTGTATAAAACGAATAACTGTAACCAGTGTGAAAGTACTGGTCATTTCTACGTTCCGGGCAACCTAGGCTTCACTGTAGGGCGTTGCTCCACCAAATCGAATAGTTAGGGCCTTAGAAGTCAACGCCCGAAGCATAAAATACAATATAAGTACAACAGCTTTTCCATCGTATAAAATGAATGATTGCGAACATTGTGAAAGTAATGGTCATTTCTACGTGCCTGGCAACCTACGTGTCACTCTAGGGCGTTGCTGCTCCACATCTGATAGCTACGGCCTTGGAAGTTAACGCCGGAAGCATAAAATACAGTATAAATACAACAGCTTTGCCATCTTATAAAATGAATAATTGCAACCAGTGTGAATGTTATGGTCATTTCTACGTTCCGGGAAACCTAGGCTTCAGTCTAGGGCCTTCCTCCACCGGATCGAATAGTTAGGGCCTTAGAAGTCAACGCCAGAAGCATAAAATTCCATAAAGATGCAACAGCTTTGCATCGTATAACAGGAATAACTGCAAACAGTGTGATAGTACTGGTCATTACTACGTTCCGGGTAATCTAGGCTTCACTGTAGGGCGTTGCTCCACCAAATCGAATAGTTAGGGCCTTAGAAGTCAACGCCCGAAGCATAAAATACAATATAAGTACAACAGTTTTTCCATCGTATAAAATGAGTGATTGCGAACATTGTGAAAGTAATGGTCATTTCTACGTTCCGGGCAACCTAGGCTGCACTCTAGGGTGTTGCTCCACCAGATGGAATAGCTAAGGCCTTAGAAGTCAACGCCCGAAGCATAAAATGCAAAATAAATATAAGAGCTTTTCCATCGTATGAAACGAATAACAGCAACCAGTCTGAAAGTACTGGTCATTTCTACGTTCCGGGTAACCTAGGTTTCACAATAGGGCGTTGCTCCACCAGACCGAATAGCTAGGGACTTAGAATTCAACGCCAGAAGGATAAAATACAATATAAGTACAACAGTTTTTCCATCGTATGAAACGAATAATTGCAGACATTGTGAAAGTAATGGTCATTTCTACGTTCCGGGTAACCTAGGTTTCACACTAGGGCGTTGCTCCACCACATCTAATAGCTACGGCCTTAGCAGTCAACGCCAGAAGGATAAAATACAATATAAATACAACAGCTTTTCCATCGTATAAAATGAATAATTGCACACAGTGTGAAAGTAATGGTCATTTATACGTTCCGGGCAACCTAGGCTTCACTGTAGGGCGTTGCTCCACCAGATCTAACAGTTAGGGCATTAGAAGTCAACGCCCGAATCATAAAATACAAAATAAATAGAACAGTTTTTCCATCGTATAAAACTTATAATAGCAACCAGTGTGAAAGTTATGGTCATTTCTACGTTCCGGGCAACCTAGGCTTCACCCCAGGGCGTTGTTCCACCAGATCGAATAGTTAGGGCCTAAGAAGTGAACGCCAGCAGCATAAAATACAATATAAATACAACAGTTCTTCCATCATATAAAACGAGTAATTGCAACCAGTATGAAAGTTATGGTCATTTCTACGTTCCGGGCAACCTAGGCTTCACTCTATGGCGTTCTTCCACCACATCGAATAGATACGGCCTCAGATGTCAACGCCTGAAGCATAAAATACAATATAAATACAACAGTTTTTCCATCGTATAACAGGAATAATTGCAACCAGTGTGAAGGTAATGGTATGTCCTACGTTCCGGGCAGCCTAGGCTTCACTCTAGGGCGTTGCTAAACCAGATCGAATGGTTACGGCCTTAGAAGTCAACGCCCGAAGCATAAAACACAAAATAAATAGAACAGTTTTTACATTGTATAAAACGAGTAACTGCAAACAGTGTGAAGGTACTGGTCATTTCTACGCTCCGGGTAACCTAGGTTTCTTTCTAGGGCGTTGCTCCACCAGATCGAATAGCTAGGGACTTAGAATTCAACGCCAGAAGAATAAAATACAATATAAGTACAAGAGTTTTTCCATCGTATAAAATGCATAATTGCAAACATTGTGAAAGTTATGGTCGTTTCTACGTTCGGGGCAACCTAGGCTTCACTCTAGGCATTGCTCCACCAGATCGAATAGCGATGGACTTTGAATTCAACGCCCGAAGCGTAAAATACAATAAAAATACAACAGTCTTTCCATCGTATAACAGGAATAATTGCAACCCGTGTGAAAGTGATGGTCATTTCTACGTTCCGGGCAACCTAGGCTTCACTGTATGGCGTTCTTCCTCCACATCGAATAGCTACGGCCTCAGAAGTCAACGCCTGAAGCATAAAATACAATAAAAATACAACAGTCTTTCCATACTATAACAGGAATAATTGCAACCCGTGTGAAAGTGATGGTCAATTGTACGTTCCAGGCAACCTAGGCTTCACTCTAGGGCGTTGCTCCACCAGATCGAATTGTTAGCGCCTAAGAAGTCAACGCCAGAAGCATAAGATACAATATAAATATAACAGTTTTTCCATTGTATAAAACGAATAATTGCTACCAGTGTAAAAGTTATGGTCATTTCTGCGTTCCGGGCAACGTAGGTTTCACTCTACAGCGTTGATCCACCAGAGGGAATAGTTAGGGCCTAAGAATTCAACGCCAGAAGGATAAAATACAATATAAGTACCACAGTTATTCCATCGTATAAAATGAATAATTGCAACCAGTGTCAAATTTGTGGTCATTCCTACATTCCGAGCAACCTAGACTTCACTCTAGATCGTTGCTCCACCAGATCGAATAGTTAGGTCCTTAGAAGTCAACGCCAGAACCATAAAATACGATATAAATACAACAGCTTGTCCATCGTAGAACAGGAATAATTGCAACCAGTGTGAAAGTTATGGTCATTTCTGCGTTCCGGGCAACCCAGGCTTCACTCTAGGTCGTTGCTCCACCAGATCAAACAGTTAGGGCCTTAGAAGTCAACGCCCGAAGCATAAAATACGAAATAAATAGTACAGTTTTTCCATTGTATTAAACGAATAATTGCAACCAGTGTGAAGGTAATGGTCATTTCTACGTTCCGGTCAACGTAGGTTTCACTCTAGGGCGTTGATCCACCAGAGGGAATAGTTAGGGCCTAAGAAGTCAGCGCCAGAAGCATAAAATACAATATAAATACAACAGCTTCTCAATCGTATAAAACGTATAATTGCAACCAGTGTGAAAGTTACGGACATTTCTACATTCCGGCCAACCTAGGCTTCACCCTAGGGCGTGGCTCCACGAGGTCGAATAGTTAGGGCCTTAGAAGTCATCGCCAGAAGCATAAAATACAATAAAGATGCAACAGTTTTTCCATCGTTTTACAGGAATAACTGCAACCAGTGTGAATGTACTGGTCATTTCTACGTTCCGGATAACCTAGGCTTCACTCTAGGGCGCTGTTCAACCATATCGAACAGTTAGGGCCAAAGAAGTCAACGCCAGAAGCATAAAATACAATATAAATATGACAGTTTTTCCTTTGTATAAAACGAATAATAGCAACCAGTGTGAAAGTTATGGTCACTTCTTCGTTCCGGGCAACCTAGGCTTCACACTAGGGCGTTGCTCCACCAGATCGAATAGTTAGGGCCTTAGAAGTCAACGCCCGAAGCATAAAATACAAAATAAATAAAACAGCTTTTCCATCGTATAAAACGAATAATTGCAACCAGTGTGAATGTAATGGTCATTTCTACGTTCCGGGCAACCTAGGCTTCACTCTACGGCGTTGCTTCACCAGATCGAATAGTTAGGGCCTTACAAATCAACGCCAGAAGCATAAAATACAATATAAATACAACAGCTTTTCCATCGTATAAAATGAATAATTGCAAACAGTGTGATAGTAATGGTCATTTCTACGTTCCTGGCAACCTAGGCTGCACTCTAGGGTGTTGCTCCACCAGATGGAATAACTAGGGCCTTAGAAGTCAACGCCAGAGGCATAAAATTCCATAAAGATGCAACAGCTTTGCATCGTATAACAGGAATAACTGCAAACAGTGTGATAGTACTGGTCATTACTACGTTCCGGGTAATCTAGGCTTCACTGTAGGGCGTTGCTCCACCAAATCGAAGAGTTAGGGCCTTAGAAGTCAACGCCCGAAGCATAAAATACAATATAAATACAACAGCTTTTCCATCGTATAAAATGAATAATTGCAAACAGTGTGAAAGTAATGGTCATTTCTACGTTCCGGGCAACCTAGGCTGCACTCGAGGGTGTTGCTCCACCAGATGGAATAGCTAGGGCCTTAGAAGTCAACGCCCGAAGCATAAAATGCAAAATAAATAGGACAGTTTTTCCATTGTATAAAACGAATAACTGCAACCAGTCTGAAAGTACTGGTCATTTCTACGTTCCGCGTAACCTAGGTTTCACACTAGGGCGTTGCTCCACCAGATCGAATAGCTAGGGACTTCGACTTCAACGCCAGAAGGATAAAATACAATATAAGAACAAAAGTTTGTCCATCGTATAAAATGAATAATTGCAGACATTGTGAAAGTAATGGTCATTTCTACGTTCCAGTCAACCTAGGTATCACTCTAGGGCGTGGCTCCACCACATGTAATAGCTACGGCTTTAGAAGTCAACGCCAGGAGCATAAAATACAATATAAATACAACAGCTTTTCCATCGTATAAAATGAATCATTGCAAACAGTGTGAAAGTAATGGTCATTTCTACGTTCCGGGCAACCTAGGCTTCAGTCTAGGGCCTTCCTCCACCAGATCGAATAGTTAGGGCCTTAGAAGTCAACGCCAGAAGCATAAAATTCCATAAAGATGCAACAGCTTTGCATCGTATAACAGGAATAAATGCAAACAGTGTGATAGTACTGGTCATTTCTACGTTCCGGGTAATCTAGGCATCACTGTAGGGCGTTGCTCCACCAAATCGAATAGTTAGGGCCTTAGAAGTCAACGCCCGAAGCATAAAATACAATATAAATACAACAGCTTTTCCATCGTATAAAATGAATAGTTGCAAACAGTGTGAAAGTAATGGTCATTTCTACGTTCCGAGCAACCTAGGCTGCACTCTAGGGTGTTGCTCCACCAGATGGAATAGCTAGGGCCTTAGAAGTCAACGCCCGAAGCATAAAATGCAAAATAAATATAACAGCTTTTCCATCGTATGAAACGAATAACAGCAACCAGTCTGAAAGTACTGGACATTTCTACGTTCCGGGTAACCTAGGTTACACACTAGGGCGTTGCTCCCCCAGATCGAATAGCTAGGGACTTAGAAGTCAACGCCAGGGGCATAAAATACAATATAAATACAACAGCTTTTCCATCGTATAAAATGAATAATTGCAAACAGTGTGAAGGTAATGGCCATTTCTACGTTCCGAGCAACCTAGGCTTCACTCTAGGGCGGTGCTCCACCAGATCAAATAGTTAGGGCCTAACAAGTCAACGCCAGAAGCATAAATTACAATATGAGTACAACAGCTTTTACATCGTATATAATGTATATTTGCAAACAGTGTGGAAGTAATGGTCACTTCTACGTTCCGGGCAACCTAGGCTTCACTGTAGGGCGTTGCTCCACCAAATCGAATAGTTAGGGCCTTAGAAGTCAACGCCCGAAGCATAAAATACAATATAAATACAACAGCTTTGCCATCTTTTAAAATGAATAATTGCAGACGTTGTGAAAGTAATGGTCATTTCTACGTTCCGGGCAACCAAGGCTTCACTGTAGGGCGTTGCTCCACCCAAATCGAATAG
Organism: Calliopsis andreniformis; assembly: GCF_051401765.1. Classification (NCBI taxonomy): domain Eukaryota; kingdom Metazoa; phylum Arthropoda; class Insecta; order Hymenoptera; family Andrenidae; genus Calliopsis; species Calliopsis andreniformis. The sequence goes on along the minus strand of NW_027480472.1, from coordinate 2,029,141 downwards.
TTAGGGCCTTAGAAGTCAACGCCCGAAGCATAAAATACAATATAAGTACAACAGCTTTGCCATCGTATAAAATGAATAATTGCAAACAGTGTGAAGGTAATGGCCATTTCTACGTTCCGAGCAACCTAGGCTTCACTCTAGGGCGTTGCTCCACCAGATCGAATAGTTAAGGCCTTAGAAGTCAACGCCAGAAGCATAAAATACGATAAAGATGCAACAGCTTTCCATCGTATAACAGGAATAACTGCAAACAGTGTGATAGTACTAGTCATTACTACGTTCCGGGTAATCTAGGCTTCACTCTAGGGCGTTGCTCCACCAGATCGAATAGTTAGTGCCTTAGAAGTCAACGCCAGAAGCATAAAATACAATATAAATACAACAGTTTTTCCATCGTATAAAACGAATAATTGCTACCCGTATGGAAGTGATGGTCATTTCTACGTTCCGGGCAACCTAGGCCTCACTCTAGGGTGTTGTTCCACCAGATTGAATAGTTAGGGCCTAAGAAATCAACGCCAGAAGCATAAAATACAATATAAATATAACAGTTTTTCCATCGTATAAAACGAATAATAGCAACCAGCGTGAAAGTTATGGTCATTTCTACGTTTCGGGCAACCTAGGCTTCACCTCAGGGCGTTGTTCCACCAGATCGAATAGTTAGGGCCGAAGAAGTGAACGCCAGCAGCATAAAATACAATATAAATATAACAGTTTTTCCATCGTATAAAACGAATAATAGGAACCAGCGTGAAAGTTATGGTCATTTCTACGTTTCGGGCTACCTAGGCTTCACCCCAGGGCGTTGTTCCACCAGATCGAATAGTTAGGGCCTAAGAAGTCAACGCCAGAAGCATGAAATACGATATATATACAACAGCTTTTCCATCGTAGAAAACGATTAATGGTAACCAGTGTGAATGTTATGGTCATTTCTACGTTCCGGGCAACCTAGGCTTCAGTGTAGGGCCTTGCTCCACCAGCTCGAATAGTTAGGGCCTTAGAAGTCAACGCCAGAAGCATAAAATACGATAAAGATGCAAGAGCTTTTCATCGTATAACAGGAATAACTGCAAACAGTGTGATAGTACTGGTCATTACTACGTTCCGGGTAATCTAGGCTTCACTCTAGGGCGCTGCTCCACCGGATCGAATAGCTAGGGACTTAGAATTCAACGCCAGAAGAATAAAATGCAATATAAGTACAACAGCTTTTCCATCGTATAAAATGAATAATTGCTACCAGTGTGAAAGTTATGGTCATTTCTACGTCCCGGGCAACCTAGGCTTCACTCTAGGGCGCGGCTCCACCAGATCGAATAGTTAGGGCCTTAGAAGTCGACGCCCGAAGCATAAAATGCAAAATAAATAGGACAGTTTTTCCATTGTATAAAACGAATATTTGCAACCAGTCTGAAAGTACTGGTCATTTCTACGTTCCGGGTAACCTAGGTTTCACATTAGGGCGTTGCTCCACCAGATCGAATAGCTAGGGACTTCGACTTCAACGCCAGAAGGATAAAATACAATATAAGAAGAAAGGTTTTTCCATCGTATAAAATGAATAATTGCAGACATTGTGAAAGTAATGGTCATTTCTACGTTCCGGTCAACCTAGGTGTCACTCTAGGGCGTTGCTCCACCACATCTAATAGCTACGGCTTTAGAAGCCAACGCCAGGAGCATAAAATACAATATAAATACAACAGCTTTTCCATCGTATAAAATGAATAATTGCAAACAGTGTGATAGTAATGGTCATTTCTACGTTCCGGGCAACCTAGGCTGCACTCTAGGGTGTTGCTCCACCAGATGGAATAACTAGGGCCTTAGAAGTCAACGCCCGAAGCATAAAATGCAAAATAAATATAACAGCTTTTCCATCGTATGAAACGAATAACAGCAACCAGTCTGAAAGTACTGGACATTTCTACGTTCCGGGTAACCTAGGTTTCACACTAGGGCGTTGCTCCACCAGATCGAATAGCTAGGGACTTAGAAGTCAACGCCAGGGGCATAAAATACAATATAAATACAACAGCTTTTCCATCGTATAAAACGAATAATAGCAACCAGCGTGAAAGTTATGGTCATTTCTACGTTTCGGGCAACCTAGGCTTCACCCCAGGGCGTTGTTCCACCAGATCGAATAGTTAGGGCCGAAGAAGTGAACGCCAGCAGCATAAAATACAATATAAATATAACAGTTTTTCCATCGTATAAAACGAATAATAGGAAGCAGCGTGAAAGTTATGGTCATTTCTACGTTTCGGGCAACCTAGGCTTCACCCCAGGGCGTTGTTCCACCAGATCGAATATTTAGGGCCGAAGAAGTCAACGCCTGAAGCATAAAATACAATAAAAATACAACAGTCTTTCCATCCTAAAACAGGAATAATTGCAACCCGTGTGAAAGTGATGGTCCTTTCTACGTTCCGGGCGACCTCGGCTTCACTCCAGGGCGTTACTCCACCAGATCAAACAGTTAGGGCCTTAGAAGTCAACGTCCGAAGCATAAAATACAAAATAAATAGAACAGTTTTTCCATCGTATAAAACGAATAATAGCAACCAGTGTGAAAGTTATGGTCATTTCTACGTTCCGGGCAACCTAGGCTTCACCCCAGGGCGTTGTTCCACCAGATTGAATAGTTAGGTCCTAAGAAGTGAAAGCCAGCAGCATAAAATACAATATAAATACAACAGTTCTTCCATCATATAAAACGAATGATTGCAACCAGTATGAAAGTTATGGTCATTTCTTCGTTCCGAGCAACCTAGGCTTCACTCTATGGCGTTCATCCACCACATCGAATAGCTACGGCCTCAGAAGTCAACGTCCGAAGCATAAAATGCAATAAAAGTACAACAGTGTTTCCATCATATAACAGGAATAATTGCAACCAGTTTGAAAGTGATGGCCGATTCTACGTTCCGGGCAACCTAGGCTTCACTCTAGGGCGTTGCTCCTACAGATTGAATAGTTAGGACCTTAGAAGTCAATGCCCGAAGCATAAAATGCAATAAAAATACAACAGTTTTTCCATCATATAACAGGAATAATTGCAACCAGTTAGAAAGTGATGGTCATTTCAACGTTCCGGGCAACCTAGGCATCACTCTAGAGCGTTGCTCCACCAGATAGGATAGTTAGGGCCTTAGAAGTCAATACCAGAAGCATAAAATGCAATATAAATATAACAGCTTTTCCATCGTATAAAACGAATAATAGCAACCAGTTTGAAGGTTATGGTCATTTCCACTTTCCGGGCAACCTAGGCTTCACTCTAGGGCGTTGCTCCACCAGTTCGAATAGTTAGGGCCTTAGAAGTCAACGCCCGAAGCATAATATGCAAAATAAATAGAACAGTTTTTCCATTGTATAAAACGAATAACTGTAACCAGTGTGAAAGTACTGGTCATTTCTACGTTCCGGGCAACCTAGGCTTCACTGTAGGGCGTTGCTCCACCAAATCGAATAGTTAGGGCCTTAGAAGTCAACGCCCGAAGCATAAAATACAATATAAATACAACAGCTTTTCCATCGTATAAAATGAATAATTGCAAACAGTGTGAAAGTAATGGTCATTTCTACGTTCCGGGCAACCTAGGCTGCACTCGAGGGTGTTGCTCCACCAGATGGAATAGCTAGGGCCTTAGAAGTCAACGCCCGAACCATAAAATGCAAAATAAATAGGACAGTTTTTCCATTGTATAAAACGAATAACTGCAACCAGTCTGAAAGTACTGGTCATTTCTACGTTCCGGGTAACCTAGGTTTCACACTAGGGCGTTGCTCCACCAGATCGAATAGCTAGGGACTTCAACTTCAAAGCCAGAAGGATAAAATACAATATAAGAACAAAAGTTTGTCCATCGTATAAAATGAATAATTGCAGACATTGTGAAAGTAATGGTCATTTCTACGTTCCAGTCAACCTAGGTATCACTCTAGGGCGTGGCTCCACCACATGTAATAGCTACGGCTTTAGAAGTCAACGCCAGGAGCATAAAATACAATATAAATCCAACAGCTTTCCCATCGTATATAATGAATCATTGCAAACAGTGTGAAAGTAATGGTCATTTCTACGTTCCGGGCAACCTAGGCTGCACTCTAGGGTGTTGCTCCACCAGATGGAATAGCTAGGGCCTTAGAAGTCAACGCCCGAAGCATAAAATGCAATATAAATACAACAGTTCTTCCATCATATAAAACGAATGATTGCAACCAGTATGAAAGTTATGGTCATTTCTTCGTTCCGAGCAACCTAGGCTTCACTCTATGGCGTTCATCCACCACATCGAATAGCTACGGCCTCAGAAGTCAACGTCCGAAGCATAAAATGCAATAAAAGTACAACAGTGTTTCCATCATATAACAGGAATAATTGCAACCAGTTTGAAAGTGATGGCCGATTCTACGTTCCGGGCAACCTAGGCTTCACTCTAGGGCGTTGCTCCTACAGATTGAATAGTTAGGACCTTAGAAGTCAACGCCAGAAGCATAAAATACGATAAAGATGCAACAGCTTTCCATCGTATAACAGGAATAACTGCAAACAGTGTGATAGTACTAGTCATTACTACGTTCCGGGTAATCTAGGCTTCACTCTAGGGCGTTGCTCCACCAGATCGAATAGTTAGTGCCTTAGAAGTCAACGCCAGAAGCATAAAATACAATATAAATACAACAGTTTTTCCATCGTATAAAACGAATAATTGCTACCCGTATGGAAGTGATGGTCATTTCTACGTTCCGGGCAACCTAGGCCTCACTCTAGGGTGTTGTTCCACCAGATTGAATAGTTAGGGCCTAAGAAATCAACGCCAGAAGCATAAAATACAATATAAATATAACAGTTTTTCCATCGTATAAAACGAATAATAGCAACCAGCGTGAAAGTTATGGTCATTTCTACGTTTCGGGCAACCTAGGCTTCACCTCAGGGCGTTGTTCCACCAGATCGAATAGTTAGGGCCGAAGAAGTGAACGCCAGCAGCATAAAATACAATATAAATATAACAGTTTTTCCATCGTATAAAACGAATAATAGGAACCAGCGTGAAAGTTATGGTCATTTCTACGTTTCGGGCTACCTAGGCTTCACCCCAGGGCGTTGTTCCACCAGATCGAATAGTTAGGGCCTAAGAAGTCAACGCCAGAAGCATGAAATACGATATATATACAACAGCTTTTCCATCGTAGAAAACGATTAATGGTAACCAGTGTGAATGTTATGGTCATTTCTACGTTCCGGGCAACCTAGGCTTCAGTGTAGGGCCTTGCTCCACCAGCTCGAATAGTTAGGGCCTTAGAAGTCAACGCCAGAAGCATAAAATACGATAAAGATGCAAGAGCTTTTCATCGTATAACAGGAATAACTGCAAACAGTGATAGTACTGGTCATTACTACGTTCCGGGTAATCTAGGCTTCACTCTAGGGCGCTGCTCCACCGGATCGAATAGCTAGGGACTTAGAATTCAACGCCAGAAGAATAAAATGCAATATAAGTACAACAGCTTTTCCATCGTATAAAATGAATAATTGCTACCAGTGTGAAAGTTATGGTCATTTCTACGTCCCGGGCAACCTAGGCTTCACTCTAGGGCGCGGCTCCACCAGATCGAATAGTTAGGGCCTTAGAAGTCGACGCCCGAAGCATAAAACGCAAAATAAATAGGACAGTTTTTCCATTGTATAAAACGAATATTTGCAACCAGTCTGAAAGTACTGGTCATTTCTACGTTCCGGGTAACCTAGGTTTCACATTAGGGCGTTGCTCCACCAGATCGAATAGCTAGGGACTTCGACTTCAACGCCAGAAGGATAAAATACAATATAAGAAGAAAGGTTTTTCCATCGTATAAAATGAATAATTGCAGACATTGTGAAAGTAATGGTCATTTCTACGTTCCGGTCAACCTAGGTGTCACTCTAGGGCGTTGCTCCACCACATCTAATAGCTACGGCTTTAGAAGCCAACGCCAGGAGCATAAAATACAATATAAATACAACAGCTTTTCCATCGTATAAAATGAATAATTGCAAACAGTGTGATAGTAATGGTCATTTCTACGTTCCGGGCAACCTAGGCTGCACTCTAGGGTGTTGCTCCACCAGATGGAATAACTAGGGCCTTAGAAGTCAACGCCCGAAGCATAAAATGCAAAATAAATATAACAGCTTTTCCATCGTATGAAACGAATAACAGCAACCAGTCTGAAAGTACTGGACATTTCTACGTTCCGGGTAACCTAGGTTTCACACTAGGGCGTTGCTCCACCAGATCGAATAGCTAGGGACTTAGAAGTCAACGCCAGGGGCATAAAATACAATATAAATACAACAGCTTTTCCATCGTATAAAACGAATAATAGCAACCAGCGTGAAAGTTATGGTCATTTCTACGTTTCGGGCAACCTAGGCTTCACCCCAGGGCGTTGTTCCACCAGATCGAATAGTTAGGGCCGAAGAAGTGAACGCCAGCAGCATAAAATACAATATAAATATAACAGTTTTTCCATCGTATAAAACGAATAATAGGAAGCAGCGTGAAAGTTATGGTCATTTCTACGTTTCGGGCAACCTAGGCTTCACCCCAGGGCGTTGTTCCACCAGATCGAATATTTAGGGCCGAAGAAGTCAACGCCTGAAGCATAAAATACAATAAAAATACAACAGTCTTTCCATCCTAAAACAGGAATAATTGCAACCCGTGTGAAAGTGATGGTCCTTTCTACGTTCCGGGCGACCTCGGCTTCACTCCAGGGCGTTACTCCACCAGATCAAACAGTTAGGGCCTTAGAGGTCAACGTCCGAAGCATAAAATACAAAATAAATAGAACAGTTTTTCCATCGTATAAAACGAATAATAGCAACCAGTGTGAAAGTTATGGTCATTTCTACGTTCCGGGCAACCTAGGCTTCACCCCAGGGCGTTGTTCCACCAGATTGAATAGTTAGGTCCTAAGAAGTGAACGCCAGCAGCATAAAATACAATATAAATACAACAGTTCTTCCATCATATAAAACGAATGATTGCAACCAGTATGAAAGTTATGGTCATTTCTTCGTTCCGAGCAACCTAGGCTTCACTCTATGGCGTTCATCCACCACATCGAATAGCTACGGCCTCAGAAGTCAACGTCCGAAGCATAAAATGCAATAAAAGTACAACAGTGTTTCCATCATATAACAGGAATAATTGCAACCAGTTTGAAAGTGATGGCCGATTCTACGTTCCGGGCAACCTAGGCTTCACTCTAGGGCGTTGCTCCTACAGATTGAATAGTTAGGACCTTAGAAGTCAATGCCCGAAGCATAAAATGCAATAAAAATACAACAGTTTTTCCATCATATAACAGGAATAATTGCAACCAGTTAGAAAGTGATGGTCATTTCAACGTTCCGGGCAACCTAGGCATCACTCTAGAGCGTTGCTCCACCAGATAGGATAGTTAGGGCCTTAGAAGTCAATACCAGAAGCATAAAATGCAATATAAATATAACAGCTTTTCCATCGTATAAAACGAATAATAGCAACCAGTTTGAAGGTTATGGTCATTTCCACTTTCCGGGCAACCTAGGCTTCACTCTAGGGCGTTGCTCCACCAGTTCGAATAGTTAGGGCCTTAGAAGTCAACGCCCGAAGCATAATATGCAAAATAAATGGAACAGTTTTTCCATTGTATAAAACGAATAACTGTAACCAGTGTGAAAGTACTGGTCATTTCTACGTTCCGGGCAACCTAGGCTTCACTGTAGGGCGTTGCTCCACCAAATCGAATAGTTAGGGCCTTAGAAGTCAACGCCCGAAGCATAAAATACAATATAAATACAACAGCTTTTCCATCGTATAAAATGAATAATTGCAAACAGTGTGAAAGTAATGGTCATTTCTACGTTCCGGGCAACCTAGGCTGCACTCGAGGGTGTTGCTCCACCAGATGGAATAGCTAGGGCCTTAGAAGTCAACGCCCGAAGCATAAAATGCAAAATAAATAGGACAGTTTTTCCATTGTATAAAACGAATAACTGCAACCAGTCTGAAAGTACTGGTCATTTCTACGTTCCGGGTAACCTAGGTTTCACACTAGGGCGTTGCTCCACCAGATCGAATAGCTAGGGACTTCAACTTCAACGCCAGAAGGATAAAATACAATATAAGAACAAAAGTTTGTCCATCGTATAAAATGAATAATTGCAGACATTGTGAAAGTAATGGTCATTTCTACGTTCCAGTCAACCTAGGTATCACTCTAGGGCGTGGCTCCACCACATGTAATAGCTACGGCTTTAGAAGTCAACGCCAGGAGCATAAAATACAATATAAATCCAACAGCTTTTCCATCGTATATAATGAATCATTGCAAACAGTGTGAAAGTAATGGTCATTTCTACGTTCCGGGCAACCTAGGCTGCACTCTAGGGTGTTGCTCCACCAGATGGAATAGCTAGGGCCTTAGAAGTCAACGCCCGAAGCATAAAATGCAATATAAATACAACAGTTCTTCCATCATATAAAACGAATGATTGCAACCAGTATGAAAGTTATGGTCATTTCTTCGTTCCGAGCAACCTAGGCTTCACTCTATGGCGTTCATCCACCACATCGAATAGCTACGGCCTCAGAAGTCAACGTCCGAAGCATAAAATGCAATAAAAGTACAACAGTGTTTCCATCATATAACAGGAATAATTGCAACCAGTTTGAAAGTGATGGCCGATTCTACGTTCCGGGCAACCTAGGCTTCACTCTAGGGCGTTGCTCCTACAGATTGAATAGTTAGGACCTTAGAAGTCAATGCCCGAAGCATAAAATGCAATAAAAATACAACAGTTTTTCCATCATATAACAGGAATAATTGCAACCAGTTAGAAAGTGATGGTCATTTCAACGTTCCGGGCAACCTAGGCATCACTCTAGAGCGTTGCTCCACCAGATAGGATAGTTAGGGCCTTAGAAGTCAATACCAGAAGCATAAAATGCAATATAAATATAACAGCTTTTCCATCGTATAAAACGAATAATAGCAACCAGTTTGAAAGTTATGGTCATTTCCACTTTCCGGGCAACCTAGGCTTCACTCTAGGGCGTTGCTCCACCAGTTCGAATAGTTAGAGCCTTAGAAGTCAACGCCCGAAGCATAATATGCAAAATAAATAGAACAGTTTTTCCATTGTATAAAACGAATAACTGTAACCAGTGTGAAAGTACTGGTCATTTCTACGTTCCGGGCAACCTAGGCTTCACTGTAGGGCGTTGCTCCACCAAATCGAATAGTTAGGGCCTTAGAAGTCAACGCCCGAAGCATAAAATGCAAAATAAATAGGACAGTTTTTCCATTGTATAAAACGAATAACTGCAACCAGTCTGAAAGTACTGGTCATTTCTACGTCCCGGGTAACCTAGGTTTCACACTAGGGCGTTGCTCCACCAGATCGAATAGCTAGGGACTTCAACTTCAACGCCAGAAGGATAAAATACAATATAAGAACAAAAGTTTGTCCATCGTATAAAATGAATAATTGCAGACATTGTGAAAGTAATGGTCATTTCTACGTTCCAGTCAACCTAGGTATCACTCTAGGGCGTGGCTCCACCACATGTAATAGCTACGGCTTTAGAAGTCAACGCCAGGAGCATAAAATACAATATAAATCCAACAGCTTTTCCATCGTATATAATGAATCATTGCAAACAGTGTGAAAGTAATGGTCATTTCTACGTTCCGGGCAACCTAGGCTGCACTCTAGGGTGTTGCTCCACCAGATGGAATAGCTAGGGCCTTAGAAGTCAACGCCCGAAGCATAAAATGCAAAATAAATATAACAGCTTTTCCATCGTATGAAACGAATAACAGCAACCAGTCTGAAAGTACTGGTCATTTCTACGTTCCGGGTAACCTAGGTTTCACACCAGGGCGTTGCTCCACCAGATCGAATAGCTAGGGTCTTAGAATTCAACGCCAGAAGGGTAAAATACAGTATAAGTACAACAGTTTTTCCATCGTATGAAATGAATAATTGCAGACATTGTGAAACTAATGGTCATTTCTACGTTCCGGGCAACCTAGGCTGCACTCTAGGGTGTTGCTCCACCAGATGGAATAGATAGGGACTTAGAATTCAATGCCAGAAGCATAAAATGCAATATAAATATAACAGCTTTTCCATCGTATAAAACGAATAATAGCAACCAGTGTGAAAGTTATGGTCATTTCCACTTTCCGGGCAACCTAGGCTTCACTCTAGGGCGTTGCTCCACCAGTTCGAATAGTTAGGGCCTTAGAAGTCAACGCCCGAAGCATAATATGCAAAATAAATAGATCAGTTTTTCCATTCTATAAAACGAATAACTGTAACCAGTGTGAAAGTACTGGTCATTTCTACGTTCCGGGCAACCTAGGCTTCACCGTAGGGCGTTGCTCCACCAAATCGAATAGTTAGGGCCTTAGAAGTCAACACCCGAAGCATAAAATACAATATAAATACAACAGCTTTGCCATCTTATAAAATGAATAATTGCAACCAGTGTGAATGTTATGGTCATTTCTACGTTCCGGGAAACCTAGGCTTCAGTCTAGGGCCTTCCTCCACCAGATCGAATAGTTAGGGCCTTAGAAGTCAACGCCAGAAGCATAAAATACAATATAAATACAACAGTTCTTCCATCATATAAAACGAATGATTGCAACCAGTATGAAAGTTATGGTCATTTCTTCGTTCCGAGCAACCTAGGCTTCACTCTATGGCGTTCATCCACCAAATCGAATAGCTACGGCCTCAGAAGTCAACGTCCGAAGCATAAAATGCAATAAATGTACAACAGTGTTTCCATCATATAACAGGAATAATTGCAACCAGTTTGAAAGTGATGGCCGATTCTACGTTCCGGGCAACCTAGGCTTCACTCTAGGGCGTTGCCCCTACAGATTGAATAGTTAGGACCTTAGAAGTCAATGCCCGAAGCATAAAATGCAATAAAAATACAACAGTTTTTCCATCATATAACAGGAATAATTGCAACCAGTTAGAAAGTGATGGTCATTTCAACGTTCCGGGCAACCTAGGCATCACTCTAGAGCGTTGATCCACCAGATAGGATAGTTAGGGCCTTAGAAGTCAATGCCAGAAGCATCAAATGCAATATAAATATAACAGCTTTTCCATCGTATAAAACGAATAATAGCATCCAGTTTGAAAGTTATGGTCATTTCCACTTTCCGGGCAACCTAGGCTTCACTCTAGGGCGTTGCTCCACCAGTTCGAATAGTTAGGGCCTTAGAAGTCAACGCCCGAAGCATAATATGCAAAATAAATAGAACAGTTTTTCCATTGTATAAAACGAATAACTGTAACCAGTGTGAAAGTACTGGTCATTTCTACGTTCCGGGCAACCTAGGCTTCACTGTAGGGCGTTGCTCCACCAAATCGAATAGTTAGGGCCTTAGAAGTCAACACCCGAAGCATAAAATACAATATAAATACAACAGCTTTGCCATCTTATAAAATGAATAATTGCAACCAGTGTGAATGTTATGGTCATTTCTACGTTCCGGGAAACCTAGGCTTCAGTCTAGGGCCTTCCTCCACCAGATCGAATAGTTAGGGCCTTAGAAGTCAACGCCAGAGGCATAAAATTCCATAAAGATGCAACAGCTTTGCATCGTATAACAGGAATAACTGCAAACAGTGTGATAGTACTGGTCATTACTACGTTCCGGGTAATCTAGGCTTCACTGTAGGGCGTTGCTCCACCAAATCGAATAGTTAGGGCCTTAGAAGTCAACGCCCGAAGCATAAAATACAATATAAATACAACAGCTTTTCCATCGTATAAAATGAATAATTGCAAACAGTGTGAAAGTAATGGTCATTTCTACGTTCCGGGCAACCTAGGCTGCACTCGAGGGTGTTGCTCCACCAGATGGAATAGCTAGGGCCTTAGAAGTCAACGCCCGAAGCATAAAATACGATAAAGATGCAACAGCTTTCCATCGTATAACAGGAATAACTGCAAACAGTGTGATAGTACTAGTCATTACTACGTTCCGGGTAATCTAGGCTTCACTCTAGGGCGTTGCTCCACCAGATCGAATAGTTAGTGCCTTAGAAGTCAACGCCAGAAGCATAAAATACAATATAAATACAACAGTTTTTCCATCGTATAAAACGAATAATTGCTACCCGTATGGAAGTGATGGTCATTTCTACGTTCCGGGCAACCTAGGCCTCACTCTAGGGTGTTGTTCCACCAGATTGAATAGTTAGGGCCTAAGAAATCAACGCCAGAAGCATAAAATACAATATAAATATAACAGTTTTTCCATCGTATAAAACGAATAATAGCAACCAGCGTGAAAGTTATGGTCATTTCTACGTTTCGGGCAACCTAGGCTTCACCTCAGGGCGTTGTTCCACCAGATCGAATAGTTAGGGCCGAAGAAGTGAACGCCAGCAGCATAAAATACAATATAAATATAACAGTTTTTCCATCGTATAAAACGAATAATAGGAACCAGCGTGAAAGTTATGGTCATTTCTACGTTTCGGGCTACCTAGGCTTCACCCCAGGGCGTTGTTCCACCAGATCGAATAGTTAGGGCCTAAGAAGTCAACGCCAGAAGCATGAAATACGATATATATACAACAGCTTTTCCATCGTAGAAAACGATTAACGGTAACCAGTGTGACTGTTATGGTCATTTCTACGTTCCGGGCAACCTAGGCTTCAGTGTAGGGCCTTGCTCCACCAGCTCGAATAGTTAGGGCCTTAGAAGTCAACGCCAGAAGCATAAAATACGATAAAGATGCAAGAGCTTTTCATCGTATAACAGGAATAACAGCAAACAGTGTGATAGTACTGGTCATTACTACGTTCCGGGTAATCTAGGCTTCACTCTAGGGCGCTGCTCCACCGGATCGAATAGCTAGGGACTTAGAATTCAACGCCAGAAGAATAAAATGCAATATAAGTACAACAGTTTTTCCATCGTATAAAATGAATAATTGCTACCAGTGTGAAAGTTATGGTCATTTCTACGTCCCGGGCAACCTAGGCTTCACTCTAGGACGTTGCTCCACCAGATCGAATAGTTAGGGCCTGTGAAGTCAACGCCAGAAGCATTAAATACAATAAAGGTGCAACAGTTTTTCCATTGTATAACAGGAATAATTGCAACCAGTGTGAAGGTAATGGTATGTTCTACGTTCCGGGCAACCTAGGCTTCACTCTAGGGTGTTGCTCCACCAGATTGAATTGCTAGGGACTTAGAATTCAACGCCCGAAGCATAAAATGCAAAATAAATAGAACAGTTTTTCCATTGTATAAAACGAATAACTGCAACCAGTCTGAAAGTACTGGTCATTTCTACGTTCCGGGCAACCTAGGCTTCAGTGTAGGGCCTTGCTCCACCAGCTCGAATAGTTAGTGCCTTAGAAGTCAACGCCAGAAGCATAAAATTCAATAAAGATGCAACAGCTTTTGCATCGTATAAAAGGAATAACTGCAAACAGTGTGAAAGTACTGGTCATTTCTTCGTTCCGAGCAACCTAGGCTTCACTCTATGGCGTTCATCCACCACATCGAATAGCTACGGCCTCAGAAGTCAACGCCCGAAGCATAAAATGCAATAAAAGTACAACAGTGTTTCCATCATATAACAGGAATAATTGCAACCAGTTTGAAAGTGATGGCCGATTCTACGTTCCGGGCAACCTAGGCTTCACTCTAGGGCGTTGCTCCTACAGATTGAATAGTTAGGACCTAAGAAGTCAATGCCCGAAGCATAAAATGCAATAAAAATACAACAGTTTTTCCATCATATAACAGGAATAATTGCAACCAGTTAGAAAGTGATGGTCATTTCAACGTTCCGGGCAACCTAGGCTTCACTCTAGAGCGTTGCTCCACCAGATAGAATAGTTAGTGCCTTAGAAGTCAACGCCAGAAGCATAAAATTCAATAAAGATGCAACATTTTTTCCATCGTATAGCAGGAGTATCTGCAAACAGTGTGAAAGTACTGGTCATTTCTACGTTCCGGGTAACCTAGGCTTCACTCTAGGGCGTTCTTCCACCAGATCGAACTGTTAGGGCCTAAGAAGGCAACGCCAGGAGCATAAAATACAATATAAATACAACAGCTTTTCCATCGTATAAAATGAATAATTCCAAACAGTGTGAAAGTAATGGTCATTTCTAAGTTCCGGTTAACCTAGGCTGCACTCTAGGGTGTTGCTCCACCAGATGGAATAGCTAGGGCCTTAGAAGTCAACGCCCGAAGCATAAAATGCAAAATAAATATAACAGCTTTTCCATCGTATGAAACGAATAACAGCAACCAGTCTGAAAGTACTGGACATTTCTACGTTCCGGGTAACCTAGGCTTCACACTAGGGCGTTGCTCCACCAGATCGAATAGCTAGGGCCTTAGAAGTCAACGCCCGAAGCATAAAATACAATATAAGTACAACAGCTTTGCCATCGTATAAAACGAATAATTGCAAACAGTGTGAAGGTAATGGCCATTTCTACGTTCCGAGCAACCTAGGCTTCACTCTAGGGCGTTGCTCCACCAGATCGAATAGTTAGGGCCTAAGAAGTCAACGCCAGAAGCATAAAATACGATATAAATACAACAGCTTTTCCATCGTAGAAAACGATTAATGGCAACCAGTGTGAATGTTATGGTCATTTCTTCGTTCCGGTCAACCTAGACTTCACTCTAGGACGTTGCTCCACCAGATCGAATAGTTAGGGCCTATGAAGTCAACGCCAGAAGCTAAAATAGAATAAAGGTGCAACAGTTTTTCCATCGTATAACAGGAATAATTGCAACCAGTGTGAAGGCAATGGTATGTTCTACGTTCCGGGCAACCTAGGCTTCACTCTAGGGCGGTGCTCCACCAGATCAAATAGTTAGGGCCTAAGAAGTCAACGCCAGAAACATAAATTACAATATAAGTACAACAGCTTTTCCATCGTATATAATGTATATTTGCAAACCGTGTGGAAGTAATGGTCACTTCTACGTTCCGGGCAACCTAGGCGTCACTCTAGGGTGTTGCTCCACCAGATGGAAATGCTAGGGACTGAGAATTCAATGCCAGAATCATAAAATGCAATATAAATTTAACAGCTTTTCCATCGTATAAAAGGAATAATAGCAACCAGTGTGAAAGTTATGGTCATTTCAACGTTCCGGGCAACCTAGGCATCACGCTAGGGTGTTGCTCCACCAGATGGAATAGCTAGGGACATTGAATTCAATGCCAGAAGCATAATATGCAATATAAATATAACAGCTTTTCCATCGTATAAATCGGATAATAGCAACCAGTGTGAAAGTTATGGTCATTTCTACTTCCCGGGCAGCCTAGGCTTCACTCTAGGGCGTTGCTCCACCAGATCGAATAGATAGGTCCTTAGAAGTCAACGCCCGAAGCATAAAATGCAAAATACATAGATCGGATATTCCATTGTATAAAACGGATAACTGCAACCAGTGTGAAAGTAATGGTCATGTCTACGTTCCGGGTAACCTAGGTATCACTGTGGGGCGTTGCTCGACCAGATAGAATAGCTAGGGACTTAGAATTCAACGCCAGAAGAATAAAATACAATATAAGTACAACAGTTTTGCCATCTTATAAAATGAATAATTGCAGACAGTGTGAAGGTAATGGCCATTTCTACGTTCCGAGTAACCTAGGCTTCACTCTAGGGCGTTGCTCCACCAGATCGAATAGTTAGGGCCTAAGAAGTCAACGCCCGAAGCATAAAATGCAAAATAAATAGGACAGTTTTTCCATTGTATAAACCGAATAACTGCAACCAGTCTGAAAGTACTGGTCATTTCAACGTTCCGGGCAACCTAGGCATCACGCTAGGGTGTTGCTCCACCAGATGGAATAGCTAGGGACATTGAATTCAATGCCAGAAGCATAAAATACAATATAAATACAACAGCTTTTCCATCGTATAAAATGAATAATTGCAAACAGTGTGAATGTTATGGTCATTTCTACGTTCCGGGCAACCTTGGCTTCAGTCTAGGGCCTTGCTCCACCAGCTCGAATAGGTAGGGCCTTAGAAGTCAACGCCAGAAGCATAAAATACGATAAAGGTGCAACAGCTTTTCATCGTGTAGCAGGAATAACTGCAAACAGTGTGATAGTACTGGTCATTACTACGTTCCGGGTAATCTAGGCTTCACTCTAGGGTGTTGCTCCACCAGATGGAATTGCTAGGGACTTAGAATTCAACGCCCGAAGCATAAAATGCAAAATAAATAGAACAGTTTTTCCATTGTATAAAACGAATAACTGCAACCAGTCTGAAAGTACTGGTCATTTCTACGTTCCGGGTAACCTAGGTTTCACACTAGGGCGTTGCTCCACCAGATCGAATAGCTAGGGACTTCGAACTCAACACCAGAAGGATAAAATACAATATAAGTACAAAAGTTTTGTCCATCGTATAAAATGAATAATTGCAGACATTGTGAAAGTAATGGTCATTTCTACGTTCCGGTCAACCCAGGTGTCTCTCTAGGGCGTTGCTCCACCACATCTAATAGCTACGGCTTTAGAAGTCGACGCCAGGAGCATAAAATACAATATAAATACAACAGCTTTTCCATCGTATAAAATGAATAATTGCAAACAGTGTGAAAGTAATAGTCATTTCTACGTTCCGGGCAACCTAGGCTGTACTCTAGGGTGTTGCTCCACCAGATGGAATAGCTAGGGCCTTAGAAGTCAACGCCCGAAGCATAAAATGCAAAATCAATATAACAGCTTTTCAATCGTATGAAACGAATAACAGCAACCAGTCTGAAAGAACTGGTCATTTCTACGTTCCGGGTAACCTAGGATTCACACGAGGGCGTTGCTCCACCAGATCGAATAGCTAGGGACTTAGAATTCAACGCCAGAAGGATAAAATACAATATAAGTACAACAGTTTTTCCATCTTATAAAATGAATAACTGTAACCAGTGTGAAAGTACTGGTCATTTCTACGGTCCGGGCAACCTAGGCTTCACTGTAGGGCATTGCTCCACCAAATCGAATAGTTAGGGCCATAGAAGTCAACGCCCGAAGCATAAAATACAATATAAGTACAACAGTTGTTCCATCGTATAAAATGAATAATTGCGAACATTGAGAAAGTAATGGTCATTTCTGCGTGCCTGGCAACCTACGTGTCACTCTAGGGCGTTGCTGCTCCACATCTGATAGCTACGGCCTTAGAAGTTAACGCCGGAAGCATAAAATACAATATAAATACAACAGCTTTGCCATCGTATAAAATGAATAATTGCACACAGTGTGAAGGTAATGGTCATTTCTACGTTCCGTGCAACCTAGGCTTCACTCTAGGGCGTTGCGCCACCAGATCGAATAGTTAGGGCCTAAGAAGTCGACGCCAGAATCATAAAATACGATATATATACAACAGCTTTTCCATCGTAGAAAACGATTAATGGCAACCAGTGTGAATGTTATGGTCATTTCTACGTTCCGGGCAACCTTGGCTTCAGTCTAGGGCCTTGCTCCACCAGCTCGAATAGGTAGGGCCTTAGAAGTCAACGCCAGAAGCATAAAATACGATAAAGGTGCAACAGCTTTTCATCGTGTAGCAGGAATAACTGCAAACAGTGTGATAGTACTGGTCATTACTACGGTCCGGGTAATCTAGGCTTCACTCTAGGGCGCTGCTCCACCGGATCGAATAGCTAGGGACTTAGAAGTTAACGCCCGAAGCATAAAATACAAAATAAATAGAACAGTTTTTCCATCGTATAAAACGAATAATAGCAACCACTTGAAAGTTATGGTCATTTTTACGTTCCGGGCAACCTAGGCTTCACCCCAGGGCGTTGTTCCACCAGATCGAATAGTTAGTGCCTTAGAAGTCAACGCCAGAAGCATAAAATTCAATAAAGATGCAACAGCTTTTGCATCGTATAAAAGGAATAACTGCAAACAGTGTGAAAGTACTGGTCATTTCTACGTTCCGGGTAACCTGGGCTTCTCTCTAGGGCGGTGCTCCATCAGATCAAATAGTTATGGCCTAAGAAGTCAACGCCAGAAGCATAAATTACAATATAAGTACAACAGCTTTTCCATTGTATATAATGTATATTTGCAAACAGTGTGGAAGTAATGGTCATTTCTACGTTCCGGGCAACCTAGGATTCTCGCTAGGGTGTGCTCCACCAGATGGAATAGCTGGGGCCTTAGAAGTCAACGCCCGAAGCATAAAATGCAAAATAAATAGAACAGTTTTTCCATTGTATAAAACGAATAACTGTAACCAGTGTGAAAGTGCTGGTCATTTCTACGTTCCGGGCAACCTAGGCTTCACTGTAGGGCGTTGCTCCACCAAATCGAATAGTTAGGGCCTTAGAAGTCAACGCCCGAAGCATAAAATACAATATAAGTACAACAGTTTTTCCATCGTATAAAATGAATGATTGCGAACATTGTGAAGGTAATGGTCATTTCAACGTGCCTGGCAACCTACGTGTCACTCTAGGGCGTTGCTGCTCCACATCTGATAGCTACGGCCTTAGAAGTTAACGCCGGAAGCATAAAATACAATATAAATACAACAGCTTTGCCATCTTATAAAATGAATAATTGCAACCAGTGTGAATGTTATGGTCATTTCTACGTTCCGGGAAACGTAGGCTTCGGTCTAGGGCCTTCCTCCACCAGATCGAATAGCTAGGGCCTTAGAAGTCAACGCCAGAAGCATAAAATTCCATAAAGATGCAACAGCTTTGCATCGTATAACAGGAATAACCGCAAACAGTGTGATAGTACTGGTCATTGCTACGTTCCGGGTAATCTAGGCTTCACTGTAGGGCGTTGCTCCACCAAATCGAACAGTTAGGGCCTTAGAAGTCAACGCCCGAAGCATAAAATACAATATAAGTACAACAGTTTTTCCATCATATAAAATGAATGATTGCGAACATTGTGAAAGTAATGGTCATTTCTACGTTCCGGGCAACCTAGGCTGCACTCTAGGGTGTTGCTCCACCAGATGGAATAGCTAAGGCCTTAGAAGTCAACGCCCGAAGCATAAAATGCAAAATAAATATAACAGCTTTTCCATCGTATGAAACGAATAACAGCAACCAGTCTGAAAGTACTGGTCATTTCTACGTTCCGGGTAACCTAGGTTTCACACTAGGGCGTTGCTCCACCAGACCGAATAGCTAGGGACTTAGAATTCAACGCCAGAAGGATAAAATACAATATAAGTACAACAGTTTTTCCATCGTATGAAATGAATAATTGCAGACATTGTGAAAGTAATGGTCATTTCTACGTTCCGGGTAACCTAGGTTTCACACTAGGGCGTTGCTCCACCAGACCGAATAGCTAGGGACTTAGAACTCAACGCCAGAAGGATAAAATACAATATAAGTACAACAGTTTTTCCGTCGTATGAAATGAATAATTGCAGACATTGTGAAAGTAATGGACATTTCTACGTTCCGGGCAACCTAGGCTTAACGCTAGGGTGTTGCTCCACCAGATGGAATAGCTAGGGACTTAGAATTCAATGCCAGAAGCATAATATGCAATATAAATCTAACAGCTTTTCCACCGTATAAAACGAATAATAGCAACCAGTGTGAAGGTTATGGTCATTTCTACTTCCCGGGCAACCTAGGCTTCACCCTAGGGCGTTGTTCCACCAAATGGAATAGTTAGGGCCTAAGAAGTCAACGCCAGAAGCATAAAATACGATATAAATACAACAGCTTTTCCACCGTATAAAACGTATAATGGTAACCAGTGTGAAAGTAATGGTCATTTCTACGTTCCGGTCAACCTATTTGTCACTCTAGGGCGTTGCTCCACCACATCTAATAGCTACGGCTTTAGAAGTCAACGCCAGGAGCATAAAATACAATATAAATACAACAGCTTTTCCATCGTATAAAATGAATAATTGCAAACAGCGTGAAAGTAATGGTCATTTCTACGTTCCGGGTAACCTAGGTTTCACACTAGGGCGTTGCTCCACCAGATCCAAAAGCTAGGGACTTAGAATTCAACGCCAGAAGGATAAAATACAATATAAGTACTACAGTTTTTCCATCGTATGAAATGAATTATTGCAGACATTGTGAAAGTAATGGTCATTTCTACGTTCCGGGCAACCTAGGCTGCACTCTAGGGTGTTGCTCCACCAGATGGAATAGATAGGGACTTAGAATTCAATGCCAGAAGCATAATATGCAATATAAATCTAACAGCTTTTCCATCGTATAAAACGAATAATAGCAACCAGTGTGAAGGTTATGGTCATTTCTACTTCCCGGGCAACCTAGGCTTCACCCTAGGGCGTTGTTCCACCAAATGGAATAGTTAGGGCCTAAGAAGTCAACGCCAGAAGCATAAAATACGATATAAATACAACAGCTTTTCTATCGTATAAAATGTATAATGGTAACCAGTGTGAAAGTAATGGTCATTTCTACGTTCCGGTCAACCTAGGTGTCACTCTAGGGCGTTGCTCCACCACATCTAATAGCTACGGCTTTAGAAGTCAACGCCAGGAGCTTAAAATACAATATAAATACAACAGTTATTCCATCGTATAAAATGAGTAGTTGCAAACATTGTGAAAGTAATGATCATTTCTACGTTCCGAGCAACGTAGGCTTCACTCTAGGGCGTTGCTCCACCAGATCGAATAGCTAGGGCCTTAGAAGTCAACGCCCGAAGCATAAAATACGAAATAAATAGTACAGTTTTTCCACTGTATTAAACGAATAATTTCTACCAGTGTGGAAGTTATGGTCATTTATACTTTCCGGGCAACCTAGGCTTCACCCTAGGGTGTTGTTCCACCAGATGGAATAGTTAGGGCCTAAGAAGTCAACGCCAGAAGCATAAAATACAATATAAATACAACAGCTTTGCCATCGAATAAAATGAATAATTGCAAACAGTGTGAAAGATACGGACATTTCTACGTTCCGGGCAACCTAGGCGTCACACTAGGGCGTTGCTCCACCACATCTAATAGCTACGGCCTTAGAAGTCAACGCCAGAAGAATAAAATACAATAAAGATGCAACAACTTATCCATCGTATAAAACGAATAATTGCAACCAGTGTGATAGTTATGGTCATTTCTACTTTCCGGGCAACCTAGTCTTCACCCTAGGGCGTTGCTCCAACAGATAGAATAGATAGGACCTTAGAGGTCAATGCCCGAAGCATAAAATGCAATAAAAGTACAACTGTTTTTCCATCATATAACAGGAATAATTGCAACCAGTTTGAAAGTGATGGTCATTTCTTCGTTCCGGGCAACTTAGGCTTCACTCTAGGGCGTTGTTCAACCATATCGAACAGTTAGGTCCAAAGAACTCAACGCCAGATGCATAAAATACAATATAAATATGACAGTTTTTCCATTGTATAAAACGAATAATAGCAACCAGTGTGAAAGTTATGGTCACTTCTTCGTTCCGGGCAACCTAGGCTTCACACTAGGGCTTTGCTCCACCAGATCGAATAGTTAGGGCCTTAGAAGTCAACGCTCGAAGCATAAAATACAAAATAAATAAAACAGCTTTTCCATTGTATAAAACGAATAATTGCAACCAGTGTGAATGTAATGGTCATTTCTACGTTCCGGGCAACCTAGGCTTCACTCTACGGCGTTGCTCCGCCAGATCGAATAGTTAGGGCCTTACAAATCAACGCCAGAAGCATAAAATACAATAAAGATGCAACAGTCTTTCCATCATATAACAGGAATAACTGCAAACAGTGTGAAAGTAATTGTCATTTCTACGTTCCAGGCAACCTAGGCTTCACTCTAGGGCGTTGTTCCACCAGATCGAATAGTTAGGGCCTAAGAAGTCAACGTCAGAAGCATAAAATACAATATAAATATAACAGTTTTTCCATCGTATAAAACGAATGATAGCAAACAGTGTGAAAGTTATGGTCATTTCTACGTTCCGGACAACCTAGGCTTCACTCTAGGCCGTTGCGCCACCAGATCGAATAGTTACGGCCTTAGAAGTCAACACCCGTAGCACAAAATACAAAATAAATAGAACAGTTTTTCCATTGTATAAAACGAATAATTGCTACCAGTGTGAAAGTTATGGTCATTTCTACGTTCCGGGCAACCTCGGCTTCAATCTAGGGCGTTGTTCCAACAGATCGAATATTTAGGGCCTGAGAAGTCAACGCTAGAAGCATAAAATACAATATAAATAGAAGGGCTTTTCCATCGCACAAAATGAATAACTGCAGCCAGTGTGAAAGTAATGGGCACTTCGACGTTCCGTGCAACCTAGGCTTCACTCTAGGGCATTGCACCACCAGGTCGCATAGTTAGGGCCTTAGAAAGCAACTCCAGACGCATAAAATACAATAAAAATACAACAGTTTTTCCATCGTGTAACAGGAATAATTGTAACCAGTGTGAAAGTAATGGTCATTTCTACGTTTCGGGCAACATACGGTTCACTCTTGTACGTTGCCCCACGAGATCGAATAGCTAGGACCTTATAAGTCTACGCCAGAAACATAAAATACTATAAAAATGCAACAGTTTTTCCATCGTATAACAGGAATAACTGCAACCAGTGTGAAAGTACTGGTCATTTCTACGTTTCGGGCAACCTAGACTTCACGCTAGGGCGTTGCTCCACCAAATGGAATAGCTAGGGCCTTAGAAGTCAACGCCAGAAGCATAAAATACAATAAAAATGCAACAGTTTTTCCATCCTATAACAGGAATAACCACAACCAGTATGAAAGTATTGGTCATTTCTACGTTCCGGGTATCCTAGGCTTCTCTCTAGGGCGTTGCTCCACCAGAGCGAATAGTTAGGGCCTAAGAAGTCAACGCCAGAAGCATAAAGTGCTATAAAAATACAACAGTCCTTCCACCGTGTAACAGGAATAATTGCAACCAGTGTGAAGGAAATGGTCACTTCTACGTTCCGGGCAACCTAGGCTTCCCTCTAGGGTGTTGTTCCACCAGATCGAATTGCTAGGGCCTTAGAAGTCAACGCCCAAGGCATAAAATACAATAAAAGTACAACAGTTTTTCCTTCATATAGCATGAATAATTGCAATCAGTGTGAAAGTAATGATGATTTCGGCGTTTCGGGCATCCTAGATTTAACTGTGAGGTATTGCTCCACCAGATCGAATACGTAGGGCCTTAGAAGTCAAATCCAGAAGCATAAAGTCCTATAAAAATCCAACTGTTTGTCCTTCGTATAACAGGAATAATTGCAACCCTTGCGAAAGTGATGGTCATTTCTACGTTCCGGGCAATCCAGGCTTCACTCTAGGGCGTTGTTCCACCAGATCGAATAGTTAGGGCCTAAGAAGTCAATGCCAGAAGCATAAAGTACAATAAAGATGCAACAGTTTTTCCATCGTTTTACAGGAATAACTGCAACCAGTGTGAATGCACTGGTCATTTCTACGTTCCGGATAACCTAGGTTTCACTCTAGAGCGTTGCTCCACCAGGTCGAATAGTTAGGGCCTAAGAAGTCAACGCCAGAAGCATAAAATACGATATAAATACAACAGCTTTTCCATCGTATAAAACGAATAATTGCAACCAGTGTGAGAGTTCTGGTCATTTCGACGTTCCGGCAACCTAGGCTTCACTCTAGGGTGTTGCTCCACCAGATCGAATAGTTAGGGCCTTAGAAGTCAACGCCAGGAGCATAAGATACAATAAAAATACAACAGTCTTTTCATCGTATTAGAGGAATAATTGCAATAAGCGTGAAAGCAATGATCATTTCGGCGTTTCGGGCATCCTAGACTTAACTCTGGGGCATTGCGCCTCCAGATCGAATAGTTAGGGCCTAAGAAGTCAATGCCAGAAGCATAAAATACAATATAAATACAACAGCTTTGCCATCGAATAAAATGAATAATTGCAAACAGTGTGAAAGATACGGTCATTTCTACGTTCCGGGCAAGCTAGGCGTCACACTAGGGCGTTGCTCCACCACATCTAATAGCTACGGCCTTAGAAGTCAA
This sequence comes from Calliopsis andreniformis, assembly GCF_051401765.1. Classification (NCBI taxonomy): domain Eukaryota; kingdom Metazoa; phylum Arthropoda; class Insecta; order Hymenoptera; family Andrenidae; genus Calliopsis; species Calliopsis andreniformis. Next base: position 2,005,067 of record NW_027480472.1, on the reverse strand, counting down.
CGCCAGAAGAATAAAATACAATAAAGGTGCAACAGCTTTTCCATCGTATAAAACGAATAATTGCAACGAGTGTGATAGTTATGCTCATTTCTACGTTCCCGGCAACCTAGGCTTCACCCTAGGGCGTTGCTCCAACAGATCGAATAGTAAGGGCCTTAAAAGTCGATGCCCGAAGCATAAAATACAATATAAATACAACAGCTTTTCAATCGTATAAAACGAATAATTGCAACCAGTGTGAAAGTTATGGACATTTCTACATTGCGGCCAACCTAGGCTTCACCCTAGGGCGTTGCTCCACCTGATCGAATAGTTAGGGCCTTAGAAGTCAACGCCAAAAGCATAAAATGCAATAAAGATGCAACAGTTTTACCATGGTATAACAGGAATAACTGCAAACAGTGTGAAAGTACTGGTCATTACAACGTTCCGGGCAATCTAGGCTTCACTCTAGGGCGTTGCTCCACCAGATCAATCAGTTAGGGCCTTAGAAGTCAACGCCCGAAGCATAAAATGCAAAATAAATAGAACAGTTTTTCCATTGTATAAAACGAATAATTGCTACCAGTGTAAAAGTTATGGTCATTTCTACGTTCCGGGCAACCTAGGCTTCACTCTAGGGAGTTGCTCCACCAGATCGAAAAGTTAGGGCCTAACAAGTCCACGCCCGAAGCATAAAATATGATAAAGATGCAACAGTTTTTCCATCGTATAAAACGAATGATTGCAACCAGTGTGAAATTTATGGTCATTCCTACATTCCGAGCAACCTAGGCTTCCCTCCAGAGCGTTGCCCCACAAGATCGAATAGTTAGGTCCTTAGACGTCAACGCCAGAAGCATAAAATACGATATAAATACAACAGTTTCTCCATCGTAGAACAGGAATAATTTCAACCAGTGTGAAAGTTATGGTCATTTCTATGTTCCGGGCAACCTAGGCTTCACTCTAGGGCGTTGCTCCACCAGATGAAACAGTTAGGGCCTTAGAAGTCAACGTCCGAAGCATAAAATACAAAATAAATGGAACAGTTTTTCCATTGTATAAAACGAATAATTGCTACCAGTGTGAAAGTTATGGTCATTGCTACGTTCCGGGCAACCGAGGCTTCACCCTGGGGCGTTGCTCCACCAGATGGAATAGCTAGGTCCTTTGAAGCCAACGCCAGAAGCATAAAATAAAATAAAAATTCACAATGTTTCAATCGTATAACAGGAATAATTGCAACAAGTGTGACGGTAATGGTCATTTCTACGTTCCGGGCAACCTAGGCTTCACCCTAGGTCGGTGCGCCACCACATCGAATAGCTATGGACTTAGTAGTCAACGCCAGAAACATAAAATACAACATAATTAAAACAGTTTTTCCATCGTATAAAATGAATAATTGCAAACAGTGTGAAAGTAACGGTCATTCCTAGGTTTCGGTCAACCCAGGCTTCACTCTAGGGCGCTGCTACACCAGATCGAATAGTTGCGGCCTTAGAAGTCAACGCCAGAAGCATAAAATACAATATAAATACAACAGTTTTTCCTTCGTATAGCAGGAATAATTGCAACCAATGTGAAAGTAATGGTCATTTCTACGTTCCGGGCAGCCTAGGCTTCGCTCTAGGGCGTTGCTCCACCACATCAAATAGATACGGCCTTAGAAGTCAGCTCCAGAAGCATAAAATACAATATAATTAAAACAGTTTTTCCATCGTATAAAATGAATAATTGCAAACAATGTGAAAGTAACGGTCATTCCTACGTTCCGGGCAACCCAGGGTTCACTCTAAGGCATTGCTCCCCCAGATCGAATAGATAGGGCCTAAAAAGTCAACGCCAGAAGCATAAAATACAATATAAATACAACAGCTTTTCCACTATATAAAATGAATATTTGCAAACAGTGTGAAAGTAATGGTCATTTCTATGTTCCGGGAAACCTAGGTTTCACTCTAGGGCGTTGCTCCACCAGGTCGAATAGCTGCGACCTTAGAAGACAACGCCTGAAGCATAAAATACAATAAAAATACAACAGTTTTTCCGTCGTATAACAGGAATAATTGCAACCAGTCTGAAAGACATTGTCATTTCTACGTTGCGGGCAACCTAGGCTGCTCTCTAGGGCGTTGCTACACCAGACCGAATAGTTAGGGCCTAAGAAGTCATCGCCAGAAGCATATAATACAATATAAGTACAACACCTTTTCCATCGTATAACAGGAATAATTGCAACCAGTGTGAAGGTAATGGTATGTTCTACGTTCCGGGCAACCTATGCTCCACTCTAGGGCGGTGCTCTACCAGATTAAATAGTTAGGGCGTAAGAAGTCAACGCCAGAAGCATAAAATACAATATAAATACAACAGTTATTCCATCATATAGAATGAATAGTTGCAAACATTGTAAAAGTAATGGTCATTTCTACCTTCCGGGCAACCTAGGCGTCACTCTAGGGCGTTGCTCCACCACATCTGATAGCTACGGCCTTAGAAGTCAGCGCCCGAAGCATAAAATACAAAATAAATAGAACAATTTTTCCATCGTATAAAACGAATAATTGCTACCAGTGTGAAAGTTATGGTCATTGCTACGTTCCGCGGAACCTACCCTTCACCCTAGGGCGTTGCTCCACCAGATCGAATAGTTACGGCCTTAGAAGTCAGCGCCAGAAGCATAAAATACAATAAATATGCAACAGTTTTTCCATCGTTTAACAGGAATAACTGCAACCAGTGTGAATGTAATGGTCATTTCTACGTTCCGGATAACCTAGGTTTCACTTTAGGGCGTTGCTCTACCAGACCGAATAGCTAGGGACTTGGAATTCAACGCCAGAAGGATAAAATACAATATAAGTGCAACAGTTATTCCATCGTATAAAACGAATAATTGCGATCAGTGTGAAAGTTATGGTCATTTCTACATTCCGAGCAACCTAGGCTTCACTCTAGGGAGTTGCTCCACCAGATCGAATAGTTAGGTCCTTAGAAGTCAACGCCAGAAGCATAAAATACGATATAAATACAACAGCTTTTCCATTGTATAAAAGGAATAATTGCAAGCAGTGTGAAAGTAATGGTCATTTCTACGTTCCGGGCAACCTAGGCTTCACTCTACGGCGTTGTTCCACCAAATCGAATAGTTAGGGCCTAAGAAGTCAACACCAGAAGAATAAAATACAAAATAAATACAACAGCCTTTACACCGTATAAAACGAATAATTGCAACCTGTGTGAAGGTTATGGTCATATCTACGTTCCGGGCAACCTAGGCTTCACTGTCGGGCGTTGCTCCACCAGATCGAAATGTTAGGGCCTAAGAAGTCTACGCCCGAGGCATAAAATACGATATAAATACAACAGCATTTCCATCGTATTAAATGAATAATTGCAAACAGTGTGAAAGTAACGGTCATTCCTACGTTCCGGGCAACCCAGGGTTCACTCTAAGGCATTGCTCCCCCAGATCGAATAGATAGGGCCTAAAAAGTCAACGCCAGAAGCATAAAATACAATATAAATACAACAGCTTTTCCACTATATAAAATGAATATTTGCAAACAGTGTGAAAGTAATGGTCATTTCTATGTTCCGGGAAACCTAGGTTTCACTCTAGGGCGTTGCTCCACCAGGTCGAATAGCTGCGACCTTAGAAGACAACGCCTGAAGCATAAAATACAATAAAAATACAACAGTTTTTCCGTCGTATAACAGGAATAATTGCAACCAGTCTGAAAGACATTGTCATTTCTACGTTGCGGGCAACCTAGGCTTCTCTCTAGGGCGTTGCTACACCAGACCGAATAGTTAGGGCCTAAGAAGTCATCGCCAGATGCATATAATACAATATAAGTACAACACCTTTTCCATCGTATAACAGGAATAATTGCAACCAGCGTTAAGGTTATGGTCATTTCTACGTTCCGGGCAACATAGGCTTCATTCTAGGGCGTTGCTCCACTAGATCGAATAGTTAGGGCCTTAGAAGTCAATGTCAGAAGCATAAAATACAATATAAATACATCAGTATTTCCATTGCATAAAATGAATAATTGCAAACAGTGTGACAGTAATCGTCATTTCTACGTTCCGGGCAATCCAGGTTTCACCCTAGGGCGTTGCTCCACCACATCGAATAGCTACGGCCTTAGAAGTCAACGCCCGAAGCATAAAGTGCAATAAAAATGCAGCAGTTTTTCCGCCGTATAACAGGAATAATTGCAACCGGAGTGAAGATGATGGTCATTTCTACGTTCCGTGCAACCTAGGCGTCACTCTAGGGCGTTCGCCCGCCAGATCCAATAGCTAGGGCCTAAGAAGTCAACGCCAGAAGCATAAAATACAATATAAATACAACAGCTTTTCCATCGTATAAAATGAATAATTGCAACCAGTGTGATAGCAATGGTCATTTCTACGTTCCGGGCAACCTAGGTTCCACTCTAGGGCGTTGCTCCACCAGATCGAATGGTTAGGGCCTACGAAGTCAACGCCTGAAGCATAAAATACAATATAAATACAACAGCTTTTCCATCGTATAAAACGAATAATTGCTTCCAGTGTGAAAGTTATGGTCATTTCTACGTTCCGGGCAACCTAGGCTTCATTCTAGGGCGCTGTTCCACCAGATCGAACAGCTAGGGCCTTAGAAGTCAACGCCCGAAGCATAAAATACAAAATAAATAGAACAATTTTTCCATCGTATAAATCGAATAATTGCTACCAGTGTGAAAGTTATGGTCATTGCTACGTTCCGCGTAACCTACCCTTCACCCTGGGGCGTTGGTCCACCAGATCGAATAGTTACGGCCTTAGAAGTCAGCGCCAGAAGCATATAATACAATAAATATGCAACAGTTTCTCCATCGTTTAACAGGAATAACTGCAACCAGTGTGAATGTAATGGTCATTTCTACGTTCCGGATAACCTAGGTTTCACTCTAGGGCGTTGCTCCACCAGATCTAATAGCTAGGGACTTAGAATTCAACGCCATAAGAATAAAATACAATACGAGTACAACAGTTTTTCCATCGTATAAAATGAATAATTGCAACCAGTGTGAAAGTTATGGTCATTTCTACATTCCGAGCAACCTAGGCTTCACTCTAGGGCGTTGCACCACCTGATCGAATAGTTAGGGCCTTAGAAGTCAACGCCAGAAGCAGAAAATACAATAAAGATGCAACTGTTTTTCCATCGTATAACAGGAATAATTGCAACCAGTGTGAAGGTAATGGTATGTTCTACGTTCCGGGCAACCTATGCTCCACTCTAGGGCGGTGCTCTACCAGATTAAATAGTTAGGGCGTAAGATGTCAACGCCAGAAGCATAAAATACAATATAAATACAACAGCTTTTCCATCGTATATAATGTATATTTGCAAACAGTGTGAAAGTAATGATCGTTTCGGCGTTTCGGGCATCCTAGACTTAACACTGAGGCATTGCTCCACAAGATCAAATATTTAGGACCTTAGAAGTCAACCCCAGGAGCATAAAATACAATATAAATACAACAGTTTTTCCATCGTATAAAACGAATAATTGCAACCAGTATGAAACTTATGGTCATTTCTACATTCCGAGCAACCTAGGCTTCACCCTAGGGCGTTGCTCCAACAGATTGTATAGTTAGGGCCTTAGAAGTCAACGCCCGAAGCATAAAATACAAAATAAATAGAACGGTTTTTCCATTGTATAAAACGAATAATTGCTACCAGTGTAAAAGCTATGGTCACTTCTACGTTCCGGGCAACCTAGGCTTCACCCTAGGGCGTTGTTCCACCAGATCGAATAGTTAGGGCCTAAGAAGTGAACGCCAGAAGCATAAAATACGATAAAGATGCAACAGTTTTTCCATCGTATAAAACGAATAATTGCAACCAGTGTGAAAGTTATGGTCATTTCGACGTTCCGGGCAACCTAGGCTTCACCCTAGGCCGTTGTTCCACCAGATCGAATAGTTAGGGCCTAAGAAGTGAACGCCAGAAGCATAAAATGCAATAAAAATACAACAGTTTTTCCATCGTTTAGCAGGAATTATTTGCAACCAGTGTGATAGTAGTGGTCATTTCTACGTTCCGGGCAACCTAGGCTTCACTCTAGGGCGGTGCTCCACCTGATCGAATAGTTAGGGCCTTAGAAGTCAACGCCCGAAGCATTAAATACGATAAAGATGCAACAGTTTTTCCATCGTATAAAATGAATAATTGCAAACAGTGAAAGATATGGACATTTCTACGTTCCGGGCTACCTAGGCTTCACTCTATGGCGTTCTTCCACCACATCGAAAAGCAACGGCCTCAGAAGTCAACGCCAGAAGCATAAAATACAATATAAATAGAACAGTTTTTCCATTGTATAAAACGAATAATTTCTGCCAGTGTAAAAGTTATGGTCATTTCTACGTTCTGGGCAACCTAGGCTTCACCCTAGGCCGTTGTTCCACCAGATCGAATAGTTAGGGCCTAAGAAGTGAACGCCAGAAGCATAAAATACAATATAAATACAACAGTTTTTCCATCATATAAAACGAATGATAGCAACCAGTGTGAAAGTTATGGTCATTTCTACGTTCCGGGCAATCTAGGCTGCACTCTAGGGCGTTCCTCCACCATATCGAATAGTTAGGGCCTTAGAAGTCAACGCCTGAAGTATAAAATACAATACAAATACAACAGTCTTTCCATCCTATAACAGGAATAATTGCAACCCGTGTGAAAGTGATGGTCATTTCTACGTTCCAGGCAACCTAGGCTTCACTCTAGGGCGTTGCTCCACCAGATCAAACAGTTAGGGCCTTAGAAGTCAACGCCCGAAGCATTAAATACAAAATAAATAGAACTGTTTTTCCATTGTATAAAACGAATAATTGCTACCAGTGTAAAAGTTATGGTCATTTCTACGTTCCGGGCAACCTAGGCTTCACTCTAGGGCGTTGCTCTACCAGATCGAATAGTTAGGGCCTTAGAAGTCAACGCCCGAAGCATAAAATACAAAATAAATACAACTGTTTTTCCATCGTATAAAACGAATAATTGCTACCAGTGTGAAAGCTATGGTCATTTCTACTTTCCGGGCAACCTAGGCTTCACCCTAGGGCGTTGTTCCACCAGATGGAATAGTTAGGGCCTATGAAGTCAACGCCAGAAGCATAAAATACGATATAAATACAACAGCTCTTCCATCGTATAAAACAAATAATTGCAACCAGTTTGATAGTGATGGTCATTTCTACGTACCGGGCAACCTAGGCTTCACTCTAGGGCGTTGCTCCACCAGATGGAATAGTTAGGGCCTTAGAAGTCAACGCCCGAAGCATAAAATATAAAATAAATAGAACAGTTTTTCCATCGTATAAAACGAATAATTTGCAACCAGTGTGATAGTAGTGGTCATTTCTACGTTCCGGGCAACCCAGGTTTCACTCCAGGGCGTTGCTCCACCAGATCGAATAGTTACGGCCTAAGAAGTCAACGCCAGAAGCATAAAATACGACATAAATACAACAGCTTTTCCATCGTATAAAAGGAATAATTGCAAACAGTGTGAAAGTAATGGTCATTCCTACGTTGGGGCAACCTAGGCTTCACTCTACGGCGTTGCTCCACCAGATCGAATATTTAGGTCCTAAGAAGTCAACACCAGAAGAATAAAATACAAAATAAAAACAACAGCCTTTACACCGTATAAAACGAATAATTGCAACCTGTGTGAAGGTTATGGTCCTATCTACGTTCCGGGCAACCTAGGCTTAACTGTCGGGCGTTGCTCCGCCAGATCGAAATGTTAGGGCCTAAGAAGTCAACGCCCGAAGCATAAAATACGATATAAATACAACAGCATTTCCAGCGTATTAAATGAATAATTGCAAACAGTGTGAAAGTAATGCTCATATCTACGTTCCGGGCAACCCAGGCTTCACTCTACGGCGTTGCTCCACCAGATCGAAATGTTAGGGCCTTAGAAGTCAACGCCCGAAGCATAAAATACGATATAAATACAACAGCATTTCCAGCGTATTAAATGAATAATTGCAAACAGTGTGAAAGTAGTGGTCATTTCTACGTTCCGGGCAACCTAGGCTTCACCCTAGGGCTTTGCAGCAACAGATTGAATAGTTAGGGCCTTAGGAGTCAACGCCCGAAGCATAAAATACAAAATAAATACAACAGCTGTTCCATCGTATAAAATGAATAATTGCAAACAGTGTGAAAGTAATGGTCATTTCTACTTTCCGGGCAACCTAGACTTCACCCTAGGGCGTTCCTCCACCAGTTGGAATAGTTAGAGCCTAAGAAGTCAACGCCAGAAGCATAAAATACGATATAAATACAACTGCTATTCCATCGTATAAAACGAATAATTGCAACCAGTGTGAAACCTATGGTCATTTCTACGTTCCGGGCAACCTAGGCTTCACCCTAGGGCGTTGCTCCAACAGATTGAATAGTTAGGGCCTTAGAAGTCAATGCCCGAAGCATAAAATGCAATAAAAATACAACAGCTTTTCCATCGTATAGCAGGATTAATTTGCAACCAGTGTGATAGTAGTGGTCATTTCTACGTTCCGGGCAACCTAGGTTTCACTCCATGGCGGTGCTCCACCAGATCGAATAGTTACGGCCTAAGAAGTCAACGCCAGAAGCACAAAATACGATAAAGATGCAACAGTTTTTCCATCGTATAAAACGAATAATTGCAACCAGTGTGAAAGTTATGGTCATTTCTACAGTCCGAGCAACCTAGGCTTCACTCTAGGGCGTTGCTCCACCAGACCGAATGGTTAGGTCCTTAGAAGTCAACGCCAGAAGCATAAAATACGATATAAATACAACAGCTTTTCCATCGTATAAAAGGAATAATTGCAAACAGTGTGAAAGTAATGGTCATTTCTACGTTCCGGGCAACCTAGGCTTCACTGTATGGCGTTCTTCCACCACATCGAATAGCTACGGCCTCAGAAGTCAAGGCCTGAAGTATAAAATACAATAAAAATACAACAGTTTTTCCATCGTATAAAACGAATAATTGCAACCAGTATGAAACTTATGGTCCTTTCTACGTACCGGGCAACCTAGGCTTCACTCTAGGGCGTTGCTCTACCAGATCGAATAGTTAGGGCCTTAGAAGTCAACGCCCGAAGCATAAAATATAAAATAAATAGAACAGTTTTTCCATCGTATAATACGGATAATTGCTACCAGTGTGAAAGTTATGGTCATTTCTACGTTCCGGGCAACCTAGGCTGCACTCTAGGGCGTTGCTCCACCAGATCAAACAGTTAGGTCCTTAGAAGTCAACGCCAGAAGCATAAAATACGATATAAATACAACAGCTTTTCCATCGTATAAAGGGAATAATTGCAAACAGTGTGAAAGTAATGGTCATTTCTACGTTCCGGGCTACCTAGGCTGCACTCTAGGGCGTTGCTCCACTAGATCGAATAGTTAGGGCCTTAGAAGTCAACGCCCGAAGCATAAAATACAAAATAAATAAAACAGTTATTCCATCGTATAAAACGAATAATTGCTACCAGTGTGAAAGATATGAACATTTCTACGATCCGGGCTACCTAGGCTTCACTCTATGGCGGTCTTCCACCACATCGAAAGCAACGGCCTCAGAAGTCAACGCCAGAAGCATAAAATACGATATAAATACAACAGCTTTTCCATCGTATAATACAAACAATTGCAACCAGTGTGAAAGTTATGGTCATTTCTACGTTGCGGGCAACCTAGGCTTCACTCTACGGCGATGCTCCACCAGATCAAACAGATAGGGCATTAGAAGTCAACGCCCGAAGCATAAAATACAAAAGAAATAGAACGGTTTTTCCATTGTATAAAACGAATAATTGCTGCCAGTGTAAAAGTTATGGTCATTTCTACGTTCCAGGCAACCTAGGCTTCACCCTAGGGAGTTGTACCACCAGATCGAATAGTTAGGGCCTAAGAAGTGAGCGCCAGAAGCATAAAATACAATATAAATACAACAGTTTTTCCATCGTATAAAACGAATAATTGCAACCAGTATGATACTTATGGTCATTTCTACGTACCGGGCAACATAGGCTTCACTCTAGGGCGTTGCTCTACCAGATCGAATAGTTAGGGCCTTAGAAGTCAACGCCCGAAGCGTAAAATACAAAATAAATAGAACAGTTTTTCCATCCTATAAAACGAATAACTGCTACCAGTGTGAAAGTTATGGTCATTTATACTTTTCGGGCAACCTAGGCTTCACCCTAGGGCGTTGTTCCACCAGATCGAATAGTTAGGGCCTTAGAAGTCAACGCCCGAAGCATAAAATACGATATAAATACAACAGCTTTTCCATCGTATAAAACAAACAATTGCAACCAGTGTGAAAGTTATGGTCATTTCTACGTTGCGGGCAACCTAGGCTTCACTCTACGGCGATGCTCCACCAGATCAAACAGATAGGGCATTAGAAGTCAACGCCCGAAGCATAAAATACAAAAGAAATAGAACGGTTTTTCCATTGTATAAAACGAATAATTGCAACCAGTATGAAACTTATGGTCATTTCTACTTACCGGGCAACCTAGGCTTCACTCTAGGGCGTTGCTCTACCAGATCGAATAGTTAGGGCCTTAGAAGTCAACGCCCGAAGCATAAAATACAGAATAAATAGAACAGTTTTTCCATCGTATAAAACGAATAATTGCTACCAGTGTGAAAGTTATGGTCATTTCTACTTTCCGGGCAACCTAGGCTTCACCCTAGGGCGTTGTTCCACCAGATGGAATAGTTAGGGCCTAAGAAGTCGACGCCAGAAGCATAAAATACGATATAAATACAACAGCTTTTCCATCGTATAAAACAAATAATTGCAACCACTTTGATAGTGATAGTCATTTCTACGTACCGGGCAACCTAGGCTTCACTCTAGGGCGTTGCTCCACCAGATCGAATAGTTAGGGCCATAGAAGTCAACGCCCGAAGCATAAAATATAAAATAAATAGAACAGTTTTTCCATCGTATAAAACGAAAAATTGCTACCAGTGTGAAAGTTATGGTCATTTCTACGTTCCGCGAAATCTGGGCTTTACCCTAGGGCGTTGTTCCACCAGATGGAATAGTTAGGGCCTAAGAAGTCAACGCCAGGAGCATAATAAACGATATAAATACAACAGCTTTTCCATCGTATAAAACGAATAATTGCAACCAGTGTGGAAGTTATGGTCATTTCGGCGTTTCGGGCATCCTAGACTTAACTCTGAGGCATCGCTCCACCTGATCGAATAGTTAGGGCCTAAGAAGTCAACGCCAGAAGCATAAAATACAATATAAATACAACAGTTTTTCCATCGTATAAAACGAATAATTGCAACCAGTATGAAACTTATGGTCCTTTCTACGTACCGGGCAACCTAGGCTTCACTCTAGGGCGTTGCTCTACCAGATCGAATAGTTAGGGCCTTAGAAGTCAACGCCCGAAGCATAAAATATAAAATAAATAGAACAGTTTTTCCATCGTGTAACAGGAATAATTGTAACCAGTGTGAAAGTAATGGTCATTTCTACGTTCCGGGCAACATACGGTTCACTCTTGAACGTTGCCCCACGAGATCGAATAGCTAGGACCTTATAAGTCTACGCCAGAAACATAAAATACTATAAAAATGCAACAGTTTTTCCATCGTATAACAGGAATAACTGCAACCAGTGTGAAAGTACTGGTCATTTCTACGTTTCGGGCAACCTAGACTTCACGCTAGGGCGTTGCTCCACCAAATCGAATAGCTAGGGCCTTAGAAGTCAACGCCAGAAGCATAAAATACAATAAAAATGCAACAGTTTTTCCATCCTATAACAGGAATAACCACAACCAGTGTGAAAGTACTGGTCATTTCTACGTTCCGGGTATCCTAGGCTTCTCTCTAGGGCGTTGCTCCACCAGAGCGAATAGTTAGGGCCTAAGAAGTCAACGCCAGAAGCATAAAGTGCTATAAAAATACAACAGTCCTTCCACCGTGTAACAGGAATAATTGCAACCAGTGTGAAGGAAATGGTCACTTCTACGTTCCGGGCAACCTAGGCTTCCCTCTAGGGTGTTGTTCCACCAGATCGAATTGCTAGGGCCTTAGAAGTCAACGCCCAAGGCATAAAATACAATAAAAGTACAACAGTTTTTCCTTCATATAGCATGAATAATTGCAATCAGTGTGAAAGTAATGATCATTTCGGCGTTTCGGGCATCCTAGATTTAACTGTGAGGTATTGCTCCACCAGATCGAATACGTAGGGCCTTAGAAGTCAAATCCAGAAGCATAAAGTACTATAAAAATCCAACAGTTTGTCCTTCGTATAACAGGAATAATTGCAACCCTTGCGAAAGTGATGGTCATTTCTACGTTCCGGGCAATCCAGGCTTCACTCTAGGGCGTTGTTCCACCAGATCGAATAGTTAGGGCCTAAGAAGTCAATGCCAGAAGCATAAAGTACAATAAAAATGCAACAGTTTGTCCATCGTATAACAGGAATAATTGCAACCAGAGTGAAAGTAATGGTCCTTTCTAGGTTTCGGGCAACCTAGGCTTCACTCTAGGGCGTTGCTCCACCAGATCCAATAGCTAGGGCCTTTGAAGCCAACGCCAGAAGCATAAAATAAAATAAAAATTCACAATGTTTCAATCGTATAACAGGAATAATTGCAACAAGTGTGACGGTAATGGTCATTTCTACGTTCCGGGCAACCTAGGCTTCACCCTAGGTCGGTGCGCCACCACATCGAATAGCTATGGACTTAGTAGTCAACGCCAGAAACATAAAATACAACATAATTAAAACAGTTTTTCCATCGTATAAAATGAATAATTGCAAACAGTGTGAAAGTAACGGTCATTCCTAGGTTTCGGTCAACCCAGGCTTCACTCTAGGGCGCTGCTACACCAGATCGAATAGTTGCGGCCTTAGAAGTCAACGCCAGAAGCATAAAATACAATATAAATACAACAGTTTTTCCTTCGTATAGCAGGAATAATTGCAACCAATGTGAAAGTAATGGTCATTTCTACGTTCCGGGCAGCCTAGGCTTCGCTCTAGGGCGTTGCTCCACCACATCAAATAGATACGGCCTTAGAAGTCAGCTCCAGAAGCATAAAATACAATATAATTAAAACAGTTTTTCCATCGTATAAAATGAATAATTGCAAACAATGTGAAAGTAACGGTCATTCCTACGTTCCGGGCAACCCAGGGTTCACTCTAAGGCATTGCTCCCCCAGATCGAATAGATAGGGCCTAAAAAGTCAACGCCAGAAGCATAAAATACAATATAAATACAACAGCTTTTCCACTATATAAAATGAATATTTGCAAACAGTGTGAAAGTAATGGTCATTTCTATGTTCCGGGAAACCTAGGTTTCACTCTAGGGCGTTGCTCCACCAGGTCGAATAGCTGCGACCTTAGAAGACAACGCCTGAAGCATAAAATACAATAAAAATACAACAGTTTTTCCGTCGTATAACAGGAATAATTGCAACCAGTCTGAAAGACATTGTCATTTCTACGTTGCGGGCAACCTAGGCTTCTCTCTAGGGCGTTGCTACACCAGACCGAATAGTTAGGGCCTAAGAAGTCATCGCCAGAAGCATATAATACAATATAAGTACAACACCTTTTCCATCGTATAACAGGAATAATTGCAACCAGTGTGAAAGTTATGGTCATTTCTACGTTCCGGGTAACCTAGGCTTCATTCTAGGGCGCTCTTCCACCAGATCGAACAGCTAGGGCCTTAGAAGTCAACGCCCGAAGCATAAAATACAAAAAAATAGAACAGTTTTTCCATGTGTAAAACGAATAATGGCAACCAGTGTGAAAGTTATGGTCATTTCTACGTTCCGGGTAACCTAGGCGTCACTCTAGGGCGTTACTCCACCAGATCGAATGGTTAGGGCCTTAGAAGTCAACGCCAGAAGCATGAAATACAATAAAGATGCAACAGTTTTTCCATCGTACAACAGGAATAACTGCAAACAGTGTGAAAGTACTGGTCATTTCTACGTTCCGGGTAACCTAGGTTTCACTCTAGGGCGTTGCTCCATCAGATCGAATAGCTAGGGCCTTAGAAGTCAACGCCAGAAGCATAAAATACGATATAAATACAACAGCTTTTCCATCGTATAAAACGAATAATGGTAACCAGTGTGAAAGTTATGGTCATTTCTACGTTCCAGTCAACCTAGGCTTCACTCTAGGACGTTGCTCCACCAGATCGAATAGTTAGGGCCTATGAAGTCAACGCCAGAAGCATAAAATACAAAAAAGGTGCAACAGTTTTTCCATCGTATAACAGGAATAATTGCAACCAGTGTGAAGGTAATGGTATGTTCTACGTTCCGGGCAGCCTAGGCTTCGCTCTAGGGCGGTGCTCCACCAGATCAAATAGTTAGGGCCTAAGAAGTCAACGCCAGTAGCATAAATTACAATATAAGTACAACAGATTTTCCATCGTATATAATGTATATTTGCAAACAGTGTGGAAGTAATGGTCACTTCTACGTTCCGGGAAACCTAAGCTTCACCCTATGGCGTTGCTCGACCAGATCGAATAGCTAGGGCCTTAGAAGTCAACGCCCGAAGCATAAAATACGATATAAATACAACAGCATTTCCATCGTATTAAATGAATAATTGCAAACAGTGTGAAAGTAACGGTCATTCCTACGTTCCGGGCAACCCAGGGTTCACTCTAAGGCATTGCTCCCCCAGATCGAATAGATAGGGCCTAAAAAGTCAACGCCAGAAGCATAAAATACAATATAAATACAACAGCTTTTCCACTATATAAAATGAATATTTGCAAACAGTGTGAAAGTAATGGTCATTTCTATGTTCCGGGAAACCTAGGTTTCACTCTAGGGCGTTTCTCCACCAGGTCGAATAGCTGCGACCTTAGAAGACAACGCCTGAAGCATAAAATACAATAAAAATACAACAGTTTTTCCGTCGTATAACAGGAATAATTGCAACCAGTCTGAAAGACATTGTCATTTCTACGTTGCGGGCAACCTAGGCTTCTCTCTAGGGCGTTGCTACACCAGACCGAATAGTTAGGGCCTAAGAAGTCATCGCCAGATGCATATAATACAATATAAGTACAACACCTTTTCCATCGTATAACAGGAATAATTGCAACCAGCGTTAAGGTTATGGTCATTTCTACGTTCCGGGCAACATAGGCTTCATTCTAGGGCGTTGCTCCACTAGATCGAATAGTTAGGGCCTTAGAAGTCAATGTCAGAAGCATAAAATACAATATAAATACATCAGTATTTCCATTGCATAAAATGAATAATTGCAAACAGTGTGACAGTAATCGTCATTTCTACGTTCCGGGCAATCCAGGCTTCACCCTAGGGCGTTGCTCCACCACATCGAATAGCTACGGCCTTAGAAGTCAACGCCCGAAGCATAAAGTGCAATAAAAATGCAGCAGTTTTTCCGCCGTATAACAGGAATAATTGCAACCGGAGTGAAGATGATGGTCATTTCTACGTTCCGTGCAACCTAGGCGTCACTCTAGGGCGTTCGCCCGCCAGATCCAATAGCTAGGGCCTAAGAAGTCAACGCCAGAAGCATAAAATACAATATAAATACAACAGCTTTTCCATCGTATAAAATGAATAATTGCAACCAGTGTGATAGCAATGGTCATTTCTACGTTCCGGGCAACCTAGGTTCCACTCTAGGGCGTTGCTCCACCAGATCGAATGGTTAGGGCCTACGAAGTCAACGCCTGAAGCATAAAATACAATATAAATACAACAGCTTTTCCATCGTATAAAACGAATAATTGCTTCCAGTGTGAAAGTTATGGTCATTTCTACGTTCCGGGCAACCTAGGCTTCATTCTAGGGCGCTGTTCCACCAGATCGAACAGCTAGGGCCTTAGAAGTCAACGCCCGAAGCATAAAATACAAAATAAATAGAACAATTTTTCCATCGTATAAATCGAATAATTGCTACCAGTGTGAAAGTTATGGTCATTGCTACGTTCCGCGTAACCTACCCTTCACCCTGGGGCGTTGGTCCACCAGATCGAATAGTTACGGCCTTAGAAGTCAGCGCCAGAAGCATATAATACAATAAATATGCAACAGTTTCTCCATCGTTTAACAGGAATAACTGCAACCAGTGTGAATGTAATGGTCATTTCTACGTTCCGGATAACCTAGGTTTCACTCTAGGGCGTTGCTCCACCAGATCTAATAGCTAGGGACTTAGAATTCAACGCCATAAGAATAAAATACAATACGAGTACAACAGTTTTTCCATCGTATAAAATGAATAATTGCAACCAGTGTGAAAGTTATGGTCATTTCTACATTCCGAGCAACCTAGGCTTCACTCTAGGGCGTTGCACCACCTGATCGAATAGTTAGGGCCTTAGAAGTCAACGCCAGAAGCAGAAAATACAATAAAGATGCAACTGTTTTTCCATCGTATAACAGGAATAATTGCAACCAGTGTGAAGGTAATGGTATGTTCTACGTTCCGGGCAACCTATGCTCCACTCTAGGGCGGTGCTCTACCAGATTAAATAGTTAGGGCGTAAGAAGTCAACGCCAGAAGCATAAAATACAATATAAATACAACAGCTTTTCCATCGTATATAATGTATATTTGCAAACAGTGTGAAAGTAATGATCGTTTCGGCGTTTCGGGCATCCTAGACTTAACACTGAGGCATTGCTCCACAAGATCGAATATTTAGGACCTTAGAAGTCAACCCCAGGAGCATAAAATACAATATAAATACAACAGTTTTTCCATCGTATAAAACGAATAATTGCAACCAGTATGAAACTTATGGTCATTTCTACATTCCGAGCAACCTAGGCTTCACCCTAGGGCGTTGCTCCAACAGATTGTATAGTTAGGGCCTTAGAAGTCAACGCCCGAAGCATAAAATACAAAATAAATAGAACGGTTTTTCCATTGTATAAAACGAATAATTGCTACCAGTGTAAAAGCTATGGTCACTTCTACGTTCCGGGCAACCTAGGCTTCACCCTAGGCCGTTGTTCCACCAGATCGAATAGTTAGGGCCTAAGAAGTGAACGCCAGAAGCATAAAATACAATATAAATACAACAGTTTTTCCATCATATAAAACGAATGATAGCAACCAGTGTGAAAGTTATGGTCATTTCTACGTTCCGGGCAATCTAGGCTGCACTCTAGGGCGTTCCTCCACCATATCGAATAGTTAGGGCCTTAGAAGTCAACGCCTGAAGTATAAAATACAATACAAATACAACAGTCTTTCCATCCTATAACAGGAATAATTGCAACCCGTGTGAAAGTGATGGTCATTTCTACGTTCCAGGCAACCTAGGCTTCACTCTAGGGCGTTGCTCCACCAGATCAAACAGTTAGGGCCTTAGAAGTCAACGCCCGAAGCATTAAATACAAAATAAATAGAACTGTTTTTCCATTGTATAAAACGAATAATTGCTACCAGTGTAAAAGTTATGGTCATTTCTACGTTCCGGGCAACCTAGGCTTCACTCTAGGGCGTTGCTCTACCAGATCGAATAGTTAGGGCCTTAGAAGTCAACGCCCGAAGCATAAAATACAAAATAAATACAACTGTTTTTCCATCGTATAAAACGAATAATTGCTACCAGTGTGAAAGCTATGGTCATTTCTACTTTCCGGGCAACCTAGGCTTCACCCTAGGGCGTTGTTCCACCAGATGGAATAGTTAGGGCCTATGAAGTCAACGCCAGAAGCATAAAATACGATATAAATACAACAGCTCTTCCATCGTATAAAACAAATAATTGCAACCAGTTTGATAGTGATGGTCATTTCTACGTACCGGGCAACCTAGGCTTCACTCTAGGGCGTTGCTCCACCAGATGGAATAGTTAGGGCCTTAGAAGTCAACGCCCGAAGCATAAAATATAAAATAAATAGAACAGTTTTTCCATCGTATAAAACGAATAATTTGCAACCAGTGTGATAGTAGTGGTCATTTCTACGTTCCGGGCAACCCAGGTTTCACTCCAGGGCGTTGCTCCACCAGATCGAATAGTTACGGCCTAAGAAGTCAACGCCAGAAGCATAAAATACGATATAAATACAACAGCTTTTCCATCGTATAAAAGGAATAATTGCAAACAGTGTGAAAGTAATGGTCATTCCTACGTTGGGGCAACCTAGGCTTCACTCTACGGCGTTGCTCCACCAGATCGAATATTTAGGTCCTAAGAAGTCAACACCAGAAGAATAAAATACAAAATAAAAACAACAGCCTTTACACCGTATAAAACGAATAATTGCAACCTGTGTGAAGGTTATGGTCCTATCTACGTTCCGGGCAACCTAGGCTTAACTGTCGGGCGTTGCTCCGCCAGATCGAAATGTTAGGGCCTAAGAAGTCAACGCCCGAAGCATAAAATACGATATAAATACAACAGCATTTCCAGCGTATTAAATGAATAATTGCAAACAGTGTGAAAGTAATGCTCATATCTACGTTCCGGGCAACCCAGCCTTCACTCTACGGCGTTGCTCCACCAGATCGAAATGTTAGGGCCTTAGAAGTCAACGCCCGAAGCATAAAATACGATATAAATACAACAGCATTTCCAGCGTATTAAATGAATAATTGCAAACAGTGTGAAAGTAGTGGTCATTTCTACGTTCCGGGCAACCTAGGCTTCACCCTAGGGCTTTGCAGCAACAGATTGAATAGTTAGGGCCTTAGGAGTCAACGCCCGAAGCATAAAATACAAAATAAATACAACAGCTGTTCCATCGTATAAAATGAATAATTGCAAACAGTGTGAAAGTAATGGTCATTTCTACTTTCCGGGCAACCTAGACTTCACCCTAGGGCGTTCCTCCACCAGTTGGAATAGTTAGAGCCTAAGAAGTCAACGCCAGAAGCATAAAATACGATATAAATACAACTGCTATTCCATCGTATAAAACGAATAATTGCAACCAGTGTGAAACCTATGGTCATTTCTACGTTCCGGGCAACCTAGGCTTCACCCTAGGGCGTTGCTCCAACAGATTGAATAGTTAGGGCCTTAGAAGTCAATGCCCGAAGCATAAAATGCAATAAAAATACAACAGCTTTTCCATCGTATAGCAGGATTAATTTGCAACCAGTGTGATAGTAGTGGTCATTTCTACGTTCCGGGCAACCTAGGTTTCACTCCAGGGCGGTGCTCCACCAGATCGAATAGTTACGGCCTAAGAAGTCAACGCCAGAAGCACAAAATACGATAAAGATGCAACAGTTTTTCCATCGTATAAAACGAATAATTGCAACCAGTGTGAAAGTTATGGTCATTTCTACAGTCCGAGCAACCTAGGCTTCACTCTAGGGCGTTGCTCCACCAGACCGAATGGTTAGGTCCTTAGAAGTCAACGCCAGAAGCATAAAATACGATATAAATACAACAGCTTTTCCATCGTATAAAAGGAATAATTGCAAACAGTGTGAAAGTAATGGTCATTTCTACGTTCCGGGCAACCTAGGCTTCACTGTATGGCGTTCTTCCACCACATCGAATAGCTACGGCCTCAGAAGTCAAGGCCTGAAGTATAAAATACAATAAAAATACAACAGTCTTTCCATCCTATAACTGGAATAATTGCAACACGCGTGAAAGTAATGATCATTTCGGCGTTTCGGGCATCCTAGACTTAACTCTGAGGCATCGCTCCACCTGATCGAATAGTTAGGGCCTAAGAAGTCAACGCCAGAAGCATAAAATACAATATAAATACAACAGTTTTTCCATCGTATAAAACGAATAATTGCAACCAGTATGAAACTTATGGTCCTTTCTACGTACCGGGCAACCTAGGCTTCACTCTAGGGCGTTGCTCTACCAGATCGAATAGTTAGGGCCTTAGAAGTCAACGCCCGAAGCATAAAATATAAAATAAATAGAACAGTTTTTCCATCGTATAAAACGGATAATTGCTACCAGTGTGAAAGTTATGGTCATTTCTACGTTCCGGGCAACCTAGGCTGCACTCTAGGGCGTTGCTCCACCAGATCAAACAGTTAGGTCCTTAGAAGTCAACGCCAGAAGCATAAAATACGATATAAATACAACAGCTTTTCCATCGTATAAAGGGAATAATTGCAAACAGTGTGAAAGTAATGGTCATTTCTACGTTCCGGGCTACCTAGGCTGCACTCTAGGGCGTTGCTCCACTAGATCGAATAGTTAGGGCCTTAGAAGTCAACGCCCGAAGCATAAAATACAAAATAAATAAAACAGTTATTCCATCGTATAAAACGAATAATTGCTACCAGTGTGAAAGATATGAACATTTCTACGATCCGGGCTACCTAGGCTTCACTCTATGGCGGTCTTCCACCTCATCGAAAGCAACGGCCTCAGAAGTCAACGCCAGAAGCATAAAATACGATATAAATACAACAGCTTTTCCATCGTATAATACAAACAATTGCAACCAGTGTGAAAGTTATGGTCATTTCTACGTTGCGGGCAACCTAGGCTTCACTCTACGGCGATGCTCCACCAGATCAAACAGATAGGGCATTAGAAGTCAACGCCCGAAGCATAAAATACAAAAGAAATAGAACGGTTTTTCCATTGTATAAAACGAATAATTGCTGCCAGTGTAAAAGTTATGGTCATTTCTACGTTCCAGGCAACCTAGGCTTCACCCTAGGGAGTTGTACCACCAGATCGAATAGTTAGGGCCTAAGAAGTGAGCGCCAGAAGCATAAAATACAATATAAATACAACAGTTTTTCCATCGTATAAAACGAATAATTGCAACCAGTATGATACTTATGGTCATTTCTACGTACCGGGCAACATAGGCTTCACTCTAGGGCGTTGCTCTACCAGATCGAATAGTTAGGGCCTTAGAAGTCAACGCCCGAAGCGTAAAATACAAAATAAATAGAACAGTTTTTCCATCCTATAAAACGAATAACTGCTACCAGTGTGAAAGTTATGGTCATTTATACTTTTCGGGCAACCTAGGCTTCACCCTAGGGCGTTGTTCCACCAGATCGAATAGTTAGGGCCTTAGAAGTCAACGCCCGAAGCATAAAATACGATATAAATACAACAGCTTTTCCATCGTATAAAACAAACAATTGCAACCAGTGTGAAAGTTATGGTCATTTCTACGTTGCGGGCAACCTAGGCTTCACTCTACGGCGATGCTCCACCAGATCAAACAGATAGGGCATTAGAAGTCAACGCCCGAAGCATAAAATACAAAAGAAATAGAACGGTTTTTCCATTGTATAAAACGAATAATTGCAACCAGTATGAAACTTATGGTCATTTCTACTTACCGGGCAACCTAGGCTTCACTCTAGGGCGTTGCTCTACCAGATCGAATAGTTAGGGCCTTAGAAGTCAACGCCCGAAGCATAAAATACAAAATAAATAGAACAGTTTTTCCATCGTATAAAACGAATAATTGCTACCAGTGTGAAAGTTATGGTCATTTCTACTTTCCGGGCAACCTAGGCTTCACCCTAGGGCGTTGTTCCACCAGATGGAATAGTTAGGGCCTAAGAAGTCGACGCCAGAAGCATAAAATACGATATAAATACAACAGCTTTTCCATCGTATAAAACAAATAATTGCAACCACTTTGATAGTGATAGTCATTTCTACGTACCGGGCAACCTAGGCTTCACTCTAGGGCGTTGCTCCACCAGATCGAATAGTTAGGGCCATAGAAGTCAACGCCCGAAGCATAAAATATAAAATAAATAGAACAGTTTTTCCATCGTATAAAACGAAAAATTGCTACCAGTGTGAAAGTTATGGTCATTTCTACGTTCCGCGAAATCTGGGCTTTACCCTAGGGCGTTGTTCCACCAGATGGAATAGTTAGGGCCTAAGAAGTCAACGCCAGGAGCATAATAAACGATATAAATACAACAGCTTTTCCATCGTATAAAACGAATAATTGCAACCAGTGTGGAAGTTATGGTCATTTCGGCGTTTCGGGCATCCTAGACTTAACTCTGAGGCATCGCTCCACCTGATCGAATAGTTAGGGCCTAAGAAGTCAACGCCAGAAGCATAAAATACAATATAAATACAACAGTTTTTCCATCGTATAAAACGAATAATGGCAACCAGTGTGAAAGTTATGGTCATTTCTACGTTCCGGGTAACCTAGGCGTCACTCTAGGGCGTTACTCCACCAGATCGAATGGTTAGGGCCTTAGAAGTCAACGCCAGAAGCATGAAATACAATAAAGATGCAACAGTTTTTCCATCGTACAACAGGAATAACTGCAAACAGTGTGTAAGTACTGGTCATTTCTACGTTCCGGGTAACCTAGGTTTCACTCTAGGGCGTTGCTCCACCAGATCGAATAGCTAGGGCCTTAGAAGTCAACGCCAGAAGCATAAAATACGATATAAATACAACAGCTTTTCCATCGTATAAAACGAATAATGGTAACCAGTGTGAAAGTTATGGTCATTTCTACGTTCCAGTCAACCTAGGCTTCACTCTAGGACGTTGCTCCACCAGATCGAATAGTTAGGGCCTATGAAGTCAACGCCAGAAGCATAAAATACAAAAAAGGTGCAACAGTTTTTCCATCGTATAACAGGAATAATTGCAACCAGTGTGAAGGTAATGGTATGTTCTACGTTCCGGGCAGCCTAGGCTTCGCTCTAGGGCGGTGCTCCACCAGATCAAATAGTTAGGGCCTAAGAAGTCAACGCCAGTAGCATAAATTACAATATAAGTACAACAGATTTTCCATCGTATATAATGTATATTTGCAAACAGTGTGGAAGTAATGGTCACTTCTACGTTCCGGGAAACCTAAGCTTCACCCTATGGCGTTGCTCGACCAGATCGAATAGCTAGGGCCTTAGAAGTCAACGCCCGAAGCATAAAATACAAAATAAATAGAACAATTTTTCCATCGTATAAATCGAATAATTGCTACCAGTGTGAAAGTTATGGTCATTGCTACGTTCCGCGCAACCTACCCTTCACCCTGGGGCGTTGCTCCACCAGATCGAATAGTTACGGCCTTAGAAGTCAGCGCCAGAAGCATATAATACAATAAATATGCAACAGTTTCTCCATCGTTTAACAGGAATAACTGCAACCAGTGTGAATGTAATGGTCATTTCTACGTTCCGGATAACCTAGGTTTCACTCTAGGGCGTTGCTCCACCAGATCTAATAGCTAGGGACTTAGAATTCAACGCCATAAGAATAAAATACAATACGAGTACAACAGTTTTTCCATCGTATAAAATGAATAATTGCAACCAGTGTGAAAGTTATGGTCATTTCTACATTCCGAGCAACCTAGGCTTCACTCTAGGGCGTTGCTCCACCTGATCGAATAGTTAGGGCCTTAGAAGTCAACGCCAGAAGCAGAAAATACAATAAAGATACAACTGTTTTTCCATCGTATAACAGGAATAATTGCAACCAGTGTGAAGGTAATGGTATGTTCTACGTTCCGGGCAACCTATGCTCCACTCTAGGGCGGTGCTCTACCAGATTAAATAGTTAGGGCGTAAGAAGTCAACGCCAGAAGCATAAAATACAATATAAATACAACAGTTATTCCATCATATAGAATGAATAGTTGCAAACATTGTAAAAGTAATGGTCATTTCTACCTTCCGGGCAACCTAGGCGTCACTCTAGGGCGTTGCTCCACCACATCTGATAGCTACGGCCTTAGAAGTCAGCGCCCGAAGCATAAAATACAAAATAAATAGAACAATTTTTCCATCGTATAAAACGAATAATTGCTACCAGTGTGAAAGTTATGGTCATTGCTACGTTCCGCGGAACCTACCCTTCACCCTAGGGCGTTGCTCCACCAGATCGAATAGTTACGGCCTTAGAAGTCAGCGCCAGAAGCATAAAATACAATAAATATGCAACAGTTTTTCCATCGTTTAACAGGAATAACTGCAACCAGTGTGAATGTAATGGTCATTTCTACGTTCCGGATAACCTAGGTTTCACTTTAGGGCGTTGCTCTACCAGACCGAATAGCTAGGGACTTGGAATTCAACGCCAGAAGGATAAAATACAATATAAGTGCAACAGTTATTCCATCGTATAAAACGAATAATTGCGATCAGTGTGAAAGTTATGGTCATTTCTACATTCCGAGCAACCTAGGCTTCACTCTAGGGAGTTGCTCCACCAGATCGAATAGTTAGGTCCTTAGAAGTCAACGCCAGAAGCATAAAATACGATATAAATACAACAGCTTTTCCATTGTATAAAAGGAATAATTGCAAGCAGTGTGAAAGTAATGGTCATTTCTACGTTCCGGGCAACCTAGGCTTCACTCTACGGCGTTGTTCCACCAAATCGAATAGTTAGGGCCTAAGAAGTCAACACCAGAAGAATAAAATACAAAATAAATACAACAGCCTTTACACCGTATAAAACGAATAATTGCAACCTGTGTGAAGGTTATGGTCATATCTACGTTCCGGGCAACCTAGGCTTCACTGTCGGGCGTTGCTCCACCAGATCGAAATGTTAGGGCCTAAGAAGTCTACGCCCGAAGCATAAAATACGATATAAATACAACAGCATTTCCATCGTATTAAATGAATAATTGCAAACAGTGTGAAAGTAACGGTCATTCCTACGTTCCGGGCAACCCAGGGTTCACTCTAAGGCATTGCTCCCCCAGATCGAATAGATAGGGCCTAAAAAGTCAACGCCAGAAGCATAAAATACAATATAAATACAACAGCTTTTCCACTATATAAAATGAATATTTGCAAACAGTGTGAAAGTAATGGTCATTTCTATGTTCCGGGAAACCTAGGTTTCACTCTAGGGCGTTGCTCCACCAGGTCGAATAGCTGCGACCTTAGAAGACAACGCCTGAAGCATAAAATACAATAAAAATACAACAGTTTTTCCGTCGTATAACAGGAATAATTGCAACCAGTCTGAAAGACATTGTCATTTCTACGTTGCGGGCAACCTAGGCTTCTCTCTAGGGCGTTGCTACACCAGACCGAATAGTTAGGGCCTAAGAAGTCATCGCCAGATGCATATAATACAATATAAGTACAACACCTTTTCCATCGTATAACAGGAATAATTGCAACCAGCGTTAAGGTTATGGTCATTTCTACGTTCCGGGCAACATAGGCTTCATTCTAGGGCGTTGCTCCACTAGATCGAATAGTTAGGGCCTTAGAAGTCAATGTCAGAAGCATAAAATACAATATAAATACATCAGTATTTCCATTGCATAAAATGAATAATTGCAAACAGTGTGACAGTAATCGTCATTTCTACGTTCCGGGCAATCCAGGCTTCACCCTAGGGCGTTGCTCCACCACATCGAATAGCTGCGGCCTTAGAAGTCAACGCCCGAAGCATAAAGTGCAATAAAAATGCAGCAGTTTTTCCGCCGTATAACAGGAATAATTGCAACCGGAGTGAAGATGATGGTCATTTCTACGTTCCGTGCAACCTAGGCGTCACTCTAGGGCGTTCGCCCGCCAGATCCAATAGCTAGGGCCTAAGAAGTCAACGCCAGAAGCATAAAATACAATATAAATACAACAGCTTTTCCATCGTATAAAATGAATAATTGCAACCAGTGTGATAGCAATGGTCATTTCTACGTTCCGGGCAACCTAGGTTCCACTCTAGGGCGTTGCTCCACCAGATCGAATGGTTAGGGCCTACGAAGTCAACGCCTGAAGCATAAAATACAATATAAATACAACAGCTTTTCCATCGTATA
Organism: Calliopsis andreniformis; assembly: GCF_051401765.1. Classification (NCBI taxonomy): domain Eukaryota; kingdom Metazoa; phylum Arthropoda; class Insecta; order Hymenoptera; family Andrenidae; genus Calliopsis; species Calliopsis andreniformis. The sequence goes on along the minus strand of NW_027480472.1, from coordinate 1,979,292 downwards.
AAACGAATAATTGCTTCCAGTGTGAAAGTTATGGTCATTTCTACGTTCCGGGCAACCTAGGCTTCATTCTAGGGCGCTGTTCCACCAGATCGAACAGCTAGGGCCTTAGAAGTCAACGCCCGAAGCATAAAATACAAAATAAATAGAACAATTTTTCCATCGTATAAATCGAATAATTGCTACCAGTGTGAAAGTTATGGTCATTGCTACGTTCCGCGTAACCTACCCTTCACCCTGGGGCGTTGGTCCACCAGATCGAATAGTTACGGCCTTAGAAGTCAGCGCCAGAAGCATATAATACAATAAATATGCAACAGTTTCTCCATCGTTTAACAGGAATAACTGCAACCAGTGTGAATGTAATGGTCATTTCTACGTTCCGGATAACCTAGGTTTCACTCTAGGGCGTTGCTCCACCAGATCTAATAGCTAGGGACTTAGAATTCAACGCCATAAGAATAAAATACAATACGAGTACAACAGTTTTTCCATCGTATAAAATGAATAATTGCAACCAGTGTGAAAGTTATGGTCATTTCTACATTCCGAGCAACCTAGGCTTCACTCTAGGGCGTTGCACCACCTGATCGAATAGTTAGGGCCTTAGAAGTCAACGCCAGAAGCAGAAAATACAATAAAGATGCAACTGTTTTTCCATCGTATAACAGGAATAATTGCAACCAGTGTGAAGGTAATGGTATGTTCTACGTTCCGGGCAACCTATGCTCCACTCTAGGGCGGTGCTCTACCAGATTAAATAGTTAGGGCGTAAGAAGTCAACGCCAGAAGCATAAAATACAATATAAATACAACAGCTTTTCCATCGTATATAATGTATATTTGCAAACAGTGTGAAAGTAATGATCGTTTCGGCGTTTCGGGCATCCTAGACTTAACACTGAGGCATTGCTCCACAAGATCGAATATTTAGGACCTTAGAAGTCAACCCCAGGAGCATAAAATACAATATAAATACAACAGTTTTTCCATCGTATAAAACGAATAATTGCAACCAGTATGAAACTTATGGTCATTTCTACATTCCGAGCAACCTAGGCTTCACCCTAGGGCGTTGCTCCAACAGATTGTATAGTTAGGGCCTTAGAAGTCAACGCCCGAAGCATAAAATACAAAATAAATAGAACGGTTTTTCCATTGTATAAAACGAATAATTGCTACCAGTGTAAAAGCTATGGTCACTTCTACGTTCCGGGCAACCTAGGCTTCACCCTAGGGCGTTGTTCCACCAGATCGAATAGTTAGGGCCTAAGAAGTGAACGCCAGAAGCATAAAATACGATAAAGATGCAACAGTTTTTCCATCGTATAAAACGAATAATTGCAACCAGTGTGAAAGTTATGGTCATTTCGACGTTCCGGGCAACCTAGGCTTCACCCTAGGCCGTTGTTCCACCAGATCGAATAGTTAGGGCCTAAGAAGTGAACGCCAGAAGCATAAAATGCAATAAAAATACAACAGTTTTTCCATCGTTTAGCAGGAATTATTTGCAACCAGTGTGATAGTAGTGGTCATTTCTACGTTCCGGGCAACCTAGGCTTCACTCTAGGGCGGTGCTCCACCTGATCGAATAGTTAGGGCCTTAGAAGTCAACGCCCGAAGCATTAAATACGATAAAGATGCAACAGTTTTTCCATCGTATAAAATGAATAATTGCAAACAGTGAAAGATATGGACATTTCTACGTTCCGGGCTACCTAGGCTTCACTCTATGGCGTTCTTCCACCACATCGAAAAGCAACGGCCTCAGAAGTCAACGCCAGAAGCATAAAATACAATATAAATAGAACAGTTTTTCCATTGTATAAAACGAATAATTTCTGCCAGTGTAAAAGTTATGGTCATTTCTACGTTCTGGGCAACCTAGGCTTCACCCTAGGCCGTTGTTCCACCAGATCGAATAGTTAGGGCCTAAGAAGTGAACGCCAGAAGCATAAAATACAATATAAATACAACAGTTTTTCCATCATATAAAACGAATGATAGCAACCAGTGTGAAAGTTATGGTCATTTCTACGTTCCGGGCAATCTAGGCTGCACTCTAGGGCGTTCCTCCACCATATCGAATAGTTAGGGCCTTAGAAGTCAACGCCTGAAGTATAAAATACAATACAAATACAACAGTCTTTCCATCCTATAACAGGAATAATTGCAACCCGTGTGAAAGTGATGGTCATTTCTACGTTCCAGGCAACCTAGGCTTCACTCTAGGGCGTTGCTCCACCAGATCAAACAGTTAGGGCCTTAGAAGTCAACGCCCGAAGCATTAAATACAAAATAAATAGAACTGTTTTTCCATTGTATAAAACGAATAATTGCTACCAGTGTAAAAGTTATGGTCATTTCTACGTTCCGGGCAACCTAGGCTTCACTCTAGGGCGTTGCTCTACCAGATCGAATAGTTAGGGCCTTAGAAGTCAACGCCCGAAGCATAAAATACAAAATAAATACAACTGTTTTTCCATCGTATAAAACGAATAATTGCTACCAGTGTGAAAGCTATGGTCATTTCTACTTTCCGGGCAACCTAGGCTTCACCCTAGGGCGTTGTTCCACCAGATGGAATAGTTAGGGCCTATGAAGTCAACGCCAGAAGCATAAAATACGATATAAATACAACAGCTCTTCCATCGTATAAAACAAATAATTGCAACCAGTTTGATAGTGATGGTCATTTCTACGTACCGGGCAACCTAGGCTTCACTCTAGGGCGTTGCTCCACCAGATGGAATAGTTAGGGCCTTAGAAGTCAACGCCCGAAGCATAAAATATAAAATAAATAGAACAGTTTTTCCATCGTATAAAACGAATAATTTGCAACCAGTGTGATAGTAGTGGTCATTTCTACGTTCCGGGCAACCCAGGTTTCACTCCAGGGCGTTGCTCCACCAGATCGAATAGTTACGGCCTAAGAAGTCAACGCCAGAAGCATAAAATACGATATAAATACAACAGCTTTTCCATCGTATAAAAGGAATAATTGCAAACAGTGTGAAAGTAATGGTCATTCCTACGTTGGGGCAACCTAGGCTTCACTCTACGGCGTTGCTCCACCAGATCGAATATTTAGGTCCTAAGAAGTCAACACCAGAAGAATAAAATACAAAATAAAAACAACAGCCTTTACACCGTATAAAACGAATAATTGCAACCTGTGTGAAGGTTATGGTCCTATCTACGTTCCGGGCAACCTAGGCTTAACTGTCGGGCGTTGCTCCGCCAGATCGAAATGTTAGGGCCTAAGAAGTCAACGCCCGAAGCATAAAATACGATATAAATACAACAGCATTTCCAGCGTATTAAATGAATAATTGCAAACAGTGTGAAAGTAATGCTCATATCTACGTTCCGGGCAACCCAGGCTTCACTCTACGGCGTTGCTCCACCAGATCGAAATGTTAGGGCCTTAGAAGTCAACGCCCGAAGCATAAAATACGATATAAATCCAACAGCATTTCCAGCGTATTAAATGAATAATTGCAAACAGTGTGAAAGTAGTGGTCATTTCTACGTTCCGGGCAACCTAGGCTTCACCCTAGGGCTTTGCAGCAACAGATTGAATAGTTAGGGCCTTAGGAGTCAACGCCCGAAGCATAAAATACAAAATAAATACAACAGCTGTTCCATCGTATAAAATGAATAATTGCAAACAGTGTGAAAGTAATGGTCATTTCTACTTTCCGGGCAACCTAGGCTTCACCCTGGGGCGTTGTTCCACCAGATGGAATAGTTAGGACCTAAGAAGTCAGCGCCAGAAGCATAAAATACGATATAAATACAACAGCTTTTCCATCGTATAAAACAAATAATTGCAACCAGTTTAATAGTGATGGTCATTTCTACGTAACGGGCAACCTAGGCTTCACTCTAGGGCGTTGCTCCACCAGATCGAATGGTTAGGGCCTTAGAAGTCAACGCCCGAAGCATAAAATATAAAATAAATAGAACAGTTTTTCCATCGTATAAAACCAATAATTGCTACCAGTGTGAAAGTTATGGTCATTTCTACTTTCCGGGCAACCTAGACTTCACCCTAGGGCGTTCCTCCACCAGTTGGAATAGTTAGAGCCTAAGAAGTCAACGCCAGAAGCATAAAATACGATATAAATACAACTGCTATACCATCGTATAAAACGAATAATTGCAACCAGTGTGAAAGCTATGGTCATTTCTACGTTCCGGGCAACCTAGGCTTCACCCTAGGGCGTTGCTCCAACAGATTGAATAGTTAGGGCCTTAGAAGTCAATGCCCGAAGCATAAAATGCAATAAAAATACAACAGCTTTTCCATCGTATAGCAGGATTAATTTGCAACCAGTGTGATAGTAGTGGTCATTTCTACGTTCCGGGCAACCTAGGTTTCACTCCAGGGCGGTGCTCCACCAGATCGAATAGTTACGGCCTAAGAAGTCAACGCCAGAAGCACAAAATACGATAAAGATGCAACAGTTTTTCCATCGTATAAAACGAATAATTGCAACCAGTGTGAAAGTTATGGTCATTTCTACAGTCCGAGCAACCTAGGCTTCACTCTAGGGCGTTGCTCCACCAGACCGAATGGTTAGGTCCTTAGAAGTCAACGCCAGAAGCATAAAATACGATATAAATACAACAGCTTTTCCATCGTATAAAAGGAATAATTGCAAACAGTGTGAAAGTAATGGTCATTTCTACGTTCCGGGCAACCTAGGCTTCACTGTATGGCGTTCTTCCACCACATCGAATAGCTACGGCCTCAGAAGTCAAGGCCTGAAGTATAAAATACAATAAAAATACAACAGTCTTTCCATCCTATAACTGGAATAATTGCAACACGCGTGAAAGTAATGATCATTTCGGCGTTTCGGGCATCCTAGACTTAACTCTGAGGCATCGCTCCACCTGATCGAATAGTTAGGGCCTAAGAAGTCAACGCCAGAAGCATAAAATACAATATAAATACAACAGTTTTTCCATCGTATAAAACGAATAATTGCAACCAGTATGAAACTTATGGTCCTTTCTACGTACCGGGCAACCTAGGCTTCACTCTAGGGCGTTGCTCTACCAGATCGAATAGTTAGGGCCTTAGAAGTCAACGCCCGAAGCATAAAATATAAAATAAATAGAACAGTTTTTCCATCGTATAAAACGGATAATTGCTACCAGTGTGAAAGTTATGGTCATTTCTACGTTCCGGGCAACCTAGGCTGCACTCTAGGGCGTTGCTCCACCAGATCAAACAGTTAGGTCCTTAGAAGTCAACGCCAGAAGCATAAAATACGATATAAATACAACAGCTTTTCCATCGTATAAAGGGAATAATTGCAAACAGTGTGAAAGTAATGGTCATTTCTACGTTCCGGGCTACCTAGGCTGCACTCTAGGGCGTTGCTCCACTAGATCGAATAGTTAGGGCCTTAGAAGTCAACGCCCGAAGCATAAAATACAAAATAAATAAAACAGTTATTCCATCGTATAAAACGAATACTTGCTACCAGTGTGAAAGATATGAACATTTCTACGATCCGGGCTACCTAGGCTTCACTCTATGGCGGTCTTCCACCACATCGAAAGCAACGGCCTCAGAAGTCAACGCCAGAAGCATAAAATACGATATAAATACAACAGCTTTTCCATCGTATAATACAAACAATTGCAACCGGTGTGAAAGTTATGGTCATTTCTACGTTGCGGGCAACCTAGGCTTCACTCTACGGCGATGCTCCACCAGATCAAACAGATAGGGCATTAGAAGTCAACGCCCGAAGCATAAAATACAAAAGAAATAGAACGGTTTTTCCATTGTATAAAACGAATAATTGCTGCCAGTGTAAAAGTTATGGTCATTTCTACGTTCCAGGCAACCTAGGCTTCACCCTAGGGAGTTGTACCACCAGATCGAATAGTTAGGGCCTAAGAAGTGAGCGCCAGAAGCATAAAATACAATATAAATACAACAGTTTTTCCATCGTATAAAACGAATAATTGCAACCAGTATGATACTTATGGTCATTTCTACGTACCGGGCAACATAGGCTTCACTCTAGGGCGTTGCTCTACCAGATCGAATAGTTAGGGCCTTAGAAGTCAACGCCCGAAGCGTAAAATACAAAATAAATAGAACAGTTTTTCCATCCTATAAAACGAATAACTGCTACCAGTGTGAAAGTTATGGTCATTTATACTTTTCGGGCAACCTAGGCTTCACCCTAGGGCGTTGTTCCACCAGATCGAATAGTTCGGGCCATAGAAGTCAACGCCCGAAGCATAAAATACGATATAAATACAACAGCTTTTCCATCGTATAAAACAAACAATTGCAACCAGTGTGAAAGTTATAGTCATTTCTACGTTGCGGGCAACCTAGGCTTCACTCTACGGCGATGCTCCACCAGATCAAACAGATAGGGCATTAGAAGTCAACGCCCGAAGCATAAAATACAAAAGAAATAGAACGGTTTTTCCATTGTATAAAACGAATAATTGCAACCAGTATGAAACTTATGGTCATTTCTATTTACCGGGCAACCTAGGCTTCACTCTAGGGCGTTGCTCTACCAGATCGAATAGTTAGGGCCTTAGAAGTCAACGCCCGAAGCATAAAATACAAAATAAATAGAACAGTTTTTCCATCGTATAAAACGAATAATTGCTACCAGTGTGAAAGTTATGGTCATTTCTACTTTCCGGGCAACCTAGGCTTCACCCTAGGGCGTTGTTCCACCAGATGGAATAGTTAGGGCCTAAGAAGTCGACGCCAGAAGCATAAAATACGATATAAATACAACAGCTTTTCCATCGTATAAAACAAATAATTGCAACCACTTTGATAGTGATAGTCATTTCTACGTACCGGGCAACCTAGGCTTCACTCTAGGGCGTTGCTCCACCAGATCGAATAGTTAGGGCCATAGAAGTCAACGCCCGAAGCATAAAATATAAAATAAATAGAACAGTTTTTCCATCGTATAAAACGAAAAATTGCTACCAGTGTGAAAGTTATGGTCATTTCTACGTTCCGCGAAATCTGGGCTTTACCCTAGGGCGTTGTTCCACCAGATGGAATAGTTAGGGCCTAAGAAGTCAACGCCAGGAGCATAATAAACGATATAAATACAACAGCTTTTCCATCGTATAAAACGAATAATTGCAACCAGTGTGGAAGTTATGGTCATTTCTACGTTCCGGGCAACCTAGGCTTCACTCTAGGGCGGTGCTCCACCAGATCGAATAGTTAGGGCCTTAGAAGTCAACGCCCGAAGCATAAAATACAAAATAAATAGAACAGTTTTTCCATCGTATAAAACGAATAATTGCTACCAGTGTGAAAGTTATGGTCATTTCTACGTTCCGGGCAACCTAGGCTGCACTCTAGGGCGTTGCTCCACCAGATCAAACAGTTAGGTCCTTAGAAGTCAACGCCAGAAGCATAAAATACGATATAAATACAACAGCTTTTCCATCGTATAAAAGGAATAATTGCAAACAGTGTGAAAGTAATGGTCATTTCTACGTTCCGGGCAACCTAGGCTTCACTGTATGGCGTTCTTCCACCACATCGAATAGCTACGGCCTCAGAAGTCAAGGCCTGAAGTATAAAATACAATAAAAATACAACAGTCTTTCCATCCTATAACTGGAATAATTGCAGCACGCGTGAAGGTAATGATCATTTCGGCGTTTCGGGCATCCTAGACTTAACTCTGAGGCATCGCTCCACCTGATCGAATAGTTAGGGCCTAAGAAGTCAACGCCAGAAGCATAAAATACAATATAAATACAACAGTTTTTCCATCGTATAAAACGAATAATTGCAACCAGTATGAAACTTATGGTCCTTTCTACGTACCGGGCAACCTAGGCTTCACTCTAGGGCGTTGCTCTACCAGATCGAATAGTTAGGGCCTTAGAAGTCAACGCCCGAAGCATAAAATATAAAATAAATAGAACATTTTTTCCATCGTATAAAACGAATAATTGCTACCAGTGTGAAAGTTATGGTCATTTCTACGTTCCGGGCAACCTAGGCTGCACTCTAGGGCGTTGCTCCACCAGATCAAACAGTTAGGTCCTTAGAAGTCAACGCCAGAAGCATAAAATACGATATAAATACAACAGCTTTTCCATCGTATAAAAGGAATAATTGCAAACAGTGTGAAAGTAATGTTCATTTCTACGTTCCGGGCTACCTAGGCTGCACTCTAGGGCGTTGCTCCACTAGATCGAATAGTTAGGGCCTTAGAAGTCAACGCCCGAAGCATAAAATACAAAATAAATAAAACAGTTATTCCATCGTATAAAACGAATAATTGCTACCAGTGTGAAAGATATGAACATTTCTACGATCCGGGCTACCTAGGCTTCACTCTATGGCGGTCTTCCACCACATCGAAAGCAACGGCCTCTGAAGTCAACGCCAGAAGCATAAAATACGATATAAATACAACAGCTTTTCCATCGTATAAAACAAACAATTGCAACCAGTGTGAAAGTTATGGTCATTTCTACGTTGCGGGCAACCTAGGCTTCACTCTACGGCGATGCTCCACCAGATCAAACAGATAGGGCATTAGAAGTCAACGCCCGAAGCATAAAATACAAAAGAAATAGAACGGTTTTTCCATTGTATAAAACGAATAATTGCTGCCAGTGTAAAAGTTATGGTCATTTCTACGTTCCAGGCAACCTAGGCTTCACCCTAGGGCGTTGTACCACCAGATCGAATAGTTAGGGCCTAAGAAGTGAACGCCAGAAGCATAAAATACAATATAAATACAACAGTTTTTCCATCATATAAAACGAATAATTGCAACCAGTATGAAACTTATGGTCATTTCTACTTACCGGGCAACCTAGGCTTCACTCTAGGGCGTTGCTCTACCAGATCGAATAGTTAGGGCCTAGGAAGTGAACGCCAGAAGCATAAAATACAATATAAATACAACAGTTTTTCCATCGTATAAAACGAATAATTGCAACCAGTGTGAAAGTTATGGTCATTCCTATATTCCGAGCAACCTAGGCTTCACTCTAGGGCAGTGCTCCACCATATCCAATAGCTACGGCCTTAGAAGCCTACGCCTGAAGCATAAAATACAATAAAAATACAACTGTCTTTTCATCGTATAACAGGAATAATTGCAACAAGCCTGAAAGTAATGATCATTTCGGAGTTTCGGGCATCCTAGACTTAACTCGGAGGCATTGCTCCACCAGATCGAATAGTTAGGGCCTAAGAAGTCATCGCCAGAAGCATAAAATACAATATAAATACAACAGTTTTTCCATTGTATAAAACGAATAATTGCTACCAGTGTAAAAGTTATGGTCACTTCTACATTCCGAGTAACCTAGGCTTCACTCTAGGGCGTTGCTCCGACAGATTGAATAGTCAGGTCCTTAGAAGTCAACGCCCGAAGCATAAAATGCAATAAAAATACAACAGTTTTTCCATCGTATAACAGGGTCAATTGCAACCAGTTTGAAAGTGATGGTCATTTCTACGATCCGGGCAACCTAGGCTTCACTCTAGGGCGTTGCTCCACTAGATCGAATAGCTAGGGCCTTAGAAGTCAACGCCAGAGGCATAAAATACAATACAAATACAACAGCTTTTCCATCGTAAAAAACGAATAATTGCAACCAGTGTGAAAGTTATGGTTATTTCTACATTCCGAGCAACCTAGGCTTCACTCTAGGGCGTTGCTCCACCAGATCGAATAGTTAGGTCCTTAGAAGTCAACGCCAGAAGCATAAAATGCGATATAAATACAACAGCTTTTGCATCGTATAAAAGGAATAATTGCAAAGAGTGTGAGAGTAATTGTCATTTCTACGTTCCGGGCAACCTAGGCTTCACTCTAGGGCGTTGAACCACCAGATCGAATAGTTAGGGCCTTAGAAGCCAACGTCCGAAGCATAAAATATGAAATAAATAGAACAGCTTTTCCATCGTATAAAACGAAAAATTGCTACCAGTGTGAAAGATATGGACATTTCTACGATCCGGGCAACCTAGGCTTCACCCTAGGCCGTTGTTCCACCAGATCGAATAGTTAGGGCCTAAGAAGTGAACGCCAGGAGCATAAAATACAATATAAATACAACAGTTTTTCCATGATATAAAACGAATGATAGCAACCAGTGTGAAAGTTATGGTCATTACTACGTTACGGGCAACCTAGGCTGCACTCTAGGGCGTTGCTCCACCAGATCGAATAGTTAGGGCCTTAGATGTCAACGCCCGAAACATAAAATACAAAATAAATAGAACTGTTTTTCCATTGTATAAAACGAATAATTGCTGCCAGTGTAAAAGTTATGGTCATTTCTACGTTCCGGGCAACCTAGGCTTCACCCTAGGGCGTTGTACCACCAGATCGAATAGTTAGGGCCTCAAAAGTCAACGCCAGGAGCATAAAAAACGATATAAATACAACAGCGTTTCCATCGTATAAAACGAATAATTGCAACCAGTGTGGAAGTTATGGTCATTTCTACGTACCGGGCAACCTGGGCTTCACTCTAGGGCGTTGCTCTACCAGATCGAATAGTTAGGGCCTTAGAAGTCAACGCCCGAAGCATAAAATACAAAATAAATAGAACAGTTTTTCCATCGTATAAAGCGAATAATTGCTACCAGTGTGAAAGTTATGGTCATTTCTACTTTCCGGGCAACCTAGGCTTCACACCAGGGCGTTTTTCCACCAGATGGAATAGTTAGGGCCTAAGAAGTCGACGCCAGAAGCATAAAATACGATATAAATACAACAGCTTTTCCATCGTATAAAACAAATAATTGCAACCAGTTTGATAGTGATGGTCACTTCTACGTACCGGGCAACCTAGGCTTCACTCTAGGGCGTTGCTCCACCAGATCGATTAGTTAGGGCCTTAGAAGTCAACGCCCGAAGCATAAAATACAAAATAAATAGAACAGTTTTTCCATTGTATAAAACGAATAATTGCAACCAGTGTGAAAGTTATGGTCATTTCTATATTCCGAGCAACCTAGGCTTCACTCTAGGGCAGTGCTCCACCATATCCAATAGCTACGGCCTTAGAAGCCTACGCCTGAAGCATAAAATACAATAAAAATACAACGGTCTTTTCATCGTATAACAGGAATAATTGCAACAAGCCTGAAAGTAATGATCATTTCGGCGTTTCGGGCATCCTAGACTTAACTCGGAGGCATTGCTTCACCAGATCGAATAGTTAGGGCCTAAGAAGTCATCGCCAGAAGCATAAAATACAATATAAATACAACAGTTTTTCCATTGTATAAAACGAATAATTGCTACCAGTGTAAAAGTTATGGTCACTTCTACATTCCGAGTAACCTAGGCTTCACTCTAGGGCGTTGCTCCGACAGATTGAATAGTCAGGTCCTTAGAAGTCAACGCCAGAAGCATAAAATGCGATATAAATACAACAGCTTTTGCATCGTATAAAAGGAATAATTGCAAAGAGTGTGAGAGTAATTGTCATTTCTACGTTCCGGGCAACCTAGGCTTCACTCTAGGGCGTTGAACCACCAGATCGAATAGTTAGGGCCTTAGAAGCCAACGTCCGAAGCATAAAATATGAAATAAATAGAACAGCTTTTCCATCGTATAAAACGAAAAATTGCTACCAGTGTGAAAGTTATGGTCATTTCTACTTTCCGGGAAACCTAGGCTTCACCCTAGGCCGTTCTTCCACCAGATCGAATAGTTAGGGCCTAAGAAGCGAACGCCAGGAGCATAAAATACAATATAAATACAACAGTTTTTCCATCATATAAAACGAATGATAGCAACCAGTGTGAAGGTTATGGTCATTACTACGTTACGGGCAACCTAGGCTGCACTCTAGGGCGTTGCTCCACCAGATCGAATAGTTAGGGCCTTAGAAGTCAACGCCCGAAACATAAAATACAAAATAAATAAAACAGTTTTTCCATCGTATAAAACGAAAAATTGCAAACAGTGTGAAAGATATGGACATTTCTACGATCCGGGCTACCTAGGCTTCACTCTATGGCGTTCTTCCACCACATCGAATAGCAACGGCCTTAGAAGTCAACGCCAGCAGCATAAAATGCAATAAAAATACAACAGTTTTTCCATCGTATAACAGGATCAATTGCAACCAGTTTGAAAGTGATGGTCATTTCTACGTTCCGGGCCACCTAGGCTTCACTCTAGGGCGTTGCTCCACTAGATCGAATAGCTAGGGCCACTGAAGTCAACGCCAGAAGCATAAAATACGATATAAATACAACAGCTTTTCCATCGTATAAAAGAAAATAATTGCAAACAGTGTGAAGGTAATGGTCATTTCTACGTTCCGGGCAACCTAGGCTTCACCCTAGGGCGTTGCTCCACCAGATCAAACAGTTAGGGCCTTAGAAGTCAACGCCCGAAGCATAAAATACAAAATAAATAGAACAGTTTTTCCATTGTATAAAACGAATAATTGCTACAGCGTATTAGTTATGGTCATTTCTGCGTTCCGGGCAACCTAGGCTTCACCCTAGGGCGTTGTTGCACCAGATCGAATAGTTAGGGCCTAGGAAGTGAACGCCAGAAGCATAAAATACAATATAAATACAACAATTTTTCCATCGCATAAAACGAATAATTGCAACCAGTGTGAAAGCTATGGTCATTTCTACATTCCGAGCAACCTAGGCTTCACTCTAGGGCGCTGCTCCGACAGATTGAATAGTCAGGTCCTTAGAAGTCACCGCCCGAAGCATAAAATGCAATAAAAATGCAACAGTTTTTCCATCGTATAACAGGATTAATTGCAACCAGTTTGAAAGTGATGGTCATTTCTACGTTCCGGGCAACCTAGGCTTCACTCTAGGGCGTTGCTCCACTAGATCGAATAGCTAGGGCCATAGATGTCAACGCCAGAAGCATAAGATACGATATAAATACAACAGCTTTTCCATCGTATAAAAGAAAATAATTGCAAACAGTTTGAAGGTGATGGTCATTTCTACGTTCCGGGCAACCTAGGCTTCACTCTAGGGCGTTGCTCCACCAGATCGAATAGTTAGGTAATTAGAAGTCAACGCCCGAAGCATAAAATTCAAAATAAATAGAACAGTTTTTGCTTTGTATAAAACGAATAATTGCTACCAGTGCAAAAGTTATGGTCACTTCTACGTTCCGGGCAACCTAGGCTTCACCCTAGGGCGTTGTTCCACCAGATCGAATAGTTAGGGCCTAAGAAGTCATCGCCAGAAGCATAAAATACAATATAAATACAACAGTTTTTCCATTGTATAAAACGAATAATTGCTACCAGTGTAAAAGTTATGGTCACTTCTACATTCCGAGTAACCTAGGCTTCACTCTAGGGCGTTGCTCCGACAGATTGAATAGTCAGGTCCTTAGAAGTCAACGCCCGAAGCATAAAATGCAATAAAAATACAACAGTTTTTCCATCGTATAACAGGATCAATTGCAACCAGTTTGAAAGTGATGGTCATTTCTACGATCCGGGCAACCTAGGCTTCACTCTAGGGCGTTGCTCCACTAGATCGAATAGCTAGGGCCTTAGAAGTCAACGCCAGAGGCATAAAATACAATACAAATACAACAGCTTTTCCATCGTAAAAAACGAATAATTGCAACCAGTGTAAAAGTTATGGTTATTTCTACATTCCGAGCAACCTAGGCTTCACTCTAGGGCGTTGCTCCACCAGATCGAATAGTTAGGTCCTTAGAAGTCAACGCCAGAAGCATAAAATGCGATATAAATACAACAGCTTTTGCATCGTATAAAAGGAATAATTGCAAACAGAGTGAGAGTAATTGTCATTTCTACGTTCCGGGCAACCTAGGCTTCACTCTAGGGCGTTGCTCCACCAGATCGAATAGTTAGGGCCTTAGAAGTCAACGTCCGAAGCATAAAATATAAAATAAATAGAACAGCTTTTCCATCGTATAAAACGAAAAATTGCTACCAGTGTGAAAGTTATGGTCATTTCTACTTTCCGGGAAACGTAGGCTTCACCCTAGGCCGTTGTTCCACCAGATCGAATAGTTAGAGCCTAAGAAGTGAACGCCAGGAGCATAAAATACAATATAAATACAACAGTTTTTCCATCATATAAAACGAATGATAGCAACCAGTGTGAAAGTTATGGTCATTACTACGTTACGGGCAACCTAGGCTGCACTCTAGGGCATTGCTCCACCAGATCGAATAGTTAGGCCCTTAGAAGTCAACGCCCGAAACATAAAATACAAAATAAATAAAACAGTTTTTCCATCGTATAAAACGAAAAATTGCAAACAGTGTGAAAGATATGGACATTTCTACGATCCGGGCTACCTAGGTTTCACTCTATGGCGTTCTTCCACCACATCGAATAGCAACGGCCTTAGAAGTCAACGCCAGCAGCATAAAATGCAATAAAAATACAACAGTTTTTCCATCGTATAACAGGATTAATTGCAACCAGTTTGAAAGTGATGGTCATTTCTACGTTCCGGGCCACCTAGGCTTCACTCTAGGGCGTTGCTCCACTAGATCGAATAGCTAGGGCCACTGAAGTCAACGCCAGAAGCATAAAATACGATATAAATACAACAGCTTTTCCATCGTATAAAAGAAAATAATTGCAAACAGTGTGAAGGTAATGGTCATTTCTACGTTCCGGGCAACCTAGGCTTCACCCTAGGGCGTTGCTCCACCAGATCAAACAGTTAGGGCCTTAGAAGTCAACGCCCGAAGCATAAAATACAAAATAAATAGAACAGTTTTTCCATTGTATAAAACGAATAATTGCAACCAGTGTGAAAGCTATGGTCATTTCTACATTCCGAGCAACCTAGGCTTCACTCTAGGGCGCTGCTCCGACAGATTGAATAGTCAGGTCCTTAGAAGTCAACGCCCGAAGCATAAAATGCAATAAAAATGCAACAGTTTTTCCATCGTATAACAGGATTAATTGCAACCAGTTTGAAGGTGATGGTCATTTCTACGTTCCGGGCAACCTAGGCTTCACTCTAGGCCGTTGCTCAACTAGATCGAATAGCTAGGGCCTTAGAAATCAACGCCAGAGCCATAAAATGCAATATAAATACAAGAGCTTCTCCATTGTATAATACATATAATTGCTACTAGTGTAAAAGTTATGGTCATTTCTACGTTCCGGGCAACCCTAGGCTTCACCCTAGGGCATTGTTCCATCAGATCGAATAGTTAGGCCCTAAGAAGTGAACGCCAGAAGCATAAAATACAATATAAATACAACAGTTTTTCCATCGTAGAAAACGAATAATTGCAACCAGTGTGAAAGTTATGGTCATTTCTATATTCCGAGCAACCTAGGCTTCACTCTAGGGCGGTGCTCCACCATATCCAATAGCTACGGCCTTAGAAGCCTACGCCTGAAGCATAAAATACAATGAAAATACAACGGTCTTTTCATCGTATAACAGGAATAATTGCAACAAGCGTGAAAGTAATGATCATTTCGGCGTTTCGGGCATCCTAGACTTAACTCGGAGGCATTGCTCCACCAGATCGAATAGTTAGGGCCTAAGAAGTCAACGCCAGAAGCATAAAATGCAATAAAAATACAACAGTTTTTCCATCGTATAACAGGATTAATTGCAACCAGTTTGAAAGTGATGGTCATTTCTACGTTCCGGGCAACCTAGGCTTGACTCTAGGGCGTTGCTCCACTAGATCGAATGGCTAGGGCCATAGATGTCAACGCCAGAAGCATAAGATACGATATAAATACAACAGCTTTTCCATCGTATAAAAGAAAATAATTGCAAACAGTTTGAAGGTAATGGTCATTTCTACGTTCCGGGCAACCTAGGCTTCACTCTAGGGCGTTGCTCCACCAGATCGAACAGTTAGGTCCTTAGAAGTCAACGCCCGAAGCATAAAATTCAAAATAAATAGAACAGTTTTTCCTTTGTCTAAAACGAATAATTGCTACCAGTGTAAAAGTTATGGTCATTTCTACGTTCCGGGCAACCTAGGCTTCACCCTAGGGCGTTGTACCGCCAGATCGATTAGTTAGGGCCTAAGAAGTGAACGCCCGAAGCATAAAATATAAAATAAATACAACAGTTTTTCCATCGTGTAAAACGAAAAATTGCTACCAGTGTGAAAGCTATGGTCATTTGTACGTTCCGCGCAATGTGGGCTTTGCCCTAGTGCGTTGTTCCACCAGATAGAATAGTTAGGGCCTAAGAAGTTAACGCCAGAAGCATAAAATACAATTTAAATACAACAGTTTTTCCATCATATAAAACGAATGATAGCAACCAGTGTGAAAGCTATGGTCATTTCTACGTTCCGGTAAACCTAGGCCGCACTCTAGGGCGTTGCTCCACCAGATCGAATAGTTAGGGCCTTAGAAGTCAACGCCCGAAGCGTAAAATACAAAATAAATAAAACAGTTTTTCCATCGTATAAAACGAAAAATTGCAAACAGTGTGAAAGATATGGACATTTCTACGATCCGGGCTACCTAGGCTTCCCTCTATGGCGTTCTTCCACCACATCGAATAGCAACGGCCTCAGAAGTCAACGCCAGAAGCTTAAATACAATATAAATATAACAGTTTTTCCATCGTATACAACGAATAATAGCAACCAGTGTGAAAGTTGTGGTCATTTCTACGTTCCGGGCAACCTAGGCTTCACTCTACGGCGATGCTCCACCAGATCAAACAGTTAGGGCCTTAGAAGTCAACGCCCGAAGCATAAAATACAAAATAAATAGAACGGTTTTTCCATTGTATAAAACGAATAATTGCTGCCAGTGTAAAAGTTATGGTCATTTCTACGTTCCGTGCAACCTAGGCTTCACCCTAGGTCGTTGTACCGCCAGATCGAATAGTTAGGGCCTAAGAAGTGAACGCCAGAAGCATAAAATACAATATAAATACAACAGTTTTTCCATCGTATAGAACGAATAATTGCAACCAGTATGAAACTTATGGTCATTTCTACTTACCGGGCAACCT
Source organism: Calliopsis andreniformis (assembly GCF_051401765.1). Classification (NCBI taxonomy): domain Eukaryota; kingdom Metazoa; phylum Arthropoda; class Insecta; order Hymenoptera; family Andrenidae; genus Calliopsis; species Calliopsis andreniformis. The sequence goes on along the minus strand of NW_027480472.1, from coordinate 1,962,301 downwards.
AGGCTTCACTCTAGGGCGTTGCTCTACCAGATCGAATAGTTAGGGCCTTAGAAGTCAACGCCCGAAGCATAAAATACAAAATAAATAGAACAGTTTTTCCATCGTATAAAACGAATAATTGCTACCAGTATGAAAGTTATGGTCATTTCTACTTTCCGGACAACCTAGGCTTCACCCTAGGGCGTTGTACCACCAGATGGAATAGTAAGGTCCTAAGAAGTCAACGCCAGAAGCATAAAATACGATGTAAATACAACAGCTTTTCCATCGTATAAAACAAATACTTGTAACCAGTTTGATAGTGATGGTCATTTCTACGTACCGGGCAACCTAGGCTTCACTCTAGGGCGTTGCTCCACCAGATCGAATAGTTAGGGCCTTAGAAGTCAACGCCCGAAGCATAAAATATAAAATAAATAGAACAGTTTTTCCATCGTGTAAAACGAAAAATTGCTACCAGTGTGAAAGTTATGGTCATTTGTACGTTCCGCGCAATGTGGGCTTTACCCTAGTGCGTTGTTCCACCAGATAGAATAGTTAGGGCCTAAGAAGTCAACGCCAGGAGCATAAAAAACGATATAAATACAACAGCTTTTCCATCGTATAAAACAAGTAATTGCAACCAGTTTGATAGTTATGGTCATTTCTACGTACCGGGCAACCTAGGCTTCACCCTAGGGCGTTGCTCCACCAGATCAAACAGTTAGGGCCTAGGAAGTGAACGCCAGAAGCATAAAATACAATATAAATGCAACAGTTTTTCCATCGTATAAAACGTATAATTGCAACCAGTGTGAAAGCTATGGTGATTTCTACATTCCGAGCAGCCTAGGCTTCACTCTAGGGCGTTGCTCCGACAGATTGAATGGTCAGGTCCTTAGAAGTCAACGCCCGAAGCATAAAATGCAATAAAAATACAACAGTTTTTCCATCGTATAACAGGATTAATTGCAACCAGTTTGAAAGTGATGGTCATTTCTACGTTCCGGGCAACCTAGGCTTCACTCTAGCTCGTTGCTCTACTAGATCGAATAGCTAGGGCCTTAGAAGTCAACGCCAGAGGCATAAAATACAATATAAATACAAGAGCTTCTCCATTGTATAATACGTATAATTGCTACCAGTGTAAAAGTTATGGTCATTTCTACGTTCCGGGCAACCTAGGCTTCACCCTAGGGCATTGTTCCATCAGATCGAATAGTTAGGCCCTAAGGAGTGAACGCCAGAAGCATAAAATACAATACAATTACAACAGCTTTTCCATCGTAAAAAACGAATAATTGCAACCAGCGTGAAAGTTATGGTTATTTCTACATTCCGAGCAACCTAGGCTTCACCCTAGGGTGTTGCTCCACCATATCGAATAGTTAGGTCCTTCGAAGTCAACGCCAGAATCATAAAATGCGATATAAATACAACAGCTTTTGCATCGTATAAAAGGAATAATTGCAAACAGTGTGAGAGTAATTGTCATTTCTACGTTCCGGGCAACCTAGGCTTCACTCTAGGGCGTTGCTCCACCAGACCAAACAGTTAGGGCATTAGAACTCAACGCCCGCAGCATAAAATACAAAAGAATTAGAACAGTTTTTCCATTGTATAAAACGAATAATTGCTACCAGTGTAAAAGTTATGGTCATTTCTACGTTCCGGGCAACCTAGGCTTCACCCTAGGGCGTTGCTCCACCAGATCGAATAGTCAGGGCCTAAGAAGTGAACGCCAGAAGCATAAAATGCAATAAAAATACAACAGTCTTTCCATCCTACAACAGGAATAATTGCAACCCGTGTGAAAGTGATGGTCATTTGTACGTTCCAGGGAACCTAGGCTTCACTCTAGGGCGTTGTTCCACCAGATCGAATTGTTAGGGCCAAAGAAGTCAACGCCCGAAGCATAAAATACAAAATAAATAGAACAGTTTTTCCATTTTATAAAACGAGGAATTGCTACCAGTGTAAAAGTTATGGTCATTTCTACGTTCCGGGCAACCTAGGCTTCACCCTAGGGCATTGTTCCATCAGATCGAATAGTTAGGCCCTAAGAAGTGAACGCCAGAAGCATAAAATACAATATAAATACAACAGTTTTTCCATCGTAGAAAACGAATAATTGCAACCAGTGTGAAAGTTATGGTCATTTCTATATTCCGAGCAACCTAGGCTTCACTCTAGGGCGTTGCTCCTCCAGATCGAATAGTTAGGTCCTTAGAAGTCAACGCCAGAAGCATAAAATACGATATAAATACAACAGCTTTTCCATGGTATAAAAGGAATAATTGCAAACAGTGTGAAAGCAATGGTCATTTCTACGTTCCGGGCAACCTAGGCTTCACTCTACGGCGCTGTTCCACCAGATCGAATAGTTAGGGCCTAAGAAGTCAACACCAGAAGAATAAAATACAAAATAAATACAACAGCTTTTCCATCGTAAAAAACGAATAATTGCAACCAGTGTGAAAGTTATGGTTATTTCTACATTCCGAGCAACCTAGGCTTCACTCTAGGGCGTTGCTCCACCAGATCGAATAGTTAGGTCCTTAGAAGTCAACGCCAGAAGCATAAAATACGATATAAATACAACAGCTTTTGCATCGTATAAAAGGAATAATTGCAAACAGTGTGGAAGTTATGGTCATTTCTACGTTCCGGGCAACCTAGGCTTCACTCTAGGACGTTGCTCCACCAGATCGAATAGTTAGGGCCTTAGAAGTCAACGCCCGAAGCAGAAAATACAATAAAGATGCAAAAGCTTTTCCATCGTATAACAGGAATAACTGCAAGCAGTATGAAAGTACTTGTCATTTCTACGTTCCGGGTAACCTAGGTTTCACTCTAGGGCGTTGCTCCACCAGATCGAATAGCTAGGGACTTAGAATTCAACGCCATGAGAATAAAATACAATATAAGTACAACAGTTTTTCCATCGTTTAAAATGAATGATCGCGAACATTGTGAAAGTAATGGTCATTTCTGCGTGCCTGGCAACCTACGCGTCACTCTAGGGCGTTGCTGCTCCACATCTGATAGCTACGGCCTTAGAAGTTAACGCCGGAAGCATAAAATACAATATAAATAGAACAGCTTCGCCATCGTATAAAATGAATAATTGCAAGCAGTGTGAAGGTAATGGTCATTTCTACATTCCGAGCAACCTAGGCTTCACTCTAGGGCGTTGTTCCACCAGACGGAATAGTTAGGGCCTAAGAAGTCAACGCCAGGAGCATAAAAAACGATATAAATACAACAGCTTTTCCATCGTAAAAAACGAATAATTGCAACCAGTGTGAAAGTTATGGTTATTTCTACATTCCGAGCAACCTAGGCTTCACTCTAGGGCGTTGCTCCACCAGATCGAATAGTTAGGTCCTTAGAAGTCAACGCCAGAAGCATAAAATACGATATAAATACAACAGCTTTTGCATCGTATAAAAGGAATAATTGCAAACAGTGTGAAAGTTATGGTCATTTCTACGTTCCGGGCAACCTAGGCTTCACTCTAGGACGTTGCTCCACCAGATCGAATAGTTAGGGCCTTAGAAGTCAACGCCCGAAGCAGAAAATACAATAAAGATGCAAAAGCTTTTCCATCGTATAACAGGAATAACTGCAAGCAGTATGAAAGTACTTGTCATTTCTACGTTCCGGGTAACCTAGGTTTCACTCTAGGGCGTTGCTCCACCAGATCGAATAGCTAGGGACTTAGAATTCAACGCCATGAGAATAAAATACAATATAAGTACAACAGTTTTTCCATCGTTTAAAATGAATGATCGCGAACATTGTGAAAGTAATGGTCATTTCTGCGTGCCTGGCAACCTACGCGTCACTCTAGGGCGTTGCTGCTCCACATCTGATAGCTACGGCCTTAGAAGTTAACGCCGGAAGCATAAAATACAATATAAATAGAACAGCTTCGCCATCGTATAAAATGAATAATTGCAAGCAGTGTGAAGGTAATGGTCATTTCTACATTCCGAGCAACCTAGGCTTCACTCTAGGGCGTTGTTCCACCAGACGGAATAGTTAGGGCCTAAGAAGTCAACGCCAGGAGCATAAAAAACGATATAAATACAACAGCTTTTCCATCGTATAAAACGAATAATTGCAACCAGTGTGGAAGGTATGGTCATTTCTACGTTCCGGGCAACCTAGGCTTCACTCTAGGGCGGTGCTCAACCAAATCGAATAGCTAGGGCCTTAGAAGTCAGCGCCAGAAGCATAAAATACAATAAAGATGCGAAAGCTTTTCCATCGTATAACAGGAATAACTGCAAACAGTATGAAAGTACTTGTCATTTCTACGTTCCGGGTAACCTAGGTTTCACTCTAGGGCGTTGCTCCACCAGATCGTATAGCTAGGGACTTAGAATTCAACGCCATAAGAATAAAATACAATATAAGTACAACAGTTTTTTCATCGTATAAAATGAATAATTGCAACCAGTGTGAAAGTTATGGTCATTTCTACATTTCGAGCAACCTAGGCTTCACTCTAGGGCGTTGCTCCACCTGATCGAATAGTTAGGGCCTTAGAAGTCCTCGCCTGAAGCATTAAATACAAAATAAATAGAACAGTTTTTCCATTGTATAAAACGAATAATTCCTACCAGTGTGAAGGTTATGGTCATATCCACGTTCCGGGCAACCTAGGCTTCACTGTAGGGCGTTGCTCCACCAGATCGAAGTGTTAGGGCCTAAGAAGTCAACGCCCGAAGCATAAAATACAATAGAAATACAACAGTTTTTCCATCGTGTAAAACGAATAATTGCAACCACTATGAAACTTATGGTCCTTTCTACGTTCCGGGCAATCTAGGCTTCACCCTCTGGCGTTGTTCCACCAGATCGAATAGTTAGGGCCTAAGAAGTGAACGCCAGAAGCATAAAATGCAATAAAAATACAACAGTCTTTCCATCCTACAACAGGAATAATTGCAACCCGTGTGAAAGTGATGGTCATTTGTACGTTCCAGGGAACCTAGGCTTCACTCTAGGGCGTTGTTCCACCAGATCGAATTGTTAGGGCCAAAGAAGTCAACGCCCGAAGCATAAAATACAAAATAAATAGAACAGTTTTTCCATTTTATAAAACGAGGAATTGCTACCAGTGTAAAAGTTATGGTCATTTCTACGTTCCGGGCAACCTAGGCTTCACCCTAGGGCATTGTTCCATCAGATCGAATAGTTAGGCCCTAAGAAGTGAACGCCAGAAGCATAAAATACAATATAAATACAACAGTTTTTCCATCGTAGAAAACGAATAATTGCAACCAGTGTGAAAGTTATGGTCATTTCTATATTCCGAGCAACCTAGGCTTCACTCTAGGGCGTTGCTCCTCCAGATCGAATAGTTAGGTCCTTAGAAGTCAACGCCAGAAGCATAAAATACGATATAAATACAACAGCTTTTCCATGGTATAAAAGGAATAATTGCAAACAGTGTGAAAGCAATGGTCATTTCTACGTTCCGGGCAACCTAGGCTTCACTCTACGGCGCTGTTCCACCAGATCGAATAGTTAGGGCCTAAGAAGTCAACACCAGAAGAATAAAATACAAAATAAATACAACAGCTTTTCCATCGTAAAAAACGAATAATTGCAACCAGTGTGAAAGTTATGGTTATTTCTACATTCCGAGCAACCTAGGCTTCACTCTAGGGCGTTGCTCCACCAGATCGAATAGTTAGGTCCTTAGAAGTCAACGCCAGAAGCATAAAATACGATATAAATACAACAGCTTTTGCATCGTATAAAAGGAATAATTGCAAACAGTGTGGAAGTTATGGTCATTTCTACGTTCCGGGCAACCTAGGCTTCACTCTAGGACGTTGCTCCACCAGATCGAATAGTTAGGGCCTTAGAAGTCAACGCCCGAAGCAGAAAATACAATAAAGATGCAAAAGCTTTTCCATCGTATAACAGGAATAACTGCAAGCAGTATGAAAGTACTTGTCATTTCTACGTTCCGGGTAACCTAGGTTTCACTCTAGGGCGTTGCTCCACCAGATCGAATAGCTAGGGACTTAGAATTCAACGCCATGAGAATAAAATACAATATAAGTACAACAGTTTTTCCATCGTTTAAAATGAATGATCGCGAACATTGTGAAAGTAATGGTCATTTCTGCGTGCCTGGCAACCTACGCGTCACTCTAGGGCGTTGCTGCTCCACATCTGATAGCTACGGCCTTAGAAGTTAACGCCGGAAGCATAAAATACAATATAAATAGAACAGCTTCGCCATCGTATAAAATGAATAATTGCAAGCAGTGTGAAGGTAATGGTCATTTCTACATTCCGAGCAACCTAGGCTTCACTCTAGGGCGTTGTTCCACCAGACGGAATAGTTAGGGCCTAAGAAGTCAACGCCAGGAGCATAAAAAACGATATAAATACAACAGCTTTTCCATCGTAAAAAACGAATAATTGCAACCAGTGTGAAAGTTATGGTTATTTCTACATTCCGAGCAACCTAGGCTTCACTCTAGGGCGTTGCTCCACCAGATCGAATAGTTAGGTCCTTAGAAGTCAACGCCAGAAGCATAAAATACGATATAAATACAACAGCTTTTGCATCGTATAAAAGGAATAATTGCAAACAGTGTGAAAGTTATGGTCATTTCTACGTTCCGGGCAACCTAGGCTTCACTCTAGGACGTTGCTCCACCAGATCGAATAGTTAGGGCCTTAGAAGTCAACGCCCGAAGCAGAAAATACAATAAAGATGCAAAAGCTTTTCCATCGTATAACAGGAATAACTGCAAGCAGTATGAAAGTACTTGTCATTTCTACGTTCCGGGTAACCTAGGTTTCACTCTAGGGCGTTGCTCCACCAGATCGAATAGCTAGGGACTTAGAATTCAACGCCATGAGAATAAAATACAATATAAGTACAACAGTTTTTCCATCGTTTAAAATGAATGATCGCGAACATTGTGAAAGTAATGGTCATTTCTGCGTGCCTGGCAACCTACGCGTCACTCTAGGGCGTTGCTGCTCCACATCTGATAGCTACGGCCTTAGAAGTTAACGCCGGAAGCATAAAATACAATATAAATAGAACAGCTTCGCCATCGTATAAAATGAATAATTGCAAGCAGTGTGAAGGTAATGGTCATTTCTACATTCCGAGCAACCTAGGCTTCACTCTAGGGCGTTGTTCCACCAGACGGAATAGTTAGGGCCTAAGAAGTCAACGCCAGGAGCATAAAAAACGATATAAATACAACAGCTTTTCCATCGTATAAAACGAATAATTGCAACCAGTGTGGAAGGTATGGTCATTTCTACGTTCCGGGCAACCTAGGCTTCACTCTAGGGCGGTGCTCAACCAAATCGAATAGCTAGGGCCTTAGAAGTCAGCGCCAGAAGCATAAAATACAATAAAGATGCAAAAGCTTTTCCATCGTATAACAGGAATAACTGCAAACAGTATGAAAGTACTTGTCATTTCTACGTTCCGGGTAACCTAGGTTTCACTCTAGGGCGTTGCTCCACCAGATCGTATAGCTAGGGACTTAGAATTCAACGCCATAAGAATAAAATACAATATAAGTACAACAGTTTTTTCATCGTATAAAATGAATAATTGCAACCAGTGTGAAAGTTATGGTCATTTCTACATTTCGAGCAACCTAGGCTTCACTCTAGGGCGTTGCTCCACCTGATCGAATAGTTAGGGCCTTAGAAGTCCTCGCCTGAAGCATTAAATACAAAATAAATAGAACAGTTTTTCCATTGTATAAAACGAATAATTCCTACCAGTGTGAAGGTTATGGTCATATCCACGTTCCGGGCAACCTAGGCTTCACTGTAGGGCGTTGCTCCACCAGATCGAAGTGTTAGGGCCTAAGAAGTCAACGCCCGAAGCATAAAATACAATAGAAATACAACAGTTTTTCCATCGTGTAAAACGAATAATTGCAACCACTATGAAACTTATGGTCCTTTCTACGTTCCGGGCAATCTAGGCTTCACCCTCTGGCGTTGTTCCACCAGATCGAATAGTTAGGGCCTAAGAAGTGAACGCCAGAAGCATAAAATGCAATAAAAATACAGCAGCCTTTCCATCCTATAACAGGAATAATTGCAACCCGTGTGAAAGTGATGGTCATTTCTACGTTCGAGGCAACCTAGGCTTCCCTCTAGGGCGTTGCTCCACCAGATCGAATTGTTAGGGCCAAAGAAGTCAACGCCCGAAGCATAAAATACAAAATAAATAGAACAGTTTTTCCATCGTATAAAAGGAATAATTGCAAACAGTGTGAAAGTAATGGTCATTTCTACGTTCCGGGCAACCTAGGCTTCACTCTAGGGCGTTGCTCCACCAGATGAAACAGTTAGGGCCTTAGAAGTCAACGCCCGAAGCATAAAATACAAAATAAATAGAACAGTTTTTCCATTGTATAAAACGAATAATTGCTACCAGTGTAAAAGTTATGGTCATTTCTGCTTTCCGGGCAACCTAGGGTTCACCCTAGGGCGTTGTTCCACCAGATGGAATTGTTAGGGCCTAAGAAGTCAACGCCAGAAGCATAAACTACGATATAAATACAACAGCTTTTGCATCGTATAAAAGGAATAATTGCAAACAGTGTGAGAGTAATTGTCATTTCTACGTTCCGGGCAACCTAGGCTTCACTCTAGGGCGTTGCTCCACCAGACCAAACAGTTAGGGCCTTAGAAGTCAACGCCCGAAGCATAAAATACAAAATAAATAGAACAGTTTTTCCATTTTATAAAACGAATAATTGCTACCAGTGTAAGAGTTATGGTCACTTCTACGTTCCGGGCAACCTAGGCTTCACCCTAGGGCATTGTTCCATCAGATCGAATAGTTAGGCCCTAAGAAGTGAACGCCAGAAGCACAAAATACAATATAAATACAACAGTTTTTCCATCGTAGAAAACGAATAATTGCAACCAGTGTGAAAGTTATGGTCATTTCTACGTTCCGGTCAACCTAGGCTTCACTCTAGGACGTTGCTCCACCAGATCGAATAGTTAGGGCCTATGAAGTCAACGCCAGAAGCATAAAATACAATAAAGGTGCAACAGTTTTTCCATCGTATAACAGGAATAATTGTAACCAGTGTGAAGGTAGTGGTATGTTCTACGTTCCGGGCAACCTAGGCTTCACTCTAGGGCGGTACTCCACCAGATCAAACAGTTACGGCCTAAGAAGTCAACGCAAGAAGCATAAATTACAATATATGTACAACAGCTTTTCCATCGTATATAATGTATATTTGCAAACAGTGTGGAAGTAATTGTCATTTCTACGTTCCGGGCAACCTAGACTTCACGCTAGGGTGTTGCTCCACCAGATGGAATAGCTAGGGCCTTAGAAGTCAACGCCCGAAGCATAAAATGCAAAATAAATAGAACAGTTTTTCCATTGTATAAAACGAATAACTGCAACCAGTGTGAAAGTACTGGTCATTTCTACGTCCCGGGTAACCTATGTTTCACTCTAGGGCGTTGCTCCACCAGATCGAATAGCTAGGGACTTAGAATTTAACGCCAGAAGGATAAAATACAATATAAGTACAACAGTTTTTCCATCGTATAAGATGAATAATTGCAGACATTGTGAAAGTAATGGTCATTTCTGCGTGCCTGGCAACCTACGCGTCACTCTAGGGCGTTGCTGCTCCACATGTGATAGCTACGGCCTTAGAAGTTAACGCCGGAAGCATAAAATACAATATAAATAGAACAGCTTCGCAATCGTATAAAATGAATAATTGCAAACAGTGTGAAGGTAATGGTCATTTCTACATTCCGAGCAACCTAGGCTTCACTCTAGGGCGTTGTTCCACCACACGGAATAGTTAGGGCCTTAGAAGTCAGCGCCAGAAGCATAAAATACAATAAAGATGCAAAAGCTTTTCCATCGTATAACAGGAATAACTGCAAACAGTATGAAAGTACTTGTCATTTCTACGTTCCGGGTAACCTAGGTTTCACTCTAGGGCGTTGTTCCACCAGATCGAATAGCTAGGGACTTAGAATTCAACGCCATAGGAATAAAATACAATATAAGTACAACAGTTTTTCCATCGTATAAAATGAATAATTGCAACCAGTGTGAAAGTTATGGTCATTTCTACATTTCGAGCAACCTAGGCTTCACTCTAGGGCGTTGCTCCACCTGATCGAATAGTTAGGGCCTTAGAAGTCCTCGCCTGAAGCATTAAATACAAAATAAATAGAACAGTTTTTCCATTGTATAAAACGAATAATTGCTACCAGTGTGAAAGTTATGGTCATTTCTACGTTCCGCGCAACCTGGGCTTTACTCTAGGGCGTTGTTCCACCAGATGGAATAGTTAGGGCCTAAGAAGTGAACGCCAGAAGCATGAAATGCAATAAAAATACAACAGTCTTTCCATCCTATAACAGGAATAATTGCAATCCGTGTGGAAGTGATGGTCATTTGTACGTTCCAGGCAACCTAGGCTTCACTCTAGGGCGTTGCTCCACCAGATCGAATTGTTAGGGCCAAAGAAGTCAACGCCCGAAGCATAAAATACAAAATAAATAGAGCAGTTTTTCCATTGTATAAAACGAATAATTGCTACCAGTGTAAAAGTTATGGTCATTTCTACGTTCCGGGCAACCTAGGCTTCACTCTAGGGCGGTGCTCCACCATATCGAATAGCTACGGCCTTAGAAGCCTACGCCTGAAGCATAAAATACAATAAAAATGCAACGGTCTTTTCATCGTATAACAGGAATAATTGCAACAAGCGTGAAAGTAATGACCATTTCGGCGTTTCGGGCATCCCAGACTTAACTCTGAGGCATTGCTCCACCAGATCGAATAGTTAGGGCCTAAGAAGTCAACGCCAGAAGCATAAAAGACAATATAAATACAACAGTTTTTCCATTGTATAAAACGAATAATTGCTACCAGTGTAAAAGTTATGGTCATTTCTACGTTCCGGGCAACCTAGGCTTCTACCTAGGGCGTTGTTCCACCAGGTCGAATAGTTAGGGCCTAAGAAGTGAACGCCAGAAGCATAAAATACAATATAAATACAACAGTTTTTCCATCGTATCAAACGAATAATTGCAGACAGTGTGAAAGTTATGGTCGTTTCTACATTCCGAGCAACCTAGGCTTCACTCTAGGGCGTTGCTCCAACAGATTGAATAGTTAGGGCCTTAGAAGTCAACGCCCGAAGCATAAAAGGCAATAAAAATACAACAGCTTTTCCATCGTATAACAGGATTAAATGCAACCAGTTTGAAAGTGATGGCCAATTCTACGTTCCGGGCAACCTAGGCTTCACTCTAGGGCGTTGCTCCACTAGATCGAATAGCTAGGGCCTAAGAAGTCAACACAAGAAGAATAAAATACAAAATAAATACAACAGCCTTTACGCCGTATAAAACGAATAATTGCAACCTGTGTGAAGGTTATGGTCATATCCACGTTCCGGGCAACCTAGGCTTCACTGTAGGGCGTTGCTCCACCAGATCGAAGTGTTAGGGCCTAAGAAGTCAACGCCCGAAGCATAAAATACAATAGAAATACAACAGTTTTTCCATCGTGTGAAACGAATAATTGCAACCATTATGAAACTTATGGTCATTTCTACGTTCCGGGCAACCTAGGCTTCACCCTAGGGCGTTGTTCCACCAGATCGAATAGTTAGGGCCTAAGAAGTGAACGCCAGAAGCATAAAATGCAATAAAAATACAACAGCCTTTCCATCCTATAACAGGAATAATTGCAATCCGTGTGAAAGTGATGGTCATTTGTACGTTCCAGGCAACCTAGGCTTCACTCTAGGGCGTTGCTCCAACAGATTGAATAGTTAGGGCCTTAGGAGTCAATGCACGAAGCATAAAATGCAATAAAAATACAACAGTTTTTCCATCGTATAAAACGAATAATTGCTACCAGTGTGAAAGTTATGGTCATTTCTACTTTCCGGGCAACCTAGGCTTCACTCTAGGGCGTTGCTCCACTAGATCGAATGGCTAGGGCCTTAGAAGCCAACGCCAGAAGCATAAAATACGATATAAATACAACAGCTTTTCCATCGTGTAAAACGAATAATTGCAACCATCATGAAACTTATGGTCATTTCTACGTTCCGGGCAACCTAGGCTTCACCCTAGGGCGTTGTTCCACCAGATCGAATAGTTAGGGCCTAAGAAGTGAACGCCAGAAGCATAAAATGCAATAAAAATACAACAGCCTTTCCATCCTATAACAGGAATAATTGCAACCCGTGTGAAAGTGATGGTCATTTCTACGTTCGAGGCAACCTAGGCTTCCCTCTAGGGCGTTGCTCCACCAGATCGAATTGTTAGGGCCAAAGAAGTCAACGCCCGAAGCATAAAATACAAAATAAATAGAACAGTTTTTCCATCGTATAAAAGGAATAATTGCAAACAGTGTGAAAGTAATGGTCATTTCTACGTTCCGGGCAACCTAGGCTTCACTCTAGGGCGTTGCTCCACCAGGTGATACAGCTAGGGCCTTAGAAGTCAACGCGCGAAGCATAAAGTATAAAATAAATAGAACAGTTTTTCCATCGTATAAAACGAATAATTGCTACCAGTGTGAAAGTTATGGTCATTTCTACTTTCCGGCCAACCTAGGCTTCACTCTAGGGCGTTGCTCCACTAGATCGAATGGCTAGGGCCTTAGAAGCCAACGCCAGAAGCATAAAATACGATATAAATACAACAGCTTTTCCATCGTATAAAACAAATAATTGCAACCAGTTTGATAGTGATGATCATTTCTACGTACCGGGCAACCTAGGCTTCACTCTAGGGCGTTGCTCCACCAGATCGAATAGTTAGGGCCTTAGAAGTCAACGCCCGAAGCATAAAGTATAAAATAAATAGAACAGTTTTTCCATCGTATAAAACGAATAATTGCTACCAGTGTGAAAGTTATGGTCATTTCTACTTTCCGGGCAACCTAGGCTTCAATCTAGGGCGTTGCTCCACTAGATCGAATGGCTAGGGCCTTAGAAGCCAACGCCAGAAGCATAAAATACGATATAAATACAACAGCTTTTCCATCGTATAAAAGGAATAAAAGCAAACAGTGTGAAAGTAATGGTCATTTCTACGTTTCGGGCAACCTAGGCTTGACTCTAGGGCGTTGCTCCACCAGAACAAACAGTTAGGGCCTTAGAAGTCAACGCCCGAAGCATAAAATACAAAATAAATAGAACAGTTTTTCCATTGTATAAAACGGATAATTGCTACCAGTGTAAAAGTTATGATCATTTCTACGTTCCGGGCAACCTAGGCATCACTCTACGGCGTTGTTCCACCGGATCGAATAGTTAGGGCCTGAGAAGTCAACACCAGAAGAATGAAATACAAAATAAATACAACAGCCTTTACACCGTATAAAACGATTAATTGCAACCTGTGTGAAGGTTATGGTCATATCTACGTTCCGGGCAACCTAGGCTTCACTGTAGGGCGTTGCTCCAGCAGATCGAAGTGTTAGGGCCTAAGAAGTCAACGCCCGAAGCATAAAATACAATAGAAATACAACAGTTTTTCCATCGTATAAAACGAATAATTGCAGCCATTATGAAACTTATGGTCATTTCTACGTTCCGGGCAACCTAGGCTTCACTCTATGGCGTTCTTCCACCACATCGAATAGCTACGGCCTCAGAAGTCAACGCCTGAAGCATAAAATACAATAAAAGTGCAACAGTCTTTCCATCCTATAACAGGAATAATTGCAACCCGTGTGAAAGTGATGGTCATTTCTACGTTCCAGGCAACCTAGGAATCACTCAAGGGCGTTGCTCCACCAGATCGAATTGTTAGGGCCAAAGAAGTCAACGCCCGAAGCATAAAATACAAAATAAATAGAACAGTTTTTCCATCGTATAAAAGGAATAATTGCAAACAGTGTGAAAGTAATGGTCATTTCTACGTTCCGGGCAACCTAGGCTTCACTCTAGGGCGTTGCTCCACCAGATGAAACAGTTAGGGCCTTAGAAGTCAACGCCCGAAGCATAAAATACAAAATAAATAGAACAGTTTTTCCATTGTATAAAACGAATAATTGCTACCAGTGTAAAAGTTATGGTCATTTCTGCTTTCCGGGCAACCTAGGGTTCACCCTAGGGCGTTGTTCCACCAGATGGAATTGTTAGGGCCTAAGAAGTCAACGCCAGAAGCATAAACTACGATATAAATACAACAGCTTTTGCATCGTATAAAAGGAATAATTGCAAACAGTGTGAGAGTAATTGTCATTTCTACGTTCCGGGCAACCTAGGCTTCACTCTAGGGCGTTGCTCCACCAGACCAAACAGTTAGGGCATTAGAAGTCAACGCCCGAAGCATAAAATACAAAAGAATTAGAACAGTTTTTCCATTGTATAAAACGAATAATTGCTACCAGTGTAAAAGTTATGGTCATTTCTACGTTCCGGGCAACCTAGGCTTCACCCTAGGGCGTTGCTCCACCAGATCGAATAGTCAGGGCCTAAGAAGTGAACGCCAGAAGCATAAAATGCAATAAAAATACAACAGTCTTTCCATCCTATAACAGGAATAATTGCAACCCGTGTGATAGTGATGGTCATTTGTACGTTCCAGGGAACCTAGGCTTCACTCTAGGGCGTTGCTCCACCAGATCGAATTGTTAGGGCCAAAGAAGTCGACGCCCGAAGCATAAAATGCAATAAAAATACAACAGCTTTTCCATGGTATAAAAGGAATAATTGCAAACAGTGTGAAAGCAATGGTCATTTCTACGTTCCGGGCAACCTAGGCTTCACTCTACGGCGTTGTTCCACCAGATCGAATAGTTAGGGCCTAAGAAGTCAACACCAGAAGAATAAAATACAAAATAAATACAACAGCTTTTCCATCGTAAAAAACGAATAATTACAACCAGTGTGAAAGTTATGGTTATTTCTACATTCCGAGCAACCTAGGCTTCACTCTAGGGCGTTGCTCCACCAGATCGAATAGTTAGGTCCTTAGAAGTCAACGCCAGAAGCATAAAACACGATATAAATACAACAGCTTTTGCATCGTATAAAAGGAATAATTGCAAACAGTGTGAAAGTAATTGTCATTTCTACGTTCCGGGCAACCTAGGCTTCACTCTAGGGCGTTGCTCCACCAGACCAAACGGTTAGGGCCTTAGAAGTCAACGCCCGAAGCATAAAATACAAAATAAATAGAACAGTTTTTCCATTTTATAAAACGAATAATTGCTACCAGTGTAAGAGTTATGGTCATTTCTACGTTCCGGGCAACCTAGGCTTCACCCTAGGGCATTGTTCCATCAGATCGAATAGTTAGGCCCTAAGAAGTGAACGCCAGAAGCACAAAATACAATATAAATACAACAGTTTTTCCATCGTAGAAAACGAATAATTGCAACCAGTGTGAAAGTTATGGTCATTTCTACGTTCCGGTCAACCTAGGCTTCACTCTAGGACGTTGCTCCACCAGATCGAATAGTTAGGGCCTATGAAGTCAACGCCAGAAGCATAAAATACAATAAAGGTGCAACAGTTTTTCCATCGTATAACAGGAATAATTGTAACCAGTGTGAAGGTAGTGGTATGTTCTACGTTCCGGGCAACCTAGGCTTCACTCTAGGGCGGTACTCCACCAGATCAAACAGTTACGGCCTAAGAAGTCAACGCAAGAAGCATAAATTACAATATATGTACAACAGCTTTTCCATCGTATATAATGTATATTTGCAAACAGTGTGGAAGTAATTGTCATTTCTACGTTCCGGGCAACCTAGACTTCACGCTAGGGTGTTGCTCCACCAGATGGAATAGCTAGGGCCTTAGAAGTCAACGCCCGAAGCATAAAATGCAAAATAAATAGAACAGTTTTTCCATTGTATAAAACGAATAACTGCAACCAGTGTGAAAGTACTGGTCATTTCTACGTCCCGGGTAACCTATGTTTCACTCTAGGGCGTTGCTCCACCAGATCGAATAGCTAGGGACTTAGAATTTAACGCCAGAAGGATAAAATACAATATAAGTACAACAGTTTTTCCATCGTATAAGATGAATAATTGCAGACATTGTGAAAGTAATGGTCATTTCTGCGTGCCTGGCAACCTACGCGTCACTCTAGGGCGTTGCTGCTCCACATGTGATAGCTACGGCCTTAGAAGTTAACGCCGGAAGCATAAAATACAATATAAATAGAACAGCTTCGCAATCGTATAAAATGAATAATTGCAAACAGTGTGAAGGTAATGGTCATTTCTACATTCCGAGCAACCTAGGCTTCACTCTAGGGCGTTGTTCCACCAGACGGAATAGTTAGGGCCTTAGAAGTCAGCGCCAGAAGCATAAAATACAATAAAGATGCAAAAGCTTTTCCATCGTATAACAGGAATAACTGCAAACAGTATGAAAGTACTTGTCATTTCTACGTTCCGGGTAACCTAGGTTTCACTCTAGGGCGTTGTTCCACCAGATCGAATAGCTGGGACTTAGAATTCAACGCCATAGGAATAAAATACAATATAAGTACAACAGTTTTTCCATCGTATAAAATGAATAATTGCAACCAGTGTGAAAGTTATGGTCATTTCTACATTTCGAGCAACCTAGGCTTCACTCTAGGGCGTTGCTCCACCTGATCGAATAGTTAGGGCCTTAGAAGTCCTCGCCTGAAGCATTAAATACAAAATAAATAGAACAGTTTTTCCATTGTATAAAACGAATAATTGCTACCAGTGTGAAAGTTATGGTCATTTCTACGTTCCGCGCAACCTGGGCTTTACTCTAGGGCGTTGTTCCACCAGATGGAATAGTTAGGGCCTAAGAAGTGAACGCCAGAAGCATGAAATGCAATAAAAATACAAAAGTCTTTCCATCCTATAACAGGAATAATTGCAATCCGTGTGGAAGTGATGGTCATTTGTACGTTCCAGGCAACCTAGGCTTCACTCTAGGGCGTTGCTCCACCAGATCGAATTGTTAGGGCCAAAGAAGTCAACGCCCGAAGCATAAAATACAAAATAAATAGAGCAGTTTTTCCATTGTATAAAACGAATAATTGCTACCAGTGTAAAAGTTATGGTCATTTCTACGTTCCGGGCAACCTAGGCTTCACTCTAGGGCGGTGCTCCACCATATCGAATAGCTACGGCCTTAGAAGCCTACGCCTGAAGCATAAAATACAATAAAAATGCAACGGTCTTTTCATCGTATAACAGGAATAATTGCAACAAGCGTGAAAGTAATGACCATTTCGGCGTTTCGGGCATCCCAGACTTAACTCTGAGGCATTGCTCCACCAGATCGAATAGTTAGGGCCTAAGAAGTCAACGCCAGAAGCATAAAAGACAATATAAATACAACAGTTTTTCCATTGTATAAAACGAATAATTGCTACCAGTGTAAAAGTTATGGTCATTTCTACGTTCCGGGCAACCTAGGCTTCTACCTAGGGCGTTGTTCCACCAGGTCGAATAGTTAGGTCCTAAGAAGTGAACGCCAGAAGCATAAAATACAATATAAATACAACAGTTTTTCCATCGTATCAAACGAATAATTGCAGACAGTGTGAAAGTTATGGTCGTTTCTACATTCCGAGCAACCTAGGCTTCACTCTAGGGCGTTGCTCCAACAGATTGAATAGTTAGGGCCTTAGAAGTCAACGCCCGAAGCATAAAAGGCAATAAAAATACAACAGCTTTTCCATCGTATAACAGGATTAAATGCAACCAGTTTGAAAGTGATGGCCAATTCTACGTTCCGGGCAACCTAGGCTTCACTCTAGGGCGTTGCTCCACTAGATCGAATAGCTAGGGCCTAAGAAGTCAACACAAGAAGAATAAAATACAAAATAAATACAACAGCCTTTACGCCGTATAAAACGACTAATTGCAACCTGTGTGAAGGTTATGGTCATATCCACGTTCCGGGCAACCTAGGCTTCACTGTAGGGCGTTGCTCCACCAGATCGAAGTGCTAGGGCCTAAGAAGTCAACGCCCGAAGCATAAAATACAATAGAAATACAACAGTTTTTCCATCGTGTAAAACGAATAATTGCAACCATTATGAAACTTATGGTCATTTCTACGTTCCGGGCAACCTAGGCTTCACCCTAGGGCGTTGTTCCACCAGATCGAATAGTTAGGGCCTAAGAAGTGAACGCCAGAAGCATAAAATGCAATAAAAATACAACAGCCTTTCCATCCTATAACAGGAATAATTGCAATCCGTGTGAAAGTGATGGTCATTTGTACGTTCCAGGCAACCTAGGCTTCACTCTAGGGCGTTGCTCCAACAGATTGAATAGTTAGGGCCTTAGGAGTCAATGCACGAAGCATAAAATGCAATAAAAATACAACAGTTTTTCCATCGTATAAAACGAATAATTGCTACCAGTGTGAAAGTTATGGTCATTTCTACTTTCCGGGCAACCTAGGCTTCACTCTAGGGCGTTGCTCCACTAGATCGAATGGCTAGGGCCTTAGAAGCCAACGCCAGAAGCATAAAATACGATATAAATACAACAGCTTTTCCATCGTGTAAAACGAATAATTGCAACCATCATGAAACTTATGGTCATTTCTACGTTCCGGGCAACCTAGGCTTCACCCTAGGGCGTTGTTCCACCAGATCGAATAGTTAGGGCCTAAGAAGTGAACGCCAGAAGCATAAAATGCAATAAAAATACAACAGCCTTTCCATCCTATAACAGGAATAATTGCAACCCGTGTGAAAGTGATGGTCATTTCTACGTTCGAGGCAACCTAGGCTTCCCTCTAGGGCGTTGCTCCACCAGATCGAATTGTTAGGGCCAAAGAAGTCAACGCCCGAAGCATAAAATACAAAATAAATAGAACAGTTTTTCCATTGTATAAAACGGATAATTGCTACCAGTGTAAAAGTTATGATCATTTCTACGTTCCGGGCAACCTAGGCATCACTCTACGGCGTTGTTCCACCGGATCGAATAGTTAGGGCCTGAGAAGTCAACACCAGAAGAATGAAATACAAAATAAATACAACAGCCTTTACACCGTATAAAACGATTAATTGCAACCTGTGTGAAGGTTATGGTCATATCTACGTTCCGGGCAACCTAGGCTTCA